>NC_134582.1:52583189-53193606 GCF_037038515.1 Microtus pennsylvanicus
GCCTGCCAGAAGTTCCATGGATTGAAAGAGCTTGGGGATCATAAACACATATCTCCTTAAGGGAATAGTTGTCAATTCCAGCCCCTTATCCTTTCCTTGAATGCATATGTCTTTGCATGTTCTGGCTTTAGAACATTACAATGTCATTTTCTCTTTAGGGCAAGGGGTCTCAGTTAGTCTTTGTAAGGGAATCACCTGCTGTCTGTCTTAAAGTATGTTGTTATCACTGAGCAGTCCATCTGGATAGAGTGCTGTTGATTGCTGAGCGCTGGCCATGCTGTTTGTTTGAGATGATAGTAGCATCTCAGGAAGGCTGTAATAGAGGAGATATGCACACACCCCTAGGAAAGGATGTGGCATACCACTTATTCTCTAGGAAACTGGCATGTTAATATTTTGGAACCTCAAGTGGTTCCTGGGAAGACTGAGCAGCAAATGGTTGCTTTGCACTAACTTTCATCATAACCATCATCCAGATTAGAAGACCGGTAGACACTGAGCTAAAAATTGGGTTCTGGCACAGGGCTAAAAGTGAGCAAGAAAAGTTTTGAGTATAGGACTAGAATCCTGACAAAATGCAAAGAAAAGACTAGAAACAGTGACAGGCAACAGATGAGGGGAAAAGCTAAAGCACAATTGGAAAGATTCCCATGGATGACTTGGCATGAGGCATGGCAGGGCTTATCATGTTGAACAGTACTGTCAATCACTGCAGGAGAAGCAAGGGTGAGTTCCGACTCTGTGACTTGATTGAGGTGCATGTGTAGAAACTGTATGACTGAGCCCTTTAGGAGTTAATGTTCAGTATGTTTTCCCATAAGCTCCTAAGGTGTAGGGAGGAGGATGGGACCAAAGATTTAGCTATAAGTTTTCCCAGAAAAAGGATGCTTTATCACAAAGCCATATAGAACTTTCTTGTCCATGTCATATATTCATGATATTAACAGAGTGAAAACCCAGTTCTGGAGAGGTGGCTTATTTTATAAGGTACTTATCAAGCAAACATGCATATCTTAGTTCAGTCTTCAAAATTTATATAATAATCAATGCCATGCACATACAACCACATTGTTGGGAAATTGGAGGCAGGTGGACCCCAGACTAATTGGCAAGACACCTTACACTAATTGGTAAGCACTCAAGGCCAAGGACAGAAATTGTACCAAAAAATACAACATGGACAGATGCTGAGGGGAATGTCATCCAGTGTTGACCTCCAGCCAACACAGGTATGTGCATATGCACTCACACATGTGTACATACATGCATACAGGAACACTCATAAAAAGGATGAAAACATAGTCTGATGATCTTATTGAGAAATAGAACCTCTGGGAAGAGATAAAGGTCACATATCATGCATATGGTCCCATAGTGGAATCTTACAGCTTCATAAGAAGAGAAATAACACCAGATTCACAGATGGACACATGCTCCCAGTCTCCCGCCACATGATATTCTGATATATACAGGGTTACTTCAGGACTGCTACCAAATGCCATTGCCAGATGTGGACTAGACTAGATGTTCTCTTGTAGAAATATAAGCCTAAGTAGGAATATTAGCTATATAAAGCACATTGCTTTAGTGTTAGAGTAATGGGAACCTAACTGTGTAAATGGAGGAAAGGAAAGAATTTAATATGCTGATCATGGGAGGGGGAGGGAAATGGGAGGCAGTGGCGGGGAAGAGACAGAAATATTTAATAAATAAATAAAAATAAAATAAATAAAAAAAGAATCTGCTTAAAATAAAAAAAATATGCTGATCATAAAGAGAGCTAAGTCAATCATGGATGTAGTCACCAAAGGAAGCAATGCCCAAACAAGCTACTTAAGAGGCTCTGGGAAAAAGAAGTGGGCAGAAAAGCTTGTTTTTATAGGAAAGCCAAAATGTGTCATTTGTGAAGGGAGTTGGTATTAACTAGAGGCAGATAATTTCACAAGGAGGACAGTGACTAAAATCCAAATTGTCACTTTAAATAAGTGAATGGAGGAGACAAAGAATTTTGCTAACAAGGATGGCACGAGCCCAGGACTAGCCGAGACTATCTGGCTGACAGCAGCACTCTGGTAGGATTTAGCTCACTTGCCTTATTGGGTACCATACAACAAATTCCCACCCAGAGCATAGAACGGCTCTAATGTTTGTCAGCGAGAAGGGTCAGAGAATAGTGGTAAAGTTCTGACACCGAATGGCAATCAGATGTTTGGGTCTCTGGTTTCTTGGCTCAGAGCTGTCAACTTGAGAGTGTTTGATGGGAACATTTAGGTTTTCAGCTGCAATCCCAGTTGAAACGTTCACATCTAAAAGAAGTTTGTCTTTCCAACTTTCTGAACTGTTCCCTTGGACTAGAAGGGTAAAATGCATTATCTCTTGCTATTTCATTTTTATTAAAACTGTTTGAACTTGGAAATGAGGCCTGATGGTCCCATTTTCAGAAGGCTGAAGGTCACTGGGTGTTTCTGTTCAAAAAGAGAAAACACAGTCTAACCCCTGTGGCACCATAATCGAAAGAAATAGTGTGGTGATTACAGCCCTGCACTGAGCTGGCGGCAGCTACAAATACTGGGACCGAGTTTGATAGGGTCTTGTAATACCTTGCAACACAGTATCATTCCTCACAGTTCCAAGGTCAATGTCTCTTTCTCAAATACCATTTCGGACCTGTAATTGTTCATCTCCATGCCAGCAATTACTGGGATTGATCAGCCCGTAATTAATGCCAGACTATTACACTTTTTAATTTGTAGATTATGCAGCTGCGAGCGTTCTCACATTTTTAATTTGTATATTATACAGCCACAAATGTTTACAATGCCCTTTTTAATCTCCTTACACTACCCCTGCCATTATTCACTATAGATTAATGATCCCCCGGATGCAGGGGTTTATTTCATTTACCACACTTACCAGGAGAGCAGTTAACATTAGTGGGCTCTGTTACTTAATGTCTTCCTCCAGCTGCTGTTGAACACAGTTTACCCTTTAAAATAGTGCCAGCCAGTTATTTTCTTCCCTACGTTTTTAGCTCTCTTGTCACCAACAATATGACTCTGTGGTAATATTATACTTTATTTCCAAATTTATTTCGACCGGTTCTATCAGAGAAACTTCAATGATTCAGTTTAAATATCACAAATGACCCGGATGGCCCTCCCTTTGCACCTCATCTGTCTCAGAGCCTATCTGGGGGTGAGGGTGCAGCACTAAACTTCCGTATTTCCCACGCCTGGTTTTAACTCCTAACAGCAAGTTAGGGAAATTATGAATGGCATTTGAAGTAGTGGTAAACTCCCTTTTCATCAGCTAAGACTGGAGGCTCTCAGTGTTGACTGGTAGTATGTCTGTATTCGCGGGTGCTTTAAGTTGATGGAGCAGCTGCTGGTCAGTCATTGTGGAACAAACATTTCCCACAATGTTTCAAGAGGAGAATTCTAAATTGTGTGTGTGCGTGCGCTCATGAGCACTTATTGGTGTGCATGTGTGTGTGTGTGCCTGTGCGTGTGTGTGTGTGTGTGTGTGTGTGAAGTAAACCTGTCCTTTCCTTTACCAGGCACAGCTTTTTCATGATTCCCAAGGAGGCTGGCCTCCAAGCATCAGGGTTTCTAAGTGTCCCTACCTTTAGAACCCTGGGATCATGAGTTTCTGCCACCACAAAAGCTTCTTTGTCATAAGTCCTAGGACTTAAACTCAGGTCCCCAAACTGATATTGAAGACACATAACTAACTGATCCTTGTTTCTAGTTCTGTTTCTGTCTCCTTGGTAAGGCACTGGGGACAACTTCAGTGCAGCACAACCGCACAGCTCTAAGTCAGGAGAATGCACAGCATCCATATCTCAGAATTCTGTGCAGCAGATCGCATGTGAAAGTACATTACTAACTAGTCAGACTGAACAGGAGTAAAAGAGACACACTCTATAATCAAAGTACTTATTCTCCTCTGTGTAGTCAAGAGAAAATAAATGTGCAAAATCAACAATAACCTATGTACAACTAAATACAGGAATCAAATCACTATGGGTCCAGTGAGGAGGTTTGAGGTGTGTGGCAACTGTACATGGCTTTCAATGTGATCAAAGACTTGGTGAGCATGGTGAAAGGGAATTCAAGAGGAGAAACCAGAGCTGGGCTTCCGAAGAAGGGGGCAACAAGGTTGCAGGCCAAGGGAAGCTGCCTGAGGGATACAAAAGAAAGGGCAGTTGCTTGACCCATTTTACAGTATGTCCAAGGGGCAATAAGAGAAGAACATGTCTCCAAGGTCATTCTAGGTAGAGAATAGTTCGACCCAAAGCTGTAAGGACCTAAATATATAAAGTAATATTCCTAATGAAGCAAAGAATCCACTCTGGCTGACAGTCTTCTTAGGGTGGGTTTTTTTTATTTTTTTGGCTTTTGGTTCGGTTTTGATGTTGTTTTTGATGATGTCTGATTTTATTATAGGAGTACTAAAATCAAAATAAATATTAAAAGGAGGAAAATGCAGAAACCAATACTGGATCATTGTGAAGGTATGTGAACTAAGTCAGGTGAGACTATAGAAAATGTTCCTTGCTTGGCCTTCTTCTTGTTAGGTACACATCCGTGTTCTTGCTTTGCATGTCCTGTCCTCACCTTAACATCTTCTTCTCATTTTTCTATCATCTGTCAGACGGTTGAAATCACAGTAGACACACAGTAAATAAGATTGAGTCAAATAGGTTTGCAGCACTATCTGCATTAATAAATTGTTACATAGAGTTGTTTTTCATATGTTCAGATATCAGTAAAAGTAATAGCCTAAAAATAGTGAAATGGCTGGAAGGAATGTGAAAAAAGAGCATGATTTTTAAGGTTGGTAATTAGGGTAAGGTTCATAGAATGGATCTTGAGAACTGATACATTGCAAATGAAGCCCAAATTTCTTTTATCTAAATCTAGTAGTAAAACCACCCTGGGTAACAGTATATCTCACTTAAACTTCAGAACGATAGAACATTTTTTTCTATTGACTTATAGTTATATTTAAATTAGCCACTTGTTATTCACTTTTTCAATTCAATCTGATTCAGGAATTATTCAGAAGTAAAGTAAGAGGCTTTAAAATTAAAGAAAAACATAGGCAATCTAACTCTTCTGAGAAGTAGCTATTGTAGGTGAGGCCTCAGAAGACACCAAAGACTCAGAGTCACAAGACAAAATAGACAAGAAATTAGGGTAAATATGAATGATAATGTTGTTAAGAAGGGCAAATGCAAGTTCAAATAGAAAAAGTATTCCAGGTAGATTGTAGGACACAAAATGATTGAGAAACATAAAGTTTGACTCAGCACATTCAGGCCCTATTGTTATATCCTAGACACATTCATAGTGGTAACCTGAGCACAGGCTTCTGAAGCCCACTGAGTCTGCTCATCTGAGAAGGGCTTCAGAGATACTAACAAATGACTGCAATGTTCCTGACTTCTCCTGTTACTGGTCTTCCGTGAGCGTGGTGTGAAATTGATCCCATTTGGGTTAGGAATAGAGAATGTTTCTCTGGTGGTGGAAAGCCCAGGCAAGGAGTAGCTTTGGGGAGGGTGTGGGAAGGACCTGGAGGATAAGAAATGTTGTCTGAGTCTTTGGTAATCACGCACCCAGCATGATGACCCACATTCACCACAGTTGTATCTTTTGCTTGTAGGTAACCTGAAGGAAGTAGTTCCTGACTTGATCAATATTCCTTTGCAAGTAGGATTTTCTGAAGTCATTCAAGAATGGCCAAAATCTTGACTAAGTTGTTATATCTTCCTGTATTTATGAAAAAAATGAAAAGAATAATGGTCAGAAAATGAGTTTGTATTTTCTTGATGTAAAGTCTATTTAATTTTTAAGATTGTCTTTCATCCTAAGATGATATTATTCCTCTGTGTTTTCATTATTAGCATATTCATTTCATTAAAAATTACTAGAGTGTCAATAATTTTAGAAGTGTTTTCAAATTAAACAGCACTCTGTCTTTCTGTTTTAAAATATTTCACATATACAAAAGCTGTACTTCAAGAGACAAAGGAAATAGAGTGGTTCTTCTTTTAAATTAGTTTCTAAATAGAGACATAAAATAGAATTGATGGAAAAGGAAGGCATTATTCCTTGATATCTAACTTTTCCCCTAACCTAAGTACTGGAAAAATAGAAGACAAATATCTAGAAATGAGAGAGAACATTCTAGATAGAATTAGCTTAAAAAGAAAACTGGAAAGGGGTGGCTTTTCATATTTAGATCTTAGGTGTTCTTATCTTATTCTAACATCCTCCTCTCCTTGGAGAAAGAAAGGAGAGCAAAAAAAGAAGTGAAATCATGCTAACTGGAGGATAAATGACCAAATGTCAGGATTCTGAACTTGTTAGGATTATAAAGGAATTATCGTGGTTCAGGGGTGTCAGTCAGTCAAGGGAAGTCTGCCAGTCTGCAGAGAGGGGTCTGCTACCAAAAAGATAATTGCACAGGCCAGCCACTTCTGCTCTAAGCCCTGACTGAAAAGGAAATCTCAGACCTTTTCAACTTCAACATGAACTGAAGTCATATTCACTGTGTGACTAACAACACAGCAAATATCCAGTAGGATTAATGAAAGGGTTGATATGGCTATCACAGCACTACTGAAAACAACATCTGCGAGGATTCAGTATTACAGCACGTTAGTGGTGCCCTCAGTAAAATTAAGAACGTTGTGTTCTCTTACTAACAGTGTTATAACCCATCCTTTCTCCTATCCCTTATTTAAATCAAGTTCTTTTGAGTTTATGACTGCCTAGTTATTTTTTCAATTGTTATGAAGAGGGACCACAACCAAGGCACGTTATAAAAGAAATCTTTTAATTGGGACATTCCTTGCAGTTTCAGAGGGTGAGTGCATGATCGTTATGGTTGGGAGCATGGCAGCATGGAGGCACACCTGCCTGATGCTGAAGCTTGAGCAGTAGGTGAGAGTTTATATTTGATCCACAAGCAAGATGCAGAGAGAGCTGATGGGGAATGGTGTGGGCTTTTGAGAACTCCAAGCCTTCCCACAGGGAGTACCTCTTCCAATAAAAGGACACCACCTCGAACAAAGCCACACCTCCTCCAACAAAGCCACACCTCCTCCAACAAAGCCACACCTCCTCCAACAAAGCCACACCTCCTACCACAGTCGAATCATTTCACCAACTGGGAAACAAACATTGAAATATATATTATTTCATGGAAGCCATTCTCATTCAAATCACCACAATGGCTCCAAACTTTATAGGTTTTTTTTAAGACATTAAGAAAATTAGCCACAGTAGAGGATAAATATTGACTTCTGTCAGTCTTTAATAAAAGACACCAAGTCACCATTTGACCGTGAAATCAGTTCATAGAGAAGTGTGTTTACCTATACAAATTTTGTCTTCTCTTGAAATGTGTGAAGTTTCCACAAAGATTCATATCAAAAACATGATATTTGGGACATCCCTGAACCCCCAAATAGGTTCCTTCTCACCATCTTCCATTACATCTGTCTTTTCCAACTGAGATCAGGGAACAAATAAAATATAGCCTGCTACTGCAAGGAGGGATTACTGCTGTATATTATCACTCACAGCTCATTAACCTCGAAACCCTGCTAACTAAGAAAATCCCCTCTAATGAGGTTTCCCTTGACTGCACTGAAGAACAAAAGGTCTGAAAGTTTTCCCTATTACCAATGTTCATCAAATTATTGCACTGTAATTAAAATGTAACATTGAGGCCAAAAAAGTAAAGCAGAATAAAGTACTTTATATTTGGTTTAAACTCTAAAGAGACCCCTTGGGGAATTCTGCTTTGTTTGGTTGCAGTGAAGCCACTGAGACCCATTCAGTTTGGGAAGTTGACATTCTTCATTCCACTGCTTTGTTTCTGGTACAAATCAGGAAAGAGAGGTGGAGTCAGATGCTATAAAAAGAAATAAATATGCAATATTTACCCTTCCAAAAACTCTGCCTTCTCACTTCAACAATAAAATCCTCTTCCTCTGGTACTGTTACGCCCTATAAAATGGTTCCATCACTTCTCCTTGGTTGAGAGTAACCACTCTAATAAGAACTGTGGTTAGTAGTGCGAAGGGTCCTGGCTTATTTCTATTCAGAACCCCAGAGTCAGGGTTATTTGTATGGTGCTATCACAGAATTGTTAAAGAGATGAGTTACTTGTAAAACAAACAGAAGAAGCAACAGCCCCTAGAGAAATTTATAATCTGGTGAAGGAGTTACAATTAAGTATGCTTACCTCTGAGCTTTGAGTTTTTAAATGCCCAAAATGCAAATAATAATTACCTCTTTTAGCTTTCTTGGAAGCTTGATTTATGTGTGGAGCATGTCCTCAGAGGAGCAGAGTAAGAAGGTAGGGACTTGTAGATTTCAAAGTGAAGGCTGAGAAGGGAATCTGACTGCTGCTTCCATATGATGAGGTTATCCACTGGAGGCAGTGCAACCTTGACCACAGAATCCTAGAAGACTAATTAAGAAGCCTAACATTTCTAGAAATTCAAATGATTTATGTCTAAGACATTAAAGATAAGTCTAATTCCACAAAGGAAGATTAAGCACACGACACTCACTAGGCTAAATACCAGTACAATTTGAAAGGCATAAAGATTCTGAACTTGAAGAACACTTCCATGATATGGTTCCATTGGTGCTAAAGTATTTAGGCATACCTTCTCTCTTCAGGGACTTTACATCAAGAAGAAAATAAAAAAATCATGGACTGTTCCATAGTACAGCAGAAAAGTACAAGGTTGTAAGCTACATTGCATTTATTTAGAGTGGTGCCTCTCCCATCCTACTTGAAAGAGCAAAAATGTCTGTTGACAGAGAATGCTAAAACGTCTTCACTGTGTATCCAGCATAGGAAGAGGGAACAGATCAAATGAAGGGTGAACATGCAATGTTATGATAGTGGATACTGGCTTCATTCTTCAGGGCGCTCAACTTCCACACCCTACAATGCCTACAAACTTTATCTGAAGACCTGGGCTCGGATTCCAGACCACTGCATGTTACCAGACACAGTGTTATTATGGTCTGTGTGCAATTCCCTGCTCTTGTAAAAGCACAACAGTCTCCTTACAGAAAAGGAAAGTTTTAAATATTTTTCCAGTGTATCTCCTCAACATGTAAGTACCAAATTAGTATAACAATGGGTGTTATTTGTTAGACTTCCTTATTTTTAAAATAGTTGTTGAAATTGATGGTTTTAATTTTATAAAATTGCTCAAATCAGCTTGATGATGAACTAAAAATGATTTTCAGTAGACTCTGAAATGTTCCTTAAACACACTCCTAAAAATTTGTATTGGGAAATGGTATTCTCAGCATTAATAATTTTCAAATCAAAGTATCAATCAAGTTGGAAAAATTCTCAAGAAGTTCTAAGTCCTACAGTTTCAAATATTCAGCAAAGGCTGAAATCTTAATGTAAAAACAAGTACTTTCATCTTGTTAGAATGCAAATTTGCTCTCAATTCCAATAAATGGTAAATTTTTATGAAAACAATGATATTTCAAGATAATTTTTTATGAATCATTATTAATGTTATTGCAAACAAAAGAATTTATGTTTCCTAAAGCAGAATCTTTAAATGAGAACACAAAAGATTTTATGATTAAGAATAATAAAATCATAAACATTATTATTTTCCACAAATATCAATGCTTCTGGAAAAAAAACATTACAAAAAAGATTGACAATTTCCCTATACCATGAACTAAAAGCATTTCTGAAACGGTTTCTATTGCTCAATACAAAACCAGAGATTTTGCAGCTCTCTTCTGTGTGCTGGAGTTCATTCTCATCTTTTTATCGGATCGACAAATACATTACTCCTTAAATCTTTGTCTGGGTTACCTCACTCAGGATGGTTTTTCCTAGTTCCATCCATTTGCATGCAAATTTCAAGATGTCATTGTTTTTTACTGATGAGTAGTACTTCAATGTGTACTCACTCATAAGTGGATACTAGTTGTAAAGTTAGTATTCTTCTCTAATACATTGCCTCTTGATCATAGTTTCCTATCCTCCTTACCTCCCAGCTCCCTCCCACCTCCTCTCTCCCCCAGATACACTCTTCATCTGTTTTCTCCACAGACATTAGTAGGCCTCCAAGAGACTAGTGAAACAGGACAAGCTAGATGCATCAAGACAAGGCAAAAACCGTCATATCAAGGTTTGACAAGGAAATCCAATAGAAGGAAAAGAGTCCCATGAACAAACAAAATGTCAAAGATATATGGACTTGCACAGTTAGGAGTATCACAAAACATCAAGCTATCAGGTATTACATAGAGAGGATCTGCTGCAGATCCATGCAGTTACCATGCTTGACACTTTAGTCTTGGTGATCCCTGCTTTGTTGATTTGGTGGGCCATGTTCTTCAGGTGTCCTCCATCCCTTCTGAGTTCTTGATCCAAAGAAACTTGCTTAACTGATAGACATTAATTTTATAAAAATCTCAAATGGCACTAAGCAATCCCCCTTTTTGGTAGTGACTTTATTAAAAGTGTAGCAATTGATTATATACGTCACATATATATGCATACACACACACACGCACACACACACACACACACACAATTATGGGTTTAGTCTGGAAACCATATTTGACCTGATTCTGTTATCGTCCACTGGCATGAAAGAAAATCTTCTCCTTAGTCAGTCAATCAAGTCCCCACTTGGACATCTTCCTCAGATAGAGGACAATGGCATCCTATAATAAGTGAGATAATTTGTGTAGCTAGAAATGAAATTATATACCACAGTCCTAAGAGGAGCAAGGGACACATTAGTTGCCTCACTTCTCATCTTCCATTTCCAGTGAAGCTCACTTTGGAGGTAGGAAACAATCTAGTTTTCAGAAGACAGAAAATAATTATTGAGGAGCTGGTACTGATAAGAGGCCTCTAGGTACGGCTCTGTTGCTTCCTGGGATTATCCATTCCCTGATAACAAACTTGGTAGCCCTCTTTACCTTGATCTAGTTTCAGAAAACAACATTTCCCATTTGGTTTTCAAAATACACTTGGTGTTTCAAATGGTTTCATGTCTCCAGCTGGATGCTTCATAGAATGAACATACAGCTGAGAGCACTCTGTTTAGACTTATCTTAGGAGTACTCATCATGTCTGCCTTTGTTTAGATTCCTATGACTTTCATCATGCTGGTCCATACTACTTGCCTTGTATCATAAGACTTAAAATGACAATAATACAGTAGTCCTGTTTAACCTGGGTTGGTACATTCAACTAACATTTGAGCTATGCCTTGATTTTTTTTCATGGCAGTTGGGTATGCCAAGTGTTCAGCCATGAGTAAGTGCTCTGGGCATTGCCACCTCCTAGCATTCTGTGTGTTGTGGTCCAGACATTAACACTGAGAGAAACAGACACAGAAGAACACATAGAGATGCTATTTGGTGGCAGTTTCTTTATTTTCTTTATCTTCTAATGAGAACTAACTTGGAAAATTATTGTACTTCTTTTCCAAGGCTCTGCTAAATTTGTTGTTTTTTTCCCACCAGTCTTAATATCAGAGCCTTGATAAAATAGTTACAATGAAGTTATTCTGCACTAAGCTACTGAGTACAATGGGGTGACCTGTAGATTGCATGAAGAACTGAAAAATGGACCTTCCCCATCTGTAAAGAATCCTTGAGTTACAAAGCATCTCACAGGCTCTGTCAACACTGCAGCACTTCTGAGTTTTCCTTTCCTTTATTCTACAAATAGGAAAAAGTTTATAGAAGGTTACAGATTTATTTTCTCTTAGAATATTCTACCCAGTCTAGATATATTTCTGGATTATAGTGGGTCAAGAATCAAAGGAAATATTCTGGATAAACTGAGGTTAAAGACAAAAAAGAAATCAATAGCATCTGAAAACATGACTTTGTTCAAGCAATATATAAACATACATAACACTGAAAAATATGATACATGAAAACAAAGAAATATAGACACACATATGTTGTAGCAAGGGAAATATTCTCAGCTCTACAGTATTTTCTTAGCTATATTGTGATCGTGCTCAAGTATATAAAATAAACAGTGACAGTTGATGATGAAAGTTGAAGAAGCCTTATTGGAAGGTACAGAAATGTAAAAGAAATATGATTTTCTAGACTACATTGTAAATGTAGCTGCTGTCAAATCTGTAAGGGTTGGAGGAAATTGAAAGAATTATCCTGTCATCTTTTAGGGAATAAATATGGGCAAATTAAGAAAAGCAATTAAGATACAGAAACTGCATACTTGATGCTTCTAAAGCAAGAGATACAGATAAAATGCTGGGAGAAGAGACAGAAAGAACTCTTAGCTTGCAGAAAAAAAAAAAAAACAAAACATCATATGAAGTTTAGCCTTTGCAGTAACTAATAGGATGTAAAAGCACACACACACACACAAAAAAAAAAAAAAAAAACAAAGACTAACACAGAAAATAAAGGTAGCCCTTCACTGTAGGAAGATTGGAAATCTTTCCTCATAGTTGATGAGAACAGAGGAATAAAAAGATGGAAAACCATGGTATATCAAGGCTACATTTTTAGCCAAAGCCTTGGAATTGTAAAACATAATTTTTTCCAAATTTCCAATGTTTTCATTGAAGAGTTTCTTCAAGGATAAGCCAAGTTTATTTTGGGGAGGGGCATTATAAAGGTTTAAAGCAATTAAGTGGATGATGATTGTCTCTTACTGATAAAAAGATTAACAAATACATAATCAAACTCACTGCTGTTAAGGAAGGTTTGTGTTTGATCATAGATACCTCATCAGTTCTGTAAAAGCATGTCTATTAACCTATCACAGAGACAGATTAAAGACAGATCCGTTTCTTACTTCTTTGCTCTTTGAAAAACATAGTCTTGGTCCCTGTCTTATGGTTTCTCTTGCTGCAAAGAAACACCATGACTATACCAACTCTTATAAAGGAAAAAGTATATTTGGGACTGGCTTACAGCTTCAGAGGTTTAGCCCATTATTGTCAAGGTGGACAGCATGATGGCATACCAGCAGACATGGCTCTTGGGTAGCTGAGAGTTCTACATCTGGATCAGCAGGCAGCAGGAGTAGACTGTCATATTGGGCATGGCTTGAGTATCTGAGACTTCAAAGCCTGCCCCAATGACCACTTTCTCTAGCAATGACATACCTGCTCCAACAAAACCATATTCCTTAATAATGTCATTCTCAATGAGTTTATTGGGCCCATTTTCTTTCAAACCACCATAGTTACCTTTCTTCAATCTTGTCAATATTCATGGCTGTGTGACCATGAGGATATATCAAATGAATTTCAAAGCATGTTTCTTTGTTGATTCCCTTAGGAACATAAATTTATATTTTGGGTTTCTCTGACCACCTACCACTGGACTTCTGAGGTACACAGTGATTAATTTTAAGTTTTGAGATGCCTGGACTCCAGGGAAAAGGCAGACTCCATTCAACTGGTTTTTCCAGTTATTGTGTCCTGTGTCAAATCAAAATGGTGAAGCCACTTGCTAACATCAAACAAAACTGATTGCTAGTTAAATGTTAACAGAGAACAGGTTAGAAAATTATAGGATAAAATAAAATAAATATTTTCTGAATTTATCATGATTTTAGATTCCTTTATACTTGGCAGGAGGCAGTCAGAATATATTTGTTTCATAAATATGAATACTACTTTTTTGATAATCAAAAGTTTGTGGGAGATCAGAGGACAAAGTTTTCCCTACCAATGGAAACTAGAGAGTGGAGGGTCTTCTCTAACAATGGGAACTGAAAGAAAGAAGGTCTTCTTTACCTATGCAAATTACTGGACAGAGTGGTAAGCAAAGTGAGTGAACCCTTTGTAAATGAGTGTTCTGCCTTCACTGGACGTGATTCACCTGGTATCAGGTGAAGTTCCTAGTGACCATTATTGAACAAAACAGTACATCACTGTTCATTGTTCTAGAGTCATTCATTTTTCATACAACAAACTAACATGAACAGATTTATGATGAAGAGGAAAGAATGGATCTACTTTTAACCCTGCCTGGACTTAATGGCAAAAAAACCTAAATAAACTATGGTTATAAAAATGGATAAGCATCCTCACTGGCAATGAAAATCCACAGTTCACAAGGCTAAAGGATGAATGAATGTATTGGTCTCAGTGCAAGCTATACACTAGCTTCTGTGAACGATGCTGGCAGGCTCCGTGACACCCTCCATGCATAGAAACTGCAGGCTCAATGACGGCAACCATGAACATGAATTATACCAGAAATAAAAATCAGCAAGATTCTTTCAAAATTTCCTAAGGCTCATTGAAGATAAAAGACATAACTTATGCAAGTAGAAAATGACCACATTACTTGTGTTACTTTATCCCTGAAAATCTGCTTATCTAGATAAGACCATTAATATTTGATTCAATAAAAGTAAAAATGCCCCCAGATAGAGAACATATGGTCTTTATCAAAACAAAGAGAGAGAACAACAAACAAAATGCATATCCCATACTCAAATAAAAAAATCTAAGCCTGATTTTCAGAAAAGAATGGTGTTATAAGAAATTTTAGTATCAATTTACAATAGGTGGTATGTAGAAAATTTATCCTTTCCTTAAAGAAGACCATTCCCTTAGGTAGAAGTTAAGAGATGCTATCTGAGAGAAACTGCAACTTTATTCTTCAGCATCCTGGATGTTTTCAAGTTCATGAAATACAGAAGTGTACAGGTCTACACTTTGGGTGATGCTAAGGGACTATCCATATTTAAGAATTTAAAGAATAAGCATTGCAGAGCATCTGCGACTGAATTCTTGGGAGATGTTTTGACAAATGCCGACAGCTTCAGCGGACAGAATAAAACAAAACAAGCCACAATTGTGACCACTCTCATTACAGTGATGAGCCATTCTCATTGGCTTGCTCATGGGGAATTTCAATGAAAATATCCTGACTTTGGGGTCAGGATTTTCCCATTTGTAAGAAATGCCCTATCTCCACAAAGCTCCTAAGTTAATTTTCTTAGAGAAGTGGGCATAATTTTATAAAATAATCTGAATATTTGAAGTGATGAATGAGGAACATGTTTTTTTGATAGCAAAACATTTAAATTCACTAAAGTACAGCAAGAACAGTAAATGTAAGTATGGAGGATGAACCAAGACAATGTCCATTTAGCATTTTAGGTTTCTTTTGGAATAACACACTTCCAATATGTCCTCTCATCACAGCACCCCCATCTTTGTATTTTTAACAACAGTTGAGTACAAAAGGCATTCAGTTCAGTCATAATGTAAGACTTGATTGCTGAGATAAAATGAATGAGGACTGACTGGCTTTAGAGAATTAGACAATGTGCTGCTTGGTTTAAAAAAATAAACTAGGAGAAACTAGAGTTTTGTAGTGTAATTTTTATGAAAGTAGAATATTAATAATAGGGATTAGAGAGATTGCTCAGTGGTTAAGAACACAGAAAGTGATGAAATTTTTGAGATGTGAGAAAATTGAAGACATATGGGAATCTGTTTCTCCAAGAGATATAGAAGAAACCCTACAATACTAGGATATCAAAAAGAATGGCAACTTCTCCACATATTGTATTCAAATGTAGAGTTGAGTCCTGTGTGCAACGAGGTGTAGGGTCTTGCTCAATATACTTTAAAATGTTCATCCTTGTAAAATTTGAAACTATGGTTTAAAGCTCCAATAAAATATTGTTATTTTGAAAGTTACTTGTCTTCAGGGCTAATCATGAGAGTGCTCCCAGGTGCTGTCACAATGAGGGGCTCATTATGGACTATCGTCAATGTCAAAAGAATTGCATTGTCTCAAAGCTGATGTCAGATGTGTTACACGTCTTTAAAAAGAATAATGAAGTCAGTGTTAATTATATTAACCACAGCCTTCAAAGGTGGATGAACAATAAGTCAAGCCATTAAAAAGAAAAGTCAGACTTTGAATACTCAAAAATCAATATAGGATTTGAATATAGAATTGGTACCTATGAGGTCTGCCTTCCCTGCTCGGTTAACTGGTGGCCATTTAACTTTCACTCAATTTGCCACAGAACCCTCCCCCCTCCCTCTCTCCATCCCTCTATCCCTTCCTTCCTTTCAATAAAAATATTTTGCTAATTGAAAACAAAATTTTCTGGAGGCGGGTTGATCTCTGAGTTCAAGGCCAGTCTGATCTACAGAAAGAGCACCAGGACAGTGAAGACTATATAGAGAAACCTTGCCCTGAGGAAAACAAAAATAAATAACTTTTTTTATAAGACTTGTCATGGTCATACTGTCTTTTCACAGCAATAAAACCCCTAAGACATACTATATTGCTAAAGTCAAATCATAGAAGTTAAAGAGAATGGTTCCCCCCCCCCTTAGTTAGCTTATGAAATAACGGGTTTCTTTCAGTATCTTCACGCTGAATTTGCTTATACTGATTCCTTTTTCCCCATCTCCCCAAACTCTTTGCCTGCTTATCTACTCTATTCTTTCCCCCCACAATTCCCCTTTCTACTTTATTAACTTGTGTGTTTCCTACCCTTTACCCTCCTGACATCCCTCCTGCAGCCTCTTTTCTCTTGTTCTATGGTCTTCTTTAGAGTTTCCTGTTATTTGTCTATATTTTTTTCTTCTCCAGTACACATGTTTAGCGGTCAGAAGCTAGGAATTGTGTATAAGAGAAGACATAGTAGTTGTTTTTCTTAACCTGATTTAGCCTTTTATTCTCCACATTCTTGTTTTTTTTTCCCTTATGAAACTTCATCTCTGTTCATATTTCTCAATAGGTCTTGGGAGAATTCAATGGTGTTGCTCATATTTTTCAATGAGAGTTACATGTCAGGATGTTAACAATCTTTAATATAGTTAATTTCTTCCAGACCCACAAAAGGAGGAAAAGAGTCTTAGGTTCTCAGAGAAGCAGAGTACTGCCTGGTCTCCAACTTCTGTATTCTCAAGCAGAGCCCGATCTTTGTACCTAAAGACTAATCTCAGAAAAGCCTACAGAGACTCAGTCTTTGTGGCTCAGAATAAGGTATACTAGCCCTCTGTTCCCCTTGTCTGGAGTGGCAATTGACACTATCTATTGGGTGATGTATTGCCCACTACTCTACCTGCATGGAATAGTCCCTGTTGGAAAGGAAAGTGTAAGCTAGGGCTGCTTTATCTCAGATATGACAGTGCTCTGAAGATTCCAAGAGGTAGGGGATTTTTGAATGGCTCAGTTTACAAAATAAAGGAATGAGAATCAAAATCAGAAAGGCTTTACCTACCAAGTAGAACATTTTTTATTTTTGTTCTGCAAATGAAATAGAGAAAAACATTAATGTGGACTGGCAAGAAATATTTAAATATCTCTAAGAAATTAAAGGCTACCATCTGCTGCACATTGCCTAGGGAAAATTATATCATGCAAAGACCATAGAATTGATGGTTGCTGCCAAAACAATGGTACTGGGAAAATATACCTAGGCTAGAATCAGCCACAGTAACTCGTTTTTGAGTATGTTTAAGAGGAAATCATTCTTCAATTTTCATGACAATGGAACACAAGAAGTCAAAAGGGAATAAATAGGAGAATTCCAGGATGGACAGCAAATAAGTCTGGGATTCAAGTCAAAGATGCCATCACTAAATGAGATGTTCAAGTTCCCGAGCAATGACATTTTGTGTCAGGACAGGAAACTCCCTTGCACATGAAAGAGGAGGGATTAGTACACTGCTAAACTGTGCTGTGTCAAAGAGAGCAAACCAGAAGAATCTCAGCACTGTTCCCCACTAGGAAGGGTGCTCTTCCTGTGAGCTTATATATGTTACTGACCAGTCCCACACAGTTAGTATCTACTGTGAGATGCCACAGAATACTAGCCACAGGAGTATCAAAAGGTGAGAAATAGCCATACTATTATCACCAATAATCATGAATCATTACCTACGACATTAATTTTTCATCTAGTCCCATTCTTTCCTTTCAGTATAAACTAGTCCAAAAACTTAGGGACCAATGTCTTGTTGTTTTCAAGGAAAAATGCTAACAAAAGTTAGACAAGCTTACAATCTTTGTTAACTTTTGAAAAGAAGTTAGACTAGGTTGGGTGTTAGGCAGTGGTGAGTAAGAGTCAGATCTTACCAGCTGGTGAAAATTAAATGTCATCAATATTTCTAGGTCTTAATCATGGTAAGTTGAGAGCCACATAAAATGAGGTAGTCATACTTCATTATTTTTCCATAAAATATACCCATCCATCCACCATATATGCACCATATATTTGCCAGCATACGATTGATGGGACACCTATCTGAAAAACAATTAAAAACTTAAGCTAAAAGTAAGACCATTGATGGCAGGAAACATCACACCAATAATTAAGGGGATTAGTCAATATATATTCTATTCAAGAAAGGTAAGGTAATTAACTAATAAATAAAATGAAAATAACCGTCCACATCATGACTCTTAATATTCTGTATCAATGCTGTTTGTTCAATGTGAGAACCATAAAACAGAATGAATCTTCTGTTCTGGCATATTGGCAGCCTAACTCACGTATATATACAGTAACAACAACAAAAAAGAAATCCAGAATGAGTTTCTATGTGTTGTATGTTCCTTTTCTAGCTTTAAAAGCTTATGCAATATTGTTCATCTTAAAGGAGATATAGTTCACACTCACTGAACTCATTGACTTTACCAGTGTCCAGGGTTTTCAGTGTCTTTGACTTTAAATTATGCCATTGCATAGCTGGCATAGAACAGGTTGCATTTCCATTGGCTTTTTCTGCTTTTGGTGACAGGAACCAAATAGTATTTAGTAGTATCCAAACGTTTTCCTAGAAGGCAAGTTTTCCTATGACATTCTTTGTCTATTTTCTTTTCTTAGACGGAGTGAAGCAATGAACTCCCCCCGCCCTTCACTTTTCTCATCCCGCACATGCTCGGTTTCACTAAGGTTCCGCACTGCTTGTCCACCAGATGTTCAGTGTTATCTCCCTGCTGAAGGTGGTGACAGAACCCAGGAGAATAAGATAACGGCAATCTGTCATCCAGTCATCATTGCAGACTTCCTTTGTTTCCATTATTTCCCACCTTATGTCACTGTTTTGAGTGTGCAGTTGCTTATTGCTTATTTCTGCTCAATTCTTCCATCATTATTTTTTACTTTTAATGACATTCATCTGTTGAGCATATTCTTCAGAGAAAATGTACACTTTCTTTAATTGAAGAGAAAGACGAGAGTACTTTCAGAAATCTAGAGGGGCATGGGGTTTGGATATCAACAGCAGTAAGCGTGATGGATAACCCGGTGTACATTTTTATACTGTCAGATTGTTGCCAAAGACTGTGATACAAAAGTTTATTACTAACAAATATTTATAATTCTATTGAGAAAAGCTGAATATGGAGAATCCAACCAGTAACTAGCAGTTTGGTTGAGAGCTAGGAAGTATGTATCACAACTGCACTTTTCTTGTCTTTGGCATGTTTCTTCATATTCTAAAATAATAAGTCAGTCTAGTACATGAATAAAATAAATGGCAGATAATCAAAAAGGATACTTCCAATAACCTTAAACTCCTTAACAGAGTATGTACCACAAGAATGTTAGAAGCAATTTTTTTATAATGAAATAAAATTACAGATACAGTAATGATACTATCAGGATGCTTCCAGAAAATGGAAGAGGGAACAACATATTTTCATCAAAAACAACAGAAAGTGGTTAAATAGCCATGATTTTATGCCTTGCCATTGAGTTATTAAAACAAAACACATTTTCCACATACATGAATTAAGAGAGATGTCCCATGATCAAGGTCAAATATGGTTAATAATTGGAAGCTGGTCTGATCAGAAATGACACAAGAGATTAGTAGCATGGTTAGACATAAGTAAGTGAATTCAAATGATCAATTGTAAAAGGAAATGTGGGTATAATTTTCAGAAATGAACCTAATAGGAGTTTCAGTATTGCTGGAAGGAAGTTCCTTTATTTTCCTTATTTGTATGTTGAGCTCCATGACGGAGTGATACTTATTCACATTCTGGTTCATGTTCTAAACTTTAAATGAAAATTAGAATGTCTTATTGAATAGAAACTCAATTCATAGCACAAATATCTGTGTTTCTTTGAATCTTACTTCTTTTTCACATTTTACACAGTTGTGAAGTGTGATTATGAACATGCAGATCTCCTATATTTCTTGCCAGCTGTTCAGAAGCCTGGCCACATGTTAGTAAGCAAGTTAATTCAGACTTTAAAACTAGATATCATTACTTATTGCTTCTGTTTGGGTATCAGAAATTGCAGGTTCTGAGTGGCTACGTAAATTGCATCCCCACCTCAAGACAATGTCAAACACTGTAAGTAAATTCAAATCAAATTTCCTTGGACTCTAAGACTAAATTTATTCAGATTGACCTGAATCTGTTTATTCATTTGTTTAGGTGTTGAGAGTCAACAAATGCGGTGAGAGCCATCTCTTTAACTGTATATATACTAGCAATCAAAATATTTTTTAAATGTAACTAGACTTTTACTAATCCAACACTCCAATGTAGATTAGACAGAATTTAAGTGACATAACATTTGCTTCCTTCTTTGAAAAATTACAGATGTTTTCCCTATACAATCAAAAGTTTCAAAAAGTCTTTTTCCCTTTAATTAGAAAACTGTGTGTGTAGATTTATAAAATCTACCCATCTAATGAAATAAAAACCATTTGCATTTGATTAATACTAAAATTTTGAATTCATTCTTGCCCATTAGATAAACTTTTTACAAGTGAATAGCGTTGCTTTTCAAGTGAAGACACTAATTTTTATTGCACAAAAACACATAGTTAATTGAAGAATTACATGAAGGAGGTTCCTCCTTAGCAAACAGAAACATTCTACAATTCACAACATGAGTTCTTTGTTTAGAAAGTGGGTTCCATATAAATGCCTAACTTTGATTTATATTCTATTATTATGTATATGAGGTATGATAATATATACCATGATATATCATAACATATGATAATATATACCATGACATATCATAACATATGAAACACATAATGAATTGTATGTACATTCAGATATATACATGGTATATATAATCATAACACAGATATAGATGATGATAAATAAAAATTAGATGGCTAGAAAGGCATATGATAGGTGATAGATACATAGACTGATAGATACATAGATGAAACATATATAACTAGATGACAGATGAATAAATAGGCCCTAAGTGATGAATACATGTTCACAAGTTTAAATCTTGATCAGTTAAAGTACTCAAGTAATGTTTCAACCTTCTATTATCCAAGATCCACTTCTCAAGGATCATTGTCTTCTAAAAAGAGTTAATGTTGGTAGGCTATCAGAAGGTACCATACACATGCATGGCTGTCTGTCTCAGATTCCTGTGGTTTTATAAACATCTCAGGATTCTACTGAGAACAAGACCCTGTAAATAGCCTTCAGAGTGTGGGAACAAAATGCATTTTCCCAGGAGATAACTTGTTTGGTTGATCACCACACACAAGATTCCAGCCTACTGGACCCTGCCACATAATATACGGGAAGCAGGAATGCAGATCTGCCAGGAAACTCGACATGGGCTGAAAATGAAGTGTCCTCACTAAGCTCATTTCTAATCAACTTTCACTGTCTCTTTCTGAAGCTTATTTGTTTATGAAACCCCTGAAATTTGTTTCTTCAGAAACAGCAGCTCTCCTCTAAAGAACAGAAAGGATACAATGTCAGAGTACAAGCTCTATTGCAGACTTCCAACAGCAATCAGGATTCCGCTTTTTAAAGGCATTGAAATGATAGGTCCTAGCGCTTATCATGGAAACCTTACTTTGGATGGGCATCACTTTGTATGATGTCTCTAGTGAAAGCTTCTTGCTTCAATCCCTGGAGATAACCTCAACCATGAAATCAGGTTATGTTAATTCTATTTCATGATCATCGTCAGGAAGGACGTGGAGTGTTCCTTTCCTATCTGGACTCCTCAGACTCATTCGCATGCATTAACCTTCATGGTATTTGTTGAGGTATTCGACTCTTTGTATATCATGAATAATTTCATTAAACATTAAGGATTTACCCACACTGTATCTTTGTGTATTTTTAAATATTTACAATTTGTAATACTGAATAAATATGTAATAGGTGGGTAAGGGTTTCTCCAGAATTTAATATTGCTTAAACCTGTCATGTACAATAACCTTATGGGCTTTATATAATATTCAGCTTCTTAATTCAGTGTTAGGGCTGTTATCATATGTTGGTGGGAAAATAAAAGCCATGTTGGGGCTCTCTAGTTGCTAATAATTCCTATTTTGATTTGATTAGCATATAAATTTTCCTAGATTTATGCAGTGTCAGGGGAAAATGTATTAAAAATACTCCTCAGGGTTCCCTTTCTCTTATTTTAATCAGGCAAGAGAGAAAGAATCATGTCATGCATGAAGTCTATCTTCAAATCCTTGATTTATAGAAATTTCTAGAAAAAAATTGACAAACGATGACAACAAAGGAGACTTTACTTCACACTGTGTGAGCAGGGGACCATTGGGGAAGCAGACCTTCCCTTCAGTGTGTCATTTCTGGGGTGTTTATCATGTGGGGGAAGATTAGAGGATGATGCTACTCAATTACCACTATGGTGTTCTGCCTTAACCTGCTAATAGACAGCAGAGTGTCTCCTGTGCTATTAACGGTGCTCCTTTCTACTGGCATTTTGAGATGCCACAAAAAGCTCTGCTACAGTGTTAAAGGGACAGCCCCCAAGAGCTCCCAGCCATTGTTGTTCAGCAAAAGACTGAAACTGAAAAGTCAGAACAGTGCCTAAAGGACTTTAGTTGAACACCAAAGCTCCACCTTACTCTACAGTCATGATGAGGTCATACTCCAACTTGGAAACAAACACACTAACTCAGAGCTCAGACTCTGCACACACATGCAGCTCTTAAAGTGGAATACTACCCAGAACCCAAGCATTGCAAATATATAATGAAATGTAAATTCATATCCATCTAGAGATGAATGCATCATCATTCAACAAAATACATTAGTTCAAAAGATAAATAATAAAAAAGACAAAAGAAGAAAATTAACATTAAAGTTAGTAATCATGCCTAGAATGAGAAAAAGTCATTGAGAAGTCCTGCTTAGAAAAATGTTTCTTAAAATAATTTCTATTATAATTACATCATTTTCCCCTTCCCTCTCCTCTCTCCAAACTCTCCTGTACACACTCACCTTCTTCTCTTTCAAATTCAAGGCTTCTTTTTATCTATTTGTTGTTATGTTATATAGATAAATCATATATATTTTCTTAATTACTTTTACATTTTTCGGTGTCCTTTTGTGATTACTGACTGATTTTAACATTGCCTCCTTCTACACATATTTCTTTGATTTGAGTTTGGAGGCCTAAAAGCTTTCTTTTTTACGCCTTAAATCATTTTAATATACATTATAGTTTAATCTAAATTCTGCTCATTCACAGGTCCCTACCAGCTTCTTCTGATTTCCATACCCTCCCAATTTTATGCTCTTTTCCTTTTTTCATTCTAAACCATACACCAAAACAAACAAATAAATAAATAAAAGCACACACACACATACACACACACACAAATCCCAATAAGATGAAAATTCCCAAAACAAAGCATATCCAAAACACAGAGTTCATTGTTTTGGCCACTACTCTTGGACATGAAGACTATCCTGGAGTGGGTTGATATACACAATGAGACTCCATTGGAGAAAATTCCCTTTCCCAGCAGGCATCAATAACAAACATTGGGTAGGGTGTGACTTAGTGTTTAGGTTTCATCAACTGGAGTCTATCCAGGTCTGTGCATGCTGTCACAGTCTCTTATGAGAGTATATCAGGTCCGTTGAATCTAGAGGATGATGCTTTCTTGGAATCAGCCACTATCTTTGGCGCTCTCAATTTTTCTGTCTCCTCTTCCACAGAGATCTCTGAACCTTCAGTGAGAGGACATCCTATTTAGAGAAAATCTTGTTTAAAAATGTTTGATTTTTTTCCCCCCTAAAAGCATGAATTCTTCTTCGCTATACTATTTAAAATGTGATTTTCAAGAAAGGACACAATATTCTGAAATCTATATCTCAGAATTTCAATAGAATATTTTATTTGCTTTCTTTTGTCACATTAAACTCAATTCAATTATTTGCCCTTCATTTCAACTATCTGAAGCTTGCCTTGTTATGTTTAGAAACATTTTCCCCTCCCATCACCTTTCAGCAGATTGCATATCACATTCTCTCAACTTCTTCCTTTCATATTCCACCAATGGAGGCTTCTATAATCAATGTTAGAGATCCAGTACCCATGAAAGTCTTTTGCTTTTCTGAAATATGCGATTGTCCAGAAGGATATTAACATGTCAGATTAGCCAGGATCCATCCATCAACCTAACCTGCACAGTAAGCAGACATTTCACAAATATTTACTTCATGGATATAAGCCAACTTTTTATAATAAGAAAGGCACAGAAATTATAAACCAGGATGACTACAATTAAGCTAAGGGAAATGTAACCTAAATTCCACTGTGCTCAGCTTATTCACCTCACATTCTACAACTCAACTAAGACCCTCACTCTATTATAGTTAGACGCACTTACAGAAGGCTTCAGAGAAGTTAGGAGCTCACAGAGAAGGCAAAAGCTCTTTAAATTTTGCCAGTGCATTAGAAGAAAATAGAGAAACTCTTAGACCCTAGGAAAGGATATGAATAAATGTATTAAGCATAGTATATGGCAGAATCTCAGCATGCTAAGAAAAGGCAAACAAAGAGATCAAGAATGACTAAGAGCGGGAGAGACAGTTCAGGAGGTAAAAGTCCTAAATGGTCTTACAGGATGCGATTGGTTTCTTACAGTTTCTGTTGTTGTGACAAAACATCATGAATAAAAGCAACTTGGGAAGGCAAGGGTTTATTCAGTTTGTACTCCCACAGCATCGTGGAAGAAAGTAGAACCAAAACTCAAACAGGACAGAAACCTGGAGGCAGGAGCAGATGCAGAGGCCATGGAGAGGTACTGCTTACTGACTTGCTCCCCATGGCCTGCTCAGCTTATATTTTAAAGATTGAACCCAGGACTACTAGCCGAGGGATGGTACCACCTACAATGAGCTGGGTTCTCACCCATTGATCACTAATTAAGAAAATTCCATAGTCCGAACTCATTTTATCAGTTGAGGTTCCCTCATTTCAAATAATTCTAGCTTGTGTCAAGTTGAGATAAAACTAGCACATTTGGTTTGTTCCATCTACATTGTATAGCCTACCACTGCCTATATGTAAGCTATTGCTCTAGGGGACCAATTTTGTCCTCCATAAACACTGCCTTCATGTATCTATACCCATTTTCAAGCTCACACACACACCTCTGAAAATAAAATGAACTTTTTATTTTATTTTACTTTATTTGGATAACATGGAAAACCCAAGATAATGTCATTGACATAAAAAAAGAAAGATCTGTTCAAATGAGTCAAAGAGCACAGTAAACAACAATGAATTGATTTAACTGATGTAACAGTTCAATGGCACAGTGAGAAAAAGGATAAATTAAGTAAATGGTAGAAGAGAACAAAGAACACTTCAAGGCATTTGTAGAAGGAATTGTAGAATGTTTTTCTTTTCTTACTTTTTTTTAAATCAAAGGTATGTGTTTTCTTGTGGTGTTAATTTAACATACATACATAAAAAAGTGAGTAACTGGGCTGGTGAATTGTCTCAGCCAATATTTGCTGCTATACATTTTGATTCCTAAGACCCACATAACAGAAGACAAGCAAATCATGGACACACACCAACCAAATAAGTCATTGTAAGTGTTTTTAAGAAATTTTTTTTGAAATGTAAGCAGTTATTGAAAATTACCAAGAAATAATCAAGTTTGTATATTTAAGATAAATATAATTTGTTGGAGTATAAATAGCACAAACAGCATATGGTATAGGAAAAACATATTCCATATTAAAATTTAACTTTTGACAAAAATTTCATCAAATAAACTATGATATTTTAAAACAATGCGGTGAAGAAATCAAGTGTACATGTAAGACAAGCGTAAAATGTGACCTCTATTTGACACCATAAGCCCATTCTGGATGGATTCTGATTCTGAAAGTGAAACACAAATCAATAGTTCTTCTAGCAGATAATCCCGGGTTTCGTCTGATATTGACATAGATAAAAATTTCTTAGCAGTACCCATCAAACATGAACATCTGGAGAGATATAAATTAAACTACACTGAAGCTGGGGAATTCTTCGTATTAGAAAAAATATGAAAAGGAAACATAGAGTCAAGAATATTTTCAGTATGCATAGCCAACAAAGGACTGTGATAAAACAAGCAAACAGAAACTTATATAAATCAATGAGACAAAGGAAACAGTAATGGAAATAACTTCACTTCTACTATGGTTAAAAAAAGACTTCAATATTAATAACCCAGGGACTTGATTAACAGGCACTGCTGACCAGTGCATCAGGCAATGAATACATTTGATTAGCATCTTTTAGTGAATAACCAAAGACTGAGCACTACAATATACAGGCAGCTGAAGTGTCCAAACGTGGACATTGGCTGTCACATATTGCCAGATAGGTTTAGGGAGATTCCTGGATGCTTTATGCTGCAGTGTTGGTTGAAAGTAGGGAGAACATCAAAGTCAACGTCCACAGAGACCAACTCCCATCTTCTCAAGAGACTTGAAAAGATAACTGAAAAGACAAAACAAAGATGAAACAAGAACAGTGTGAGCACCAGCAGAAGCAGCTGCTGGTGACTCAGGGACAAGAGAACCATCACCAAAGTCTTCAGTACTCTCTAAGAAACAAAATGCCTTTCTCAGTGGTTGGAGGCATTAACAATTGCAAAGTGTAAGTCCTGGAAACACAAAGCAGTGAGTGAGAAGTGGACAGATGTGCTGTTTCTCTGAGAAAGCTACAATGATAGCTGCTACGATTTGCCTGTGAATCAACAGGAAGAGTGCATTGTTTAGACCATGATCCTGAAATTCAGGTTCACAATACCTACCAAGGACTTGGAGAATACAGGTTAAGAGTCTATTTCTTAGTATTTCCCTCAGGAGAAGTAAATCAGGACTTTATGTTGGAGTACTTCAAAACACTCTCTCGTAGCTACAAGTGGTAGGACCAATGTTAAATGTGGATCCTGTAAGCTCTAACAGAAAACAGACTCTAATTACAGATCACCTTCTAACTAGAGCAACATGTTTGTTAACTGTAATGTATGGAAAAGTGTATAATTTCATCTCTAAACCTAATGTCATCTAACTTATATCACACACACATATATATGTGTATGTATGCACATATATGATTATGTATGTATATGTGTGCATATACATATAAAGAAACAAATTAAATGCAAAGAAAAGTATAGCAATGGGGACACATCATTCATCAGACTTCAATTAATAAATAACATGGGAGCTGGAATCATCACAAAGGGAGTTTAAGCAATGTTGGTCAGCAGGGAATCTCTGGAAAGTAATTTTAGCATACAAAACGAAGCAGGAGGAAGTGGTTGAGGTTGCTAGAGATGAATTAAGCAATGCTAAAGATGGTCTTCTGTGGGCTTAACAGATGATCCTAGATAGTGAAACAAAGAATTAATGAGTTCAAAGGTAATTCATCAGTAGTGGGCTCTAACCGAAATAGAAATATGAATGGAGCAAAGAAATGAAAGAAAATCTCCAATTTGTGAGACCAGAGATCTGACATGGATGACTGGTTCTCCCATGGAGAGGGAGCAAAGCGGGTCTATTCAATGAACAATGACTAGTAACTTCCCAGAGCTGTCCGTCAATGTAAGAATCTGACAGAACAACAAGAAGCTGAAGGTGCAAATAAACGGGATGGGAAAGGCCTACAATCTAAAGTTGTTGGTCCAAAAAGAGAAAAAAATTAAGGAAAAAGAATATCATTAAGATAGCTAAGAGGGAATAATTTCAAATCACTGTGCAAAACAGGAAAAATTTCTAGCAGATTGCCAACATAAACCATTAAGGCAAGACAATAATGGAGTAACAATTTAAAACTCTTAAAGAAAAAAAAATGAAAATGCAGTCCAGAATTCTACACCATTATAAATATCCTCTAAGAGTAAAGAAATAAAGGAGCCTTTGTTCACTATTATGTGATTACAAATCATTATAGGCATTGCATAAGTAAGTATGGAGAATTCTCAAAAAATCTCAAAATAAATATACCATATAACCCAGCTCTATCATTGCTTGTATATGACCAAAGACCTCAACATCCTACTTCATAGAACTAGCCCAGCCATATTCAATGCTGCTCTGTTCACAATAGTTAGGAAATGGAAGCAACTAAATTTCTTTCATTAATTAATGGATAATGAAATGTGGTGCATATACACTTTGAAATACTATTCAGCTATAAAAAAGATGAAATAATGAACTTTTCAGATAAATGGAATGAACTAGAAAGATCATATAGAGTGAGAGAACCCAGACTCATAAAGACAATCCTACTTGATCATCCTAGGCTCCTAGCTCCAAGTCTTTACATGCGACTAAATAGCCTGGAGTAACTGCAAAAAATAGGCAAGTAAAGGGTACTGTTGCCTCTGTGTGTGTGCTTGTGTGTGAATGTGTGTATGTGTGTGCAACAGGAAGGGGAATAGTAAAGTACCATGGTATCTTATGGAATCATACTATTTATTTAAAAATTAATACATGTAATTCTGCATAAAATGTATAGATGTAAATGAAAATTTATCATCTTGCCTGACAATACTCTCCCCAAGAGCCAAAGAACACCTAAGAAAATCACTAAGCATGAGAGAAAAACATTCCTTTGAATTGTTGGCTATGGTTGCCCAAGATACAGGATCATGTTCCAAGTGGACCGTAGTGGTGCTCAGACCCTTTCCACTCTCTACTGCCTGTAATAGAGACCACAATTGGTCATGAAGATTGAAGCCACATGAAGGAACCATTGAGCAGACATATATGGCTTCAGAGATCTGTCACATGAAATTGTAACGGTCCTCCAGTTACTTATCTTTGGGAGAAGAATCTCTTTTAATTAGGCCAATACTATCTTAATATTTTCACTTTCTTAGCAATAATAAATCTAATGGAATAGTATTTCTTTCTTCTTAAATATGTTCTTTAAAATTTTTATTTTTTTTCTTCTTAAATAATATCTTGCATAAACTCCCCCATGTCATTTTTGTATCTCTTATGCTGAAAATCTTCAAATCCTCAGTTCTGCTATGAAAAAATAACTTCCCTCATGTTCCACATACTTCCAGGCACGGTATTGAAAATTGTGTCAGGTATTTGGGGGAGTCTGTAACTCATTTACACTGAGTCTATCTGTGCAATGTACTCCACTGGTCTGTAGGTAAACTGAAAAGCTGTGCTTTAGATTCACACAGCTAACATTTAACTCCACATCAACTTCTCTGTAAAGAATTCAAGTTATCCATGTCCCTGTTCATATATTGATACAGCAATGTTTATTGATTCCCCAGCTCTGTTTATCACTATGACATTAATCCTGATTAACACTAATGTAACTTACCAGAAGTCCAATTAAGATTCTTAGGGATAAAAATGAGATTGGGACAATTCTTATTTCTGCTTAAACCAGCTTGTCCATTCCCATTTGTTGTACTTTCCCTATTCATTTGTTAAAACTATTGCCTTTCATTAACTCTGTATAGTAATGTGTCGTTTTGATAGAATGGGGCCTCAGAAAATCAAATTTGTATTTTTAAAAATTCATTTAGTGAAAATGAAGAAAAATGAGCCCATGAAAAATCAAATGTTGTTATTAATGTTATTAATAACAATACCCATCTTTGGGAATTTCCCTTGTATCTAGTATTTTAAAGTTTCATATTCTGTTAACTGAAGAATCTAACTTGGTACTAAGTGGAAGCCATTGAACTTTGGAATCTTGGAGAGAAATACAAATAGCTTATTTAGATGAAAGGCATTACTCCGTATTCAGCTTTTCATCCAATCAACTCACCGGAATTATATTTATTAGTCAGTGGTGATGAGGTTTTGTTAAAGTTATGCTTAATTAAAATGTACCCCTTTATTATCCTTTTCCAACACGTTGCCTTTCTCATGATTGCACTGCTGTGTGTCTATGCCTGGCAGCCACACCCACTTGTTTATAAGAACATTATCAGAAAACACTCAGGGAACAGTCACGAGCACCTTATGACAGATTCAGTATCATTAGTTGATAGGGAATTTTATAATTCTCATTATTAATTTACAGGACAGACTATCCATGCAGTCCATTGTGGACTGGCTTGGAAGTATAGACTATCATAAATAAGTACACAGCAATCTGTAACTTAGAGATGAAAATTTGAAGTGCATTTTAATTTGTTAAAAATAGAATGAATTAAGCGAAAACAAAACCAGTGTACATTTTAAAATCATCTATTTCTAATTATTTATTTTATTACTGTTTTTGCTTTGACCTCCATGATTTAAATGCTCCATAATGAACTATCATGCATCACCAGCTCATGCATTTGGTAATTTCACATTCAAAGCTTTAGCCAGGCATGGTAGTAGATACCATTAATCCAAGATCGTTGAAAGGCAGAAGCCTCAGGATTACAAATTCAATTTCTGTTCAGGTTGTAAAGTGAGTTCAAGGTCATCTGGGGCAAGTTGGCATGTCTAACCAAAATAGAAAGTAGGACCTGCAAAGGAAGCATCTGTGTAGTGTAATACTTGCTGTGCATATGGAAGGTTTGGGTCCAGTTTCCAGTATCTGGAAAATAACGCATGACTTAGAATTTACTGCCATGGGAACATGTGAACCGAGGCAAACACTAGCATCCAGGGCTACATTGTCCTGTGAGGCCCTATTGTCAACTCTACATACAATTGTCACACACATGTTCACGTCTCTGCCTATAAACTTTGTGAATAGATGTTTATGATGGTCATTTATGTGCATGGGTCAGTACATAGAGGTATTTATGCACATATGTTGATGTACATGTTGATATACATATATCTATCAGTGTTTTCACATTACAGTGGGTTCTAATTTCTTGGTTCCTTTTAACTATTATGGTTTTATATGTTTCAGTATTTCTGGAGTCACTGAACAATTTTATTATTTCAGAAACTTTCATTCTGTTAATATTTTGAAATTATGGTTATTCCTTTATTTATTGACCTCCCCCTGATTACTTATGGAAATTAGTATGCAGTGCTAAACATATTTTCCTCTTCTCTTTCCCTTTGCTTGAGACCTGAGCAGTCTCTGCTTTTCCTCTGCTCTCTTTTCAATTGCACCAGGGCTGCTCGCTTCTTAAAGATTTGTTACAAACCTTTTTGCTTTCTTGAAACTTGGACCTATCTTTCTTATTTGTTTGTTTTGTTTTCAGCGTAGGAGATGGGAGTGGAGTCATATATCATCAGGCCGTTTTCTCTCTTACGTTGTTGAATTGGACTGTTTACGTTTGATTTTCTGGGCTCAGCTTTAATAATTTTATATTTATCATGAAAATGGCTCACTTCATGAGCGTTTTCCTACCAGTCTGAAAAAGCAGCTGATTGCATCGCAGCACACTGTGCCATGCTGAGCCCCCAGGGGATTCTGAAGTCATCAACTTCATTCTTCGCGTGGGGCCTTTGAGCTTGTAATGCAGCCTGGCAGAGCCAGGCAGCTAATGACCAGCTGCTGGGATCAGTTCAGAAGCAGAGGTGGGCAGAAGCTTGTGTGTATGCCCCAGGACCCTGACACAGTGAGCGGGTTGGTGCCCAGTGTGTGCTCTGGAGTCGTTTTCAGATGACCTTCAGTTTCCTCTCCATGGTGACAGATCTAATGATGGCTCCTGTTTGTGAACTGTTTGTCTTTGCTCTCCTCGCTGTCTTCTAGTGTTCTGAGCTGGCAAAATGTAGTATTGTGCTTTGTCTAAAGGTCAATTTTGGGTGGAAGATAACATATACACATTTATTAGCTTTGAATCTGTTTCTATTTCTCAAAATTCATTCTGACTTTAAAAGATTTCTTTTTTTATCTTAGTTTGGATTTTTATTGCTATGACAATGTAACATGACCCAAGCCATGGAAGGGCCCAGGCCCTCACTCAGATCCTTGCTTAGACAATTCTGCAGCCATGACAGACTGTAGAAAGGATCTGGGAAGATGTAGGCCTGTGACTCAGCAGGATGGTAGGATGTGAACCTGACCTTTTCCTAGCTACTGGAAAAACCACCAGATGCCCCCATATGGTGGAGAAGCAATCAGAAGTTATGGTGGCAAGCTCCCTATGTGCCTTACTGATAAAGATGGAAGGCAGGAACTGCAGCGACAGCCACCAGATGTAGAGACTTCCCCATACCTGTAGCTAACCAATCAGCTCAGGACAGGAAATCCCAACCTAGATGCCCAGATTTACACCAATCCTGAGTCAGTTACTGTGCAAATTTCAGGCTCCCTGACCTCCCCGCCCCGTGCTCTACCCTCAATAAATGCCCTGCCCTAATGCTGATCAGACCTTTTCGGCTCCAATGACCATGTCCCCCCCCAAAAAACAAAACAAAAAACACCAAACAAACCAAAGAACAAAACAAAACCAAAAACCTCTTTGCTCTTGCATTGGATCTGGCCTTTTGGTGGTCTCTGGGTTTCTAGTCTCGGCACAACACAACTTGGAAAAGAATAGGTTTACTTGGCTTATACTTTGACATTGCAGTTCACCATTAAAAGAAGTCAGGACAGGAACTCAAACAGGCAGTAACCTGGAAGCAAGGGCTGATACACAGGCATGAGAGGAATGCTTCTTGCTGGCTTGTTCCACATGACTGGCTCAGCCCGTTTCCTCTCTCTCTCTGTCTCTCTCTCTGTCTCTCTCTCTGTCTCTGTCTCTCTCTGTCTCTCTGTCTCTCTCTGTCTCTCTCTGTCTCTCTCTGTCTCTCTCTCTCTCTCTCTCTCTCTTCTCCTGTGTGAAATAAATCCTATTCTTGGGAGTCAGGTCTACAGAGATGGGTTTTCTCTTATTGCTTTGGCCACGCATTTCTATTCTTCTCTGCATTCTATGTTGTTGCAGGCATGATAGAATTATATGTGCAAGTCTCCTTATTGGGTTTTCTTATATGCGTTTCAGTGATTAAACTCAGGTTTTCAGGCTGGCCTGCAGGAACCTTTATCAGTTGAGACATTTTACTAGCCTGGAACTTTTCTCTTTAAAATCAAGTTTCTATTGCTTTTTGGTTGGCACAGGTTTAAGTCTACAAACCTTCTTCAGAACAGACTGGAAGATTAGTTTCTGTTTTTTGGGTTTTGTTTTTTTTTTTGTCTTTCTGGTTGAACTATTCCTTGCTTGCTTGTGTGTGAAATTTTCACTGAACTCAATTTTCCAGAAGTTATTTTAGATGCTTCTCCATCATCTTACAAGATAAGTACCACCATTGGCTCTTCACCTTTGCTCCTTTGTTTTCCTATCAAGATAGTCAAAGAAGTTTTCTTTGCCTCTTAACTCATTAATTTCATGTGAACTATAACTTGCTCAGAACATTTTGTCAAATTAATCTGGGATAAATTCTACGTACTAATTATAAAATATATTTGTAAAGTATTGATTCTCATATGTTATAAACCATAAAAACCTTGAAACCTAAACCAAGTTATTACTGCCCACAAGCTACATATTAGGGTGACACTATTTAACCTTCTTGTTAAAAGTAAATGTATTTGGCATGTTCTTTGGGCCGCCAACCAGCTCCCAAATAAAGACACGGAGACTTATTATTAATTGTGAATGTTTGACGTTAGTTTAGGTTTGTCCCACTTGCTTTTTAAATTTAATTTTGCCTGTTTCTGTTTCTGTTTTACCTTGGAGCCTTTTACCTTTCTTTCATTTTGTATGTCCTGATTTCTTGCTTCCTCCATGTCTAGCCCCTGGCATCTCCCCGGCTTCTTTTTTCTTTCTTCCAGGTACCTAAATTCCTCCTCATACTTATTCCCCTGGCCCAGAAGTTCCATCTATACCCCCTCCCTCATTATTGGCTATTCAACTTTTTATTATATCAATCATGTACCTTAGGAAGGCAAGGGAAAAGAGGAACACATTGTTACATAATCAAACAAATGTAACACATCTTTACACAGGTAAACAACTATTCTACAACATTAACAAATGCAACATATCTTTACATGGTTAAATAAATGCAACACATGTTTGCATAACTAAACAATCATTCTACGAGTAACAGCCCTGTTTTGACAAATATTGTAGATGAGGGCAAATCCCAGGTTCTGATTAATAATGTAAAGGACTAAGGCCTAATACAGACTGCTGTTTTTTCACTTTGGCTTTGTTCCTGTGAGGGGCACTAAGGTCTGGTTTACAATGTTACTAAGATCAAAATAAATGTGCCGATGAGTATGTATGTCCCGGGGCGTACTTTGGAAGATTTTTCATTCTATATTATTTGAACTATAGCACGCAGGCATCCATTCAACTATAACCCCTGCTACTGTTGCTGTCATTAAAACAGGTATTGGAGGATTCCTAGAAAGGTTTCCTCATTCTGGGTGGTGTACTGATATACCATGTATGACTGTGGCTTGAGTCACTGTTCAAATCAGAAATATATGCTTCTGGGTATTGTGAGCTTTCCTGTTCATATCTTATCCTTGAAACAAAAGGAGAAGAACATGTGTGGAAAGCTGACTTGCTCATATTATTTATTGATATGTGTGTGACTCTCTCATATATACCAAGTGACCTAGGTATTGGGTTTATTTTTATAAATGAATTTCATAAATAATTGAACATGGATGTGGCCCAGCCATTATGTCCTTGCATTTGCAGGTCATTAAGAATTCATGCCTTTGTTGACCTGCCAGCTTCTACTTCTATTCCAAGTACTGGGTGATAGCTGGGAGAAGAATTGTGCACCCTTTGAATTGTCCTTCTGCTGTGTAAATGTTGACCTGAGGAAGCCTCATTTTCATTAGAAATCTAAACATATTTGAAAAGCAGGGTAGGGACTGGGCAGCAGACTCTGGGCAGCATGGCACAGAGCACTCACTATCCCTGCCCACTGGCTAAGAAAAGATTCAACTTCTTGAGTAAGGATTAGACCTGAATCCACAGACCTGACCTATGCTATTATCAGGTTCCTGGTGATCACCAGTCAGGACCAACACTGCATGGATTAATCACTAAAGGAAGAGCTGAGCCTTTCATTAACATCTTCTGTCCCCTCTCCATTTAGTTTAATCTATACTAGCACACATTTGGGTTGTGTGTAGATAAGAATGCTAGCTTACTTTGGTAACACTGAATACAATCTTGTTTTTAGTAACTTATCATATATTTTATAGTTAATTACACAGAAACTAAACTCTAAAGCTAAAGTGTTAAAAATAAAAAGTCTGTTTTGTTGCTGGAGAGTGTCCAGAAATAATGGCTTAGAGGCAGAGTACAGGTTCAACTTTGATAAAGCCCCTTAGTGTTAAGCTTCAAACCCTGAGAAAATAGCTGAGTCATTCACTTCAGACAAAAATCTTCAGACCTTTTAGACATCTCGTTTATATAGTGAATTTTGATCATAGTCACCCCCATTGTCGTCTTACAACTCCCACAGTTTTTGTGTATCATTCATCTTCCCAACAAGGTCCCCTCCATCTTTCTTGTGTGTGTGTGTGTGGGGGGGGGTTCTGTGTCTCTATGTGTGATCTACTACATTTAACTATAATTGCTTGCATGACCATGGGTGGGTCTTACTACTAAAACAAGAACTACGTAAAAATGGTTAGACCACTAAGAAATTATCTTCCTCGTTCTCAGCAATCATATCAGTCTACAGTCACGTCTTTGGTTTTTAAAGCTTAGGAATCATATGGAAAAACCATAGGATCATCCATACTACTGCGAATGGTGGTGACTTATATTTCAAGATGAGTGACACTGAACTCTAAACAGGAAATTGAAGAGTAAAGCGAGAAAGACATCAGTGCACACACTATAATTTCACCAACTATCTACCCCCTGATGGACACATTTCTGTCTTTGTCAGCATGATTAATGCTCAGTGGGATTTGGGGCATACAGATTTCATTCTGTTCCAACATAGGAAAAACTGAGGTTACTACAGCTTGTAGCTGGTCTAGATTATATTTTATTGAGGAACTTGACTCTAGCTCCATAACTACTTGCAGCAATGTAATTTCTCCCTATGATACACAAAAGCCATTTCTCTCCATACGCCGCCAAAAAATATCTTTTTGAGAGAGGCTGTCCAAGGAGTTGTGAGTAGATGAGTAGATATTTTTTCTTCCCTGACTACAATCTCAGTCTCCCTCTCCCATCACCTATGCTTTGCATGTATGTGCATCTTCAGGGATGTGAACATATGTGCCGGTGTGTGCATGTTCATGCACACATAGAGGCCACAGGTTGATTTGGGGGTGTCTTCTTCCATTACTCTTCATCTGATTTTTTTTTTTTTAATTTTATGAACCTGGAGGTTACCAATACAGCAAAGTTCTCTCTGGCCATCTGGCCAAAAGCAAGAAGATCCAGACGTTTCTGCTCTCTCCAGCATGAGGGTTACAGGCACATGGTATCATGCCTGTGTTTTTAATGTGGGTTTTCAAGATCTGAACTCAGCTCCTCATTACTGATTGGCAAACACCACAGATTAAGCCATTTCCCTAATCCCAGGATAGTAAACATTTTTATGTGAACCTAATAGGAATCTTAATGTCATCACTGTAAAAACTGCGTATTATAGGTTCTTTGCCCTTTTAAAATTAGGTTATTATTGCTTGCTCTTGAGTGAAATGAGTACAGCACCAATTTAGAAACTGGATCCCTATCATTTGCATGACTTTCAATCTTTTGACAATAAATTCACTTTTCATTTCAATGACTATTTGCTTTGCTGTGTAGAAGGTGTTATTTTTTTTAAATTCTTTATTTTGTTTCCATTACTCGTTATTTGGGTTTGATAGTCAAAAGTTTATTACCATGGTCCGTGGCCAAGAGATTTCCCATTCGTTTTGTTCTAAGAATCTCAGAAATCTACAGAGTAAACCTGGTTCTCATATATTGTTTTCACTGTGCCTGGTTATTTCAGGATACTAAAAGATTATTTATATTTCTCGTGGCATTCACAATGTATACTACTCCTGCGAGTTAGGCATCTTTATTAACGGCATGTATCAGGTGTGGAGCCTCAGGATGAGAAGTTTAGAGCACTTGCCCAAGGTTACACAGTGATTGCTCAGCAGTGCTGGGATGAAAACCCAAGCCCACCTGAGTTGAACCATCACTCCCTACTGGATGCTGCTGGTTCCTGGGCTGAGATGATGCCAAGCTGCTTGCCAGTAGGCCTGGCTTCCTCTCACTTTGGCATTCTCTCCTCACCTCTCTACATCCTTTGAGCCTTCATCAGGGCTAAGATTCCATAAATATTTGGGCTTTCTCCCAAGTAATATGGCGAAGGCCAAAGAAATCTGAAAACACATTTCCTGCTTCCGGGATTTTGAGTTTTATTGGCAGAGTTACATGTCAGACACATAGGTATTTATAAAGAACAAAGGGCACTGCATATGATTGCAATGGGAGTAACTTGGTTGTGTGATAAGTGAGGTCCTGCTTTTCTTTAAAATGATATTAATATTAGAATAGAGTCCTCATAGGGGCAGACAGAAGCAGTGCGGAGCAATGCCAGGGACACATGTTCCTGATCCTGATTACTATCCAGCAGACTGGAAATGTTATGAGGCATGTACTATTTGGAAGATCTCTTGGGAAAGGAACATCATGCAATTCGAAGTACAACATTGGGTTAAAGAGGCTATTCACATAGGTGAGCTATGTGTGCCATATGAGCAAATAAGTAGCAAATAAGTAGGTGACTACACTGTCTACCTATGCAGCTCCCAGCGACTCAAAGCCCATGTTGCAAGCTAGTATACTAGAATTCAAGGAACCCATAATAGTAACACAATTGGAAAGACACTTAAAATAACAGTGAATAACCCTCTCTTGAAAAAACCATAAAAAAGAAAACAGTGAATATAATATAACAATAAGCTAGGAAAAAATCCTAAGTATCAAGTTGAAGTGAGCAATGAGTAGTGGCTTTAATAAAAAGTCGATGTGACAAAGAGAATGTGTAGAGCACAGAACATAGAGATTCTAACACAGAGAGACCAGATCAGGGAGACATCTTCTTGTGTGTTAAAAAAGAAAAAAAACTGTGATTGCATAATAGTCCCCCACTTTAAAAATTTTCCAGTATTCCCAATCTAGTAACACAATATTTTATATGATAATTATGTGCTGTAATAACTAAGGCAAATAAAAATCCTTAAACATCCCAGGAATAAATATATATTGTTAAAAATTGCATTTGAGAAAAATCTTGAATAAAATATCATCTGTGTGTATGAAGATCCCATGTTGACAGTGCATGGTTTTTAAGTTGTATTTTAACAAAAGAACTTTAAGTGAAAATGACAAAATATTTGTGGTTGATTCAGCAGTTAAGTGAGTTGCATGTTCTTACAGGGGACCTGAATTCAATTGTTAGCACATGCCTCAGGTAGTTCACAATCACCTATAACTCTAGCTCCAGGAGATCTCATGACCTCTTCAGGTCTGTATGGGTCACTGCATTCACAGGCTCATACTCAGAAACATAGACACACATACATACAAAAATATGTATAAAAGATGACTATAATGTAATTTAATATACTCTTCTATATTTCTAAAATAAATTATGACTATAATGTGAAAAGTAATCATTTTAAGTTCCTATACTTCAGTATGAACACAGATAAGTGAAGATTTGGAGAACTTACTCTCCTTATTTACAGGTATATAAGCAGTCAGCACAGTTGGAAATAACATACAGACCTCTTTATGATCATTTCTTTTTCTCTGATATAATTGTCAGTTACATTAATAGGAAGTGAAAAAGCACTGGAGAGCAGTCTTTTCTGTTATACTCTTTACCATTCATGCACCTTAATCTGATTTGTAAAACTATTTCAGTGTGGTGAGAGTAGCTCATGGAAGGTCAGAAGGATGAACTAAAGTATTAGCTATAAAAACGCCAAGTTATGAACAACTTCATTGCCAAATAGTGTACTCTACAAAATGGTGAAATATGGAAAAATGTTGAAAGAAAACTACCTTAGCTACATTCTCATCATTGTATCAAATGTACTGACAGGAATAAAAAGTGTGTGTGGGCGGAGGTTTAGTTTGGCTTGCTATTCTAGGGGTATACAATTCATCATGGTGAGTAAGACAAGGCTGGAGGCAGGCAAGGCAAGGTGGCAGGAGTGAGAAGAATTGGCCACAGTCCATCTACTCACTCATGAAGCAAGGAGCGAACAGGAAGTGGAGCTAGGGTATACATTCTCCAGTCCCACTGCCTGTGACCTACTCCCTCCAGTAGGGCTTCTCTTTTTAATGCTTTGACAACCTCTCCAAACATCGCCACCATCTGGAGAACAAATACTCTTCTTATGGGGAACAGTTCACATTAAAACCACCTCAATTGTTTTCTTTTCACTTTTGCTAAAGGTAAGTTCAAGTTCATAAACAAAAGTTTTTAGCATTGTTGAAGTGCGGGAATTAACATAGAAAGACACTTAAAGGAAAGAGCAGCAGCAGTATAGGACATGGGTGCAACCTACTTGGGAGAGGAATATTTGAAGTTCAGTTCTGTAGCATTCCTCATTTAGTTCTTACTCTGATGGCAGAAACAACTTCCTTCAAACGCTCAGCTTGGGTATAATTCAGTAAACCAGTTTCACAAGAGTTACTTTGGAATGCAACATTTTTAAAGTTTATAGAAATTATTTTTAGAAAATATATAATCTTGCCACGAAATCTCAATAGGGATGTGTGTGTGTGTACCTGTATATGGGATTCTTTTTTAAGTGCTACCAGCATAACTATGGTCCTGCAAAAGGGAAGAACTCTTTTAAATTTCCATTTGCAGATGCTTTTAAGATCAGAAATTTACTTCAAGATTTGAAGCAAAGATGGGAACTTCAGTAGGCATCACAAGTATCACTGCTTGTACAGAAGGCGTTTTGTTTATGTGCTTATCATTTCTCTCTATAAATCTGAAAAAGTGGTTTTTGTTTGTTTGTTCTCTGTTGATTTACATCCCTGGATTCCTGGCTTGGTTGTTGGATACTGATCTCACGATGGAAACCACTATTAAGTTCAGCATTCTATATCACAAAAGTTTTGTGCCTTTTTTTTTAATTTTTTAAAAGGATCCTTAGCAAATTCCAATGTGGATGCTAGTCTTTAAGAAGGAAATAGTGAAACTTAGCAAAACCATGACAACTTTGCAAACTTAAGGAATTATGTCTGCCTGTGGCTGTCCTCGGAGCTTGTCAACAGGAATGAGGCATCTGTCCTATGTGGAACAGTGCCCCATTTTTATAATTTCCATGCTCTCCAGGGAAAACAAAGCAACAAAGTGACATGAAACCAAGCATGACCATTAAAGTCAAAGAAGCAGAAATCATTGGGATGTGGGTAGGATCAAGAGGCGTGGCCTGAACGCCAGAGAAGGGATCAGACAGGAGCTTGTTTAGTGGAGGGCATTTTTGGCTTGGGTACAGTGCTGTCATCTATAAAACTTTATTGTGTTGTGTCTGGAGTTATTATCAGATGACATGAGGCCAGAGTGCCCTACAAGGACAGTCAAATTCCCTGCAGTTTGCTGACTCTCAGGTCTCTCCTTAAACTGTGCATGTGCATATGAATAAAACAGTAGGCCGCACGGAGGATGGCACAGTGCTTTGAAATGGTGCCTACTTGTTAAATGTTCCTGGAAGTTTGGATATCTTATCTCTGTGATTTAACTTCTGTCCTAGTCATGGTTTATTGAAGCTGGAGGGCATTGTTTTGACATCCCTGCACACATAGGGCACCATGACTCTGACTCCCCATTACATGGTAAATAAATCTTAAATATATTGGGAAGGTTTAGCACACAGTAGCTTTGAAGAGAAAATATTTTTGAAAAAACTACTCTAGGTTCCTGCTGAATTTTAATTTTTTATGACAGATGAACAAATAACATATATTCTGGAAATAAGATGGGGTTTATTTTAACTCTTTTGGGGAAAAAAAGTACCTCTTATGCATCAAAAAGTTGGAGATCATTCTTTTTCCAATTTATTTAACTGGTTCTTCTTTTTTCAGCAGTTTAGCCACAATGCTAGTGCTACAATTTTCTTTACCTTATATCAAAAACAACCTTACATAATCTACATACATGAATACATTTGGGTGCTCAATGATTCTAATAGGCCACAGTGTAGATACTGCATGATGCATGGTCAACCTGATAAACCTTTAGGAAGCTGAAAATGCCTTAATTTGATAACATACTGAACTCCTCTAAGCTTGAGACAGTGTCCAGTGTCACCTGTAAACTACATCTAGTTGGGAACTGTTGCATTCTGCCTTGACAAACATCACAGAAATGGTAGCCAAGGGTAAAGTCAGAATTTGAAACAGGATGTGCTACTTCTGAGGGCTGTAAAACCATTCATAAAACCCTAAGCCAGGCTATCCTAAGTATATTTTATTCTACCTTCTACATAGGGAAATGGTTATAAATAACAAGGCCCAAGGATTATAATCTGAAGACACAGACAACACAAATACAATTGTCTACTTATATTATTTACATTTCATTGTATTTTCAATTATGTGTAGATATGTAGTTGGGTAAGGAGAAGGTTGTCTATGTTAGTGGAGAAGAGTACATTGGGTCCAGTGGAGTTAGAGTTTCAAATGATCATGACCCATCCTATGTGGGTGCCAGGAATTGAACTTGTATCCTCTACAAGAGCAATGTGTGCTTGTTTTTAACTATTAAGCCAACTTTCAGTCCTCAAATCTCCTTCTTTTAAAAAGTTGAAATGTTGTCATGATATGGACTGTTTGAAGGAAGCACTTTGTCAGCTCTGTGATGGCTGGAAGGAGCAGTCCAGCTGTGTGTGGAACACTGAAGGATGAAGGAGAGATGGAGTACCTCATCTTCTTCTTCCAGGTTGTAGTCTTTTAAAGAACACTTTATGCTGTAACTGTCTTATTCTTATGAAAAATAATGCTTTAGACTTATATTTAAAACATGTTCTGGTTCTTTTTTTTTGCCAACTTGACACAAGGTAGAGTCATGTGGAAAGAGTGAACCCAAATTGCTTTCATCAGATTGGCCTATAGATAAATCCTTGAAAGAAATTTATTGATTAATGATTGATGTAGGATGGTCCAGTTCTGTATGGACAGTGCCATCCCTGGGCAGGTGGTCCTGTCTTGTATGAGAAAGCAGACTTAACAAGCCATGATAAGCAGGGCAGTAATCTGCATTCCTCCCTTGTATCTGCTTTTGTTTTTGCCTCCAGATTCCTACCTAGACTTGCATCATGATGTACTTATTGATTGTAAGATGAAATAAATCTTTTCCTTCACAGGATATTTTTTTGTCACAGTGTTTGTCACAGCAATAGATAGAAAAAGAGGCTAAGACTTGACCTCACCTCACAAAATCTGGCTCTGCAATCCATCCAGAAATGAAAGCCTACCAAGATAAAGCTGGAAACATTCTCCATCTCTCATCTGGAGCTTGTCTCGCCCCATCATCCATATTAGCAGGATACACAGGCAGCATGCACAAATTCAACTTCTCTGACCTCAGTCTTAGGAAGAAGAGCAGCTAATGAGAAGAGATAAATGCAGATGCTGGACAAGCCTGCATGACCACTGATCTCCCTACTCTGATCAACAAAACAGTAAAAGTCTGTCCGAGGTGGTGAGGTCAGTGTTACTGTTGATCTTTGTAGACCTTGGCTTCTATCCCAAGCCTGTCATGATGTATAAACACCATTACTCAATATAAAATTGCCCAGCCGTTCTTCAATATAGCCCTATAGTGTTGACTCTGTAGCCTGTTCTTAAAGTGACACTTAGGGGTTGGCCACATGCTGTGTGTGGAGAATATTATTTTTCTTTATTTGTTAAAGTTATTTAGGTCATTAGCCTCTTTCATAACCCTTTGATCTGTCTCGCCACTGGCTTCAGTATAAAGACAGAAATAATTGACCCATTGTCCAAAACCATTCTAATAAGAAACCCCACAGTGAAACCCTCTTGGAAACAATCTCTCTAGTTATATGTCAGCTATCTTGATGAAATGCTTCCTTAATGTCTTATACCCTGGAGGCTAATTCAAGGATGCAAACTGCCTAACTACTTCACAAACTGTTCCACAGTTTTCTACAGCATAGAAAAATAATCACACATTGAGAATCCTGAACTGAGCTACTGATTATGCTTTTTGTATGAAGAAGTAACAATAATATAAAAACTATTTAATATCTGGCTTTCAAAACTCCTGTCTGAGGATGAGACTACACAGAAAGGAAATACACAATATATGGAGCCCGAGGTAGAGCCAGTGATGTTCATAGACTGCTGGTTCAGTAACAGGAGTCCAGATAAATATAGTCCATGGTGGACACCATATCTTTTTTCTTTAAACTCTAAAGATCTGCAAAAATCTTTTCAAAGTGTATGCACAGGAAACTTAGCAAAAACATAGTATCTTAAGTTTTCTGACACCGCCTGCTCCATTCTCTGTGGGCAGCATAAGGAAAGTTCCTCCACCACTACTAACTGATTCACGATGTAAACATATTTGCATCCTTCTAGAAAGTTTGGGTTATTGCAAGACCCAGTGCCTTTATTTCTCAAATTCTGAAGATGTATGAAAATCACTGAGTCTCGCCACACAGACATCTGAGCCCATTGAATTAACATGGACATCACCATTAAGTTTGTTCAAAATGTCCACCCCAGGGATAGAGATAGTTTAATCAGTAATGGTTTTTGCTGTATACACAAGCATAAAAACCTACATCTGAAACCTAGAACCCATGAAAGAAAGTCTAAAGAAGGTAGCTCATTCTTGCAATGCTAGTACTGAGGAGGCGTAGACTTAAGAAATCCTCCAGCTTCCCAAGAAGCCATCCCATCAAGCTTCCTGCCAGTGAGAGACCCTGTCTTAAAATAGGAAGATGTATGACATCTAGAGAAAAGCAACTGAAATAGCAGTGGCTTCTTGGAAAATAACACCTCCACAGACACACATGCAGTGGTTTCTGCCATGTGAAATCACGTAAGGCAGAAACACTGGGACTGTCCATTTACCACATTAGTTCAGAATCTAATCTGCTTCTCCAAAACACCATGCCAAGTCAATAAGTACTTCCAAATATTGTTCTTGACCAGCCAGTAGTACCAGATGTCCCTTACCCCTAGGAAATCAGGATAACGGTGTTTATAAGTAAGGTGTGCATGTTACACGAGAACTTTCTGTGTTCCTGTAGCCACGGTGACAGTGGCATATCTCTGTAGCTGTAATCATGGTGACATTGAAGAACTTTTTATATTGAACATATTACATATAATTAATATTCAGCTACTCTGATTTCTTAGGGGTTCAGTTCTTAACCAATCTGAATTTTAAAAGTCTACTTTTTACCTATGCATTTTCTTCAGTTCCTAAATAATGGCCAGGTGCTGGGCTCTGAGGCACACTGAGACACTTCTGCCTTACTCTGGGGTTCTATAAACCATCTGGCATTACTGAACTAGCAAGACAGAATCTCACACCTACCTTTAAGGGCACTTCAGGGTGGCTGATGCATTTGCACTATCCATAGGCCATGAAGCAGACTCATCCTTTTTGTCTGGGGAGAGTTTTTACGAGGCTGTCTCCATTCAGATGTTGGTTGATAATAGCTTTAGAATTCCTGAAAATTGGAGGCTGAAGAAACTTAAAAAGGAAGATGGAGTTGCACAGATTCTACTGCCTCTTAAACTTCATGAAGGAAGACAGTGTTTCCAGCTATTCCGATGCCACAAAAGATCATTTTTTTTAAAAAAAATCCCATGTGTGTACTCATTTGCCTTTGGCAAAAGAAAAAAGGAAAAATAACTGTAACCCTGTAATTAAAATGACTAGTTAGAGAGAGTAATAAACTATCTATGACACAAACGCAGAAGAGGGAGGATTTTCACCAGGAAGGGAGTGGAGGCATCCAGAGAGGTTAGGCATGGGAGAGGACTGGAAAGAAGGGGTAAGAGAGAATACAGCACAATGGCATATTTGTATGCTAATTTAATGCAAGTTTTAAAGGTCATGCTTAGTTCTCTTCCATGTGCTATTTCAGCATGCTCTTTACTCTTACGTCCTCCTACAAGCCACGGGGACCTCCTGAAAGCCCTGGTTTCCAGTTCCTCTGCTTCCACTCTACCAAAGTTAGTAGTGGCTTTTCTCCTGCTTGCTTCTTCTCAGATTTATCAAGGTTTTCCTTTATCCCAGTAGCCTTTTTGTTAACCTTTCACACATTAATATTAAACATACATACATACATACATATTTATAGTTTCCTTTTGTAGCATTTATAGATCCCACTTTATATGGGAATAGTCTTCAAATATGGGAAGAACCAGAGAACTAGTCAGAGAGTCTGGCTACCACTGCAAGGAGAATCCTACTCCTACCAAAGAGAAAGGCTAAGCAAACTCCTAGCACTGAGAAAATGTCAGCTGTGTAAAGAATCATGGAATCAAACCCTCAGAATGAGGTCAAAACTGTGAGAGAGCAAATCAAGTAAGATAGCTGGGTGGGACAGGATATATACTTTGGAACACAGAGGAGACAGGATGAAGAGCTACGAACAGGGGTTTCAGATTGCAGGCTGCCGCCCGGAATGCCCATCTCACACTGTGTGCTTGAGTGGGCTGCCAGGGTACTTGAAGCTCTGACACGTTTGGATTGTACAGTCCTTTGGGTTTCTGGTAGAAGACGGAAGACAAAATTGTAATGGAGGAAGGCTTGATACCAGTTAGGAGCATGAGGCAAGGGTACAGATGAAGCTCAAAGTCTCACAAAGATGGCTGCCTGGAGCTCTGACCACAGTGCAGGCAGGAGTTGCCTCTTTTTCAGATGCAGGATTTAGAAAGCTGCGTTTCTAAACTATTTGGTTTGTTGCTCAACAGTAAAACGAGTGAGCTGTGTTCCATAGAATTGGCCGTTTGGAGGAAGACTCTTTACCACTGAACTGCCCTAACTCAGCTGGGTGCTTTGCTAATGGTGCGGTTCTATTTAGGGCATATTAGGGCAGGTGTCCTTTATAATCCCTCAAAGAACAGCCCAGCATGGACCGAGGCACTATTTAATGCTCAGTAACTCACTAAACCAAATCCAGACTGTTCCTCTTCTATATGGCAGACAGAGGCGAATTATGCTTCTGGATGACCACTTATTCACTGAGAAATAAACAGCAAAATGTCAGATTACAAACATGATGGAACAGAGAGAGCTTTTCAAATTCAGAAAATAAAATGGGGAATTTTTTCTTTTACTTTGCTTTTTGTTGGTGTACCAGGATAGTGCCAGTATAGCCTCTTATTGGCCGTATAGGTCTTGCTATTCTCTACCACTCTGGTCAGCCAACGAGCATGGACACATTCAGTTGGGTAGCAGCTCGCCCAGAAAGAATCAAACCCTTTTAACTTCAGTTGACCTTCCTATCACTTTCAAAACAACCAGAATAACAACAGCAGCCCCAGTAACAGCAGCCATAAACACCCCCTGCCCTGGCCTGCCTTCCCTCCCTTTTATTTTACTCCCCTTTGATGGCAGTCAACGCAAAGGACAAATCTGTCATTAACTATTTGCAAATGATCAGTTACTCACCGCAGCTGTTTGCTGGCCCGATGGCCATGCCAAACACAGCTGCTCAGATACACTAGCCCAGTCTAGCTGGGCAGCTCCCACACATCTGCAACTTCCCCCAATTGCCTCAGGAAGAACCAGACAACTGAACCTCAAGTCAGCAGGAGAAGTGTGGTTTTCTACGACTGCAGGCTTCCCGGCTTCCCATGTCTCCACTTCTACTTTCATTGTAGCATTGGGAGACAGGCTGATGGGTTGACGGGTGCCGAGTAAGTAGCCTTGCCTCCTGGAGATGCCGCTGCTGTGAGGACAGAGTGGAGGAAACCCTGACTAGGTTTCAGGGTGGTTACTGAGGAAATCAGCACAACTGCTGCCTGGGTCCTCGGCATTTTACAAACAGCAACCAGCTTCATGCTTCCACTTATTAATTTTCCTCAGCTTCTAAAGGTCAATGACCTGGCTAGCCGAGATTCACAGATAACAGGTGCAGAGCCTCCACTGCCTGCCTCCATGGGACATCTCTCTGTCACTTTTATTTACTGAATCAATCCACCAGTGTCCAGCAGGAGAACAACAGCTAAATGGCCATTAATTGTGGGCTGATGTGCAGATGAAACAAACCTCCAAAGGGACTATAAACCTTTGTTCCTTCCCCTCCTCCTGCTTTCACTGCAGGATCAGCAGTAAATCATATTGAAATTCATCCCCTTATTAAAAACGTACCCTGAGGGCCGTCTCAGGAGAGCCACGCTAACCTCTCCCCATCCTTTCCTCCTAGTCCTCTCTTCCCTCCACCTGTCCCTCTTTTCTTCCTTTCTTTGTTTCTTTTTGATTAATCCTTTTCATCTTTCCTTCTATGGTTTTTCTGTCTCTCTTTATTCTCCCTCATCTGGTGCGTTCATCCCTGGAGATAATGGCCTTGTATTAGTTATGTCAGGTCCCAGGCAACATTATTTTCTGTTTTCTCTTCCCCATGTATATATGGTGTGAGTATACCTACAGCTGATAATTCTATGGGAAACAAGATGGAAAAGGGAGGAAAAATTCTCCTCAAAAAGGAATACTTGTATTTTGCTTCTGCCTTTTCATTATTCTCTAAGAAAAGCTCTTTAACTCCTCAGAGTGCAAAAGGAGCTTAATTAAAGTGTAAAAGGGAATTTTAAAGTAAGCAATAGACAAAGAAGAATTCCAGTGGACCTGTGCTTTGGGGAAAGCCCTAGGGAAGACATGTAAGACTATGGCATTATCTCGTGGACATGCACTCTATGCTGCCTTGGCCTCTGGCAGCCAGCCATTGATGTCATTTGTCCCAGGGGCCACTAGGGAGGCAGCCTCCTGCTCAGAACTAAATCCCTAAGCTGGTCTCTTCAAGATCCCAAGTCCATAGTGGGTTTTAATAATATTTTTATATTAAACATAATCTTATTTCTCCTTTTCAAAATGATGGTTGTTTTATGTTAAGTAACAATCTGCATTTTAACATAAATAATATTTTCTGTAGTCTTGGAAGGATTGGATGTGTAGAGGAATATGCCGAATGAATGATACAGATGCAGTTATGGAAATCACAAAAGAAGAAATTTCCTCAGCCAGGCAGTGATGAATCAGGGAGAAGGAAAGGTGGATGAGAGCAAATCATTCATATTCTACAGTTGGGATAAGAGCAATACAATTCACACATGCTCAGACCCCATCTCCACTGACTGACTAGCAATCGTCATCTTTGTGGGCCCATGACACAGTAGGGAGTGACCTACAAGGACTCAGCCACACTTACCTGCAGACATCTAATGATAGCTAAGAATAGTCACAGATGTTGCCTAGTCATTCAAAACTCCAGAATACCTCAAGAAGAACCGGTTTCAAAAATTTAATATTGGAAATATAAAGTAAATGGTATTTGTCTAGTAATATTTGTAAAATGTTTTGGAGAGAAAATAATGTGATTTTAGGGATACAATCTTTAAATGATAGCTCAGTATTCATATCTAAGCTCTTCCATGCTGATGAGAGTCTGGGTGTGTCAAAGTTTTCATTTACCTCCTCAATAAGCCCAAAGTATATGGTTCATAGAATTAGAACAGAGGACAAGAAGTAGCACAGTCTCTTCCTCTATGAAGCTAAGTATGAGCTTGAAAAGTAAAACCACTTTCCACATGTGCTGATATGAGCAAAGTTTGAGACAGGGTTTGATGTGGAATGTCCTTCTATATGCTGTGAATATGTATTCCTCCCATTGGTTAATAAAGAACCTGCTTTGGCTTATGGCAGGATAGAATATAGCTAGGTGGGAAATCCAAACAGAGATAGAGAGAGAAAGAAGGCCAAGGTAGAAAGAGACGCCAGTGAGCCACTCATAGGACAGGATGCCAGAACACCTGAGGTAATGCCACGGCCATGTGGCGACATACAGACTATTAGAAATGGTTTATTTGTAAGTGAGAGCTAGCCAGTAATAACTTAAGCCACTGGCCAAACAATTATATTAATACTAGCCTCTGAGTGACTGATTATTCTATAAGTTGTTTCAGGGACTGCTGGCAGGAAAGAAATCGGTCCAGTGGGCCCAGGTGAGACAGAGAGAAGCCTTCCGCTTCCAGGGTGACTGTGGTTGACTTTCTGGAGGGCAATGGATAGTCGCCATTGTTGGTTACTTCTGGGCTGTAGGTTGTTACTGCATTACAGCTCTACCCACCACATTTTGCTTTCCTCTTTAGGTAGCAGGACAAGGGTGAGACTTGTTCAAGACAGACAGTCACCCTGTTAGCAGCAGCAATAGCATTTCACTCCAACAGGCTTCTTAATTATCCCAATAGTTAAAAAGGCTGCAATCAAAAGGTTAAGAGCTAGTAAGTACAGGATTACAATAAAGTCGATGTCATGAGTTTGAAGTAAGGAGACTAGCATGCAATATGGTCTCCTCTTGGTTTGATATTCTCCAAGGAGTATGGAAAGTCAACAACAGGGAACTATGGAGCAGAGAGAAGTAGAGCAGGAAAGGAAGGAAGAAGGCAACACTTTATACAGGCTGCTGTGGAGGCCCCAGTAAAGACATCTCAGCTCAATAGCAAACATTTTAACAAGCACACGCATGGAGGTCTTTTAATCGCTTTTGTATTATATTTTTTTTCATTTTTTTGATATGGTGTTTCTCTGTAGCTTTGGAACCTATCTTGGAACTAGATAGGTCTTGTATACCAGGCTGGTCTCAAGTTCACAGGAATTTGCCTGCCTCTGCCTCCTGAGTGCTGGGATTAACAGTGTGTGTCACCACTGCCCGGCTCTTGCTTTCGCATTCTTATAACCCATGGATGTCATGGAAGAACATATGTGTTCTCTTATCAGCTCAACTACAAGATCACCCTTTGAGCTTTAGTAAATCAGGTGACAATTTCAGTTCTTATGCTCCTCATCTCCCATATCAGAGATACTAAATGAATTTTATTTCAACTGCTTCCAGTTCACCATTCTGATCAGTAAAGTAAATATTAAAGATACAGAGTGGCAACTAATCTCCATTGTTGACTTGACTAGACTTGGAATAACCTAGGATACACACTTTGGGGTGTAACTTTAAGGAAAGTCTCATCTTGAATGGGTATTGGGGTTCCAGACAACAAATAGGAAACCAGAAGAAATCAAGCTGAGTACCAGCATTCACTCCTGTCTACTCTCTGTCCCCTTGCTGACTTAGTTTGACTTGTTCTCCATGAGCCTGCCAGCATGTATTCCCCATTAAGGTGAACTGTAATTCTGGACAAAATAACCTCCTTTTTATTAAGTTGCTTATTTCGTATGTTCCAACACAATACTGAAAAAAGTTACTATTGGTGAAGTGTGAGGAGAACTGAGCTGGATGGTATGACATCATTGACTTGATTTGCAGGGTTTGCTTTTTTTGTTGTTTCTTAAATCAACTGGCAAATTAAATTGTGCACGTGACATTATGGAAAAACTGAGGAGAACCAACAATGACATTGATGGTAATACCCACAGTGCAGTAAAATGTATATCCTTAAAAATTCTCAAAATTGTTAAAGTACAATGTTACAAAAATTATAAACTATGGCTCCTTCAAGTGTCTAAATCATGTGCATGAATAAGGCTACCCTCAGAACTGCAGATGGGTGAAAAGGCTGGAGACAGACATTATTTTTTCTTCCTTCCTCTTTTTTATTGAGAAAAAAAATTTTCCGCCTCCTCCCAGCCTCCCACTCCCCCCCCATCCTCTCCCCGTCCCCCACTCCTCTCCCTCTCCCCCCACTCCTCTCCCCCTCCCTCTCAAGTCTGAAGAGCAGTCAGGCAGGGTTCCCTGCCCTGTGGAAAGTCCAAAGTCCTCCCCCCTCCATCCTGGTCTATGAGGGTGAACATCCAAGATTCTGGACTGGTTTCCATGAAGAGCAACTGAGCCCTTGAAATATCCACGTGTGGAACAAAGATGGCTTCTCATTAGTGGTGGCTGGCATGTCATCATCTGTTGGATAATAATGAAGTTGAGTATATTTCTGGCATCCATCATTATAGCAAACCAGTCATGAAGAAACCATTAGTGACTAAAAAATCAAATATAGCAAAAAGACCACACTGATCACAGTCATGTTGATTTTGATAGCTCTGAAATGAAGACATTTCCTTGTCTCCAAATCCTCTCCACATCCTGTGTGGAAGTTCAAGTCTGCTTTCATAATTTCATAACAGAAGCAACAACAAAGTGTTTTAGCACCCTAAATGTAAGAGAGAATATTTGTTTCCTATCTTAATTCACACTGGAAGCAGATTGGCACGTGCAGAATTTACAAGGATTTATATTAAATCTACAAAAAATTTGACTGTTCATCTGTCATATTAAATAAGTTCTTATCACACCACATGCCATGTCCAGTGATAGCTTCTAACAAGACAGAGAAATTGTCTGCCTGAATGAGGTCTACACATTTCTCTTTGTTATAGGAAACAGACATACAGACATGGTAATATCACACATATGAGGACTCTGTTCTCAGAAGACAGAAAGAGAAATATGGTTCATGAACCAACCTAAAATAAAAATCCATGATTGTTCCCTGAGAACTGTATAAACCTTAACTCCCATCTTCTGTCAGAAACACTATTCAAGAGGAAAAGCATTACACATTTTGATAAACAAAACTTTCTTCACAGCACTATCTTAAAAAATTCTATCACCACATGTATTTAAGTCTCAGCACCATTAAGGGACAGTTTATGAATATCCTTTAAAGTTTTGGTTATTTCAAGGGGTTAAAATGGTATAGGAGGAGTGTTTTGTGGTGAGAAATCTTATGTCACTGTCCAATGTAAAGCATAATATACTTGTTAATTTCACAGGACAATGCTCTGCCATGTTCTAAAAACTCAGGCTTCAAGGCTGTTGGAGGAAGGCCGCTTGTTAGTTCCTGGCTGCCCAGCTAGCTTAGACCCAAAATAATCACACAGAAATGGAATTAATTAAATCACTGCTTGGCCCATTAGCTTTAGCCTCTTGTTAGCTAACTCATATTAATTTAATCCAAATTTATTAATCTGTATATCACCATGTGGCTGTGGCTTACTGGGTAAAGTTCCCAGTGTCTGTCTCTGGTGGTTCTATGGCTTCGCTCTAACTCTGCCTTCCTCTTCCCATGCTATAAGCCAAGCCAGCTTTTTTAATTCATTAACCAAGCAAAGCAACACATAGACAGAAGGACCTCACACACCATTTCTCCTTTTCTGTTTAAACAAAAAGGAAGGCTTTAACTTTAACATAGTAAAATTACATATAACAAAACAGTTATCAACAAAGAATTACATTTGCAATATTTATATCTACTTTATTTTTTATCATAACTAAGGAAAACTATATTTATTCTTTAACTCCATCAAAGACTCCAAAAGGATATAATATGACTTAAGTTAACAGGAAGTGCATTGTAAGCAACTTCCAAAATTCCAGAATTGACAGAGACATCTCATTACCTGGACAGTCACCCAAAGTTCTTCTGTACCACTGGGGCATCCATCTTCAGCCTATAGGTCCATAGTATCTAGCAGACATTTCCACAAAGCAGGAAATTTCAAAGACAGTTCCACCTATGCTAGCAGATTGTCTATCACATTTTTTTGTGTGTCCTGCAAAATGTCTGGCAGACTTTTTCATGAAAGAGGAACCCCAAAGGACCATCTCACCTTTAGGCAAGTTTAACAGTCATTTCTCTGTGGGTACTGCATGTACAGTTAAAGAGTCCAGACATGAGCAGTTTCTTGCCCAAATGGATAGCAAACTTCATAAGGAGCTTCTTTGATGCCCATCTTCCTCTTGAAGTAATTGGTGTTGCCAGGAGCAGATGTGTCTCATGGTCACGAAAAGTCTTAAGTTCTTAAAACATATTAAATGCAATATTCTCTAGTCTTTGAAAGACTTGAAGAATGCCTATCCATCTAAACTATATTTCTGTACATCTAGAAAATCTAACTAACATGACTACAAGCTTGACTATTATAAATGATTATCTATTAACTTATATTTCTTAATTATACATTACATTTTTAAATGAGCTGCACAAACACAATACCTTAATCAAGAACAGAAATATACATATAACAAAATTGATCTTAAATTTTTATCTAAAAACCAAGATCCATATCAATGCAAATCTTTATAGCATATATACCTTTAAATGTAAAGAGGCATTTACAAACAATATTTGGGAATATGGGCATAGTTTTGTTTGAACTTCTTCCTGATATTTGGGGGCATTGTTAATTGGGTCTTTCATTGTGTATTTGTGTTAGATTCATCTCAATGCAAAGTAAGTTTTGGGGGATGTTCATGGCAACCTCTCAGAAGATCATGGTCTATCAACCCATATTAGCTTGGAATGAATCCACAGGTTTTTATCTTCTGTGGAAACAAAATAACAACCTCTTTTCCAAAGCAACATATTCTTGGACCCAAATTCTGAACTCAGGATACCTTTATAATATACATGGTGGTTTAGCTTAACAGACCATACAATGAAATGTCTCTCTGAACTTAGCTTCTTCACAGTCAAAAAATTCAAATAAAACACAATAATAAACATAATCCAGACTCTCTGCATATAGTCTATCTTTACATGGCATATTTTTCTTTACTCCTTTGAATCTATGACTGTCTATACTCATTAACCAATAAAAGCAACACATAGACAAAAGGACCTTCCACACCACAAAAGTATTTCCTTTGTGACTCTGAACATAGATCACTATTCTTCATGAGGCAGTAATCTGAGCTTGATTGCATTCCCATGTAGCCATCTTCAGAGTTGGGGAATCATTAGTTAATTAAAGATTAAATCAGGAATGTACTCTTCTCCTTACAAAAGAAACACTCTGGTCCCAGAGGAGCTGTGGGTGTCAGTTTTCTGCTCACAAGGCAGTGTCTGCTTCTTTAAAATGACTCCACCATGTGCAAGTTTTAATCTGTCTCTAGAAAAATCACTCTGGGTGTTTCTTCATACTAGACTGATTGCAATTAAGAGAACTGTTCAGCATCCCAGAGGTAATAGGCAACTTTTCTTAGTAAATTTTATTGAAGTGCTTTAGATTACTAGAACATGACTCTGGACTGTTTAATAGAAAAATATGAAAAAATTTCTGGATATCTATATATCTAAAAGGCCAGAAAAAGTATTCATTTTTGTGTGATTGTGAATTACTCATAGAAAAATTATATATATATATATATATATATATATATATATATATATATAAAATACATGTATTTGTCTTTCGTTGTATTGTTTCCATCCAAAGAGAAAGAAGTGATGCACTTATTTAAGATACAAAGAAACCTGCAGTGATAATAACCCATGTTGATGGAAAACTAGGCCTGGAAAAAGGTTTACAATGCCCTTGGGAGGCATCAGGGACATATTCACAGTTCTAGAAGAGAGGTCACCATGCTCTTACTTCTGTTTTCATAATAATGATAAGATCTGAGCAGAGTCCACTGTGATGGGTCTGAGCACACTTGCATGATATCGGTATCAATGAGATCTTTATGCTGATTGGAATTTCATAAGAGCTCAGAAGCCTATAGGAAATTCAGATAACAACAAATGTTGCTGTAATGAAAACAGTTTGAGAGTGAGGCAGATTTAATCTCTATCCTCTGTGACAAATCAATCCAATCTTGCAAAGCCATGAAACACTGTATTTTGGCCTCAACTCTAAATCCATGTTATTCTAGATTGCTCTCTTGGTAACTTTATCCTTTGTTTTCAGTCTCTGCAACTATCCATGCCCCACTTTCAGTGCAATGGTCTCATTCTGATAAAAACTTCTGAGCCATTTTCACTTATATGTGCTTTTAAACTTCTAAGCTGTCATGTGATGTTTCCCAAAGAAACATCTCTTCACACCAGATGAAATGAAAAACAAAAGAGTGGAGAAAAGATTCCATCCAATTCCAATATGATGAAGAAATGGCTTTATTGGGATTATAAACATGATCATGTGGGTTAAAGGCAGCTGCACCACCCAGAATGATACTTCTGCCCAAAGTCAATTTACACAATCACAGGGGAGGGAGGGATTTGTGTGGTTTTCTTGGAATTCTCCCAGATCTTGTGGGATCTTGTGAGTCTCATCACCCTTCCCCTAGTGTTCCATGAACATGAGGTGTCCCGAGCTTCTCATAATGGATGTCAGAGCTCCTTTGCTTTGGGATGACATGGCCATACCCAAATTGAAGACATCACCTGCACTCACCTTCATGTATTATGTTTTCTTTGCTCCAAAACCAGTTGTTTATCTTGCTGCCTCATCTGCCATATAATTCTTCCATTTATCTTTGGGTTTCAGTTCAAACAAGCGTTAGATCTGTTTCATAGACTGTCCTTGTCTCTCTTTTGTCGGTTTAATACTTCTCCAGGCATGTTGCCATGGTAGCCTCATTCTAATGCTATACTAATGAGTGTTTGGTGAGCAACTGCTATCCTCTAGGCTCTGTACATGATTTCAATTTAAGACATCACGGAGAACGTGTTTTAGACTGTAATTTCTTTTCATGTAGGATTTTTCCTCCTAGCCAGTAGGCACAAAAGTGAAAGACTCTAATCATGGGTATGTCAAAGAAACCAGCAAGGTCCCTATGATTTGAGAAATTGTTTACTACTTCCCTTATTTACAAATTATTTAAGCAGAAGAAATTTCAAGGCCCTGATTCTGAACATAGTGACTTCATCTTCCTACTGAGTAATAGATTACTATCCTTCTACACATGCCATTTCTTATAGTTACTAACTGTTCATTCATTCATTCATTCATTCATTCATTCATTCATCTACCAGACAGACAAACTTTAAGTACTCAGTCTGCAGTCTGGAACTTTCCTTTCCCTGCATTCCTTTTCACATCTTGTTTATTTCTTGTACTCTAGACCATTTCCTCAGGAATCAGGTATTACCACCTATATTTTTCTCTCCCCATTCCCTGGAAAGTAAATAAAAATAAGTTCCTAGACAGGATTTATGCAGATCATATATGTGCTATACATAATATCAGAATGAGAAGTCATGTCATCATTCTCCTATGCTTCATGTTGGCCTGATTAAGCTCATATGCTTGGAGAATTTTAGATTTGAGTCATTCTACAGTTTACTACCATATCCACCATCTGTAGGAAGTTTCTCAGTCTTCTATGAATGTCTCCAAAGCTGGAGGCCACAATGTATCTTGGGACATTTACATCACGTTTACTATCTCTACAGTTGCTTTCACAATTTGGGTGTTGTTGTAATATTGATTTTAAGTCAGTCTTCCTATCACTTTCTGGTACTGGAAAGTCAGTAGAGTAAAAAATAATTAACATGTAATGAGTTGTAAAATCTTTTAGGAAAGCATATTTCTTCCTGGAAGAGGACTCTGAAGGTAAGCTGTGAGGGCAGCTATCCAAGCTGCCATTGCTCTATTTTTCCAACAATGTGGATCGGGGTAAGGGAAGGGGAACTAATAATCCTTAGAACAATCAGGCACTCTCCTAGTTTTTGCTCTAAGTCATACCCTTGGGTAATTAACTTGCCTGTTAGATCTTGGCCGCCATTGACACATTTTGCTGTCCTAGTTTGTGTCAGTTAATCAACACTGAGAGAACCTGCTGTGACATAACTCTGTTCTAGGCCCAGTGGAAACATTAACTAATTGTGACCATTACAAAACACTAAGCAATGTTTATCCCAAGCTTTATTGCTAAAGAAAGATCAAGAAAAAAATATGGAAGGCTGTAATAAGTTTTTTCATCCTATATTGATTTCTTCTAAAAGGTTCTGGGGGCAAATTGCAAATGACTACTCCACTCTTCTATTCCATTGAACAAGAATGCAAGACTAAATATTTTAAGACTATAGAACTCTGGCAACCTGATAGTGGGTAGGAGCCCCCATCACTAGTCTCATGTTCTTCTTGAGATTTGATTTTCTTGCTGCCTATTTGTTTGTTCTTGACCTAAATACAAAACAAGAAAACAAAGAAAAGTTTACATGAGCATAAATATTTACAATTCTGTGAACATGTTTGAAAAATTAAAATCAAAATGGTTGTTGAGATTTTCAAAACATAAATAAATATCAGGCTGAAGTCAGATCTTAGCATATGTTTCCAAGAGATGTTAATACAGAATTTTATAAACACACTAAATACCACAAAGGAGTGGCAGTTGCAGTCATATTGGGGCAAGGTGGGTTGACTGTCAGGGTTTACTTGGTAGACTTTTGCTTTTCCTATGGAATGATATTTTTTTCCCTCTGGGGTGTCAATTACACTGGGGGAGAGAAACTGTGTATCCTTGGGTTTTCTTTTCCTTTTTCTCTGATATATTTTTGCTTTTTGAAATTAATATATAATTCAATTATTTCTCTCTTTCTGTTTGTCCTTACAACCCTTTACAAAGCACTCGCCCTCCTCTCAAATTCATGGCCTGGTTTTCTTGACTTTTTTGAAATGTTGATATATGTGTGTGTATATATATGTGTGTCTGTTTATATATAGAAACATTTATAAAGTTGCTCAGTCTGTGAAATGTTACACACACATCCATTTGGGGTTGAATAACTGAAGGGGTCTTTTTTAGGGATGGTTCCTTATGTCTTTCTCAACTTTCTTTAGATAAATGGACCTCTCATCTCTCATCAAAACAAGTCCTCTTTTCAAAAGATAGAGATCACCACAGATAATAACTGATTGAGATACAAAGAACAAATGATCTTCTGATGCCAAATCTCAAATAATAGATCTACAGTACAACTCATGCACCTAATGTGTAGGCAACATTCTACAGAAGGTGTCGGATATCCTTAAAGCTACAGGAATAGGATGTCTGCTGTTAGGACACATCTTGAGATGACAGAGAAGCTACTACATAAAACCCCAACAGCGTGACTGGATAAACAAGACCTGAACAATTATGACACCAACATATATGCTAACATGAAAGGGAGAAATATTATAGGATATCAACTCCAGACAAAGAACTATAGTTCAGTTCTGTATGTTTTCTAGCTGAAGGCAGAGAGGCAATAGTAGAGATATGACATGGGAGGGGTGAGAGGAGGAAAAGAATAAAATGAATAGTGATTGAGTGAGCAGGTGAGTAAGCACAAGAGACTAACTAGCAGAGGCTTTTTCATGCTCTGGACTCCAGATGTGTCCTGAGAATTAATGCAGCAAGAATGGGTCTTTCCTGACACCCATGGGGAATAATTTGTTGTGGGAAGCCTCACACCTAGAAACAAGGAAATGGCAATGAAGTTTTGGTTAGAGAACAAATGACAGAGAAACATTATTCAAAGGTAGTTTTGGGGATAGGAGACAGGGGAACCAGAAAGTGCATATGTGCTGGTGATTTAAGGGATTTAGAATGAGATTTCTTAACCCGAGTATCGGGACACAGCTAAAGAAGTGAAAAGAGAGGGAACATTTTCAGTAAGAATGCAAAGGTATGGTATATAGTCCACCAATGTACAGAACAGGCTAATAAAATAGTCCTCTATCTGATTCACACTTGAATAATATGTTTTCATCTAAGAACTGAGTGTTGACAAAGTCCATTTTAGTCATGGAGACCAGTATTTGTGTTTTGCCTAAAATAAGAGTTATGGAAGATGCCTCATTTCTGGTGGTCCTGGATCTCCTGGCACAGCAATGAGTCTGTGGGCTTGAAGCAGAAGAGAACCAATGTCTGCCTCACCCTAAAGTGGATCCAATTTATTCCCCTCTGCTAGGCACTGTGGTGCCTGCCTTTGGCTTTCAGAGGGCAGAATATATCACCTGTAGACAAAGGAAACTTAATCACCCCTATGTACAATACTGTATTCTAAGAGCCCTTGGCCACCATTCTCACATGCCTTTTCTTTCCCATTGATACTTCCCTTTCTTTCAATACTGTAACCCATCACAGTCTGGAAAGATGCAAAGCTGAGAACTCTTGACCAGCTGTGGTCTCACTGCCATGCAGGGACCTACCTCGATTTCACAGATAGAGCCATATCTTCTTTATAGAGTTAAAGGCCAAGGGCTTCCCACTTGGGACCTAGTGTGTTGAAAGCTTGGTCTGCAGATTGTGAAAAAAAGAGATCCCATTTAGTCTTAAGAGATATTTGAGGAAGTCAGATTGTCATTGATAGTAGGACTCTAGCTTCTTTCCCTCTCTCTCACCTTCCCTTTCTCTTTTCCTTCTCTTCCCTCCACTCTCCAGTCACCTGACATCTATGACAAGCAAGTTTATGATTGATCTGTGTTGTCACATTTCCAAAGAGAATAGCACCAAAGACCAAAGCCTCTTTATATTTATTCCTTATAAAATATTTATCTCATGCATTTTGTCACAGGAAAGGAAATATGAATCTCACACACTAGATATTCCTGTGGATAACTGAAAGTTACAGAAGACTCAATCTCAAAAACAGTACATATCTGTTGGGAGGACCACAAAGCTTAGAGCTGTGCTCACAACCTTCAGTGTTGTGAATTAAAGACCACTGCCCATTTGTTATTATGGCATACCAAATAAGTTGCTAACTTTGTTGTTCTTCTGTTCTGTAAAATGGGCTATTTAGGGAAAACCAGTTAAACCTCATGTGCAGTGTATAGCTTAGTTAGGTACAAGCACAGGTGTCCCTACCAAGACCTGACCTAGATTGTCATCAGCAGAGCTTGGTAGGTGTTTATCGATCTACTCTGCTTACACTGTAGTGTAATCAGACACGAATTCGAGTTTCTTCTTTCAGATACCTGCTTTCTCTGAAGCTGAATCTCACCTACTGAGAAAGTAAGCAAGACTGTTATACTTTCTTCAGTGATTATAGAGTTTAGAAAATTGAAAATATCTGAAATACAGAAAATAGATGGGAAATTTTAATTTTTATTTATTTCTACACATTACTGGGTCACTTGGTTTTAAATGAAATATCAATGTTTCATCTTATCAATAAAGTAACCCCATGAGGCATCTTAGCTTAGTATTTCCATTTGACTTAGTATTTAATGTTTAATTTTTCAGTGTACATCTGTTTACTAAGCTAGTAAATGATACTTTTACAGCCCTGCTCATAGCCCAGATGCTTACCAAAGTGCCTGCTGCAGAAAAAGGTGATACATGATTTAAACGATGAGGTAGTTCTCACTTAGAGAAGCCTACACCCATGTTATCTGTGATCTTTTTTCATATTCATAAGTGCCACTCTTTTTATTAGCTCCCATACTTAAAATCTATGATTAAATACTCAGTAAACTATATCTCTTTTTCAGAATTGCGAAGAGAAAATGAAATGCAAGATGGCAGGTGCAATTGTTGAGTAGAGAAACAGAGAATTTGTTGGGCAGAAGTATTTAGTAAAGTAACCTGGGAACCCTGGTGCAGGATGAGAAAGAAATCATGACTACTCCAGTGCTGAGCTGTTTTGTGATGTTCAAATAACCGCTGTCAACTCCACCGTCTTCACCATCTCCATCCTCACTCTAATCTCAACAGTAAACTGGTCCAAATTACCTTGTCTCTGTGTTTTTTTAAGAATGATTTAGTGTACAACATCTAATTCTTCTCCCACCTCATACCGTCAAGTCTATTCATATCATTCCCATTTGACAAGAAAGAAAACAGAGAAAATATCACAGCTATGAGATCATCTCCAGATAATTCATCTTGATCTCTTAGCATATATTCTAGCATGTGTCTGAGAAAAATCATACCTGTACATATTTGTCGTCTGTGCAGCTCCAGGGGTAACTTTTAGGTAGTGGCTGAACTTTAAAATCTGTCCATGTTGGTGTAAAAAAGAAAACCATGGCAGGATGATGGAAGTCATTGCAACATGTAAGATTCTGCTTCCATTAAGGAAGCTTTGGAGATTTACTCTGTTCCCTGCAGAGATTATTTTATTTTTGCAGAAATCAGTAGATGTTATAGAAAGTGTTCCTAATATCAGGAATTTGAACACTTGAGAATCTAATATACAGATGCTAATCAGTGTCGCTATACTGTAACCGAGGTGTGAAGCAGGACAATGGAACTGCTAATGATCATAAATGAATCTCTTTCAAATTCTAAGGAGACTGTAGAAAGGGGAGGGAATTATACTTGAAGCTGGGTTAGAGGCCAGTAATTAACTGAACAAAAGGGATGAGGAGAAGTAGAATTTTTTATATATGCAAAGACAGAATGTACAAATTGTCTTCCTGATGTGTGTTTGTCTCTCTTTTCAGAAAGGGCTCAGTGATGTGTATTTTGCAACCATGTAATCACAGTCAATATTGTTTGGTCATTACAGATTGAATTATTTGGAAAGAGTGTAAGCTTTGTCAGAGCAAGTCTTAATTCTTTATTCCTTTATTAGTATTAATTGTGTACAGGCCCTTTGTGGAACACGTTTTTTTAAAAAATCTTCCTTTCTATTATTTAATAGGTTTAAAATGTTCTCCTGCATCTCTGAATATTAGTTTCTGGCCTTCCAATACACAGCAGAAGCAGCTTTACTCACCACATCCTGAGGGTAAACAGGCAATTGCTCAGTCCAGATGTTGGAATAATGGAGATAAATTAAATGAATCCTGAATGTTCCATGGTTTCCACCTGTGTGGTAGGCTACCTTTCTCATAGTGGATGAAGAAACAAGCACCCACTGATCGAATTCCATTGCTGTAGGTATTTCAGACAATAAATTTCATCAAACTTAAAAAGGCTAATAAGCCAGGTAGTGGTGTACACCTTTAATTCCAGTACAGAGGAGGTAGATGCAGGCAGATCTCTGTAAGTTTAAGGTCAATCTGGTCTACAGAGTGAGTTCTAGGCCATCCAGGGCTGTTACACAGAGAAACTCTGTCTCAAAAAACCAAAAAAATAAAACAGAAAAAAGCAAGTAAAATTATCCCACATAGTATACATACACTATATATACATAAATTCAGAAACTAATTTCTGTCTTCTGGTTGGAAAGCAATGCTGCAAAGCATAGTCAGGACTCTTCAGCACTGGTAGATAGATGTATATTAGAGAATTCCCTTGACTTGGTTGCTTATACTGCCTGGTTTTCTAATAAGCAAACATGAAAAAATGTAGAACGGTTTAATATATGTCAAGAAAAATGAACTAAACTATTCTTGCTCATCCTAGAGATAGAACCATGAAGAAATGACTAAGGAACTCACATGGACCACATGAATAGTTACAAGTATATTTTGTCTCCTCAAGGCAATGTCTTTCTCTTCTGCATCTAGCTAATGCTTCCCCTCTACCTCTTCTATGATTCTTTTTCCATTCTGTCTTATAAATGTATATTTTGAATTACTGTCAAGACATATGGTTCTATGTAGTATGAGCGGTAGGCTGCGTTTCTGGCGCCCGGCCGCCCGCACGGCTAGCTTTACCCAAAATAATTACACAGAAACTGTATTCTTTTAAACCCTTCTTGGCCCATTAGTTCTAGCCTCTTATTGGCTAATTTTCACATCTTGCTTTAACCCATTTTAAATAATCTGTGTACCACCACAAGGTGGTAGCTTACCAGTAAGATCTTAACTTGCGCCTATGTCGGGTGAAAGAATCATGGCCACTGCCTGACTCGGCTTCTTTCTCCCAGAATTCTGTTTTGTTTACTCTGCCTACCTAATTTTCTGTCCTATCAAAGGCCAAGCACTTTCTTTATTAATTAACCAATGTAAACAACAGATAGACAAATGACCTTAACCAATAGACAAATGACCCTTCTCCATCAGTTCTAATTCTACATCAAATACTTTAGTTCAGTCCCATACTGCCTGATGGTTATTATCTTCTACCATAATTCAGTAGTTTGTCTGAGTCACTCCATAGCATACACAGGTAGTGCCTCCTCTTCTCTTTCCTTTCAAGTAATATCTACTGGAGTACTTAACATATTTTAGAGAGTCAATCACACAACGTAATTTATGGAGACATATTTTGATGTCCTGTCAAAGGATAAATGGGTCATCAGGCTCTGATGCAAAGTGAACTGGACAAGTAGAAAGTCCCTGAGGTAGGGAAACACTTGCAATGAATGAAGACAAGGACCAGTTTCCTGTGGCCAGGGAAACTGACAAGTCAAGAGCATGCATGTGCACCATGAAGAATTGTTAGTAGAGAATCGTTGCATAAAACAAATGTGAAAAATTATGAGATGTCCTTGAAGTTAAGTGATTAATTTATAATTTTGTTAGCACACTGCTTCTACTTGTCTATGTTCTGAATACAGTGTGAAAAACAAAATTTATTCACTAACTTGGCAGTTCTTTGTTGAGAACTTAGGATCAGCTTCACCTCTCCTATCACAGCGTACTTCTCAGTTGAGGTTATCAGGGAAGAGTATCTGAACCTATAGAAATCTTCCACTCATTATAGAATGATATGGTGGTTGAGGAAGATTAAGAAGAGAAAATAGACTTTCCTTGATATGTGCAGTTGGACTTTCCTTCCACATTCTTTTTTTGCTTTTTTTCTTTTCACCATTACTAGTACCAGTATTGGTTCTTAGTCTCCAGGAGAGCCTGACTTTCACCACATGCGTGTCTATTACTATCTATGATTGAGCCTCTGCCTTTTCTCATTAGGAGCCAATATGTAGAAAAAAAATCATGCATATAAGTCTACCCTTTACAATGCCAACCAAAAGATAAACCTAAATTTGAAATTATGCCATTGAATTTCAAACAAATTTATATGCATATTTGTATTAGTTTTACTTCCTGTTGCTACAATGGAATAACTTAAAAAAATCCATGTACTGGAGAAAAGATTTATGTGGCTCATAATTCTAGCTTGTAGTCTATCATGGCAGGGAAGTCAAGGAACTTAAAATGCCCGTACATCACAACTACAGTGAAAAGCAGAGAGCAATGGACTGATGTGTAAATGGAGATGTTTATACCCCATTTGGTCCCATAGCTGTTTTTCAAATAATCACTCAGAGGCTTAATGTTAATTACAAGCTGTTTTTCCTATTGCTCAGGCTTATTACTAACTAGCCTTTACAACTTAAATTAACCCATTTTTATTAAACTTTGCTTCGCCACATGCATGATGGCTTTACCTGTGCACTAATACATCTTGCTCCTCCTGCAGCTGACTGATGTCTCCTCTGACTCCACTCTTTCTCTCCCTGTATCTCTGCTTGGATTTTTCACCTGGATCTATCCTGCCTTGCTTTAGACCAAATCAGCTATTTTATTAACCAACAGGAATAAAACATATTATAAAGCATAAAAAAGTGTTATCCCACAGCACTTGTGAATGCATGTTAGTACTACTCTCCATTTCTCCACTCCTATATATTCCAAAATCTCCTGCCCAAAGAATGATATCCCTTATAAGTGTCTCTCCACATCTCAATATAATGAAGGTATTTCCCACAGTTACACTCACAAACCAATCTGGCCCAAACAATCCCTCAGTCAGACTCTTTAACAAGTGAGTCTAGATTGTGTCAAGTTGATGTTTAACACTAATCATGAAAATATTTATGGGGAAATATTTCAAATGTAAAAAGTGAGACTACTGGCAGTTGTATAAACTGGCAGATGGCCCTGTGATGGCTTAGATCCCTGACCTTTTTTTTTTTTTTTAGTAGGTAGGTAGGTTAAGGAGACTTTAACGTCTTTTGACTGTTGTTCAGGACCTTGAAGAATGAGTAGGAATTAAACAGTCAGAGAGGAGATGACCAGATATATTAAACAGGTAGAATACCAAGGGACAGGCACAGAGTAGCCAGTATCCTGAACGGTTTATAGTTCATGGACACAGTTAAGTTCAACTGTATGAAGGTTAAATGAATGAAAATTTGGAGCCAAGATTTTGGAGCCTATGGTTTTTCTGACTTAGAAAGAACAAAGCTATTAGCTTCTCTATCAGGACAGATATGAGGACTATGTGTAAAATAAACATCACTGAGCAGTAACCATAAGTGGATATAGTCAGGAAACCGGAAAAGAGATGTGGATAAACGGAAGTGATAAATGTTGCTCCAACAAGTAAAGGTAGATACAGACTTTTCTTTTTTTGGTGAAGAACTAAAACACTGCTTTGGAAACAAAGTCAGCATGGTAGGCAAGGAAAAGGGAGTAAGTAGCATGAAGATTGGAGTTTACATATGAAATCCTAGGAGTGTTACATTTTTATTTAGCATGAGAAAGTCAAGGAGAAGAGAGTTTGTAGGTAAAATTCCTTATTCACTTTTAAATGTAATGGAAAAGTATGTAAAACACTTCATTTAAGAGCTCTAACAAGGAGTGGGAAATATAGAGATGTAGTTAGGAGAGAGCATTCTATTTAAATTTTTTTTTCACAGAGGTGAATTTTAAAGCCATAAGACTGGACTGCATTTTTGCATAGTTACGAAGCAAATACTAAAATGGGAGAATTCATAATTAGGTAACCCACACTTTAAATTGTATGAAGATTAAGAGCAAAAAAAGGAAGAAGAGAAAAAAAATCCGAGCATCAGAGAGAAAATGAGTAAAGAGCATTATAAGAGACAGATAAACGATAAATTGATAGAAATTAAATAAAAAATAATAAATTAATGTATGTATTTTAGAAAACAAAGACTAGATAATCATTGATAGGTGATGTATGGATATAAAAGTAGATAGTTGGTAGATAGATGGAACATGGACAGATAATAGAAAGTACATAAATAATATGCATAGTGTAGTGCAAGGTTTTACACTTTAGGCTTTTGGGGAGGACCACCACTCAGCTACCAAATAAATCACACATAGAGGCTTATTCTTATTTATGAACGCATGGCCTTAGCTTGGCTTGTTCATTGCAACTTTTCTTAATTTAGATTATCCCAACTACCCTTTGCCTCTGGGCTTTTATCTTTCTCTATTTCTGTAAATCTTTCTTCTTTCTCCATGGCTTGCTGTGTAGCTGGGTGGCTGACCCCTGATGCCCTCCTCTCCTTGATCTCTTACTCCTCTTTTTCCACATCTTTTCTATGTTTACTCTCTGCCTGCCAGCCCTGCCTATCCTTCGTCCTGCCTTGCTTTTCGCCATTCAACTCTTAACTAGACCATCAGGTGTTTTCAGCAGGAAAAGAATCACAGCTTCACAGAGTTAAAAAAAAATGCAGCATAAACAAAAGCAGCACACCTTAAAATAATATTCCCCAACACATAGTTAGATTGATACCTGTGGAGATTAGAGGTGACAGATGGACACATGATGGATGCATGAATGGACATATGGGTGGAAGAATGAATGGATTGATAGATGAAAGGAAAATGGGTAGACGGAGGCATGGATTTAAGCATAGATGTATGGACAAAGGAAAGGATAGATGAATAGATGAATGTATGGGTAGATGGGTGGATGAAAGGAGAGAAGAGTGATGGATGATAGATGGGTTGATACGTGGTTGGATGATGAACAAATATGGAATAGTTAGATAGATAAATTGATTGATAGATATTTGATAAATAAGGAATAAAAGTGGGATATCCTAGAATTAGAGAACAGAGAATTTATTTTTACATCTACAACATCCTTCAAAATAAAACCTGTGTGAATAGAGTCATGGGAACAAAACTCGACTGTGAAATTGAGCAAGTTATAGTCAACAACCCATACCGAGACTGCACAGGAAAGACAATGTGGAGACAGGAAAATACCTGTGGATTCACTCACAATGTGTAGTTCCATTGATCTTAGGTTCCCCATCTTCCTTCTACCAGAGTAGAAAATGAGAATAATATGTTCAAACAAATCATATGTGGTGTATGTTTCAACTATTAATCCAGTTGAATCGCAGCATAGGCAAGAAGAGCAGTGGTAAAGAGGATTGTGAGGAAGATGGTGAAAATTGTAACAGTTAGCAGAGCAGCTAGTGCTCTAGGCACTGGGGGACTTATTTATACATGTTATTTATACCTCCTACTTGGAGAATAGAAAGGATGCTATGTCACTTCAAGAAAGTTTTCACTTGGTGGGAAGATCTCCCTTTGAGCTCATTAGTCTTAAACAAGCATGACATTACAGTAGTACTGTTTAGCCTTTCCCATCTTCAAAGCTCTTGGCAAATATTAGCTAATTAGCTCTTCAAACATTTATAAAAGTTTTCCAAGTATATATTATTGTTCATATCACTTTGTCAGGAATGGAGGCCAGTTACCTATGTAATTTGTCAAAGATGTAAAGGGTGTCCTTGGCAAAAGCAAGACACTCTCCCTTAAATATCTGATTAAGTCTTGACATTTCTCTAGGGATCATATATCTTCAGTCTTACAAGAAGCATGGACAGTGATGTAAGGAGTTGAATGGTAGAACATCTCTAATGGTGTGGTCTTAATTTATTGCATGAGCCTTTGCAGTCTCCCTTCAACTCCTCATCTATAGTCATGTTAATTAGACTCAGGCAGAAAAATGTTCACATACATCGAGATGCCTCATATTGCATTCTAATTGCTTCTCATTACTGACGAGATCTTGTCTCTGTCATTTTTATCTCAATGTTTGGTTCAATTAATATTCAGTGAGGTAGAATTTTATAGGAAAGAAACTGCAGCTCTCAATCTAGTAAGTCCCCTTCACTTTGGACTGCCATATCTTATACTTAAATGGAAGTAAAACTTTACATATAACTTTCAACATTCAGGATATATTCATTCATATTTTGGAAGAGCATTAACCGTCTCTCAAATTGGCTGCAAACTTTATATTTTCATGTTTATGTTGTAATGAAGAATTCTAAACATTGAATATAAAATATGGCAACTATGAAACAAATAAAAATATCAAAAATACCACCACTGCCAAAAAACTACACAGTCCCAAACACTAGTTTATCCAGAACACACAGTACTTGCGTGAGTTCTCCAGTGTTGGGAAAGAATAGCAAGAGATATCTTACTCTTGGATATTTTGTCAAGTATCTGCATTTCCCTACTATTCCTGTCCTGCTGTCAGCACGCCTCTCACTGGATGCCCTCTTCCGATGATTTTGTTTTGTTTTGCGCTGGGATTTTTGTTACTTACCTTTGCCTACTCATTTCAACTACTACATTGTTATCTTCATGTCTAACGAGTGTTTTTGCTCCATGTGACTGTGCCTGAGCAGTCTCCTAAGAAAACTGAATTTCTTCTACCTGCAGCTCTGATTGAGATCAAGTATTAGTGATTCTAACATCAATTCCCAACTCTGTAGACAGGGTCTTCATTGAGCCAGCAGTGGGCTCACACCGAAAGATGACTTTCCTTTCACCTTTGATCTTCTTATATTTTCCTTCTGCTAGCAACTGTTTGTTCTGTGGATAAATATGTCCATTCTGTGAGTGACCATTATTTGAGCAGGCAGATCATATCATTCTCTTATTAGCAAGATAGTTATGTGTATGTTCATAACCCTTCTGTGCATCCTAGGATAACTCTTATAACTTGATTCTCCTTTGTTCATTCTGGGCCAGGTATTGGAGTGTATGCTGCTTAAGGAGGCATGTTTGTGTACAACTTTACATTACAGCCATACTTGGAGATCTTGCACAGTACTCTATCTGAGTCAAGGATCCCTGAGAAATGGGTGAATCATTTACTCTTTCAGAAAAATCTACTGTGAAAGTCCAGTCTCTGTTTATGATTTTTACTGGGAATTTAATAAAGTAAAATATAGGAATATAGCTATATTCGAAGAATGGCTTGAAAAAAAGACATATGTTTCTTAGAAGATACCTGAAAATCTTTCAAAATAGCTGGATATATACACTGCAGTTTGCATCTGAATCCTCGGTGACAATATTGTCAACAGAGGTTGGTGTATCTTATTTTCAGGAACTATAAGATGATAAAAATAAAAATGATTTACCATATTAAAACCTTAACCTGTTTTCCCTCCCCCTCCCCCTTATGGCTTTGGCTTTATAATACTCTATGTTTATTCAATCTGAACAGATGTTTTAGATATATATTGTACTGTTGCTACAGGTATCTAAGCTGCTACAGGTATCTATGAGCAGGATATAAATTCTGTTTATTTATCTAACACTAATATGGAGGCACCGGAAACCACTTCTGTGGTTTGCTGTTCTTGTGCCAGGGATGGCTGGGCAGGAAGACATTTCATAACTCAGTCTGAATAGCATACACACTACTGCACTATCTTGATGCCATTTCTAACCTTTATTACCAACTGGGTGCCATGGATCAGAATAAATGATAACAACAGACACCGCCTTCTGCTTGACAGAGTTTATGCTTGAGGAACAATCAGGGCCTTATTAAGAGAAGCCACACTGCCCTCATGGGGAGTAGATCACAGGCCACGACTTTCTGTGCCTGTTTTTCTCTGTGGGAGGGAACATGACCTTGCCTATCTTTTTTCCGCTGGAATCAGCTTAATGACAAACATATTTTCTTTCTCTAAATTTTTAAAGCAAGAGAAGAGGAAGGATTCAGAAAGGGGGTTGTACTCACTTTTACTTTCCCGTGATATGGAAGATGTGCACAGAAACTGTGTTAGAAAGGATGTTTGGTTTGACATTGGTGAAAAAGCCCTTTCCCTCATCACGCTTCCTAACTACAGTGTACCTGGGGTTCTATTTTCATCCTCGGAAGAGCAGCGTGTAAATATGGGCCCTGGATCTCCTTGCACTGCCCCACCCCCAAGATTTCCTCCAGGTTTCCCTTTCATGAATCAGAGTTGGTTCCTCCTTTCATGTTCACATATTTTAGTTCTTCAGACATAGTTCAAATTCTGCATTCTCTCTGAAGCAAGCCTCACCCACCCTGACTCTGCCTTTGCCTTCCTTTGAACTGCTGTCTATTATTCTCGATACCTCATGTAGACACTAAAATTTATTATGCCATGTTGACTTATTTATAGCTCAAGATGCAGACCTGACCTTGTTATATTTTATTTGTTTTTCTTACACCTATGTTTTCTCTTTCATCTTCTTCATAATTATCCAACTCTATGTGCTGCTTGCATCTATACCCTTAAAATGTATGCATCTGATAAATGTAAAATGTTATTTGTGGATATCTGAGATTTATTTTTAATTGCATAAAGCCTATTACACCATAGTTCTTAGCTTGTTTCTTACACAATAGTATACATTAATCCATTAGGAAAACAATAGAAGGTGTACCCAACTGTGGGTGGAGAAACTATATTGGCAAACCAGGATCCTCGGATTCTTTTCAAAACTGCAGTAGAGGCAGCATAGGAGACGCAATCAATTAACCCAGGTATTGTCTTTCCATGTGCAATTCTCATCTTAAACGTCAAACAGATAGATATTTGGTAGATAACTTTAGACTGGAAAAGGTCAGTTAGATAAAAGTCTCATGAAAGACTGGGTGTCTGGACCACTCTTAATAAAGATGACAATCACTGCCCAGCTCAGAACTCTCTCCTCTGAGCGTGCATGCAGACAGGCATATGCGTGCCTGCTCTTCAGAGATACAGAAGAATGCTAATTTCTGAGTCTCCAGACTACACCAGACTGAAACAAATACCACAGTTCTTAAAATATCAGAGTTTTGCTGCTTTAAATAAATATATTATTTTCACCTCAGGTTAACAACAAGGAGGCATCCCTTCTGCTTCTTAGACATCCTTCCCTGGCTCAGCTTATTCTCCTATTAAATAATGACCAACCTGCCATAGATTTTAAAACCTGCCTTAGATTTTAGTCATTTGTGACAAAAGGCCATGTAATATAATTCAATCTGGATCCTTTATAAGATGTACATTATTGTTTCAAATTGGTGATTTGGTAGTAAAATTGGGACATTTTTTCCTCACGAAAAAGACTGTCAGGGCTTCAGTCACTACACTACTTTACTCAACAAGTCAGCTAGCTTAGCATGAAGGCTGTGTGAGCTATCTACACAACCAAACAGCACCAGTAATCCATAGTAAAAGTTTACTGTGTGGGCAATACTTGGTTATTATTTTCTTCAGTACTATTTGGAAGTCTATGTAAAAGATGTGCACAGTACTGTGTTTAGAAAGGTGGAGATTATACTTCTGCCACTTGTGACATTACGTTAGCCATATAGGTGCTGATCTGGTCAGAAATCAGTCTCTGATTCAAAAGTTCAGTGTAACTTCTTTTACCCTATTGTTGGATCAGTGTTAGGTGCAGTTATCTTTTCTATTTAATTCTCTGCTATATCATTGTACCATGTATAGACAAAATACTTTTAATTTTGATTAGAAATGAGCCATTTTTCCTTGTACATACATTTTACTAATCACAATGTATCATGTTGAACATATGAAAATAAGAGTAACAAACATTAAAGTTTTAACAAGTTTCCTGAGTATCTCATTTGGCTTGTTTTTCTGTACCCTCCAAATTGAAAGCAAAACTTTATGTTTCTAAGAATAACTCATTTATATATAAAAACAAGACACATGTTATTCGAGGTTGAAATAACTCAGTGCTTGGTTTATTGACATAGTGTATCTTTGGATACACCTTAATTTTACAAAATATCTGAACTCTATTTGTTTCCCTTCTGAGTGCAGCATGAACAACAGCAGGTCCACGTATCCAGGAGTGTGTAAACGTGAAACTCTTTCCGCTGTCAGTGCAGAGGAACGGCATGAAGCAGAGTCTGTGGCCTCTGTCATCTGTCAAACTCTTTCATTTGAAAATAATGAGCAGCGAAGAGTTTGAAAAACTAAATCTATTAAGAATATTTATGCGTGAGAGCTATCACTAAACACCTCCATTCACTCATATAATGAGATTGGCATCCTGATAAAATCCTTGCCTTGTAAGATAATGATCTTATGGCTTTTTCTGGCTCTTCAAACAAAGATAATTGGGTTAATCTCCGCAGGAAGTCCATCTGTTACCAGGAAGCCATTTTCATTGAGGATGACTTTATTTTAGAAACACGGAAAAAGGTCTTGCCACTTGCTTCCTGATTCTGGGAATTAGAAGAATGGAAGACAAATTCCAAAGTGTTGGTTCGTGAAAAATATGATTTCCATGGTCAATTCCCTCTGAGCAAAGAGAGATACTGGCAATGGTTAAGCTTTATGTTTGTAGAAGGCTATTCATTAAGAATTCAAATATAATGTCTCTTGCATTAATCTTCATTAATAATTATGTTCCTGAGACAAAGAAAGAAAATATTAATATCGCACAGAGGCATTATACTTTATATAGACAAAGCTATACAACAGGAGCACAAAGGTCACGCAAGCAACTTCCACTTATATCGACACACGTGTTGACTCCATCACATACAGCATCACTTTGTGCAGTCCTGATTATTTCCTGTGGAACACTCCATTCTGCTAACGTAATTTTGCTCATTTGTTAAAGATAAATTTAACCTCCCCCTTTTACAGCCCATAGTTAGAAGTTAGATTGCCTATCAGGTGCTTAAAAACGTTTTAAATATTTTTATGATAAAATTATTATTTCACGTTTGTTCTAGAAAAAAAATAATTCCTTTGGGTATGCAGATAACTCAGTGAGTAATAAAGCTGGCTGGACAAACGTGGGAACCTGTGTAAATCCTTATGTGATAGTGAAGAAATCCATAGTGTTGCTGTCACTAGGTGGGAGGTGGAGGCAAGATAGTCCTTGGGAGCTCATGTAGTAGCTAGTTACCTCAGCTTATTTAAGGACCACTAACAAAATAATCTTGTTTCAACTAAAGGTAGAAGGTAGAACTGGCATCCATGCTATCTGCAGACTTCAAACCATACACTGTGGCATGAATGTGCCTGCATATACATATACAAGAAGATGCTCACAAATACATACATCTTACATACATGTCATGGACACCCATGATATAAGTATACCAACATGGCCTGCATTCACATCAAATATGCAGCAATACACACTTAACATGCACACCCAAATACACAAAAATATTTTAATAAAGTAATTATTGAATTCAAAAAGTAATCTGTGTTGAGGCAAAGTATTGATTTGAAATTATAGTTGATTATAAAGGAGGGTAGCAAAGAAGGAAGTGCTCCCTCAGATATGCTAAACAAAGGCCACTGTCAAGGAACTGGTCACATTTTTTGATTCAGGCTCCTCATTGTGTATTTTTCCCCTCAGTGGGAAGAAGGACAGAGAGGTTGTTCCATAGAGTTAATTCTGTTCCTTTAGTTAAAAAAAAAATAATCTAGTTAGCATCTTCACTTGGGTTTGAACAACTCTGCATGAAAATATGCTACTTCCTGTCTTCATTTTTCTATGAATTCATTCTGGTTTTTCTTCGGTCTATATATAAATAATATTACGAATTCACATTGAAGCAAACGCAGCTTTGTATCCGGCAATTGACAAAGGACAAATTCTAAAAGTCAAAGAAAGAACACAATAACCAGGAAAAATGCTAAATGAATTAGAAAAAAACCCATGTTTTAAGATAAGAAATCCTAAGCAGGGTGACGATGGTACATGCCTTTAATCCCAGCACTGAGGAGGCAGAGGCAGGTGGATCTCTGTGAATTCGAAGGCAGTCTGTTCTGGAAGAGCTAGTTCCAGGACAGGCTCCAAAAATACAGAGAAGCCCTGTCTCAAAACAAACAAACAAACAGCAAAACAAAATAAAAGACGTTCTCATAGACCAGGAAGGTTAGAGGCATAGTAAACAGACCAATTAGACAAGTCCAGAATCAGAAATGGCAAGCACCATTCTTGCAAGCTCAAAAGCTATGGCTAGTTCTTAGGAGAGCAGACTTATTTAAAGGATGGGAAAAATGAGTTTCTGTTATAACCAGACAATTCTTCTAGGCAGGAAACCCTGCCTAGAAATGTAAAATGAGGCTCCCTGAAAGAATGTTGGCAGTTAAGATGCAAAACTTGTGACTTTCTGGTATTTATGTATGGTACTCCTATCATTTTTCAGAAGATTCAAGAGTTAATATAGGGTAATGGTTTATTTAATTTGAACAACTGGGCAGGAAATAGCTGAAGTCAATGGACAGTGTTGGTCACTAGGAGAGTGGTTAAGCATAGATAGACAAGAGCCTAATACATGGGAAACCAAGCAGAGTTAGAGAAATCGTCAAAAAACTGGCAATGCAGAAGAAACCCAGACTCTGCCCCTTTGCTGGTCTCCCTCAGACTATGGAAACTGAAGTAAAGAAACTTTCTTATTCAGTTATTATCCTCATCTTGTATGAGCCATTCTTGATCTATCATTTTGTTGACTATTCCCTCAAATATGACCTTACTATGACTCTGATAACAAAATAGTTTTCTTTTTTGTCTGTGAGATGGTTCAGACGGTAAAGGCACCTGGTGCCAAGCCTGATTACCTGAGTTTGAGTACTCATACCTACAGGATGGAAAAAGAGAACACACTTCTTAACATTGTTCTGACTCCAAACTCAGATTGAAGCATACGCACGTCTCCCAAACTCCCACCACACAGAAAATAAATATAATGCAATAACATTTTTCACATGTGCATTTAATTACAAAAATATAACAGTGTATGGATGAGGGCTGGTCTACTAAGCAGTCTTTGTGTACATGCCTTTATTGTTGTTGAGAAGGGGATCTTGAGGAGCCTTGGCTGCTCAAGCTTCACACCATCCCAAGGCAAGTCCGTATTATCATACCTATATGTACATGTAATTTACTCTTATAGAATGAAGTTTTCCCTTAACCAGTTTTTGGGTGTTTTAATTCCAAATAATTTATTATTTCACATCATGAATTAAAGAACTCCTTGTTTTATCTTTATCCTTTATCTGTTTTTTTTTTTGCTTGTATTTTTTAACATGCTTCAATCCCCTCATCCTCCCTATAGGGTTAGTAAACAATTACATATATTCATGAAGCCCTATAACGATCTAATATTTTATGTTTACTACCCACTAGAATCTAAACCATAATCATTATCATTAACCAACTGCTCCAAAGCCTGAACTAGTCCAGTGTAGGCACTGAACAGGGAATAACTTTCTGTCATGGGGAGTGGCCAGTGGCCAGATAAGCTTAATGAAAAGAAGGGGAAGACAACAGTAAGCCAGGAAGGAGAGGCATCTGCCCTTTGAATTTGTGTTCCTCAGGACTTGATATACTTAAGGATACTGTTTATCCAAAATTTGTGTTAGTTAATTCTGAGAAAATATGAATCACTTTATGTTTATGTATCTGTCCTGAGATGTTGCAGCATGACAACAAATACATCAATCAAATTAACTCTTATCCTCAAAATAAACAAGGTGCAAGTCTCCATTGCTTGTTTTATTTCTCCTTTTCATTGAAAACACCCTTTTTTCTTCACATAATATATCCTGATTATATTTTCCTTTCCCTTTATTCCTGTTTTTCTCTCTAACTCACCTCTACTCTGAATTCATCCTTCTGTCTCTCTAAAAAAAAAATTAAGGAATAAAACTAAAAGAAAATAAGCTAAAACCAGCATAAAACAAACAGAGAAAACCCATGAAAAAGCACAAGAAACAGATATAAACTGGGAGACTCATTCATTTGCAATCCTTAAAAATACTAAACTGGAAACCATAATACATAGGTGAAGGACCTGCCAGGTAAAGCTACAGAAGAAGAAAAAACACAAATAAAATTAAGTTAAAATTAAAATAAGAGCTTTTTAAAGGAAAAGTGATGAGACAAAGATGCCTTTGAGTCCATTTTTTGCCAGTCATCTTTTCAAAATAAATTGGGCACGTATTTCTCGTTAAGAATTGCATTTGCAAAGACTTCTTTACTGTCCAGGATCCCAAATGCCTCTGTGGTATGCTGCAGTGACTTGTTTGTTATTTAAACTTTGTTTTGTGGGTACTAATAATAGAGTGGGTTCTAGTTCCTGGTGACAACTATTCATAGAGATGACTAAGAGGAGGTGGTTTGGTAAGATCTGAGGTGAAATAAAGAGCCCATCCTACCTTCTTTCTGTTTCTCCCTCCTCATCTTCTCTCTTACTCAATCTGTAGCATTCTGAAGAAATGCAGCATGAAAGTTCACGTACACACGTGTATACATGGTTTTGAAGTTGGATCTCATTTTTTGTCCCTTCCCTTCTAATCCCCTCTTCTCTTAGCCTTCCCTTCTCTCCATTTCTCTCTCTTTTGCACATCTGTCTCACCCTCCTCTCCTGCCTCATCCCAGTACTCTTTTCGCTCCTCCCAGTATCTTTTTTGATTTGTTACCATTGCTTTTTTCTCATCCATCAAAGTAGATTTTTTTTTCTAACACAATTCCAGGGTGTATTATGTTTCCATGTTAGCAATAGGGAAGCTAAAGAATTGGTAAGATAATGTACCCAACCCCTCCTGAACCCAGGTTTTCATCCCATCTTGCTAGGTATTTAGAGGTGTGACAGAGGTGTCACAGCAGACATTTAGCAAGATGTCCTACAATCGTTCAACCCGGTCAGTTTCAATTGTGAGGACTGAGGTCTTTGGACTCTTGCTCAGAGCTTGTGAGGAGGTTTATTTTATGTAGGAGGGCTTTCACGGGAAGGAAGAGTACCAGGGCAAGCTGGTGGAAGCACTGCCTAAATGCGAAACACAAACGTGTCTGTTATTTTTCTCCTGTTGCATTTAGTAGTCACATGCAGCTGTGAGGACCTCCACATGAAGACAGCAGCATGCAGGGCTTAAATCTTGCCTGAAACAACAGAGAACAACCCCTTGTGCTTATCAGTTTACCCAGATGTAGGATAGAAGAAGAAGAAAGAACTTTACAAAGCTGTCATTAGTCAAAAATCAAAAAACAAAATTAAGCTATTTATTACCCACTATTGAATTCTTTTCACCAAAGCATTAAAGTATAATTGTCACTATAAATCACAGCCAAAAGTTTCAAATAAACAGGAACAAATATATAGTGCAGTAGTCAAATTTGACTAATTATCAAACTGTGTTTCGGATAATAGGTTTTGCAGAGACTTTCAGCATAGCCAAATTGTGGGCTGTTGCAGTTAGAAAATTATTTCCAAAAACAGGTGAATTAAAACTAGAAATACTGACCAGAAGAATGGGGCATGGACGGGCATCTATTCAGGCACAATATCCTTCTCAGTTTCTGCTCAAAATATGTTCATTTCCTTTTTTCGCTTTTATTTTTTTCTTTGTTTTAAAATGTAACTCTATATGGTAAACATACATTAAATATCAGCTTAAAATAAAGTTCATGATAGAATATATGACAGACTGTGTATAGAATGTTCTGACAGAGACAAAGAAAAATGCATCTTAACTTGTGAATGAGTAATTTAATATTTTCATGACTGCCTTTTTTCTCCACTCTTTTTCCCTCTCCACTGTCACTGAGAGGGTCTCACAGATGGGTGGGAAGGCATAGATGTCCAAACATAAAGCAGCTTTCCCTGGGGTCAAAGAAAATCACTGCATAAATCAACATATATGAGGACTTCTGAGGGCTGCCACGAGGCAGCTTCTCAAGTCCCTTTTGTGTAATTTGCAGGGAGTTCAGCTCTGCTCCCTCACTACTTCCCACAAAAACGTGAGCAAACTTCAGACGGCCGCTTTTGCCTTTGAAACTTTGGGATATTTTTCTACCCACATCTTTGTGTTTGAACCTTCAATGCCACAAGCATTCTCATAAGCATGGATTGCCAGAGCCCGGGGACAGCATATCCTCCATCAGTCACATAGGAAAGAAATCTCTTTAGGTTGCGTTCTGTGCTTCCACAATGAAGATTTGGAGAGGATTCCAAAGTACCCGTTCTTCTATCAAAAACTAGGCCCACAGGGCCAGGGACAATTTGTAAAACACAACAAAAAGAATCAAGATAAAAATTTTCTGTAGCCTCCGGCAGGATTTTGTGTATTCAGACACAGCAGCAGTGGGCATTCCATAGTGCTACGTGGGGGACTGAGCTACAAGGAGAATCTTTCCTTGCATTTATTTGTTTACTTATTTATTATAAGCAATTCCATATTTCATGTACTAAATTGAAAAGTGTCTCTGTCAAATATCCTACTTTTGTTTAGTTTAGCTTGGATGATCAGGAAGAGCCTGAGATGAAAGGAGACAACAGTGTCGAAGATGGCAAGCTTAGTGTCCCGCTGGCTGGGAAGGGTTCCAGCTCTGAATGGGGACATTTTACTTTTGGAAACTCTCCAATTCTATCAGAGTTTTATTTTCTTACCTAGAGGAGGAGGATACGGGCATTTAAAAATAAATATAGTATGTATTTTCAAGCATTTTGTATTTATTAGTTAATCTTTTTAATTTAAATTTGAATGTGACTCGATTTTAGTTTCTATTTATAGAAGACCTCTATGTGGTGTGGAAACAACTCAGCAATGGCCAAATGATGTTGGAAAACCAATTGGAATGTTCTTCCCTGGAAAAGACCATCGCTCCATCTTGCAACTTTCTTTAGCTGTCAGTAGTCTTTTGTGTAGGGTCGAGACTCTGATCTTTGCCCCATCTCCTTTGACAAATCTGCTGTTCTTCTTCAGCTTTAGGCACTCAGGTTGTGTTCAAGAATATAAATGTTGTAATTATACTACAATCATAGAAATAAACAGAAAAGAGAGGACAAAAGTAAAAAAGGTTTTATAATTAGTTATTTTATTATTAGTTAACACATAGTTTCATAAGTGCAGTGAGATATCTGAGTATGTGTGCAGAGAGCATAAAGGAAGTTTACTAAGAAAATTTATCCACATAGATCATCAAGGAGGTTACTTGCAAAGAACCCCAAGTGAGTGTTTTCCATTCATGTGACAGACAGAATGGAGAGATATACACTGGCATGCATACATGTATGTACACATACATGCACACAGACTTAGACATGAAAACACATCTCTGTATGTGTGAGGTTTGGTGTACATGTGGAGGTCAAAGGACAATGTGCAGAAATAATTCTTTTTTCCTACCATGACAACTCAGGATGTCAGGAATGACAAGAGGTACATTTAAGAGGTAAGGAATAATGCTGGCCCACATTTATTGAATAGTTTATGATAGTAATAAATTAGGAAGCATAAGTCAATCATACTGTTACCTAGAATTGTGGTACATATTGGCAATCACAGAACTCACAGGCCGAGGGAGGAATATCAGGAGTTTGAAATCAGAATAAGCTATCTACTGAAATATTTGAAAGGAAGAATGAAAAGGAAGAAAGAAAGAAGAAGAAAAGAATGAAAGAAAAAAGAAAGAAAGATGATGAAGTAATAGGGGAGAGGAAGAGGGAAGACAGAAGGAAGGATGGAAGCAAGCAAGGAAGGATAAGAAATCATATCAAAAAATATAGTACACAGGGTTAATAAATTTCTCTTCCAGTTTTCTAAGTTATTATCTCTTTCAAACACTAAGTGTGATGTTGTAGTTATTGATATTTTTATTTCACAAGAAGCAGTTCCATAGATATAATTGGAAACTGCACTAAGATGTAAAATTTGATTTCCATGTTTCTTAACTCTAGGTGACTATTATTGTGTAAATAATTTTACTTCAGCCAGGAATGACTTGATGAGAGAAAACAGTAAGTTTTGGGGACAAACTAATGTCACGAGCCAGGATCTGCATGAAGAGATCAAATTTGAACACTTAGTTCCAGCACTCAGAGGGTGAAGGGGCAGATAGATCTCTGAATTTGAGCCTATCCTGGTTTTTAGAACAAGTTATAGGACAGCCAGAGTTACACAGAGAAACCTATCTTAAATAAGCAGACAAACAAGCAAACAAAAGAAAACCAAAAAATTGCTAGAAAGTCAAATAATTGATAAAGGGAAATATGAGAATCATAAATACAAGCCTCATAATTCATTTCCACTCAAGTAAGAAAGTATAATGCACAATAACGGCAACAACAATGTGAAATACAATAACTTCAAGAATCAGGTAGCCTAGTGCATTGTGGGAGGGTGGCACAGGAGAGACATAGCAATATAGAGAAGAATCCAGTGAGGAGGAAGGAAAGTATCAAAGATGAGGAAATGGGAATCAATGACCATTACCAAAAAGAGGGCCTTGGTGATCAAGGTATTTGTATAACAAACATTTAAAAGGAAAGATGACATTCTGGTTGGCTTACTTTTGTCATCTTTGTCTTTGTTTTAATCCACTGTTTTAAACATTGACGTTCCAACAAATAACTAATTGTCCAATGGGATGATGATCAGAGAGCAGAAGGCAAGATCAGGATTCAGAATAACCAAGAGTCAATGGTTGCCCCTGACTCCAAAAGAATTAAAAACAGTTCCTATGTCCTCTCTTCATGTTATCAAGCACTAAGAGGTGGTAAAACAGACCGCATATAGATGAAATGGGAATTTCATAGGAGAAGAAGTGAAAGCCAAACTGAAAGCAATCCTTTGGTAACCAGGACTGACATTCCAATGTGACAGAAATGAAAAGAGCACCAAGAAAGTTCAGACACCACAGGAACTTCAGTGTGGTGCACACCAGCGGATCAAGCCGTTCTCAGTTTCAGTGTCTCCTTGTCATTAATTCAATTGTCTATATCTTAAACATAGAACAATTGTTGTTTAAAAACAGTCTGATAAAAGCAATTGCCAGTGTGAAGTGTCACAACTATTTGAACAACAACGGGAACTGTGAACCAATACTGTAATGAGAAGCAGAACAGAGAATGGGAAAAACAGTGTTTGTTGTGTCAAGTGCTATTTAGAATAGATATTTGAAAAAAAAATCAAGCCATTAAACTCTCATGGTTTAGACTATCTTTTAAATTATTTCCTTACAAATTTGCTCATTTCCTCCACAAGTTGAACATAACTACTTCAACATCAGACTGTGGACGCTTAGTGACTTATTGACACAGGGCCAAGGACATGCTTCTGAATTGTTTGTGCCTTGAGTCTCATGATATCATTTCACATTTACATACTGCATGTCGGGAACCTTTTTTCTTGTTTTTTTATTATATTTTAGTTTGTTATTTGTTTGTTTCAAATGTATATTAAATTGCATGAAAAGGAATATTACAATATATTACAAATAATTTCCACAAAGAAAATCATAAAGATCACAGAAGAATGGAGTGTAATTCCTTTGGTAGAGGGTTTGCTGTTATGCATGAAGGCCAGGTTTCAATCCTCAGCATCACATAAACCATGTGTGATGGTTAATGCATGTGATTCCACCATTTGAGTGAAAGAAGCAGGAAAATGAGAAGCTCAAGGTCATTTTTGAGTTTATGATGACATCAAAGCCACCCTATACTATGTGAGAACTCGATAAAATGGACAACATATAAAACAAACAAAAGCAAAAAATAGCAACTGAATGATGTTTAACATGTTATAGAAAGTGAAGATAGTGTTAAATTCTTTTTTTTTTTTTTTTACAGGGTTTCTCTGTGGTTTTGGAGCCTGTCCTGGAACTAGCTCTTGTAGACCAGGCTGGTCTCGAACTCACAGAGATCCGCCTGCCTCTGCCTCCCGAGTGCTGGGATTAAAGGCGTGCGCCACCACCGCCAGGTGATAGTGTTAAATTCTAACATACTGGGAGGTGTGGTGTTCAACAGGTACAGAAATCCCACTAACCAGCAATGTTGGCCAAACAGTGAAAATTATGTTTTTGTTCAGTCAGATAATAAGTGTTTAAAGCATAAATAATTCTTTTGTAAACTTACTTGGATCTAACTTCAGCATAAAACTTGACTTTTCCTTCTTTTAGGAGTCTTATGAAAATGTTACTGGGACAAAAGGTGAGAAGTGTTCTGCAATCTACAAAGTAAGAATATTCAAAACTATTAATAAATGACAATTGCATTTTTATTAACTTAATATCTATTTTTAAAATGTACACTCTTATGAGATTATTCAGTTGGGTATGAAATTTTTGAATTGGAACTTTTCCTCCATAAATACCATTGACTAGTTTGCACTATTTTCCAACTCAGAATAGAGAAATGCATTTAGAAATCAAAAATCATTTTAACATTGTGAATTGGTTTATTTTCTTGAATTTGAACAGATTTTTGCCATAATGGAATCCATATACTATATTAATTAATTCCATTACTACTAATGGTATTTCCTCATTAACTTCCTGAAATATCATATATTCTTGTATATAGTATCTTTCTCAAAAGCCAAATGTTCAAGGAAGGTTTTTTTCCATTAAAACAAATCAGAAGCTTCACATTTTAACAGATACAATATATTTGTTTAATTTTAACTTATTTTGAATAAATTATATTTATTCTTAATTTCCTTATTATTAATCTTTTTGCGATAAATATTTTCATAATCCGACTGCCATCTTTAAAAATACAGCTTTTGAAGTGCATAAAGAAAATGAGGCATTTGTCTTTGAGACATGTCAATGGTGTTTTTGTTTTTGAGTAGCAGGGCAAGAAGCAATTCAGAGAAAGCGTTTTTCCGACTAAGAACTTGAACATTATGAAAAGAGGTGAGAAATGAAATCAACAATGAGCGATAGGAGTCTGCAGATGCCAAGCTGTGCACTGGTCTCCATGGTGACTTGTAAACTGGGCTTCCATGTGGCTCTTGCAAGGCCTGTGCTGCTCACTCAGTGCATTGGATTCACAGGCTTTTATTCACAGGTTTTTATTGGCCTGTGTATGGTCCCCATTTTGACTTTCATGTACTAGTGAACCAAACCAAGCCAACCCAAACTAAAGTAAACAAACAAATAGAACAGTCAAAGCTCTAGACTCTCATTCCCTTCCTGGACTAAATTTGGAAACTTCCAGCAGAAATGATCTCGAAATGGAGGAGTGCTCCACATTGCTGGGGACCCTTGTCAAACCAAGCGGCTTTAAAACAGAGCCTGATGACTTGGTTGATATCAAAGCAAAGACCCCAGATAAGTAGCAGGTTATAATCATCAGGTTGGGGTCCTTTCAGCAAACACGGTGCAGAGCACCGACTGTGACACACATTAGCCACGCCACTGGAGCAGAAAATCAATAAAACAGGGCTCCGAAAATAAAATACTCCTTCAGAGTGTCACACTGAACTAATTAGCAAAGACTCATTTAAGAGGACTTACCTGTCATTAGAGGGAATGAGGTATTTACAAAAATTAGTTTTTAGACAAAACACTTTTTATTGAGATGGAAAGAAAGGAAAAGATTAAAAATTGACTCACAAAGTGACTTTTATTTTGACACAGACATCCCATTGTGAAATGAGGTCCTTAATCATTTTTTCTGTCATGTTGTTGTCAAAATAAAAAATAGGAAAAAGACAACTCATGAACAAATAGTAAATTTATTGCTTTTTGCTATTTAAAAGTTTTAAAGATTTTTTTACGATTTTTGGATCATCTGCCAAACATGAAGATCATAGGTCCTTGCTACTTACTTTCTAATTTGTTTGAAATGAAGCTGTTTAAAATTTCCAAACTGTCAAATGGGTAAACATCATTCTAATTATATAGTTTTCATTATATATTGAACCTTACATTTATGAATATATAATTTTTTTACATGTCAAGGAACTTAAATACACATGGGTATATGCAACACAGGTAAGCATGTTTCTAAAAGCTCTTATCCTTCATAGCTAATAGGAGACCAGGATTAAACATTACACTCTGTTTTAAATAAATTTAGTTTATAGAGACTTCATTAATCTGACTTATTTTTCAATTTCAGAAAATATGGAAGTTACATAGGCTTTAGAAATAATGGAGAGGCACAAGAAAAAGGATATGAGGACCACAGAAGAGAAACTTGGCATTTTTTAGTTAATATTTTGATTTAAGCTGCTGGGTGGCCAACAACCTTTCACTAGATAGGCTAGGTACCTAGGGGAATACCAAACACTATTGTGCTTCTAAAGGAAAATGGAAATAAAATGACTCCTAACTAAATTCTGCAATAAGAATCCTTCAAGGGACTCAGCTCTCCATCTTTTGAGGTGGAGACTTTTGACATCTCCATCATATAGACTATGAAACAGAAGCACGGAGCATGGAAGAAACATGCCTTGACTCCAGATAGTGGGGATGGGGGTGTCACCGACTCTTTTTCTGCTTTTGGGACCCATTCCCTTCTGGGTTGCCTCCTCTAGCCTTAATAAGAGAGAGGAGGTGCCTACTCTGACTGTAATGTGATCTACCAGGACTGGCTGATATCCATGGGAGGCCCACCCTTTTCTGAAGAGAAAGGAGGAGGAATGGATGGGGGGGGGACTGGGAGAATGGACTGGGAGAAGAGGAGGGAGGAAGAGGGAAAAATTAATTAATTAATAAAAATATTAAATAAATAAATAAAATAAAAAAAGAATCCTTCAATGTTTTGCTCAGCTATCATCAGAGAAGACTCTGCCTTCTTCAGAGACACACAACTACTAGACAATGTTCAGAGGGAGAAAGACATTGGGATAATCAATCTTAAGTGGGATGTCTCTGTCAAATCCTTGCCACCAAGACTCAGCATACTTTGCAGAAATGGCAGACGTATTGTAAGACTTAATGGGTATGGAAGACACCAAGAAAGCATCATCTTCCCATACTGACACACATGTGAACTCACAGAGACCATGATAACATGCACAGAGCCTGAACAGGTTCAAGCCAGAGTGGGGTCCAGTGCTGAGAGAAGGAAATGGATACCATCCCCATCCCTAATTGAGAAGCTATCTGCAATTGACAGGCACTCACAAAGGAAAAAAATTAGCTCTTGTTTTTGTTTTTAAATGGAGTCTTACTGGGTATATGAACCCCACTTAAGGGCAGGCAGGATGCCTACTAGTAAATGACCCACACAAAAGAAACTCAACAGTGCTGTGGGAGACTTCTTTGCCCCATAATGCTTTATGTGCACATTTATTTATGTATTTATGTATTTATTTATTTGTTTGTTTGTTTGTTTGTTTGTTTTACCTTACTGGTCTTTTGTTTATATATAATGGTTTCTAATTTGGGACTTTATGGATTTAATAAGGTTTGTAGCTTGGGATTTTAATGAGTTTTCTGTGTGTGTGCCCACATGTGTATATGGCTCTCATGTTCTTTCATCTTAATCTCTTTGTTTGTGTGTTTTGCTCTTTTCTGTTTGTTTGCTTAGCTGGCTATTTATTTTCTAAGGAGAGAGAGAAAGAAGCTATGGTGTTGGATGGATGGGTAGGATGGGAGGGTCTGGAAGAAGATGAGAGAGAAGCAGCCTTGATCAGAATATATAATATGAAAAAAAGCCTATTTTCAATCAAATACACCTGACTTAGATCTGAACAAAGTACCTTGTCTTCAAACCATAGAAATGCCTTTAATGCTTAGAATTTTCAAGTTTTCAAAATAAGGCCTAAGTGAATACATTGAAAATCTTGTTGCTCAAGAGAAGTAGGTCCTGCTTTGTTAAGCTCAGCTGTCTACTGTCTGAATTAAGAGATATCTAGCAGACAGACTTGGCACTCTAGATGAACTGGAGAGACTATGCCCACTGCCCTGTGGTGTTGGTCAGTTATGGAGAGGTGAAGGCAACTTCAGATGTGAACAGTATTGTCCTTGTGACTGGGAATCTAAAGGTGTAGAAGACATAGATGAAGGGGAACACCCATGTCTATATGCTTGCTTCTGGCTAAAATCAATGTTCTACTACCTCCATGGCTCAAGGATGTCATGGAAATGCACCAGAACTTATCCAGGGCACTGAGAAGTGTTCAGCCTTATACTGAGACTGAATAACTGGTCTATATTCTTCTGAAACATTTATGTTTTTAAACTACTTAGCTAGCAGTTTCCTGTGGCTCTCTCGCCTAAATATTTTCATTTAGAATACTCAAACTCTGACCCTAGAAGCTGATCTAGAAAATACCATCTATAGCAGCATATATGTTATATTGACTCCATTTTTTTCTGGAGAAGGCTAATATGAATACATGCCTATATGCTATTTTTATAATTGATTATTCAACTTCATTGATAATCTACAAGACCATTTCTTAAACTGATAAAAAAGTTAAGATCTCGGTAAAAATCCTTCTTTCCATCTATTCTTCTTCATTTTTTCATATCCCTCTAATTTTGTGAAACTTTGATAACACAATCATACTCTTCCTCAGGAATTGGCTTATGCTGCAATTTATTATTCTAGGCATGTGGTATCTGGATCGTTGACATCAACAGCCCGCCTGTATTACCACACTCAGCCTGTCACCTGTGAATCACACATATATAGGAACAAAAACAATATTTTACACCATTCCCGTGAATCAGAGAAGGCTGCATAGGTCAAAGCCAAGGATACACATTTCTAGAACAGTCATATTAATATTCTCAGAGAGAAGTTTGAATACAAGATTGAAACACAGAAAGTGGGACAGAGATGAGTCAGGGTATGTACCCAGGACATAAAGTGCACAGCAGAATGGTACAGATAGCTGCATAAAGTCACAGATTCTGGTTTTGTCCCTAATAAAGTAGGTGTGGACTTTAATTGTAGAGAGCAAAGGAGATGCTCTACTTCATCCATCGTCTGAACAACATGAGAACCGATTTTATTCACTGTTCATAATTATTTAATTTAACAAACAGGTGGGGAAGCAGAGCATTTTAAACACATTTATTCTGAATTTACACTGAATATGAGCAACAGTGCTGTTTAAAAACCTATGGGCCTATTGTTGAACAATCCACTTCATCTCTCGTGCATTTTAAAATGATCCTTGTACAATGCCTCCCCATAGTAAGGACTATCAACTTCTTTGACTGTACTCAGGATGGGGAGGATTTTGAGAATTTTTTAGAGAAAAATTAAAAATAGCCAATAGACTGAGAAGTGCCAAAATAAGAATTTACTATATGTGCTAGAGAGATGATTCCACTGTAATGACTTCTTGTTACTCTTGCAGAAGACCTGAGTCCAGTTCCCACAGCATACATACATCAGCTCAGTTTAGTTCCTTCAACTCAGCAGTTCATGGCGACCTTTACCTGCATTTCCAGGGAAACCAAAGCCCACTTCAGGCCTCCACCAATACTGGCACACATACCTACCCATGGGAATCATATTCACGTGCACATCGGTAAAGATAGAATGAGTCTTTAAAATAAATTTTCTTTCCAATTTAACTTAATACAGTGTAGCAAAGATTCACAAGATGATGTTGGGCAGAAAAAGCAGATTGTGAGGAGGGGAAAAAGAATTTATGGAAAATAAATGGCATCAGTTGAATGAGTTAAAATGAACTGACAAAAGAGAAAAAGTGTGAAGCACTTTTAATTTTATTTTTTGATGTAGGGTTTTATAAAGGTGTGCTTGTAAATTAGTCTAAATTTTTTAGGACATTTAAGAGAAAGTGATTTCTATTAAAATTGGCTAAAAATATATGATTGACTAGTGACCATTGTTAATATATGCATTTAGGGAAAATTACAGTACAAAGCTATGCCATATTTAATATTGCAATGAATCAGACATACAAAAGATCGTGTTTCAAATTAAGCTGGGGCAATTCTAATCCTTTGGGGACTAGAATAATCTGCTTGCAAATTGATCCTTCTTGGGCATTTGTCTTCTTAGATAGCAGTTTCCCTCTGCACAGTTGTGGCCAAATAGAAGTGGACACAGAAGGCATGGGGGGGAAGGACCCCAGGAGTTAGTGATGAGCTGCTTCTTAGACTCATGATCTGACCACCCGCTCATGATAAATTATTTAAATTACAGAACATACAACAAGCTACATCTTGCCTAGAAGTTTTTATTATTACTTTAAATCAGGTGTAGAAATGGCCAGTTTCCTAGAGATGAACATGCATATGATGACCAAAGGTCAACCTCAGTTGCTACCCACTTTACGTTTGTGAGATAGAGCCAGAGCTAGTAGACAAAGCTTTGGAACTTTAGGGATCCTCTTGTCTCCTCCTCATTGCTGAGATAACTCCCATACTACCACACCCGTTCTAAACCATGTCTTCAGGAGAAGAAAAAAAAAATACCCCATTTTCTCATGCTTCAGTTGCAACCATTTTAGTGAAGCAACTGTCCTCAGTTCTCAAGGGAGGAAAGGAAAAGGGGGACTGAGGGAATTGCATAGTAATCTCAAAAAGTAAACAAAGTAATATTTAAAGAATTGTTACATCTTCCTATCGTGCATGTGGCTATAATGAGAATTGGAAGGTAACATGTTGCCAGTGGTTTGTTGTAGAAAGCTATATAAATTGGTCCTGTGGAGTCTCTAGCTACAGCTGAGCCAGTGTTAATTCCTGTAACACTGTCAATGAAATGAATAACTGGGTAGAGCAAGATTTGGGGTTTTTAATCAAGAGCCAAAGACAAGGGAGAAAAAAAAATAAAGAAAAAATGAGAACCTAAATAAAAGCTTACCTATATAATGAGATAAATTATGTTTACACATTTTTGGACAATATTCATAGTCATCATACATTCCTAATGCAGTGACAGGAAAGCGTTGGCAGTGCAGCTGGACTTTATCTTACTTTTCTTCACTTTCTTCGTCACTGGGGATATTTCTGGGACACTCTCTATGACACACTTAACACCTCTGTCCCTTTTCTCACATTTCTGAACATGAACCCAATTAGGGGATTTTTTTCCCTTAATACCAAAGGACCCAACTTGTTCTGCTGCCTGGATTCTGTCTGTGTGCTCCTGGCAATTCTCTAGCATGTTAACAGCACAGAAAATAGAATTTTCTCCTCTTAGAGGTGTTAGGAGAATTAATTAATGTTTATGAAGCACCTCAGATAGTTGGACGAGAAGGCCCTGAAGAATTCTCTCCTTCAAAGGTGGTATTATTACATCACCCAATCTGGAGGCAAAGAAAAGCTAAAAATAGCATCTCACTAGAGAAACCCCAATTTAACTCTATGCGACAGGTGTCTCTGTTCATTCTCTTGGGAAAGGTACTTTGTGAAGAATGTGGGTATACTTGACCTTGTATAAAATTGTGGATTGTGCAATTTTCTTTAACAGGTTTTTCTCCTATGCTACACCTTTGATTTTAGTGGTTAAGGTTTCATTTCTTTTTTAACACAGACATGAAACACAAAATGTTCTCCATTTTCCTTTCAAAATTGTATACCCAAAGAACAATAGCAGTAAATATGTAATATAAGTACTACTATGGTTTATATTACATCCATAGGACACAGACTATTTTAAGTTATACACTATATACACAAAACATCTAAAGAACAGAACTCCCAAGTTAGGAGACTGAATATTATTTTCATTGCTTAGATTGTCCTGTTGCCTCTCCTAAATTCAAAACAGCTCATGTTACATGGAATCTCAGTTAGATTGAGCCAGCAGCAAAAACTGAAGGCGAATGTGCTTCTGCTTCTCTTCCTGAACAAAACTTTTTGCCATGTTGTAATTTTCATTAAATAAAATTATGGCATCAGATTCTGGCAAACAACAGCTTTTAGTGATTCTGCTTTGTGTAAAGATAAAATAAGTTCTGTGATTATAAATAGCACTGAAAACCAACAGCATTTGTTTTCACCTCAGGGATCTTATGATACAATCTATGTGCTCATCAACAGTGACTCATATATTGTTTCTACTGAACTGAGAGGTGAGTCCTGGTGTTATTAGAGCTATGCATGTGAATAATTTAAGGAATGGGGGAGGGATGAAGAACTTCTCAAGAGTTAAGGACTAAAAGGGCAGTGAGAGTGAGTCTATGTTGTACTCCAGATCTATACAGTTTAGTTATCAACTGTCCCTGAATCATGCCATAGAGAGGTGTGAAATGGCAACTCTTTGAGTATAGTGTTATAGCTAAAAAGGTGGATAAGAAATGAGTTTGAGACCAGCCTGGTCTACAAGAGCTAGTTCCAGGACAGGCACCAAAAAAAAAAATATGTAAAATGAAAATGCATTGTTTTCCCTTTAATTAGTGCAGTGAAAACATATTGGTCCAAACAAAATAAGGGCTTTGTATTCTGCCACCAGAGAACTTTGGGTCAAGCAGCAGAATTGGCTGTGAGATGACAGACAAAAAGAATGCTCACATCTACTATTTGTCTTTCTTTCATTTTAGCCAGATGAAATTTGTTCCTTACATGTCTGTTTGAAGAATTAGCAGGGGTTTCTGTTACTAAGTATCTGGACAAGATAAATATCTCTCCAAAAGTGATTCTAGTGACTGATTTGTCACCTTGTTGCAAAGACAATGAGTTATAATTCCACTAAACAAGGATAGGTCACATGTCTTTCTAGATACTTGGGTCTAAAGAGAGCTTAGGCCAGTCACTACACTATTGAGTCTCCATCAAAGCCATGATACCAACTTTGTATACTAGGTTAAAATAGTCCTTTCCAAAGTAAGTGATGACAGGGTCTTTGATGGCAGGCATATTTTTAGATGTGGAGTACTCATGATGATTGTGAATGCAATCGGGGTACTGTTATTTCAGGATACTATCATTGTCAGGATAAGTACTCAGAGGGAAGAACCCATCTATATTCACTGTCATTCAAGGATGTGAGAATCCTGTTGGAAGATACTGAATGGCTGCCTATCTTCTCTATATAACTTCTTATTACATGGTGATAAGAGTTAGAAATGCTATGGAAGACCAGTGGACACACAGACACTAAAAGCAACCTTCTCATCTTATTCATGTTGGAACATTTGACCTCCTGTATTAATGGGGCAGAATTGAAGGAGACACCCATTGATTCTAATCTTGGATGCAAAGCCCAGTGACATGCTTGCATGTAAGAAGTCCTCACTAAACCACTGAGGATAGGTAAAACACTTAAGTCCTTAATTGCCTTTAGATTGCCTGAGCCAACACAAAATACAGAACAACTGGCTATCTTTAGGACATGACCAGTAAACATATGGCCTTCTTATTATTCACAAACTTTTTCTATGCTTTGATATTTTGAGTATTTACATGTTTTTTGAGTGCACAAAATATTATACAGCTTTTTATTACAATTTGTAAGGTATACTGATAACAGAAACTTGAACTTGATAATGTTGTCATACTCAAGTTGGTTGTAGGGCTGGCTGTTGTTGGGGTTTCTGTCCTGCCCCGTTTCCTCAATCATTAAGTCCCAAAGAAATCACATAGAGGTCTACACTAGTTATAAACTGATTGGCCCATTAGCTCAGGCTTCTTATTCACTCTTATAACATACTAGGCCATTATTTTTATCTGTGTTAAGTACATGGCTGGTACCTTATTCGTAGGGATAGTCACATCTTGCTTCTTCTGTGGCTGGGCCAGGACTGCACACCAAGCTTTCCTCTTCCAAGACTTCTCCTGTTCTCATTGACCCACCTCTACTCCCTGTCTTGTTGTACCGCCTATACTTCCTGCCTAGCTACTGGTTTTATTTAAAATATAATTGACAAAATACAGACAAGTTTCTACCAATGATGTATCAATCGTGAAGTGAGAACAAGGAAAACATGTTTGGGTTATAGAGTATAGTGGTTCACTTTGGACTTTGAAGCAATACACTACCAGCATCTGCTGATCATGCATTCTTATGTGAAGTAGAAAAGTGTACAAGCATAAAGTATACAAGTACTTGCATTGAACCCATACTGTGGATTATCAGCACAAATATCCCTGTATTGCACAAGATGGATCACTAGTATTATAGCCTTTTATTCTTCAGAACAAAGGCAATGCTTAAAAATACCAAATGGTTGCATTCTTCATTTAATCCTGAGATTAAGAAAAAAAAATGAACCATTGAAATCTTGTTACTTCAGTCAGCACAGTTAGTGTTCCAGAAGTGTCTGTTTATGCTGATATATATTCCTGCTTCAGAAAAAAATTATGGAAACATGCCTACAGAGATATATCAGAGAGCTCTATCTGTAGAAGCATTCCTCTCCTGTCCTTTCCCTGTTCCTCTTCTCTTTTTTCTTCCCATCCCTTTCCCCACCCTTACTCTCCTTTCTTCTTCCCTTTACCCATTCTACTTCTCTTCCTTTTCTTTCTTTTCTCCCCAGTGCTCCCCTTCCTCCTCCTTTCTTTAACTTCCGTTTCTTCCCTCTCTTTCCCTTTCATTGTTGTTTCTTGCTCTTATTCTGTTCTCTTACATTAATCAAATATGTATTATATTATATCAATTTTTGTATTATATCAACTGTAGTATGATTAATAAAAACTCAAAGACAGAAATTGGTTCTGAAGGTCAAAAAAGCAAAACAGCCAGTCACTGGCTCTTACCTCTACCTCAGTCTGAAATGGTGATCCTGCCTGCAGGAATCTCAGAATGAGACTGTGTCTGACAACTGTCTCCTCCCATTTTATAGTCCTCTCTAGTGCAGGAACTAAAGGCATACACCACTACTACCTGGTTTCTATGACAAACTAGTGTGGCTACTAGGATTAAAGGTGTGTGTCACCACTGCCTGGTATGTAAAACTGATCAGTGTGACTGTTTTACTCTCTGAACATCAGGCAAGCTTTATTTATTAAAATACAAATGAAATCTCACTACATTCATCCTTTTTGTCTAATATAAAAAAGAGAAGACTGTAGCTAACATAAGAAAAACTACACAGAATAATTACAATTACTATATATAATATATACAGGCAATAATCAACAATGTCTAGTGCATTTGCATTTGACAAATTTAGAGAAAATATTTCACGTATATTCTATGTTGGTGAGTCCAAAGTCTTATACCTATTTTACTTTCTATCATAACTTGCTTTCTGTATCTGGTAAACTATAACTATAAATATACCTACCTAATCTTCAACTCCCTTAGCGACCCAAGAAGGAAATAATATTAACTGAGCAAGCAGGAAGTATGAGAAAGTGACTTCAAAAATTGTGAGAAATGACAGAAATTGCTGGCTCCATGGACAGTCACCCAAAGCTCCTCTGCAACTACTTTCAGCCTATTTGTTAACTTTTCCTATCAGGCCAATATAATAGTGATTCTTTTCATATAATGAAAAAAAAGGAGAAAAGATAGTTTTGAATTATTTTTTCTTTTATAAATTTCCCTTTTCTTGTTTTTATCATTATTCAATCTCATAAAGCACTATACTTCCATTTTGAGAGTCTTCAACATAGGGATACTATGGGAAAATCTGTCTTACTCAGGGTTACTGTTGTTATGATGAAGCACCAAAAGCAACTCAGGAAAGAAAGAGCTTATTTGGCTTATACCTCTGTGAAGGACGTTAGGGCAGGAACTCAAATCAGGCAAGAACCTGGAAGCAGGAACTGATATAGAGGCCATGAAGATCTGCTAATTACTAGCTTGTCCCTCATGGTTTGCTCAGCTTGACTTCTGACTGAACCTATTACCATTAGCCCAGTAGATTCCCCCCAGTAAATCATTAATTAAGAAAATCCTGTACAGGTTACCTGCAGTATTAGAGAGCCATTTTTTAATTGAGGCACCCTCCCATCTGATGACTCTAGCTTATGTCAAGTTGATGTAAAATTAGCCAGTACAACTGACCCATTGTCAACTTGACACATAAACGCATCACTATTAAGCCATAGCATGGCCTTTCTTGGTCTTCCCTAAATCATACACTAATACAAACATTTTCCACCCAACATTTCAAAATGGATGCCAGGAGGCTGGCATCAATCCCTCAACTAAATATTCCAGACTCTATATAAAGAAGTGTTAGTGAGCTGAGGTGCTCCTTTTAACCAAACATTTCATACTCTTTGTGGATGAAAGGGCACTGGCTAAAGTCTAGCTACTTCCTGCAACCATTGGGTGATGTGGGAGAGGAGAAAGCTGGGAGTTGGTGGGCTCATGCTCAGTAAGAGGTGTGGCTGGAGAGGCATCCAGTATACTGCCCTCTTGGAGACATTAGGCATCTGTTCCTTGAGGGAGATGAGAAAGCAGGTGGCAAGTGTCCTGAATAGGTACCCACTTGAGTCTGTAGAGATGGTAATAGTTTGGGTGTCCCAGAAGCTTGGCAGCTAAGGAGGTGGTGAGGATTATGTGAGGTCCTGTACATTGAGGATCAAGAGACCTAAGAACTAGTTGTTTGAAGAGTACTCAGTCCCCTGGAAAGTGTGGGGCAGGTTTAGGGGCATTTTGTTCCACTGGTGTGAGGGAAGGGAGACATGTTAACATGTGAACGAAGAAAGTACCTCAGAAGGAGAGGTAGGGTAGGTACCCCACCAGTGGAGCTGGGAGGTGGTAATTAAAGAGAAAGGGCCTGCCATAAGGAACTAAAAGGGCTCAGACCCATAGGAGAGCATTGGGTGACCCGGGGAGGGGTAAGGGCAATGGGGAGAAGGGGGGCCAAGATAACCTGAGTTCAATGAAGAGCTCGATGAGCTATTGTTTGATGAGTCTATTGGTTCTCTCTACCTTTTCTGAGGATTGTGGGCACTAGGGGATGTGGAGTTGCCAGGAAATGTTGAGAGCTTCTTACAGAAGCTCCGTGACCCTGGAAGTGAAGGCTGGTCCATTGTCCATCTGGATGGTCACGGAATGCCAAACCGAGGAATGATGTTGTCCAGGAGTACTTGTACCACCATGTCTGCTGTTTCCCTGGAGGCCAGAAATGCTTCTATCCACCTTGTAAAAGTCCCAGAAGTGTTAGGAGATAATGGAGTCTTTTATGAGTAGGAATATGGGTGAAATCAACCTGTCACTCTTTGCTCAGTTGATGTCCATGAAGCTGATGCAGAGACTGATGTATATGGAGAGCCCCTGTGGATTGGCCTTGGCACATGTCTGGCAGGAGGAGTGAACCTGTGAAATACGATCTTGGAGATGGGTGGTGTCTAAGAGGGGCTCTAAGAAATGGAACAAAGCTTTGGGGCCTCAGTGTAAGGTGTGGAGAATGCCTGAAATAATCGGCAATGCCTGGTCTCACTTTCTGCTGTTGGTAAGGCTGGATCTCCATGGCATGTCATAGAGGATGAACTTGCATGGGGGCACTGTGATTTTCAGTGTCCAGGCTGCTGGCAGATAGGGCAAGGCCTTATAGGCAGCAGAGGCCTGGGGTAATATCGTGCCATGTGGCCATTTAGGCCAAATTTGTAACAGGCTCCTGGCAAGGTTGACTTAGGCTGAACTGCAGTAGGATGGAGCCTTGTGGTCGACTTTCCTTATCCCCCTTCTGGGGGCTCCAATGGCCTCAGGGCAGATGCTAAGGCTTGGTCTTGGAGCATTACTGCCTGCTACAGCCTCGTCTTGTTGGAAGGACTCAGCTAGCTCTTCTTTAAAAACTTTAAAGGCCATTTTTACCAATTCCTGTATGGGTGTTTGGGGATGCTCCTCAGCCTTTTGTAATTTTTTTTTCTAATATCTGGTACTGACTGAGAAATAAAATGGGTGGCAAGGTCCATGGCTCCTGCTGGGGAGAGTGGGTCCAGGCTAGTATACTGAACCATGGTCTCTTGTAATCAGTTTTAAAAAAAATGGCTGGGATTTTGTCAGCTAGCTGTGTGAACTCCTGGAGTCTATTGAAGTTAACAACTTTTTCTGAGACCATCTCTGTACCCTGAAGGAGGCAGTGGACCATGATGTCCCAACTCTGTCAGCTTTTTTGGCCTGGTTGATAATCCCAGCATGGTTCTGTGGCTGGCATGGCCAATTCCCCACAGGGAGTATATTGTCTACTAGGTGGGTCTGGTCTACATATTGTCTAGCTGCTGCTAGAATTCTACTTTGCTCTTTAGGAGTGAGGGTAAACGCCTGGACGACATAGAAATCAAACCAGATTAAATTGTAAGTCTGGGACAGATAGTGAAACTCCTTAATATAAACAGAAGGATTAGCAGAGAAGGAATGCAACCATCTTTCTGATTGTGAGAGGTCCAGAAGAGAGAAGGGAACATGGACTTTAATAATGCATCAGCTCCCACTACCTCTCATAGAGGACAGAGAAGGGCAGGCTTATGGGAGATGGGACAATTGGGAGGGGTTAGTTCAAGTGGTGGGTTGTGGCTTGGAGGGGTAAAGAGAGGCAGTAGGAGGAAGCAGAGGGGAGGAAGCTGGGTACAGAGGAGGAAGTTGGCCTTCAACCTTTTCTTTGACTGGGGAGGGAGTGGGGAAGGCTGGGGAGAGGGAGGAAAGTGGAGAATGTTGCTCCACAGGAGGGGGTTGGGAAGACAGGGTTCCAGGGAGTAGGGGTGGGTCCAGTGTCTCTGGCAATATGGTCATGGCAGAACTTTCAGGATCCCAATTTCCAGATAGTTGGAAATCTGCAGGTACTGTGACCCTGATTGTAATGGATTAAATAAAAAGGCGGGCAGGAGACAGAGACATGGATAGGCATGCTATGCAGAGTGAGGTTTGATATTTATTTAGTGGGTTACAGAAGGGAAGAGGGAGGAGAAGGAGAGAAGATCTGAAAGAGAGAGGGAGAGAGAGAGAGAGAAAGAGAGGGGGGAAGGGAAGAATGGAGCAAGGCAGAAGCTGCCTCTTGTGGGGGGTGGAGGAGACAGAAAAGGAAGGAACTCAGGCTGGAAGATAAAGATCAACTTGCCTCAGTGGAAGGGCAGAGAATGGGCATGGCTTGTCTCTTAAAGAGACAAGACAGACCATTACACTGTTGACAATAATGGGTGCTGTAAAACCCTAGCTACTGAGGGAGGGATGGAAGCACAGTGCCCAGAAATCATGGACATATAAGAGTTCTGTCCACTTATCCTCAAACCAGCAAAAATTTTCGAGGTCCTGGAGGGTGAAAAATTCAAGAGTTTCCTCCAGTGGCCATGATGTCCCATTGCCAAGGACATATTGAAGCCAGATTTTAGTGCATAAAGAGATTAGCCATTCAGGACAGATGGTATCAGATAGTCCCAATTTATAAAGATTTTCTAGAAGACAGCCTAGGGCAATAGAGGATCTGGCTTCAAACTGCAAGAGCCCATTTTTACAAGTCTATGTCAAGTCTCGGGACTCAATGCCTATCACAATGCATCCACTGTGAAAAGAGGGACGTGAGAAATACATGGGCAGATGGCTCTGCCCCATGCAATCACATCTGAGCAAGGACTGCCTAGCTGCTTGTGCGGTTGGGCACCTGGCACAGCCATGGCTTCAAAAGGACAGTGCGAAAATGGTATGGGTCTTGGACCCTAGTGGCATGTACCTGAAAAGGGGAAACTCACTGAGACAATGCTGATCTTAACCTGGCAGAGAGCATAGGCAAGAAGGGCATTTCCCAGCATGTAGCCCTGGGCCAGTGGGAAAAACAGGCTGATCCTTTGGGACCTCCAAATGTTAAGTATTTCTGACCTGCAAATCTCTCCACTGATGCAATAATCCCAATCAGACCAAATCAGGCCAAATTAAAAGATACCCAGGCTTAATGGACACCAGCCCTCCTAGGTAGCTCCAGGAAAACACAGAGGAGGGTGTAGGGGAAGGAGAACCAAAATGACCACGGGAGAGGAAAAAGAGGAGACAACATGTTCATTCTCTGGGTTGGGGGGCAGTTTAAATAGCCTGTGTGTGTAGTCTTGACCCTTTTTGGGAAGGAGTCACCCTTTGGTGGGCTTTCTTGGAGGTGGAGTCTGGACTGGGGCCACTTCCAGGGGAGGGACTTGGAGTAAAGTTTTCCACCCAACATTTCAAAATGAATGCCGGGGGGCTGGGGTGAAGCCCCCAACTAAATATTAGGAAAAACTGACCATCTATGCTTCTTAGTTTAATGTTGACTTGACTCAACCTAGAGGGAAGTTCAACTGAGAAAATGCCCCCAACAAATTTACCTTTGCTTCAGCCTCTGGGTAATTTTCTTGATTGTTTATTGATGTGGGAGGGCCCTATTCACTGTATGATCTGTGCTGTACCCTTTTGGCTGGCAGTCCTGTGTGCTGTAAGAAAGTAGGCTGAACCAGTCATGGGGACCAAACCAGTAAGCAGTATTCCTCCATAACCTCTGGGTCAATTCCTGTCTCCAGGTTAAATTCCTACCCTGCTTGAGTCCTTATGCTGACTTTCCTCAGCAATGGAATATGACCACTAGAACACTTTCCATTCTGAAATTTGTATTAATGGTGTTTTATCACAACCTTAAGATCTTAACTAAGACACCCTCCCTCCCTAGAAGCTTTAAATGGTCATAGGTCTTTAGTTAGGAGTAGGGACTCATGAACCTTTTCCCATTGTGGACTAGAATGTTAACTGGCTTTATCTTGTGCATGTCATTTGCAGGCAACCACAGCTTCTGTGAGTTCACAGTGAAGTGATCCTATTATGTCCAGAAAACACCTTTAAGCTCTCTTCTTCCCAAACTCCTGGATCAAATGATTTTTTGTCCTCTCTTCCTCAATGGTCCCTAAACCTTAGGGACAGGTATGATGTAGATGTTCCATTTGTGTCTGAGTATTCTACAGACATTTGTTATCTGCATTTTGGTGAGCTCTGGATTTCGCTTTTAACTGGGGGTGGGGAACTTCTCTGAAGAGGTCTGATCATGCCTGTGAACTGTACTATTCTAAAGTAGAGACATGTAATTTAGAGGGTAAATCCTCTGTTTTTTTTTTTTTTTTTTTGGTGGGGGGGGTTGGTGAAAATTTCCACCCATAATGGTTTGGACAGTAGTAATTTCAATTTTCTCATTTATATCTAAATTACTCTTGAAACAAACCTAAAAAATGTTTAAAATAATCAGATAACATTAACTCAGAAGGAGGCATTATCAAGATTCCACTCTGGCTTTCCTTTTATAAACTGGCTGGCTGTGATTCTCCAGACCTCACACCAGAGAGGCATTTCTAGCTAAATGCAGAACAGATGTGGGTGGCACCTTGGGAGAAAGGAATTGCCTGGTGGCTGAGGAGCTAGTTTCAAGCCTCTCCCAGCCCTGCCTCCACCTGTTTATGCAGGAGCAGACCTGTGGATCTGCGCTCATCCAGTTCTGTCTCAGTGCATTCCCAGCAGCCCCAGACAACTGCTCTCTCCTCTCACGTTCTGCTCTTTTCTTCCTTGCATTTGGTTGACAGCTGCTCAGAGTTGGCTGCTATCAGAGCGTCACAAAGCTGTTGATACAGGTGGTCTCCTTTTTAGGAGAGTTGGATAAAGAAAAGAATTCTAAGAATGAAATATCTGTAATACGGGTACCATAATTTTGAAGAAATGTAAACATCTCGAGAAAGACTACCATCCATTTGATTCTCCCATGCCCTGCCATCTGCTATGTGCACAAGGAGAAAGCTTGCACCTGCACCATCTAGGCATCTAGGCATAGGTCCATACTCAGAAACAAAACAAACAAAATAATACAATGCCACAGTTAAACTCTATCTCATAAATAATGATCCTTGTGTGAGGCATGCAATAAAATGATTAAATGACCCGATAAGGTCACAGGATTATGTAATAATGTCAGTGTAAACATACACATCCCATAATTAGAAGAATAAATGATAAAGCATTCTGATGTAAGAAAGCTTTCAAAGTTTTATGCTTTGTGGATTAGAGTTACCAGAGGCTCCTGGGCTGCTCTTAAGAAGAAGTAGTAGCTGGGCAAATGGCTTAAGAATTAAGAACACTTGTTTCTCTCATTTTCACTTCCCAGGACCCACGTGGTTGCTAATGATTATCTATAACTCCAGTTACAGATCCAACATCCTCTTCTGATCTTCTGGGCATTGCCTGTACATGGCCCAGAGATACACATGCAGGCAAATATACACAGAAATGTACACAAAATATAGACATAAAATAAGTCTTAATAAAATGGGTGGGGCAAATTCAGCAGGCATTCTCCATGTATTCCCTAATGAATAATATTTCAGCTGATTTCTGAAGGTGTGACAGCATTACAGTCTTCTGTTTATCTCAAGGTGGGTGTTCCAATCCAGAGAAGCATGGACGAGAGGTACGACCTTGCCTGAACAAATGTCTATTTTCATTCTTCGCAGTTCTCTGATGAGAGAAGAAAGATGAGACATTCTGTTCCCCTCCATTCCTTCCATTCCTATGGAGTTAGAGCATGTCAGCAGAAAGCAAGCATACAAAAATGTCTACACGTTCTGCTCAGTAGGCTATCTGTGTGACTCTGCTCAGTGTTTCAAAATGCCCTTCCTGTATGTAGTCAGGCTCTGAGGGTCAGACATAAGTGTACTGAAGATGGAGGATGAGGTATCTTACTAAAGATTTAATTTCTCTGATGTTCATGGACAGAGACAAAATGAGTAAAATGTCTTGAAGTGATGAAGACAAGATAAGAGTTCTCCCAGCACCAAAGGGTAACATTAGAAGCTACACTATCTTTGACCTCCTGTATCAATGAATGTAGATAATGCAGCATGGACCATGATGTTGTAATTACTGAAAGTACTGAGAATCAACACTGGTTGTTGGTTAGAGATGTGGATTTAGAACTGTGACATAATCTCTAACAATGGAGGCAATTGCTCAGCAAAATAAAAATCTTTTATTCGTTGTGTCCATGGGATGGAAGGATCTGCTTAACTTAAAGTAACAGCTTCTGAAGATGTTGACTGGATAGAATCATGATATCATCTATGCCACTGAAAGAAACTAAGTAGTCTAGAACAGATATCAACATTTTTATTTCCCAATGAGGCCACTCTCTATATATTTTAGATATTATATATCATTACAATATTCATAATACCTCTTAGGATTCAACTCTGTACTAGTAACCTATGAAGCACCAGTCAATAACATATAGTAAATATGGGTGGTTAAATTTCTGTAAGAATTAATTTCACAGCAGAGGAACCAGTTAATTGAGTGAAGAGACAATATACAGAATGAAAGAAAAAAATTGATACATTTGACATAGAATTAATATCCAGAATATTTGGAGCCCTCAAAAAATGAATAAGACATCAGCAATCCAGTCAATAAATGAAAAAAATTACATGAATCACACTGAAAGTTCCCTAAAGATGAAGTACAAATAGCCAGTAAGGCTGTTAAATAAAATGATGAAATACAAATGACAGTAAGGTTTTGAAAAACATGTTACACCTTAGAATCAACCATTGAAACACAAATTATTTCAAAATAGGTAGTCAGGTGAATTATTACAAGCTAAAGCTTATTGATCTCTGGTCTAGATTCCTTCCCCTAGAGTTTAATCTAATTGAGCAAGCATGGCAGGCTGTGAAGAGACAATGAAAGGCAATTACACAGGGCAAGAACAAACCTTGTAACATAATGTATTGGGGAAGCCTTTACAGGAACTAGAAACACCAGAGAAGGATAATTACATATTATGCCAACCTTTGGAGAGCATCAATATGGAAGGCTGGAATTCTTGAATTCTAAGATTTACCTTCTTCATACATTCTTCTATTATCTAAAACTTCTATCCTGATTTTATCCTAGTAGAGATCTATTTGTCTTTAGAACAGGAAAAAAGGAAAGTGTATAGACAGGTATGCAACTCAAGGTCTTAACATTCAAGTTGATTAAACACACTCCAAAGTACATTTTCATGGAGTCTGGGAAACTGCTGTCTTCTCTCCTCCATACACATTCTATAGCAAGTTGTAGGCGTTTGATTTTTGCATTGTTTAAGAAAAATATGTATAATTTCAGAAATGTTTGACTTCTGTTTCGACTACAGGCAAATATGTAGTTCTTTTTAAGCTAAAAAAGAAAATCAGAGTTATAACTCCAAGCAAATATTGTGTCCAGGCACATTTATTTTTGATAAAAAAGAATATCAATTTAATTGCAAATGAGGTACTCTCCTTAGACTCCTGGCAAATTGCAATCCTGGCCCTGAGTACAGAAAGTTTGGATTTTTTTTGTGTGTGTGTTGGATTTTTCTGACCTGATTTAGAAAATAATGTCCTGAGTTCCACCTAGAAATGTTTAAAAAGGCATCTCAGGCAGATGGTATCATGGAAATATGAATGGAAGCAACTCAAAGAGGCTGAGAACAGCTGGAGGTCTCACCAGAGGAATAAAATCAATCAGAGATCTCTGCACAGGAAGAGGACTTAAACACCCTCCTCATCAGAAAGTGGGGTGTCCCATCAGTAAAATTCTTTCTCTCAATGTGGACTTAAACACCCTTCTCATCAGAAAGTGGGGTGTTCCATCAGTAAAATTCTTTCTCTCAATGTGGTCAAGGCAGATCTCTTAGGGTCAAAGTTGAGGAACAGTAGTGGAAGGCTAAAATGTACCTTTTCCCCTTCTCCATTTAACTCAACAAAAAAGACTAAAAAGATTTTCAACTCTGGTGAGCTGACTCATTCTCTCTCTCTCCATGAACACTGAATTTATCATTTAAATGTTAAAAAGGGAAACCAGATGCTATAGTTATTAACTTTTGGAATCAACTCTAATCTTCCTATTAAATCCTTCCATCCAGGTACAGGCAATTATTTGCTTGATCTAAAGGTGCAGAAAATGCAGGCACACAGGGTTTCAGAGAGTCCAGTATAATAAGACAGGTGGGTAACTAATAATGTGGAAAATTACCTGCAGATTGAGGATATTGGGAATGACTAATGGCCAAAACTAAGCGAGTAAATTAGTTGCAAAATGATACCATTTGCAGTAGTTGTACGAATGGGGGACAGGAAGGCACTGTGGCATGTGGCAACAAGCGAGCTAAGCTACGTGTGGATGAGGCCCAGGCTCAGGAAAGCCTGCCATTAGCTCACACCCTCTTACAACTGCCTCAGACTTGTATTTATTTATTTATTTATTTATTTATTTATTTATTTATTTATTTATTTATATTTGCTCACCCTGCATCATCTGTGCTATTAGTGTAAAGTTTAAAAGTGCAGACCCTGGAGCGTTCTCAGCCTTGTGAAGTCTAGCACAGCCATCATCAAAGGTCAAAACTGTCAGTTAAAGAAAACCAATCTAAACCTTTCAAACAAAAGTTTTCAGAAAATCAGAAAAGACACTCAAGGGTTGAAATTTGAACAACCCAAAACTTAAACTTAATTGTTAATTCTTAGCAATGTATTGGCATGCCCCTTTTAGCCAAGATTGCAGAGAAAACACAATCCAAAACAGTTTTTGGAAGGCCAAATATCTGAAAACAGGCAATGATTGGCAACTGATATTTTGTTTTATGTTCATCGGTCTCTTCTTTAGTTAAAGAACAGGAAATAAATTAGCTCTGTTTTGCACATTTCCAGATGCCTTAAAATAGATGAAAACTCGGTGTTACTGATGTTCTGTCTAGATAAGAACACATGTTTAAAGCTAGCCCTTCGATTGTGACAGCACCTGACTTCTCAGCCCTCCATTCAGACTTGCATCAGTGAATCATCATGAAAAGCATTGTAACTAATAAAATGTTCTCAACAGGATCTGGTCTACCAATTACATGAATATAAGATGAACTACCCAGAAACTATTGTGTCCAACCTAGAGGATATTAGAATGTGGGTGTTCTCACCGCCAAATACATTTGTAATCAATCTTTTGAACTTCATTCATAAAATATTTAATTAGTCATCCATGTCCTCACATCACATGGAAAATGACTTAAGCTCCTTTTACATACCTATAGTGAAGACACAAAACATGTTTACACTTTTATTACCTTCTTCTAAACATATATTCAAGTCTTTCTGGGGACAGATACAAAGAAAACAACCACCAAATGATTTAAAACTCTCTGGGATTTATTAGAAAACCATCTCCACATCTTTTGTCAAGTGTGGCTGTCTGTGTAGGAAAAGTTTGTATAAAGTTCCTGGCAATTTGGTAATCAAATCCACAAGACCATGAAAGAATTTATAAGACATATCTAGAAAAAAATTGTTATAAACCTCCACATGTCTTCTGCAGTGACTGGCAACAGACATCCAAAGGGCAAGCATGACCTGTTGGACAAGTTTATCTCATGAATTTTATTCTTCTAAAGGAAGCATAGGCCTAGGTAGTGAAGGTTGAAAGAACCAAAAAAAAAAAAAAAAGGTTTGTCTCTGTCGAGGACCAGTACCTTATATAGGGCAACTTAAATATTGTAATGAGTATTTATTTTATGAAGAAAAATTGGCTTATCAGTTACCAATTAGAATATAATGTCTTCTGAATGTGTCTGCAGTCCACCTGCTTATTGTAGAGTCAAACATTTTCCTTTCTAGTGTGTGTACTGTAAGTATAAGCCAGTTGCAAATAACACACATTCACATGTTTAAATGCTTTCAATTTACCAGAGGACTTGAATGTTATACGATTAAACAAGTTTTTCACTTGCAATGTTGAATTCATAAGCTATCCAAAGCAGCTCCATTGCCTGCCTTATATTCTTTTGAAATTGTGCATGCCAACTTGTCAGGAATATCACAGTCTTGTCTATGACATCTCCCGATCTCCATTTCTATTGCCATTGATCCATTACTCTAGAAAATTCCCCAGTGTTCTTTCATCATTCCTTATGCATCGTAAACATATAAAAATTTATAAAAGTGTCCATTTTCCTAGAACTTACAACAGTATGATGTCCTTCTCAAACATAGCACTGTGAGCCGATGACATGGCTCAACAAGTAAAAGCTCTTGCCAGAAAGCATGACAACCTGAGATAATTCCCATAGTGGAAGGAGAGAAATCAACCTTGAAATTACTCTCCAACAGGCCTCCATGTATGCACATACATATACATGCATACATATATACACAAATAGATAAATAAAATTCTAAACTACTGAAAGCAACTTGAACCCTGTTCAATACAGATTGGAGTTTAAATTGATATCAATTCACTCAAAGCAGTGCAATCACTATTTTAGGAATTATTCTTTTATTTTTTTGTGTGTGTCATGTGACTGAATATGAATGTTATTTTATAAACACACATACACACATTCTTTCTATCATCTTGTGTACTTTCTCCAGTCAATATCTAGCTTGTAATCATATCTAGTTTCAGTGGGCATAATGACTGTCACCTAAAGTATCCACATCCAACAAGTGATATTTGGTCATCAAATGTGTATGAATCCTTCCTCCAATATATTAAATCATATAGTGAGGAAGAAAAAAAATTTAGGGGGTCCTCTGATCTCCTTATTAGTTAGTAGTAAAGCTAAATGGGGTTCAGCAAAGTGTAACACTACAGGGACAAACACTAAATGTGGGAGGTGGAGACATTCCCAGTGTTCCAGCATTTTACTGTTTTATCGCCACTCCTTGATAAAAGAAGGCCTTCCAGCAGTACAGTCCAATCCATTGTAGCTGCTAAAATAAACTATTTTTGTGGCCTTGAAGAATTAGGGCTTTAGGATGAATGGGGAATACTGGTTTAATGGCAAGAGATATAGCAAAGAAAGATGGCATACAGAGAAGTGTCCATAAGGAGATCCTCTGAAAATATGCCCTTCCAGCTCTAAGTATAGTTACAGGTCTCTTAGGAGTATTGGGATACTTGGTTTTATTTATTTATTATTTCTACTTCAGGTCTTTCTCTGTCACCTATGCATTAAATGAGATCCCTCTCTTGGCTGCTTCTATAGGAGATCTTTGACCATGTCACATAATCCAAATGAACCTATATCGATGAGACCATATGCACAGACACACACAATCACATCACCACACCACACGTGCTACCTCACTACACCACTAAAAATAGCCACAAGAGACAGGAAGAATGTCAACTCATACAATGAGGACTTTTGAGCAGGGTAGTGTGGTTTCCAGATGGATTTAGAAAAAAATTGAGAGACCAAGAGAAAGCTAGTGGCTTGGGGGAATGCAGCCAATCTGAAGGGCTTACATGGTTAACAACCGTAGCCTCCTCTGAGGTTGGAGAACCATCTTCTCGTATCCACCCACATAGTCAGGACAGAGGAAGAAAAGAGAAGTGGCAAGGGGGTACCAAATGCCATCAGGCCAAGATCAAAAAAAAATAAAATTAGGTTCATTAAAAATACTTGTTGTTGAGTTACACATTGAGATAGTAATTATTATATAGACGAGGCTATTATCAATCTCCTTATCTTCTCTGGTCTGTCTCTCCTGAGTACTGGGATTGACTCTGTGCACAGAAACAAACTCTCTATCAAATGTCAGTAAATATCAAAAATAAAGAAGTGATCATGGAAGAAGTTAAAGTCAATGGGTAGAAGATTTTCTCACCTAGATTGTGATAAGTAACAAGTATATAGTGTTTATGGAAAACACACATAAACTTGAAATCAAGCTTATGCCTTTTTTAAAATGTCTACAGACACAACAAGCCCTATCCCCACATGGTGTTGGTCCCACAGGGTTCTTCTCATTCCATCTGTCTGTCACTTACTGCTAGAGAAACACACACCTGTGCTTGTTTCCTACCAGAAAAATATCATCTGTCATAAAAGGCTGCACATTCCAAGTCTCAGATCTGCCGAATCTACTCATCAAGGAAAAATGTAGAGTTTTCATCCTAAGTCAATAAGGAAACACCAGGTGGCTTAGGTTTCAAGAGGTGAATGAAGAAGTAGGGAAACCATCTGAAGTAGGTCTTGGGGAGCACTACAAAAAGCATCTACCTTCTGCTCTGCAGCAGTAGTATTTCTCCCTTCTGAACTGTGATGAGACACGGTGCTTGTAACATTAAAAGACTATGGATTTTATTGCAGAATTATTGTGGTTTTATTCCATAAACTTTTATTTAAATTTTGGGGTAAATTTAGAATTCCAAAACGTACTATATTTAACAGGAAGTTTCTATATCACCATCTTCCAGCTTTCCCCAGTACAAATACACAACATATACAAATATACAACATTACTATAGCTTATTTTCAAAATCAGAAAAGCAATGCTGTTATCGCTGTTGATCATCCAATTTTCTCAGCTCTCCCTTGAATCTGAGCATCTAACTTAGAAAACTGCATTTTCTCATCCAGCTTATTTTTTTGTTGTTGTGCTTTCCAGGCGTTTAGGGTCCGCACAGCTTGTGGAGTGTGGTTCAGGTTACTGGACACATTTCTTCAATCTGAGTTTGTCTTGTCTTTTCTCTCATTCCTAGACTCAAGTTATGTCTTCATGAGTAGTTGACCATGAAGCATGATCCATATATCCCTTGAAGGAGGTCTCGTCTATTATTATAATTTGGAATGTTTGCTTTGTTTTGCTAATTGTAATTGCTTGTTGGATTATGTGAAAGCTCAATGATGAGAACATGGACATCTTATTACCTGAGATACCCTGCCATGGAGATTAATAATGTAATAACTCCTGGATGCAGCTGTCCTCTGATACTAAATAAAACCTTTCATCTTGGAGTTAAGTCTATTCTAAAAGGCAGTAAAATATTCCAACCTGTAATGAAGCTCATTAAATTCAAGGAGCAAACAACTCAATGGCTACAGAAGTCCATGAAACTGACCAGATTCACTAGGCTCTTTCTTCCCCAAGTGCAAGTATGTGTGTGTGTTCATGTACACACATATATGTGTCTACATGTATGTATTATGTATGGTTGAATGTATGAGTACAGTAAAGAGTGTTGAAAGGATACTCTTAGAAAAGCAGAGCACTCGAAAAAACCAAAGACCAATTAGAGACTCAGACAACTGAGCAAATGTTGCTCTCCAACATGTCAAGCTGTCTTCAGGCTTTGCAGTGTGTTCCAGGTTTCTTGCTTTCATCGGCCATCGCCCTTTTGGGAGTGACGTTGGTGCTGAAGCTATCTTTCAGTCATTTGTCTTCCTATTAGAAACTGCTCACCCATATTCCTGTAAGGAACTCCAATAAAACTCATTGTTCACCATCTTCTATTTCACGGGTATCTCCACATTGGTTTGTCATCAGTTCCCCTATTTAGAGTGAATAGCAATTTGTTCATGTTTCCAAGGAATAGTGCAACACAATGTTTAAAAAAAATGTTTTCATACTATGGATTCCCATTCATTTCTACTGACTAAAATAAAATAGTAAAACTGATGTTTTATGTTTGCTATATCATCACTCAGGGGGCAGATGAGAATTGCCCTAGGATCGAAGCCCCCTTGCTCTATATAGCAAGGTCTAGTCCAGCTGTGGGTATGTGGGAGATCTCACAAATATTCTTTAAAAATGAATATCTCCAACCTGGGCCAATTCACCACTTCTTGGGCAATCTGGTGGGCTCCTGCTCCCAGAAGGTCACCATATTGATGCTGAACTTATTGAGAACTTCTGATCAGCATAGTGTACTATAGATCAAGACTTCTGGACTCAATGTAATCCTCCTGCCTCAGTCTTCTCATTAGTTGGGACTATAAGCATGTGACAGCTGTAGTTGGGAAATATTGTATGAGAGAAGAATCTATTTTTAATTAAAATATAGTAACCCCTCATAATGGCCAGATTTTAAATCATGTCAACAGAAACTGAGACTCAAAGCATTCAGTTCGCAATTACCCCCAATAAGCACAAAGAGTTGGGTTTGAATGGGCTTTTAATCTATTGCATACATGATGATTAATCTGGCTGATTTGCGGTTTGGTATTGATACTTTAATGGAAACACATGAATTTCTGTCCTTTCTATTGATATGTGGTCTGTCTTCTTCCTCAAATGCCTGAGCTTGCTTTGAGAAAGTGATTGACCTGCTAAAGAGAAACTAAGACCGTGAAATATGAATCTTCACAGTAATTTTTAAAGTCCCAGATTCAAGGATGTCATCTGTTATGACACACTTCTCAGATAGTCTCAGGAAAATCTGACTTCCTAACGGAACATTTTGTGAGAACCTCAAGACTCCTAATGGTCTTTAAAGAGTGGATGTTCGTTCCTCAGGAGTTTTTGAATTTCTGATCAGTTATGTATTTTATAGTTACTATTCTTAAAGCTATGACAAAATACTTAGGCAAGCAAATTAAGGAAGGAAAATGTAATTTGTCTTACAGTTTGAGCATATAGTCTTCGTTGGAGGAGACAGCCGCATGAGCAGGACTTAGGTAGTCACATTTTGTCCACAGTCAATGAAGAGAAGTAAATGCCAGTGATTGGCTTGATTCCTACACTCTATTTGATCTGGACCCACAATGCATAGAATAGTATCATCCACAGTCAACACAATGTATAAATTCCCTCACAGACAAGTCAGTTATCAGTGACTCTAGATCCTGCCAAGATGGTGATGGGTACCACCTACTGTATGCATCATGGTCAGTAGACTCACATGCCTGCTGCAGAACCAGAGTTAACAATAGAAGTGAGGTTATCTCTGTTGTCATGGTGTGTGCATATTTGTGTCTTTAATTCAAAGCACAGAAATATTCCTCCTAGCTTAACTTCCGTTCATGGATAGATTTTTAACCCTTTTATGAAAACTGGAAGACTAAACTAAAAGATTTCTCAGGTAAAATGCCCACATAGGGACAAAGAATGTGAACTTCTTATAACACTTGCTGTAATTCCCTGAATTCCTAGAGCCTTCCTTGGCAGTAGTGAAATTATTAGTTTTATTTCATATGTCATATTTCAGCTGTCATATGTCATGCCACTTCTGATTGAAATGGAGGGATCCTGAATAGCACAATCAGTTAAGAATCTCGCCAAATGCCTCATTTGGATAATTTATAGTAGGATTTGGAGCTGAAGAGTTCAGGACCCAGCTGTCCCTAGGGTCCTTAATTTTTTTTTATCATATTTTGTGTTAGACAATACCTGATGAGAATGGAGTTTGAAGATAACAGCTCCCAGCAAAAGTACTAATCAAGTGCCTATGTTCTCAGCAAAGTGATTTGAGATAGGGATTACCCATCACTGAAAATGAACCAAAAGAGTATCTTAATTTAAAGAAAGTAAAGGATGACACTTTCAAAATAAATTCATGATATTGAATAAAACGTGCCACAGCTCTCAAGTTTAAATGACTTTACTTCATCAGAGATGTGTGGAAAGTAGAAATAAAGAAATTAACATCTTTGGGCCAGATGCTGTTGAGGAGTGGTGTATGAAAATAGAACACAAAAAGCAGGTGATCCAGACCTGAGAACACACATGTGAGAGATCTGGCCCACCCCTCCGCTGCCGTATGGTGGTGTGGATGAGGGAGAAATGCTCCCACTCCACCCCTTCCTGCCTGTGGCAATAGGGCTACTGGGTCCTGAGGTCAAAAGAATGGGAGAACTGTCTCTGCCCCTCACCACGCAGACCACTGAGGAGACTGGTTCCTGTACATCTCCTAGAAAACACAGTAGAGCTGGTCCTGATGGTGTAGGTGTGAGTTAACTGACCCTGGGGGCATGAAAGCAGAACTGGCCTCTCTTCTTGCTCCTGGCTACATTGTATCAACTGGCTAGGTCGATGTCAAAGGGCTCACCCGGGTGGTGAGGACAGGGGAGAGTTGATGGGCTGACCCTGCAACTACCCAGGACCAGAACCAGGGTGATGAGTTGGCCCAGCCCAATAACCACCCATCTATAATCTACTGGAGCATGTGAAAAGGTGCATTCTGCAGATCAAAAGCAGCAGAATCTCCCCCACATATGACAAGAACAGAATATCTAAGAGTAGCCTAGGTGAGGGGCAGTACTCATAGAGTGGCAAACCAGAGGCCTATAACCAGACCAGTGACCCTTTGCAATGAACACTTGCAAGTAAAGATGTATGAACAAAAGAATATCCTGTGTGATTCACTGTGTAACACTACAGATTCCATGACCTTTTCTTTTCTTTCTTTTCTTTCTTTCTTCTTTCTTTCCTTCCTTTTTTCCTTTCTTTTCTTTCTTTTACTTTTTTCATAAATGTTGTAATATTTTGGGTGTGAGGTTGCAAGGGTAGATGGCAAATCTGAAGGGACAGAGAGATGATGGGATAGAGATACATGATATGAAAGACAAAAAATAAATAAAATGAGTTCTTAAAAAAGAAAAATTATCCTGAATTGCATTAGTGACCCACTTCAAACCACTTCTTTTTGAGCCAACCTGACATCTTCATCTTGAGATCTCTAGCTATCAAGAATCTCAATACAATATGTCAGAGGGAAAAATTAAAGTGGGTAAGTTCATTTCCCATTGTGTTGTGATCAATTTTATATTTTAGCCTCATATATATATATATATCATTATGTATAACTTGTATCTAAAGAAATATGCATACAATTAGAGGTGAGTACTTCACTTTTTGTTGCTTTGTTTTTAAAACAAGACAGATATGTTAGGACAAACCATAAGGTCTTCTTGTGATTTGTTATTGTTCTTCATTACTGGAACATTAGAATTAACATTTTCTAAATATTTATGTTTTCTTAATTTGTGGATTTTTAATCAATGATTGAAATGTCAAAAATTCTTATAGTTCTGTGGCTTTAGATTGTATTGCTTCCAAGACTGAATTATTTATGTTTTCTCAAATCTGAAAGTGGTTTTCTTATTGTTTATTGCTTTGCTCCAAGATTGAACTCAGAACAATTCCTTCCATTAGGGTTGTGTGGCTCAATTTAAAACTCCATACTGCCCATGGGAAGTTTGGTGTTGCTGTTTTTGTGATCTGCACATGACATTGCTATGTAGCCCAGGCTTGCTTCAATATTTCTCTGTACCGCAAACTGGGTTGAAATGGCCAATCCTCCTGCACACTGTCATACTCTCTGGAGTTTTACAATTACCAGAATATGCTACAGAATATCCACTGTAACTCAGAGTGTCCTTTAAATCATTATAAATAGTTTAGACACTGAAGAGTTGGTTTAGTGGTTCATGTCTTATGACCATGAAGACCAGACTTCGGATACTCAGAATCCAATTAAGAGTTAGGTATTTCTGTCAGCCTACCTGAAAATCCGGGCTTCAGAATGCAGAAAGGCAGGATTCCTCACAGCAGGCTGGTTAGCTAGACTAAATAAATCTATGAGCTTTGGGTCCAATTGAGAGAACCTGCCTCAGTGACCATTGTGGACAGTAATTGAGGAAGATATCAGACTGAGGGTGCCACCTTCACCGACACATGTATGCATGCAGGTAAACATGTACACCTACACATATGTAAACACACATATTCACTCAAATCCCACACAGAGCCTCATACAGAAAAATAGTTTAACCTACATATCCATTATGTTATCAGAGATTTCTATATTTAATCTTCAGTTTGAGTTTGAGTATAATTCTTAAAGTGCATTTTGCAATTTTTCATTTGATGCATCATTGGCTTGGTAATACATGTCTCTATTCTTACTGATTACTGTACCATTATAATTTATATATTTAATATTTAATAAGCATTTATGGATACTGTCTTATATACTCTCATTTTGGAAAATAGAGTATGATGAGATGTGATTATTGACATCATGCCAGTTATAAACTAAGAAAACAAAGGTGTGGTTGGGACCTCCTCAACTATAAGTTTCATGAAGCAGAAGTATACAGTTAGGAAACTAGCCAGTAAAACTACACTTAAGGTATGATTAAGAAGACAACTGACAATCCTAAAAATGAGGACACATGATTCTGGTTAAGATGATCTTGTCAAAATGAGTTTCCATTGGGAACTCTTAATCATCTGGGGCTTTCTGAGAACTTCACTTGACTCAACCCATTTGCACAATAAACCCAAGAGTTTAAATTCATACCGTTTTCTGTGCACATTTAGTAATACAGTTAAAAACCGGAAAGTGATAACTTGTGCACAGTGGAACAGAGATCAAACAGTGGAACTCCAATTTCCTCCTTACCTGTGGTATTTAGTTTTGTTTTGTCAAATTGACACAAACCAGGGTTATCGGGGAAGTGAGAACCTCAGTTGAACAAAAGTCTCCATCAGACAGACCTGTGGGTAGCCAGTAGGGCATTTTCTTGATTGGTGATTGAAGTGGGAGCCTCTGACCACTGTGAATGGTACCACTTCTAGATAAGTGAACGGGGTACATAAAAATACAGGCTGAGAAAGCCAAGAGGAGTAATAAAGTAAGCAGTATTGTTCCTCGGTGATGACTGCATGAGTTCCTGCCTCCAGGTTCCTGCTTAAGTTCCTGACCTGACTTCCCTCCATGATAGAGAGACCAACTGCAGGGTTGTAAGGTAAAGTTAATATTGTCCTCCCAAGCTGCTTTTAATAATGGTGGCTAGCACATCCATAGGAAGTAACTGAAACGATACCTGATTGTTAGCAAAAAGAATAAGCAAACAAAGACCACCAAGGATCAACCTCTCTGACAACTCTGCAGCAAATAGCCCTAAAAGATTCCAAGAACAACATTTATCAAGGCTTGAGTCTTAAAAAGGATGGAAGTGTATTACAAGGGAAGTTAAATATAGATAAAATATACAAGAAAGCAAGGAAGAAATTGTTTTTGTTAAGGTTGTTGTGATGAAACACTATAACTAAAGTAACTTGGGGAGAAAAGAGTTCATTTGGCTTACACTGGCTTACAACACTATTCATCATCTAAAGAAGTCAGGACAGGAACTCAAGTGAGGGGAACTGGAGGCAGGAGCTGATACAGAGGCTGTGGATTAGTGCTGCTTACTGCCTTGCTCATTCTGGCTTGCTCAACCTGCTTTTTTATAGAACCTACGATTATGTGCCCAGAGGTAGAACTACCAACAAGGGGCTGAGCCCTCCCACACAATCACCAAGTAAGAAAATATCTAGCAGACCTGCATATAGATTGATCTCACTGAATTATTTTCTCAGTTAAGACTCCCTTCTCTCCAATGACTCCAACTTGTGTTAAGTGTACATAAAACTACTCAGCACAGGGATGTTGGAAATAGATGGCTAGCCCACCTTTATTTTGATATCAGTTTATGCCATACAGCTACTAATAACTAAATTCAGAGTGTGAATGTGTGGTGTAAAATTTTCTGCATTGGAAGATAGTCTATGTTCAAAATATTCAGACCTTAGAATTTAGGAATACATTTGAAGATTCTAGAAGTAGTTGTGGACAGATGCCAAACAGGCCACTGAAATTATTTAGGGGGATGACTTTGATGACCTGAGGTTAGTGATGATGGAGAGAAAGCAAATGTGATTAATTAAAAGGTTTTGAAGAATATAAAAACCAACACATATTGGATAGGTTATGTGAAAGAAATGAATATGTCCCCCTTAATTCTGTTGTAGGTCATTAAATATTTTTCTATTACCAAGTTAAAAAAAAACCTGAAAGAAGAGTAAGTAAAGAACAACAGTGAGTGAAGCAGGAGATGGTTCTAGATTCCTGAGGAATGTACCTTATAGGAGAGTCGTAGAAAAAAATTACTGTAAGGAACCAAGAATCAGCAGCCGTGCTGAAAGAGAAAAAGATAAAACAAATCAAAACAGCGTCTGATCTTAAGGAAAGGAGAGTCTTAAGGAGGGTAAGATCAATAGTTCATTCACCGAAAGCATCTCAAAAGTGAGGGAAGAAGGAAATAGAGAGTGGGTTTACCATCATGCACATCCTCACAAACTTAACAACTTTCTACTGTATAAAATATTCCTAAGTTGGACTCACTTGCTAATGGGTGAATAATTTATATTCCGAAACTTGTGATCTTCCTAGGAAAATGAAAATGAGCAAGAAATAATAAGGATGAAATAGAATTCATGGTCTCCAAAGTTCTAATTTTAAAATTTTGTGATAACAGCTGAACCATGATATGGAAAAGAAAAAAATCACAGTTAGAAAAAGCTTCTTGTTCACTGAAATCTGAGCAGGCCTACCCCACTGGTAACCACTCTTTAATGAGAATTTGAATTGCATCAAAGTGAACAAGTGACAGATGCACATAAATATTCTGAGTAGAAAAATGTAAGATGAAGAAAATGATGGTTTTCCTGTTATGCCTTTCTTTCATACATTCAGAAGAAAAATTCCTAGAAAATGAGGAACTATCTAGTCCCATTGAAATCAGTAGGAAATTCCATGCCCACATATTCGTGACTGTACATTCATATGTGCATACTATCATATAAGTCAATATGCCTATTTGCATGCCCATATTTCCACATGCCTGTCTGTGTGCTTACATGCCTCAATCCTTGCACATATGACTGAATATACCAAGATGTCAATGTACCCAGACATGCACCTACATGCTTACACAAATGCTTACATCTGCCTATAATTCTACACAAGCTGGTATGTCTAGGTGTTTTTACAAATATCTATGCATGATAATATGCCTATACATCTTATCAATAAGCTAGTTCTAAGCATCCACGGCTAGAGATATTTGCCTACATGCCTGTACACATTCATTCACATGCTCACATGCCAGTTCTATACTCTTATGCCTTCACATTAGCCCTCTAACATTGATACTACCAGCTTATGAATTTGGAGGAATCAATTGTAAAGAAAGATGAAGACCCATAAAGGTAATGCAAATGCTACCAAATATCTGTCACCAAAGAGAAATGAAAAATGAGATATCTGTGGCTGAGAATGCTGTGCAGAAAAATTTAAAGGCTTCAGCAGTTGATGCAAAATTTCTGTATAAACCCACTTCTGTCAATTTTCTACTGGGTTCCAGGAATTTCTTTCTAAATCATGACTCTCAAATACAGTGAAAAAAATAAATAAGCTTTCTCAACATAGAGTGGGGAAGCACTACAAAGAAGTACTAATTTAGAAGAAGCACAAACATTTATAAAAGCAAGGAAATATATATGTGATAGGATAGGATGATGGAAGGGAAAACCAGGAACAGAAACTGATAAAACACAGCATAGAAATGAAGAGAAGCATAGTGTGTGTGGATGGGGCAAATGATAGCAGGATATGCTCCTGGAAGAATATGGAAGATACACACAATGAAGGGAAGAAGACTGCGCTTATGAGAATTCTGGTAGGGAAGTCAGGGTGGGAGGCTGAGTAAGCCTGTGATGCTGAGATCAAGACAAATGTCAGGACCAAGTTCTGCAGAGCTGCTGGAAAACCCAAGAAGATTTTAACAGGTTATCAAATTGGACTTGTCCCCTTAAGAATTCTGCTACACAGTCATTTTATTACACTTAAACTGGTGAGAACTCCACAGAAAAATTAATGAGCAATGAAGAATTTCTGAATTAAAAGATTGCATCTCAAGATGGAGAGAGACAGACTTAGTGTAAACCTGTAAAGAGGCTGAACCAACACGCTGGATTAGAAAGTATTGGGGTTGGAATACCTTATAAAGGTTTTGAGTGGGATATTCAGGTGGAAAATTGTCTTATTCTTTGGGGATTAATCAAAGCAAGAGGGAGATATAGCATTTTACATTGAGAATAAGTCCATTTCACAATATTCATACACTTATTTCATAAATGATCAAACTTCAGAAGAGACATCTGAATACTAATAAAGGCAATAATTGATTTCAATGGGAGTTGAACTAAAGTTATCCAAGGAAATCATTTAAAGCAAGAGGAGGAAAAAATAATGGTCCTTCAGTCATGAGTTTATTGGCAGCAGAAAGAAGCCAGTGGGCTACAAAAAAAAAAAAATTCAAGAGGATTAGAAGTTAGAAGGGTGTGAGAAGGTGAATCTGTGAGCAGTTAGCTGGAATGAGGATAAATATGATCAAAATACAATGTATATATGTATGAAGTTCTCAAAAAATAATACATTTAAAATGTAATTTGACAGTAAACAAAGGGACAGAAAAATGAAGTAAAGCAAGAAGAGTTTCAGAAAAGGAGACAGAGATTGGTAAGGAGATTCTTGACAGGTGGTAGCTAGATTACAGACAGACATTGATAGATGGCAGATTGATAGATAGAAGATAGATGAAAAATTTTAGGACATACATGATGATAGATAGATAGACAGACAGACAAATAGACAAACAGACAAATAGGTAGACAGTAGATTACACACAGATAGGATAACTATTTTTGAGGTATAAGTGCCTAAGGGAGAAAATTCTTCAAAGAAAAGGGCAGTCATCAACAATGTCAAAATCTGCAAAGCAAATAAGGAAAATACGTGGAACTGAATCAAGAGACAGCCATTAGACCTCATAAAATCAGCTGTGTAGGCAGTGGAGGCTGATGCCATACTTCTTTGCGTCTATTCAAGAGTGAGCTACCAAGCAAAAGATGTGTGTGTGTGTGTGTGTGTGTGTGTGTGTGTGTGTGTCAGAAAAGGTTGCATTTATATATTTATGAATAACACGCACACATATTGAGAGAGAGAGAGAGAGAGAGAGAGAGAGAGAGAGAGAGAGAGAGAGAGAGAAGAAAAAGAGAACAAGGGTGGGTTAAATGTGAGGTTTGAAGAAATAAAAGAAGAGGTAATGATGTTATTGTTTGGGTGGAAGCTCTACCCCAAATCCTCTCTCACAGTGTTGCATCAGTCCAGACTCCACCCCTGAGAAAGCCCGTCATCCTTGACCCCACTCCTAAGGGCATTAAAAGTCCTCACCTCATAGGTTCCTTTCATGGTCTCCTCAACTTCTAGGGCCACTCAGGAATGCTTTGCTCAGAATAAACCATAATTTATTTATTCAGTTGGATTGGTTTATTACATCAGCACCAAGGAATTCCCATTAACCAGTTATTAAACTTAACATTTGGTGCCAAACCCGAGTTGCGTTTACCCCCACCATGTAGTCATGAAAAACTAATCTTGGCTCCCCACCATCAGACAGACTTGTTAGATGAGTTACTTCATTTCAATCCACGACATCTAAAGGGATCCAGGATCTCTTCCATCTTTCAGTCCACCCACTAAGACACTGCAAGGCCAGGTGGCTGGCCTGTTTTGGTGTAGAGAAAGTCTCTACCTTTTGGGGTTCCTTGTATGGGAGATGTCCTGCACAGGCGTAGCCCAAACCTCCTACTATTGTAACCCCAGGCTATTTAGGAGGATGCTCCATCTTTGTCTCTGGGTCTCTGGATAGTGACTTGTAAATGGATACTTCTGGGTCCAAGTTTGCTCCTTGAACATCCTATAAAATTTATCTAAACTTGGGCTAAATTACCCTGACCGTAGGACCCAGGGCAGCTCAGTACATATCTGCCAAGACATGCTCTGTAGACCAACAGGAAGATGGGCCTGAGTCTTAATTTACTCTAAGGCAATACCTGATTCCAAAAAAGACCACAGATTAAGATAACCCAGGCTCCACCCAGGAACATACCATCCAAAGAAAAATCCTAACATTCCAACTATTGTAAATAGGATCACTTGATGTCCTTTAGCCCAGAACACATTTATCCCCTATTCATCAGGGAACCCTTGGACAAATGTCAGGAGTCCTGAACCTTAAAAATCCCTCTGCTATTATAACCCCCACTTCCAACTGTGCTCAGGGCTCTCCAATCGTGCCAATATGTTGGGCACATGAAGAGTCTAAATTTGCAAACTTCTGTAAAAATAAAGGGTCTTTGCTTTTACATAAAGGACTTGATCTCCTAGTTGGTTTTGGAGGGACTCTTTAGATATGGGTATAACATCTGGGGGTTCATCTGGTATCTTCCAAGCCCATAGGGACTACCACCTTTAGAGTCTTCTGCCTTCTAAGGCCAATAAGTTTTTTTGTTTTGTTTTGTTTCATGTCTCGTGTTTTTCTTTTCAGATATCCTTCTGTAAGAGAGCCCAGAACCTGTACCAGAAACTGTAAGCATCTGTAGATGGTCTACATAGACACACAGAGATCACAGGCAGGGTACTTGGGGAGACATTCTCAGTGCCCTTTTGCATTTGGATCCCAGGACCCTTCTGCATGAGAGTAGATGTCTCTGGTTTCTGAAGATAGATGTGCAGGTTTCTCTGTATCAATTTCAGTTCTCCCTCTGGGCACCAGGAGGGCTTTTTATCTGTTCATTGTCATGTGTGCTGTGTTGTTTGTCCTAACTTAGACTGATACCAATGGTAAGGGGAAGACTAAAAGTACTTCTACTCCCCTAACTTTGAATCTGGATCACTTTCAGGACTTTAGAAATAGGGCAAAAAGAGAAAAACTGTAAACTAAAAAGACTAAACTTACTGTGTTTTGTAAGACTGAATGGCCAGTATTTGGAACTAGGTGGCTGACAGGGGAAACCATTGACCCATAAATCATTTCTAGGACAAAAGACCTAGTTTTTGGTGAACCTGGACCTCCAGACCAGATTACTTACATAATCACTTCAGAGGACTTTGTAACCACACTCTACCCATGGTTAAAACTCTTTATCTCCACAGGGCAGATAAATAATACCATCATCTTCAACTTATGGAAAGACAGTAGACAAGAGGACCCTAAGCCTTCTGCCCCTGTGCTGAAAAGGGGTATAGAGGCGGAACTCCTTTCTTCAACTTCCCCTCTCCCTCTTACCAGCCATCTCCCCCAGTTGATCAGATGACCAGGTGAAGGACCAAGGGAAGCTCAGGAAATTTGGGAAATCCATCTTTCACAGGGCACTGGTGGGCCCAATGAGAATTTCACTGAGTGGTCGGCTCTGTTGCTCTTTCTGTGAGGGCAGTAGCCCCACAGGACAATGAGCGTAATGAACATATAAAGTACTGGCCTTTCGCCATGAGTGATCTCTATAACTGAAAAAACAAAACCCCAATTTCTCAGCCAATCTGAGGGCCCTTAATAACCTTTTAGATTTTGTTTTATTCAACATATTTTGGAAGACTGCAATCAACTGTGACAGGTTTTGTTTACCAAGAAAGAAAGAGAGAGAATTCTGAAAGAGACCCCAATTTTTTTTCCCAGAACATGATGGAAATCCAACAGTCAGTCCTTCCTTGATAGACCAAGGCTTCCCTCTGACCCATCCTAACTAGAATTTCAACTTGTCAGAAGGCAAGGAGAGGCTCCAGGTCTCCTGCCAGATTCTGATGAGAGGTCTGCTCATCAGCCTGTCAATTTGGCCAAAGTCAGTAATGTGTTACATCGGCTTTCTTAGAACAGGTTATGGAGGCCGTTAGGGCACACTCCCCTATGGATCCCGAGGCTGAGAAAAGTAGGTCAGCCATGGTTATGGCCTTTATTAATCATGATGTGCCTGACATTAAGTGCAAGCTACAGAAGATAGATGGACTTGCAGATAAGAGCATCTAGGAGCTATTAGCAGTAGCTCAGAAAGTGTACAATAACCAAGAAACCCCAGAAGATAAGCAGATGAAGGCCATTACTTCAGAGAACACGAAGCAGACTCGAAATATGACAAAAATCCTCCTAGCAGTCACCACAGGAAATCCAGACAAAAAGAAGCACCAACTGAGATGCCTAGCCAGAGGCCAATGTAAACACTCCCACTCAAGAGAGTACCCAGGCTGCAGAAAGATCAATGTACTTATTGCAAAGAAATGGGACATTGGGCTAAAAAAATGTCCCCACTAGTCCAAACATAAGGACTATGACTCAGGATGCAACTCCTCCCATGTCCTGGTTGTACAATGGGGTGACCACAGTAGATATGGGAGATGGGGTTTAGAGCTCCTCCCCAAGCCCAAGCCCTCTACTCTTGGAATTGAGGGGAAACTTACAGATTTTGTGGTAGATACTAGAGTTCAACTTTTGATATTGATCAAACCCCAAGGGAACCTCCCTCAAGAAAAAAAAATCTTGTGTGCAGGGAGCCCCAGGTATGAACCAATGTTCATGGACTACCCACAGAACAGTGGATTTCCAAATGGGCCAGGTATTTCTTTGATTCATGGTCATACCAAACTGCCCTTACCCTTTATTATGAAAAGACTCACTAAGATTGGAGCTCGGATCACATTTAATAAAAACAGAATATCAAGGGAGGTCAATCGCAGGGTTATGGACATTCACTCCACCATGCCAAATCCATACTCTCTTTTGAGCTCACTTCCTCCCACCAGGGCCTGGTATACAGTATTAGATCTTAAAGATGCTTTCTTCAGCCTGGCCTTAGCCCTAAAGAGAAGGCCCATGTTTGCCTTTGAATGGCATGACCTTGTAAAGGGATACAATGGACAATTGCCTTGGGCCCGGCTCCCCAAAGGGTTAAAAAAACTCTCTAACCATCTTTGATAAAGCCGTAGATGAGGTTTTTGGGGAATGCTGGAGGAACACACACAGGTCACTCTCCTACAGTATGTGGATGACTTCCTGATAGCAGCTGGCACTGAAGAAGATTGCAAGGTAAACACTGGTCATTTGCTTACTATCTTGGGAACCCTGGGGTTCTAGGCATCAGCTAAAAAGATCCAAATCTGCCAAACTAAAATGATTTATCTAGCACATATACTCAAAGGAGAACAGTGTTGACTCTCTGAAGCATGTAAAGTGACTGTGCTCAAAATACCTGCCTCAAATTCCAGGAGTGAAGTTATAGAATTTCTTGGGTCACCTGGCTTCTACTGTCTTTGAATCCCCAGCTTTTCTCAGTTGGCTAAGCTACTTAATGAGGCACAAAAGAAAGCTGGCAGCTGGATGGTGGTGGCTCAAGCCTTTAATCCCAGCACTTGGGAGACAGAGACAGATGGTTCTCTGTGAGTTTGAAGCCAGCCTGGTCTACAAGAACTAGTTACAAGACAGGCTCCAAAGCTACAGAGAAACCCTATCTCAAAAAAACACAAATGAATAAATAAATAAATCACAAGAAAGGAAGGGAGGGAGGAAAGAAGGAAGGAAGGAAGGAAGGAAGGAAGGAAGGAAGGAAGGAAGGAAGGAAAGAAAGAAAGAAAGAAAGAAGGGAGGAAGGAAGGAAGCTGGCCCTTTCAATGGACCGAGGCTGAAGACAAGGCCTTCAATAAAATAAAAAAAAAAAAGGCCCTTCTCTAGGCATCTGCACTGGGATTGGCAGATATTATCAAATCCTTTCATCTATATGTAGATGAAAGAAAAGGCTTAGATAAAAAGGTCCTTACTCAAACTCTGGGACCTTGGAATAGGGCTGGTGGCCCACCTGTCAAAGAGACTCAATCTGGTGGCAGCAGGGGAGCCCCCACTCCTAAGGATTACTGCCATATTGGATAAAGACTCTGACAAGTTAACTTTGGGTCAAGAGTTCCTCATCACCACTTCGCATACCTTTGAGAGTGTTCACACAACCGTTTGATGGATGGCTAAGCAATGCTCGCATGGCTCACTAACAAAGTCTCCTCCTTAACTATGGTACATGGGCATGAGCAGCTTTATATGTGATGGCAAAAGGTCCCCGGGGGTGGACTTGTACTTTGGGACTCACTCCTTGCATCCATGGGACAGTCTTCAACACAGGACAAGTTTTTTGTGTGATTGTCCAATTGTTCCCTGACATGAAATACTACCCAGAGGCCCAAATGGAACTGGTCTTAACCCCTGTTCATGCCAGGGCAAAACAGGCTTTAGGGGTAACAGTTTCCTTGTTCTCTTCCCTGTTAGGACTGGGCATAGCTGGAGCAAGGGAGTGGGTACCTCAGCCTCAATCCTCCAGGACAAAAATTACCAGGCCACACAATATATAACAGTCTATACTCAAGTGAGATACCTCTTTCGATTCTCTGGCTGAAGTTGCCTTACAGAATTGAAGAGGTTTAGACCTACTCTTCATGAAACAAGAAGGCCTATGTGCTGTTCCGAGGAAGAACGCTGTTTCTATGTCAATCACTCTGGGGTAATTAGAGATTTAATGGTCTTGTTAAAAAAGCATATTAATGATAAAAACCAGAAAGCACATGCAGAAGCTGGGTGCTATAAAAACTTGTTCAGCCAGTCTCCTTGTTTAACTACTCTACTTTGAGCTCTATCAGGTCCCCTAATGATCTTGCTTCTTCTACTTACTCTCAGCCCTAGCCTCATCAACAGACTGATGGATTTTTTTCGAGAATGGGTCAATAGTGCTTGACTGTTGGTACTGAGGTCACAATATCACCCACTTGAACCCCTGAACAAACAAGAACAATCATTGACTCCTGTCACCACTACTTGTGAAGGGAAAAAATGTAGGACTCAGGGTAGGTTGGTACTTATCTGCCAAGACAGGCTCTATAGACCAACAGAAAGGGAGACTTCAGTCTCAATTTACCCTAAGGAAATACCTGGTTCCAAGGGAGACCACAAGCTGAGATAACCTATGCTCTACCTGGGAATAGATCATCCAAAAGAAACTCCCAACCTTCTAACTATTGCAAATAGGATTACACATCCATCCTCCTTTTGCCAGGGTACTCCTAGACAAATGTCAATCAATCAATCAAAGATCTTGAAGCTTAAAAATCCCTCTGCTGTTATAAAAACCCCACTCCAACTCTGCTCAGGGCTCTATAATTGCTTCAAAATTAGGGGCACAGGGAGAGTTCAAGCTTGAAAATTTATGTAAGAATAAAGGCTCTTTGTTTTTACACAGGGGACTCCATCGCTTGTTGGTGTTCGGGGGACCCCGTGGATCTGGATATAAGACTGGCCAAGGTCCTGAACACTCCATCCCTGCCCCCTTTCTTCCCACTGTCCCTGGTCTTTCTTCACCCCTCCTCCAACGGTCTGCGGTATCCACAGATGTGTCCTCCCCATGCCTCCTGCCCCTCTGACTCTCCTTTTTTGTTTCTACCTTTTTGGATCCACTCTGCAGTTCCTTCTCCATGCTCCAGGCGCTGGGCTGTCCCAAACTGGCAAGAGCTGTCTTAATGCCATAAATGCCTTTCATTCTGACTGTTTCTTTCTTCCTTTAGAATTTTTAAGTTGATCATTTAACACAGTTTCCCTGGAAGTGTTTTGTTCATCCTTTTGTTAAAGTTTTGTTCCTGTTAAAATTCTTGTCTGTTCCTCATCTATGAATGAAAATATTCAAATAATGTGGCCACAGTATGCTTGCTTATGCCTGTGTGTATATCTGTGCTTATTTTAAACTCTGTAAAACTTGTAACTCCACATTACAACACCTCTGAATAACTATACTTATGTGGATAGTCTCCATTTTGATTGAGGTCAAAACAAAAACCTCAGTGTCATTGTTATTAAGGGCATCCACTTGCACTAGCCCCGCCATGGAGACATTCCTCTTCAACATAATTTGGCTTAAAATATATTTTTATACAATAGTTCCTGCCCTGTCCTAAAAATCAAGGTTGATAACAATGCTGATTTGTTGAAATATCAAAGCTTCACCTCTACATTCATGTATGGGAATAAATGTTACTGGCAGTCAGATCATGTAACTTAAATGTAAACCCCCTTGATATTGATTTAAAATATTAAATTGTGTACAATGTTTAAACTTGGATCTGGCCTCTGCAGATTAGGATTATACTCTATGTCTCAGGACCACAGCTGAAAAACTAGAGACTAAATATCCCGTCTAATTTTATCGCCTCTGCTAATATTGGTAAGCTGTAAATGATTGGGTAAATTGTATGCCCAAATTTAACTTATATGTCTAATTTAGATATACCTGACAGGTAATGATATCCTGATTCTCAAGTGCCTTTACAGATATATGAGTACGGTATTTAACAAAAGAACTTTTTATGATAAAGAGACATGCCAGCTCCTGAGCATCCTGTAGCGTCTCCAGGAAGATACATGGCTACAGAAGCATCATGGAGGCTTGCCTTTCTATGTAGCAAATCCAATCACACAACAAAAAAGCTGCCTTTCACTCATCAGCTGCCTAAACCCTGCCTCGACTCGAACACAGGACACTGGAGGATTGACTGTATCATCCTGCCAAGACAGGTAGACCAAACCCGACCCCACATGAAAACCTGTCAAGCCTCCTGGGCTTAGCAGCTAAAGGCAAGTACTACTCCTGAGACTAATGTTCACCAAAGACCACAGAGACACTTGGGATTGTCTGGGTAGCTGGGAAAAACTGTCTCCCTTCTGCTCGTTATTTATCCCTTTCAAATCTGTCTGATGGCGTTTGATGACTACGGTACTGATAGCTCATTACTTTATTATTTAAACTTCATGCTAAAAGTACAGGCAGATGTTTCTTTTTTACAGACTTCATGGTACAGAATTTACAAATTTCAGATATAACTTCAGAGGTTCAAAAATTTAAATTTTCTCTAATTGTCTTCTAAAATGTTTATGCTTTTTAACCTAAAAAAAAAAGCTATAGCCTTTTTTTTCCTAGACCACAGTTAATATTTATTGAACACAAATTATAGAAGACAAGAGGACAAAATATGACACCGAGACATAAATCTGTTCCAGTTGTTCTGCAGATACCTGCAGGTTCCCTCACAGGTTCCCCCCGCACTGCTGTCAGACTTCTGCCAAGGACAATAAGCAGAGGGTTCTCCAGGTATTGCCAGCACCTACACCAGCTCCTGGGACTTCACCACCGTTACTGCCTCTCCAGGCTCAAGTGGCACCTATCCAGCAACTGGGATCTATTTTTAAAGGGCATATCTGCTCTTGTGTCTTATTTATCCACCCTTGATGCTCCTTTCCAACCAGGGAACTTATCATTCTCTTCCCTATGACATTTAATTACCCTTCCTATGGCTAGCTCCATTCATAGGGCTGATAACAACAATCTAGTTTTTCTCCTAGAAACTTGTCTTCTCAGCTCCCTCAAGAAACAGACACCTAAAGTCTCCAGGATGGCAGTTAACTGTATACTTCTTCACCCATAGCCCCTGCTATGTGAGCCCACCAACGCCAACTCTCCCCCTCCCCACATTGTCCCATGACCATAGGAAGTAATCAGATTTGAATCAGTGTCCATATATGTAAAGAGACTGTTCAGGTGGGGGCTCCACCCTCAACCTCTTCCCCTGGAGTTGCCTCAGTCTGGACTCTTTCCCTGAGAAAGTCTGGTATTCATGGCTTCAAACCCGAGGGCATTAAAATGCCCCCACCTAGTAGGTTCCTCTCGTGGTCTGCTTTGGTGTCACCACACCCTGGAGTACTTTGTTCAGAATAAACCTGGATTTATTAATTTGGTTTTATTGACTTATCACATCAGGATTGGTGGATCCCATTAACCAAGAATTAAACTTAACATTTATATGATAACACACACACACAGCCTTTCATTTTGCAATTAGCACAATCCTTGAAATCCACATTAAAAGTTAATTTTGTAAAACCAAGAATTCTTTTCAAATCTTATCATAAAATCCCCATAATTTTTTTCTTTTTTTTAATTCATTAATTATTTATTAAAGATTTCTGCCTCCTCCCCGCCACCGCATCCCATTTCCCTCCCCCTCCCCTGGTCAAGTTCCCCTCCCTCGTCAGCCCAAAGAGCAATCAGGGTTCCCTGTACTGTGGGAAGTCCAAGGACCACCCACCTCCATCCAGGTCTAGTAAGGTGAGCATCCAAACTGCCTAGGCTCCCCCAAAGCCAGTACGTGCAGTAGGATCAAAAAACCCATTGCCATTGTTCTTGAGTTCTCAGTAGTCCTCATTGTTCGCTATATTCAGCGAGTCCGGTTTTATCCTATGCTTTTTCAGACCCGGGCCAGCTGGCCTTGGTGAGTTCCTGATAGAACATCCCCATTGTCTCAGTGTGTGGGTGCACCCTCGTGGTCCTGAGTTCCTTGCTCGTGCTGTCTCTCCATCTGCTCCTGATTTGGAACTTGAGATTTCAGTCCTGTGCTCCAATGTGGGTCTCTGTCTCAGTCTCCTTTCATCGCCTGATGAAGGTTAATATTCATGAGGATGCCTATATGTTTTTCTTTGGGTTCACCTTCATATTTAGCTTCTCTAGGATCACGAATTATAGGCTCAATGTCCTTTATTTATGGCTAGAAACCAAATATGAGTGAGAACATCCCATGTTCCTCTTTCTGAGTCTGGCTTACCTCACTCAGGATAGTGTTTTCTATTTCTGTCCATTTGTATGCAAAATTCAAGAAGTCCTTGTTTTTTATTGCTGAGTAGTACTCTAATATGTATATATTCCATAATTTCTTCATCCATTCTTCCATTGAAGGGAATCTAGGTTGTTTCCAGGTTCTGGCTATTACAAACAATGCTGCTATAAACATAGTTGAGCAAATACATTTGTTGTATGATACGGCATCTCTTGGGTATATTCCCAAGAGTGGTATTGCTGGGTCCAGGGGTAGGTTGATCCCGAATTTCCTGAGAAACCACCACACTGCTTTCCAAAGTGGTTGCACAAGTTTGTATTCCCACCAGCAATGAATGAGTGTACCCCTTTCTCCACAACCTCTCCAGCAAAGGCTATCATTGATGTTTTTTTGTTTTAGCCATTCTGACAGGTGTAAGATGGTATCTCAAAGTTGTTTTCATTTGCATTTCCCTGATTGCTAAGGAAGTTGAGCATGATCTTAAGTGTCTTTTGGCCATTTGAACTTCTTCTGTTGAGAATTCTCTGTTCAGCTCAGTGCCCCATTTTATTATTTTTTTATTGAAAAGAAAAAAATAAATAAAAAAAAAATTCTGCCTCCTCCCAGCCTCCCATTTCCCTCCACCTCCTCCCGCCCCTCTCTCCCTCCCCCCACTTTTCTCCTCCTCCCTCTCCAGTCCGATGAGCAGTCAGAGTTCCCTGCCCCATGGAAAATCCAAGGTCCTCCCCCCTGCATCCAGGTCTACGAAGGTGAACATCGAAACTGGTTATGCTCCCACAAAGTCAGAACATGAAGTAGGATCAAAACCCAGTGCCATTGTCCTTGGCTTCTCATCAGCCCTCATTGTTCACCATGTTCAGAGAGTCTGGTTTTATCCCTTGCTTTTTCAGTCACATACCAGCTGGCCTTGGTGAGCTCCCAATAGATCAGCCCCACTGTCTCAGTGGGTGGGTGCACCCCTCGTGGTCGTGACTTCATTGCTCATGTTCTCCCTCCTTCTGCTCCTCATTGGGACCTTGGGAGCTCAGTCTGGTGCTCCAGTGTAGGTCTCTGTCTCTATTTCCATCCATCGCCAGATGAAGGTTCTATGGTGATATGCAAGATATTCATCAGTATGGCTATAGTATAGCCATTTCACGTTTCCTATCCTCAGTTGCCCAAGGAACTAACTGGGGACATCGCCCGGGGCACCTGGGAGCCACTCTAGGTTCGAGACTCTTGACAACCCTAAGGTGACTCCCTTAACTAAGAATTGTGCTTCCGTGCTTCCCTATCCAACCCTCCTATATCCCAATCATCCAGTTTCCTCAAGTCCCCCCCATCCTCTCTTTCTCACTTTTCTCTCCCCCTCTCCCCTTACCCCCATCCCGCCCCACCCCCAAGATCCCAATTTTTTGCCGGCAATCTTGTCTACTTCCCATAGCCAGGAGGATAACTATATGTTTCTCTTTGGGCTCACCTTCTAATTTAGCTTCTTTAGGATCACAAATTACAGACTCAGTGACCTTTATTTATGGCTAGAAACCAATTATGAGTGAGTACATCCCATGTTCATCTTTTTGTCAGTGCCCCATTTTATAATTGGGTTGATTAGCCTTTTATGATCTAGTTTCTTGAGTTCTTTATATAATTTGGAGATCAGACCTTTGTCAGTTGCGGGGTTGGAGAAGATCTTCTCCCAGTCAGTGGGTTGCCTTTTTGTCTTAGTGAAAGTGTCTTTTGCTTTACAGAAGCTTCTCAGTCTCAGGAGGTCCCATTTTTTCAATGATGCCCTTAGTGTCTGTGCTGCTGGGTTATACGTAGGAAGTGGTCTCCTGTGCCCATGTGTTGTAGAGTACTTCCCACTTTCTCTTCTGTCAGGTTCAGTGTATTTGGACTGATATTGAGGTCTTTGATCCATTTGGACTTGAGTTTTGTGCATGGTGATAGATATGAATCTATTTTCATTCTTCTACAGATTGACATCCAGTTTTGCCAGCACAATTTGTTGAAGATGCTCTCTTTTTTCCATTGTATACTTTTAGCTCCTTTATTGAAAATCAGGTGTTCATAAGTTTGTGGGTTAAAGTCAGGGTCTTCTATTCGATTCCATTGGTCGACTTCTCTGTTTTTATGCCAATACCAAGCTGCTTTCAATACTGTAGCTCTGTAATAGAGTTTGAAGTCAGGGATGGTAATGCCTCCAGAAGTTCCTTTATTGTATAAGATTGTTTTGGCTATCCTGGGTTTTTTGTTTTTCCATATAAAGTTGATTATTGTCTTCTCCAGATCTGTCAAGAATTTTGATGGGATTTTGATGGGGATTGCATTGAATCTATAGATTGCTTTTGGTAGAATTGCCATTTTTACTATGTTGATCCTCCCAATCCAAGAGCAAGGGAGATCCTTCCATTTTCTGGTGTCTTCTTCAATTTCCTTCTTCAAAGACTTAAAGTTCTTGTCAAATAGATCTTTTACTTCCTTGGTCAGAGTTACCCCAAGATATTTTATGCTATGTGTGGCTATTGTGAAAGGTGATGCTTCTCTGATTTCTTTCTCTGCTTCCTTATCTTTAGTGTATAGGAAGGCAACTGATGTTTTGGAGTTGATCTTTTATCCTGCCACATTACCAAAAGCTGTTTATCAGCTGTAGGAGTTCTTTGGTAGAGTTTTTGGGGTCGCTTATGTATTTTTTCATGTTAAAACTTTATAAGGGATTGATTCTGTTTCCCCAAGTAAGCATGGTGGCAGAGGAAGGAGACATTCTTTGCCTCTTGGTCTAGGTCCTCCTCTGGATTCACTAGCTTATATGAACACTCTCACATTTTAATACAGTGCTCGAGTGTGAAAGAGACCAGGATGATGACCCTAGGAGAGATGCTACTGAGAGCTGCTGGAAAAAGGCACAGACACTTCATGGTAAGACTCACAATGTCATTCCTTAGAAGGGAAGTCAAAGAATCTATCCTCCTAGACCCTAGGTTCTGCAGGATGCTAACATCTTCAGTTTCCATTTAACACTTTATCTCATATCCTTGTAAATTAGTTTCACAATAATCATTTCTGAAAGGATCACTATTTGGGGGACCCAACTCATAAAATAAAATGTCATCTTTTTTCCATTATTTGATTCTCTATAAAGAGGAAAAAAAAGCCTTTTTTTTCTTTTGGCACAGAAATTTCAGTCTCCTCCAAATGTCCTGCTTCTCTTACACAAAGTTTATCAATCCTGTGGCACTGGAGAAGACAAAAACTTGCGTTTTTTCCTATGTGAAAGAAACAGAGGACAATTCCCATGAGGAAAGGATCCAAAAGGCTAGTGCTCGACAGAGAAACAAACCCAGTTTCTGTCTGTGCATAACTTTTTTGCATATTTGATTTAACTTCTAGGCTGATAGGAATGCAAAGAAGAATTCAACTAAAGCACCAACAGACAAACAAGCAATCCCCTTCAATCCTGCTTATTCTTAATCGCTTTTCTTAGGATAATGTATTTTATATGAATCTATTATATTAGAAACTGCATAAGAAATATCCTGTTTGTTTTTAATATATTCAAAAGTATAAAACTTGTCAATCATTTATCAATCATATTCAAATAGTCAAGCTGTGAATTTGTATTAAGTTGCACACCCAGAACAATTGTTTAGATGACAGTTGATGAGAAATTGACGTTGGAAGTCAATGTTTAAGACAAGCTAAGTCACTTCTAAAATTTGAAGAAAGCTTTCCTCTCTTAACAAATGTAGACTTGAACAGGTTACCTTATGCTCAAAAAACAGTTGGTTCTTCGTCAGTTTATATAAAGCAGTGACATCTACCTTACTGAGTTGTCAAAGATCAAATAAAATAAAGCTTGTGAAAACCTTCTGTAGCTTAAAAGAAGTTATGCAAATTTTGGTAATATTATATACTTTAGAAACATTTGAATAAATATCATTCTAAATTTGTACCTATATTTATTTTATTAATAACATGTCATTTTCTTAAACTCTATAATTCCTATATTCCTTTATTGGAAGAAAGTCTAGTGCCTACTCTTACCTATTAATTATGATCAGTGAATGTAGAGACCAAAACAAATTGTACAATGTTGTTCAGTGTTTTCAACAGAATTGCAACACAGGATTCTTCATGGGAGGTGTGTTATTTGGCTTCTTCTCTCCAGTCTCTCAGTAGTACCACCTTGGTGTTCTTTCAGGGTAAAACTCAAAGGCAATAGTTTTCTCATAATTGTAACTATTTTGGTGAATTTATTTACATTATTGAGATACTCATTTAAACATTTATTATATAGGTGTTGCCTGCTCAGGTGGGGGCTCCATACTCAACCCCTCCCCTGGAATTGCCTCAGTCTGAACTCTGTCCCTGAGAAAGCCCATGATTCATGGCTTCAACCCCAAGGGCATTAAAATGTCCCCACCTAGTAGGTACCCCTCGTGGTATTCTGTATTCTGAGTGAGTTTTTATGTCTGGTTTGAAAAATCTCCCATTAGTTTCTTCTTTATTTACTTTCAGGAAGAAAGTAAGAAGTAAATGAACTCTTTGGAGTTTAGCATAAGTGCAGAACTGGGGCATCTCTTGCCTTCTTATGGGCACTTTCTGTTGACCAGCCCGGTCTTTCCCATCTCATCTGAGATGCCCTGCCTTGTGTTTATTTCAATTTTAAATCTCATTCACTGCGTACCCCTCCAATGGGTTTTTCCTCTGCACGCTTTTGGCATATTTTTTTTCTATCCCTAAAACCTACTCAAATTTCCCCTTCCTCAACAACTACTAAAAAGATTTCATCTTTTGACTCATTTATCTTTCCAGAAACATTTTACCAATAGCAACTAAGTTGTTTTTTCTTTGCCTTAAAATGCACATCTGTATAATAATAAGTATTTATTCTGGAATAAGACTTGGATGCTATGTTCCTATGTTTGGTTGATGTGGGATGTCCTTCTGTATATGTGTTGCTTTTATTGGTTGAGGAATAAAGCTGTTCCAGCCAATGGGCAGGCAAAATATAGCTATGCTGGAAGTCCAAACCAAGATACAGAAAGAGAGAAGGGAGAGTCAGGGAGATGACTTGTAGCCACCTACGAAGAGTGATGCCAACAGCAGCCTAAAAAGAAGATGCCAGAACAAAGGTAATGCCACATCCTTGTGGTGATACACAGATCAGTAGAAAAGGGTTAATTTATATAAAAGAGAACTAGTCCATAAGCCTCAGTCCTTGGCCAAACAAATTCTAACAGATAGTGAGCCTCAGAGTGGCTATTTAATGAGCAGTGTGGGGAACCATGGGTGGAGAAAAACTGGTCCAGCGGGACCACTGGACAGAGAAAAATCTCCATCTATAATTGGTTCGCATCTGGAAATGAAAGCTTTGGTTATTTATTTATTTTTTATTTTATTTTTTATTTCAGCAACTGAACTGGAATCCTGTTAAGAAATGTCCAGTTCTTATTTCAGTAGGAAGTCAGAAATTTTGGTTCAAAAAGTTTAGAAAGCCTCCTCCAAAACCCTTCTGCCCAAGAACACTTCAAATTTTAAGAGTTCAAAATGTGTTGATATATATGGTAGAAGGTAGACTATCTTGTGTTCATGTCTTAGTATACATTCATTTGTGTGTATAAATATGTTTGTCTGAAATATATGTAAAACATATAGTGTGCATATCCTTGTATGTGCCGTATGTGTGGGTGCTATGAGTGGTAAACATAGCAGGGAGAGTCAGAATATTTCATGTTTTCTTGGAAAAGAATGCAATTAACATTTAAAACCCTCTCCATGGTTTATGCTTAGTTCCCGTGCTCTTCTTTTCTTCCCTCCTTCCTTCCTTTTTTCTTTCTTCTTTCTTTTGTTCTTTCTTTTTTCTTAAGATACCCAATTGTTATTGAGTTCCATAAAATTTGTATATTCTTCTAATATTATAAAGTCTAAACTAGCTAAGATTGTAGTTTATACTAGTTTATTTCACAGTTATTTTATCCATAAAAGTAGCTACAAATTCAGAGGAGTTCTCTTATTTATGGCATTTGTGCTAAGATTCTTTTCCCTCCAAAGGAAAACCAATGGATTTATGATATTATTAAAAGATGAGATGCTCTCATCCATGTTAAGGATGTAATATATGCTACTGATATAGAAACAGCTAGGTTGAGAAAGGAGAAGAATGAAATGAGTTGCTGGAGACCAATTCTTGTAACCTCATTACTTCTCAAATACAGAAAAAGTATGATATTTTCTATATAATTTTACCAAATAAAGACCTTTAGAACAATTGGAATATATATTATTAATTTGTTCCCTGAACACCTTTGAATGTGCTCATGCCAATTTAAATGGCATCGTCTATGACACACTTAGACTGTGTGACATAGTGCATTATTTCTACACTACAACTTGTATGTCATATGTCTATGCTCGACACATGTGGAAATTGTAACAGTATGTTAAATACTTGCATAACTAAATATATTTGCTGTGTTTATAACTCATTCAATTTTTTGACAGTTTCATACATGTATGCAGGACGTTCTGATTTCTGACCCAATTCTCTTTTATCGTCCTCCTACCACTAATATCTTCCCTTTGACTACAAGTTTCTTTTCCCCGCTCACCTCTTTTTGTTTTCTATGGCTGAGTTTAATCAGGAACATCCGTGTCACAATGGGTTTGGGACTATCTATTAGAGTCTGGTGGATTCATCAGTGGATACATAATTGAAAATATACATGAATAATATCATGGGTGAAAGTTTAGAAAGGGGTGGGTGTGGTTTGAGGAGGGAGAAAGAGGACATTAGCATAAATGAAGGTTATATGTACAAACTGTGTGGAAATGTATTACTTTGTAAGCAGAGGGAAGAGAGAAGAAGAGAAACTGGGGATAAAATAGTTAACAAGTCAAATTACAGTAGTCACAAAAGCCACAGGTTATTAAATCCAAGAGCATGGGAGATCTTTCCATTTCCTGATGTCTTCTTCAATTTCTGATTTTCTTTAAAAAACCAACTCTTTGTCTCATTGATTCTTTGTATTATTTTCTTTCTTTCTATTTTGTTGATTTCAGCTTTCAATTTGATTATTTCCTGCTGTCTAGTTCTCCTGGATGAGCTTCTTTTTGTATTAGGGTTTTCAGGTGTTCTGTTAACTCACTAGTATGGGATTTTTCCAGCTTCTTTATGCAGGCATTTAGTTCTATTAACTTTCCTCTTAACACTGCTTTCTTTGTGACCCATACATTTGGGCATGTCGTGTGGTCATTTTAATTGAATTTTAGGAAGTCTTTGATTTCTTCCATGATCCATTGATGATTCATGCAAGCATTTTTTTAGTTTCCATGAGTTTGTGGGATTTCTGAAATTTGTGTTACTGTTGAATTCTAGTTTTAAGCCATGGTGATCTGATAAGATACATGGTGTTATTCCAATTATTTTGTAGCTCTGGAGGTTTGCTTTGTTACCTAGTATGTGGTCAATTTTTAGAATGTTTCATGAAAAAGTGTATTCTTTTATGTTTTAATGGAAGTTCAGTAGATGTCTGTCAAGTCCATTTGATTCATAACATCTGTGAGTTTCCTTATTTCTCTGTTAATTTTTTGTCTGATGGACCTTTCCAGTGGTGAGAGTGAAGCCTCCCACTATTAGTGTGTGGGGTTTAAAGTGTGATTTAAGCTTTGATAATGTTTCTGCTACATATGAGGGTGCCCTTTATATTTGGGGCAAAGATATTCAGTATTGAGATTTCCTTTTCATGGAATTTTCCTGTGACTAATATGAAATGTCCTTCTTTGTCTCTTTCGATTGATTTTAGTTAGTTTAAAGTCTATTTTGTAGATATAAGGATAGCTATACCAGCATGTTTCTTAGGTCCATTTGATTGGAAAAATTTTCCCCAAAGCTTTACTCTGAGGCGATGCCTGTCTTTGAGGTTGAGGTGTATTTTTTGTATGCATCAGAAGGATGGATCCTGTTTTTGTATCCAATCTGTTAACTTGAACCTTTTTATAGGTGAGTTGAGTCCACTTAATGGATATTAATGACAACTGATTGCTAGTTTCTGTTATTTTAGTTTTCATTTTTGGTGATGTTATTGTGTATGCTTTCCCCTTCTTTAGGATTTGCTGCTGTGAGATCATCTATTGTCTGTGTTTTGTCTTTCTTGGGTCAAAGTTTTCCTTCTAGTACTTTTTGTAGGGCTGGGTTTGTGGCTAGGTATTGGTTAAATTTGATTCTGTCATGGAATTACTTGTTTTGTCCATCTATGGATAGTGAAAATTTTGCTGGGTATAGTAGCCTGGACTGGCATTTGTGATTTCTTAATGTCTGCATAATGCTTGACCAGGACCTTCAGACTTTCATGGTTTCCATTGAGAAGTCATGTGTTATTATGATAGGTCTGCCTTTTTCCTTTGCCTCTCTTAATATTCTTTTTTTTACTCTGTATATTTAGTGTCTTGATTATTATGTGCCAAGGGAACTTTGTTTTGATGCAGTCTATTTGGTGTTCAGTAATCTTTTTTTTATTTTTTTAATTTATTTATTTATTAAAGATTTCTGTCTCTTCCCCGCCACCGCCTCCCATTTCCCTCCCCCTCCCCCAATTAAGTCCCCCTCCCTCGTCAACCCAAAGAGCAATCAGGGTTCCCTGCCCTGTGGGAAGTCCAAGGACCACCCACCTTCATCCAGGTCTAGTAAGGTGAGTATCTAAACTGCCTAGGCTCCCACAAAGCCACAGAGACCCACATTGGAGCACCGGACAGAAATCTCAAGGTCCAAATCAGGAGCAGAAGGAGAGAGAGCACGAGCAAGGAGCTCAGGACCACGAGGGGTGCACCCACACACTGAGACAATGGGGATGTTCTATCAGGAACTCATCAAGGCCAGCTGGCCTGGATCTGAAAAAGCCTGGGATAAAACTGGACTCGCGGAACATAGCAGACAATGAGGTGTTCAGTAATCTTATATCTTCATATGCTTATCTTTCTTTAGGTTGGGAACATTTTCTTCTATGATTTAGTTGAATATATTTTTGTTGCTTTTGAGTTGAACTTCTTTTTCTTCTACCCCTATTATCTTAGTTTTGGTCTTTTCATGGTGTCCCATATTTTAGAGATATTTTGAATTAAGCTTCTGTTAGATTTAATGTTTTCTTTGACTGATGAGTCTATTTCTTCTACTGTATCTTCAGTGCTTGAGATTCTCTCTTCCATCTCTTGTATTCTGCTGTTTATGCCTGCATTTGTGATTCCGGACCATTTTGTCATAATTTCCATTTCTATAATTCCCTTCTTTATTGTCTCTATTTCAGTTTTCAAGTCTTGAATTATTTCTTTCATCTGTTTCATTGTTTTTTTTTTTAATTTTCTTTAAGGCACTTGTTGATTTCTTTGAATTTTTTTGTTTTTTTTCCCTTCATTTCTTTGAGAGAATTTTTTCATTTCCTCTTTAAGAGCCTCAAATATTCTCCTAAAGTCATTTTTTTTAGGTAATTTTCTTCTGTTTCATCTATATTTGGGTGTATAAGTCTTGCTATTGTAGGGCTACTAGTTTTTGTTGGTGTTGTATTGTTCTTTGTGGGATTGAGTGTTTTTTTAACCTTGTTTAACAATCTTTTTTTCTGACTGGTGTAGTTGGAACTGTTTCTCTGGTAATCCATCTTCCAGGTGCCAGTGCATCCAAGGCTCAGATAATTACCCTTCATAGTGCAGTCAGGACCTTGTTTCCAGTTGCCTAGTGGTCACTCGGTTTTCCGGGAGGTTGCTCCTCGGGATTACTCTGCAATCCTGGGGGCGGGGGGGGGGGGGTCATTCAGTACTGCTCCCATGGGAGTTGCTTTCTTAGAGCAAGTCTTGCTGAGGTCACTACCTTGGGCCTGCTCTGGCAAAGGTTGCTGGCTTGGACCTGCTCTCTCAGATTTGTGCCTGGTCCTGCAGAGGTCTCTTGCTCAGACCTGCTTCCTCAGTGGTGGCTCCCTTATACCTGCTCCTGTGGAAGTCATTGTCTCAGGCCTGCTCTGGCTGAGACCACTGGCTCATCAGGTCTGTTCCCACAGATGTACTTGCCTTGGGTCTGCTCCCACAGAAGTCCCTGGTTTGGGCCCACTCCCACAGAGGTCTCTAGCTTAGGCCTGCTCTCTCATAAGTCCCTAACTCATGTCTGGTCCTGTAGAGGTTTCTGACTCAGGCCTGCTCCATCAGTGGTTGCTTGCTTGTACCTCCTGTGGAGGTCACTGCCTCAGGCATGCTCTGGCAAAAGTCACTGGCTCAGATCTGCTCCTATGGAAGTCATTGCCTGTAGCCTACTCCGGCTGAGGTTGCTGGCTCAAGCCTGTTCCCACAGATGACCCTGGCTTGGGCTTGCTCTCTTGGAGGTCCCTGACTTGCACTTAGTCCTGAGGAGGTCTCTGGTTAGGGCCTGCTCTGGTGGATGAACATTTTGTTAATATTAAGGCATGAAACCACACATCCGTCTGGTCCTATATAAAGACTTCTTTATGACTGCTACTTCTTCATCCATTCAAAGCCTGTTGCATGTGAAAGTCTTCAAGCCAGTGGCATTCCTAGGTCTGTCTTCTGCTGTGGTTCTCAGTGGAGTCAAGACCTGCCAAGTGTTCATGGGACCAAGCACTGCAGTGAGACTTCTGGAGGTGAAACTTACCAAACAATCATGGGTATTCTTCTTCAATAGTGCTGTAATTTTAGGCATGGCTCTTCAGGGACCTTCTCAAAGCTGCCTTACAACTAACCTTTTTAAGTAGAAGGAGGAATTTTTGCAATAATGAAATACACTATGGTAAATTGAATCCCAATTACTTGTCACCAGTATCACCATCAGATATCACGATAGACAATGTGTTTATTTAGGCCAGCATGTAGAGACAGGCATGGGCTATGGAGTTGTATCGACTGTATGTCACATGGGATAGCATCCTTATATTGTGTATAACCATAGATAGTATGTGCACATAAATTCTCTTGTATGTGAGTGGCAAAGGAGAAAGGAGAGAGAGAGAGAGACCCTGTGTGTTCAAAGCCACTTGTATCATTGAGCCACAAAGAATTGTTCTGAAGAAAGAGGAAATAGGCCCTGATTATAGTATGTAGCCTGGGAGGGCAGTGGTAGGAATCTTGTGACTAGAGATGGCAATGATGCCTTGGAGAGAGGGGTAGAGGGAGCAATATAAAAATAAAATTTACAATAAAAGAACTATAATAAAATACAATGAAACTCTTCTATTATGCCAAGTCCCACATGAAGCACGCAGAAGAACGTGCTGTCAGCCAGAAGTGTGGAGTGTTCCCACCAGTTCCCAGTTCCTCAGAATGGAAGCAGCTCTCCTGGCATTATGCTACTGTCATTTCTTGGTAAATCCACGTCATTAGCATTGATTTCTTGAGCAGAGATTAGAGGTTTAGTTAGGAGAGGAAGGCAGGAGCGGATATTATCTGAGCCAACGCAGCTCTGGGTCTCACAGATGACATTTTCCTCTTTGCTTCATTAACTTGCAGAGCTTGTTGAGCTTAGCCTGCTTCTAATTAATTCTTTTACTGGCTTTTTTTTTTTTGAATGTGCATCATTGCTGGCAAACCATATAAAATGAAGAACTCTCTCTAAGGTTTTACCCTTTTAATTATTATTTTTATTGCTCAAATGAAGCTCCAGAATTGCAAATGTTGACATTTTAGTTTATTCTAGTCATTAGAGTTTTCAAAAGGGAAAGGAAAAAGAAAGAAAGAGGAGGAGGGAATGGTGCAGGCAGGAGGTGGTGTGGGGCACCGGAAAGGCAGTGAAATTGGGTCTCACTGTAGAGAAGAGAAAACAAACAGGTTTGTCACAAGCAACCCCAATGATGGCTCTGCCCTTTTGAAAAGAGCAAGAAACAAAATATCCCCACAATTAGGAGACGAATCCCTAGCAATCTCTTAGGCCATTCAGCCTTTGGATTGCAGAGGGATTCGCACTATTTGCTTCGTTGCTTTTCTTAAGCAAAGAGCTCCTAACTAATACTCTATTCAGGGTTTCATTGTTGATATTTGTTTCCATTTGGATATTCAAAACCCTCAGAATAAATCTGAGAAATAAAAAGCAGCCTCCATAAAAAGTAATTGGCAACAAAGTCGCTTTGATGATGCAGTGAGTTAAGCAAATTTTCTTTTTCTAGCCAGGTTCAACAAGCTTAAGAAATCAGCTTTAACTAGTATTAACTGAACAGGTTCATACAAACATATTAGTTTGGTTATGTGAATAAATGCGGGAGGCTGTTTGTAGGGGACTTATAAAGTGATTTGAGAAAGATCTACCTTTTTGTATTTGGCATCAAGTTTGTAATTTAAGATACATTCAAATAAAAACGAATGCCTCCTACTACCAATCTTCTTCTTACTATGCACGGAAAAGAAGGTTGATTTATAAGCCCATTTTTGAAGTTGAGAGCCTTTTTTTTTTCCCTGCAGAAATGTGTTTTAGTTCCCTAGCCACTCACAAAAGCCTATTTCAGACATAATGCAGCTGAACTATAGTAATGTCCTAATAACACTTTAGAAACTAAATACAAAGCATAACTATGCTTCTACGGAATAATGTATTCAGAAATTAAATTTGCATATCTAGGAAATGGTCTCTTATGCTGTGGTAGGAGGGGAGTTATATAGGATCCAAGTCTTTCGGGCTCCTTTCATTGGGACACACAAGTTTGAGCCAGTAGGAGCTGTAGACTTGTAGCTGTGAATGTACACGCATTGGTGGGCGGCTCCTACTTCCCACCTTGGACGTGTTCACAAAAGAATGCAAGAACAACTGAATCAAGGGCAGGAAAATTGATATGAGAAAGCCCATATGTCCATACGCTGGGTGTACACACTTATCACAGTGCACTTGTGGAAGTCAGGGGACGACATCAGATGTCATTTCTTACCTTCTGTTTAATGTATGCTACTACATATGGCAAGCTCACTCACTAACCCCTGAAAGTTTAGGAATTCTTCTTTCTCCACCTTCCATCTTGCTGGAGAGCCACTGAGTTCACAGATAAGGGCAGGCATGTCTAGCTTGTACATGGGTCTGGGCATCCTATCCCATCTCAGTCATCATACTTGCATGGCAGCAGTTTGTCCTACTGAGCAATCTTATTAACACTGAAAATTGTTTCTTTTTATTATTTTTATTTATTTACTTACTTTGTTACTTACATTTATAAAGGATTGTTTCCTACGTAGGCATAATGAGACAAAGGAAAAGGGGGTGATAAGCAAATAAATCCCTTAACAAAGGCAGGATTAGAGACATAAAGAGGAAGAGTTTGCAATCACATCTTCCTTGCATGAGGAGTGGCCATCTCTTCATCAGGCAGATGGGGAATATGGAAGAAAAGCATCACTGAAGGATTTGGGTCATTCTCTGCATTTGAAAAAGGGCCAACTTTGCAAAGGTAGCTAATAGGAGTGTAGATAAATCAGGACTTGAATCCTAAAAAAAACCTCACATTTAACTGACAGTGTGCTAGGGATGAAGGTGCCAGTCTTCCTCACTGGAAATAACATAATTCTGAATACTTACTTTTTTTCAAGGAGCTGACTTTCTCCAGTTTAAAGTAATCTTTAAAATTAAACACTCAAAGGAACAAAATATTGTTTCCTTTTCTTACCTGAACTGATTCCAAATGTCATCCTCTCGCTCGGTTAGTCCTGGCACAAAGCACAAAACTTATTTTTTAGAGTGTACCTGTTTCTCAGCTATGAAATTAGTCCCTAAGAGACCCTGGTCATGTGGGAAAGCATTTAGATGCCCTGCTGAGAAGCTGGACCAGCTTCTGCAGCTGAGCTAATGAACTGATTCTCTACTTGCAGTATTGGCTCTCCTCATTGGCAGAGAGACATCGTTGGGTGTCTGCACAGCTCACATTAATTTCCCAGCATTACAGTCTGATCCAGCTCTAAAGTGCTTACTTCCAGTTTCCTCTGATGTTGGGCTCTGTTGTTAGCGCCATCCTAATGAAACCTGAGAGTTCTGAGCTTCAAAGTATATCTGCCCTTTTCTTTGAGGTTTTATACATTTCTCTTTAGGATGCACATCTTTCCAAAGAGATCTTTACTCTGCAACCCCGTTTTTCAGCAAAACAAATGATTGTGAAAGACTTGGCAAGAGATGGTGAATTGCATCAGTTTGAATTAAGTCTCTGTGATAGATATTAAGATTTTTGTAATTATGACTCATTTATATACATTTTTATTTTATTCTATCTTTTCCTTTGATGAGAAGAGAATTAGGAAGGAGAATGACATTATTTCTACCTGGTTTCATCCTTATATAGCCATCAGGTGGTCCATGTTTGGAGGGCTGCTGGAAGGCAGTGGTCCAGAAGAAAATAAAGTGGAGATTAAGAAGTCTGAGTTTTCGCCGTGTTGCCTTTCAATGTTGCTGTTGTTAAATGCCTTGATTTTCAAAAAGATCATAGTGAGTAGAATGCAGAAATGATAGAGCATTTATGAGCATTTGCGTTTTGGAGGTGACTGAGAGGGTAGAATTGTCTGGTGAGGAAAGCATCTTCCGGCAGGTGGCTCAGCCTTGTGACACTGCCAAACACTTAACAGCAGCCCCTGAGAGGCAAGGCAGTCTTCCATGCTTCTAATGTTTTCCAGACTGTGATACACTGAGCGATAGAAGCTGCCAGAAAATGCCATCAAGAGTGTTGTATAAGTGACAGAAAGACAGTTTGAGTAAGTGTCTGGGCCAGGTGAGCCGACAGGTGGGCCTTATGCTGCTGGAGAGATGGCAAGGAGCAGGCTCCATGGGGGAGGCTGGGAAAGTATATCTCAGGAAAGCTGGAACTCGCTCTTGAACCTTCCTGGAGGTCACATGGACATGGACATTACTAATCTTAGGACAAGTGTCATGCTCTGTATTTCTCTGGTGTGCCGTGTATTAGGTGTAATGTGTTCATACAAAACATCATTTGTGTATATGGTACAGCACCCAAATGGAGTCTAGGTTGACCAGAAGGAATGAGTAAGCTCATGTCAGCTTTGTGGCAGACTGTGAGACGTAAGTTGGAGCTGCCCGCCTGGCAACCCCAGCTTCTACTTTCAAGTTAGTTGGATGGTCAATTTAATCAAAATGATGTTTTAAATTTTAAAACAACAACAACAAAAATTCAGTAATTGCATTTAGAATGAATCTCATGTTTTTCTTTTTTAAATAACTGTGATTGTTTCAGATGTTTGTAAAACTTGAGGGGAATGTTAAAAGCAATGTGTCTCAGTCAGATGAAATGAGGACTATGTTATAACCTGACTCTAAATGATGCAGAAACACAGTAATTATACTTGATATCCCAGCATCCTTGTGATAACCTAACCACAAAGAAAACTAAGCCTCTATGCACCCAATACACTGTAGCCCTGACTGCAATTGATTTCAAGACCCACAATTTAATTTTAAACTCCAGTCATGTGTGATTTTGCTCTGTATATATTTCCTAAGCAGGACAGATTTGAGAAAATGTAATTGTTTTTTCTCTTAATTTTATTCCACTGTTTCTTTAGCATGTAGAAGATTACTTGTTGGAAATAAACTGCCACCTCTCCCCGTGTCTCCACCCTGGTCCTTATGCTTTTGCTTTCTCTGACCACTGAGGAGGTTTGTGAAAATTGGAACTGGTTAAGCCTGTTAGTGTACAAGTTAGAACTGAGATTCGTTCAAAATTCAATAGTGTCTTTTGCTTCTACTAAGAATATATGACAATTTTATTGAGCATCCTTTGGGTATATATCCAAAAATGTATTGCTGGGTCTTGAGGAAGGTTGTTTTCTAATTTTCTGAGAAATTGCCATACTGATATCCAAAGAGGCTGTACCAATTTGCACTCCCCCCAGCAATGCAGGAGTGTCCCTTTACTCCACATCCTCTCCAGTATAAGTTGTCATCAGTGTATTTGATCTTGGCCATTCTTACAGGTGTAAGATGGAATCTCAGAGTTGTTTTGATTTGCATTTCTCTGATAGCTAAGGATGTTGAGCATTTCCTTAAGTTTCTTCCAGCCATTTTAGATTCTTCTGTTGAGAGTTCTTTGTTTATGTCTGTACTCATTTTTTTATTGGAGTATTTATTCTTTTGATGACCAATCCCTTGAATATTCATAGCAGCATTGTTTGTCATAACCAGAACCTGGAGACAACCAAAATGCCTCTCTATCAAAGAGATAAGGGAAATGTGCTACATTTATACAATGGAGTACTACACAGCAAGAAAAAATAATGACATCTTGAAATTTGCAGGCAAATGGGTGGTTCTAGAAAACATCATATTGAGTGAGGTAACCCAGACCCAGAAAGACAAATATCATATGTGCTCACTCATAAGTGGCTTTTAGACAAGAAGCCAAAAAAAAGCAGCCTATAATACATAATACCAAAAAACCTAGACAACAAAGAGGACTCTAAGAGGGACATACATGGGTCTAATCTACATGGGAATCAGAAAAAGACAAGATCTCCTGAGTAAATTAGGAGCATGGGGGCCATGGGAGAGGAGTCAAGAGGAAGGGAGAGAAAGGGAGGGGAGCAGAGACAAATGTATAGCTCAATAAAATCAATAAAAAACATGATATTTGAATAGTGTGAAAACCAAAAGAAAAAATAATGTAGTCGTGGGCGATCCAAAATAGGCAGTGGGCCTGGGACCTGTCTCCTCAAACAAACTAGATGGCAATGGTACTTTCATTCCAACATCAAAATCCAATTTCACATTCATGGGGAAATACCAGTAAATAAAAACCTGATTTCTGTGGGTTCAACAAGACATTGGGGCAGGTTTACTCTGTATATTACCATACATAGTCCAGGCTTGAAAGAGCAGCATCTCCACTAAAGATGGGTCTAAACAAGATAGTAAGGAATGGGGTTCAAGTTACTATTTAAAAGGTAGAGGGCTGGCCTGGTATATAAATGACCCTGACTCTAGTCCCTGCCAGGACTTAATCTTGGTGTGAAGGCACAAACCTGGGATCCTATTACTTAAATGATAAAAACAGAAATAGTAATTTAAAGTCACTGACAGCCACATAATGAATTTGGGGCACAGACATATTCCTTCTACATTTAATAAACATGTGTGTGTGTGTGTGTGCATGTGTGTATGTGTGTGTATGTATATATAATCAGATTGGGTGTAGGTATATGATTTCATGTTCTTATTTCATTTGAAAGGAATGCATACAATGCCAGCAGGAAGCAAACATCAGTGTTACATAGAAGTACAAGAACTATTCTAGGAATCAAGAGATTTATTGTTTAGCTTCTTCCCTGGTAAAGTCAGTATTGCAAAGCTTTTGGACTTTTGTTTTCGGCCTGATAAATACCATGATACACACACACACACACACACACACACACACACACACACACACACTCTGAAAGGAAATATGACCATGACCCTAAATATCCCACTCTTTCTTTAAATTGATGAGTATTTACAACACCAAATTTTTCAAAAGCCTATAACTTAGCATTGAATTGTTTGTTATAATATCTTGAATCAATCAGCATATCCCTGTTTGTTTATGAGATAAAAAGGGACAATGACAAGGTCAGCTTAAGGCTGTGAGAAATGAGAGATTGTAAGTAGTTAAGTCAACCCAAAATGAATCCTAATTTAATTCTTAATAATTCTGACTGGGTGCCCTTAAGTCTATCTGGAACTAATTAGTAGCAAACGAATCAACAGCTAGGAACTTGGAGGTGAAGTGTCCTTAACTGTGCAGTGATCAAGCTGGGTCCTGTTCTCACATCACTCTCTGTTATTAGACTCTGACTTTTTCTACCTCATATGAGAAAACCATAAACCAAAGGGTCAACGGATCTTTTCCTCCTGTCTTCCAGCAAGCTAAGTGGCTAAGTGAGGATTTGAGAGCAAAGCTCACCATCACACTTTTAAAGATGAAAGGGCTTTGAAAGTATAAGTACAGGGCTATTTTAACCATACAGGAGTTCAAGCGGCTTTTGCTTTAAATAAAAATAAAGTAGGCATTGGGAGTAATACTTCCAACTACCGTACTGAAATTTCCTTGAGCAAAATAACAACAGCATTTATTCAATATATTTTAAAGGGGAAATTCTCTGCTGGAAAGATTGCTTTCAAACTCATTTCAAACTTTTTGGCTTCATTGTTTCTTAGGCACTATTAACTTTCAGTAGTAAAAATTTCTCTTCCCTTAAGCTCTAGTACCTTCCTGTAGTTCTCATTCAGTCTGACAAGGCATCTCTTTTTCCTGCTACATTGTCTTTGGCCAATATTTTCTTTCTCAATTTATCCATCATCTTAACTGACGTAAGTGTGCTTGCATGGACAGAGCATTGGTATAGCATTGATATTTCCAATCTAATCAAATTTCCTTCACCTGTTGAAAATTTCCAAACACATGAAAGAAGTGTGCTTTCCCTACTTTGCCTTATTTTAATTTGTATTCTACTTCCTGTCACATAGTAATTTATTTCAAATCAGATTTTGCACATATTGTAAGAATTTTGGTCACGTTTTAATACATTGTATATATTTATCCCCCAATATCTCTTTTTTTTATTTTACGTGCATGGATTTTTGTGTGTTTTGGGGTGTGAATATACTTATAATGTATTGGGTGAAGGTCAGAGGACACTGGTTGTAAACCTTCAGGTGCCTTCTATCTTTTAGAGGGCAGTCTCTCTCTATCCATAAACTTCTTCATGCAGGTGAGGCTCACTAGTCAGTGAACTACAGGGAGCCTCCTGCCTGTTTCTCTCTTCCATCCCTCCATTACTAGAATTACAGGAATGTAGGAAGGCCCTCACATTTGTAAGACAAGTGTTTTTACTGATGTAGCCATATCCCCAGCTCCTGATCTCTCTTTAAATTGATGAATACTTCTCAAGAGCTAAGTCTCTGTAATTTTTTCTTTAGATACAGCTGAAACAAAGTGTCTGTATCTTTCAGAATATTGAGATTAAATATAATATTGTTTTGGGCATATTCTCTTTAAACTTTAAAAATTCTTAAATTCACTGAAAGGGGTTTTTATGATGTTATTTTGTTAATTGATTTTAGTAACTTCTGAAGCATTTTAAGTTTTTAGGCTTTGACTGTGAGGGCATTATACAATCCTCTTAGGTGTTTTTAGTCTGTTCGCTTCTAATTTATTATTTTCTAATTTGGAGACTATTCTCCAATAATTGTGAGAAGAGGCAAATCTTACCAAAACATCTTACTCATTCATTCCACAAATCATCCCTGGTAAATGCAAAAACCATCTTCTATAATCCCAATACATTAACTTCCTAGCCTTTCCGCAGTCTACATCTGTGATCAGGGCTGTTATACAAAGCATCTCAAAACTATTGTCATAAAAGCTGATGTTCAGAGAGCTGAGTGGGGATGTAACATCTTTTTGCAATTGTGAACTGAGAGAGCATGAAAGCTGGGGACTAGATTCACCTGAAGGCAAGCCCATGTTCACTTTGTGAGTGCTTACTATTAAGTGGGAACCCAAGGACCGGGTTATGGCCTTAGGACCACTTGAAAAGTGCTGACTCATGGGTGGGAACACTGAGAGGGTGCAGTTCAGAGTGGAGTGCAGAATATCTATTGCTGAACTTCTCAAATTTTCACATGACTTTCTCAAAACACCCTAATGGAGTTTCAATGGAGATGTGAAAACCAATAGATACTGTGGTCCATTTCTTACCTACCACCAAGTACATTTATTTTTATTCTCACAGAGAACTGTAGTGTTTATCTCTCATTAAAGAGAATTTTCTTTGTATCAAATAGAGACCTTTATAGAAAATCAGAACTGATTAAGCTAAAGAGAACTGTTGATGTGTGGAGCTCATCATTCCTAACTGATACTTCTGCAACAGAAATCTGACACCTAAACTCGGGAGTCATATGGGAAGAGGGGGCGTAAAGGCTGTAAGATCAAGAAGAATAAAAAGTTTTCCATGAGACTGTACCTTATAGAAATGCAAAGAAAGCAATATTGGTGACACCTTATCAAAATGGCTGTCTGAACAAGACCTGATCAAGAAGAACATCTCTAGCTGTCTAAACATTCTTTTTTCATTCATTTCCTTGCATATTTTACATTGTATTCACTGTCTCTTCTAGTAGATTTTCAGCATCAAATCAATTTTCTTTATGTATCCTTAGCAAATGCCTACAAAATCCTAGTGTCTGGAAGATAAATGTTGAGTAAATATGGATGGATTTCAATGTTTCAGCCTTTAACCATCAGTCTAGATGTGGGGCCTGTATCCTGGGCCAATAGACCAATGTTTTATTTTCACTAGTTTCTAGACACTGTGCTTCATTCTTAGTGGTGCTCTTGATGTATATGGCAATACTCAAATAAGGAGTCAAGAACCAACCTGGTGGCAGCCTAAGATGTAACACATTGTTATCTGATGATCTATAAAAGGAAAACAGTACGTGGTCTCAATAAATTTATCACAGGTTAGGGGGAAAAATCAAAAAGTTTAGGACCTGATGTAGTCACATGACATTATTCACCATTCCTCCCCCCACAAAAGATTTTGTTGCGTTGCTTACACTTAATTTCTAAACTTAGAAAAGTATGCCCTAAGTTTTGGGGAGTTGATAAGTCAAACATTCCTCATCTCACAAGCTTTACCACTGTGGGTCATTTGTAATGCTCCGTGCTTTCAGCTTAAATTAGTTTGGCTTTCACCGATCCCTTAATATGCATAATCTGACCCAATATTGAGATGGTCTTTAGAAAGATAGAGAGTTAAGGGAAAAATAGATATGAAGTGATTTTTAAAGATTTCCCAAATGCTAGCAGGCTAATTTGAAGGACTCTAGCAGAATTCTGATCAGAGTGCAATTCTCTCTCACAGCTGGATCGTAGCAGCTGGCTATTCCATTTTAATGTTCCTTGAATAGGAATAAGCAGTTAGGGTGCCAGGGTTGGATTCAAACTGAACTCACCTTTTACAACAGATGTTGGAAATGAGATAAGGACCATGTAAACAAAAGTATATTGTTTGATTTATGTCTATTTTGATAGATATTACTTAGCGGAGAGTCAGGGGAATGTATCATACATGAGTACCAAGCAGCTATTTGTAATGAAAACATCAGTTCTTCTTATACATAAAGTCATTTACTTGATAATTTCACTAACTGTTTGATATTCTTAGATGGTATTTTGATAATAAAAAATGATGTTTAACTGGAAGCCATAACAAACTGAGTAATGTCATATACAAAGTCAAAAAAGTAGTTGTTACGCTTAAGATGCAAAAATAAATTAAAAAGATAAGGTACATGTGAAATGAGAGCCCAAAGCAGTGTTTGGTTATTGTGTATGCAATAAAGTTTCAACTCTAAGCTCAAAATACATTGTGATAAACAAAGAGCTAAGATTGCTTCATGCCAAGCACTGTGCATGTTCCTTCATCTAATTATCATAGCCACACAGTAGATTACTTATTAGGCATACTATCTTCATTTTTCAGAAGAAAAAATGTAGTGATGTGTGTTAGCACATCTCAAATTGGACTTTAACATTCTGGGACATTTATTTCTATAATTTGTCATTCTGTAACTCATTTGCTAATGAAAGTACAAGAAACTTAGAAATAAATATTTGGGAACTTCAGGGTCAATGTCTAATGTAGCTTTACTTTGATTCTGTTGCTAGAGGTAGGGCAGAATTCTTGCCTTTGTGAACTTCCCTTTCCTTTTACATTGGTACTTGAGCTCAGTGTTCAACACAAATGGCCTATGGGTTTCTAGAAGAAGAACTGGCTATGTGTTCTATGCCAGTATTGATTCCAGTGGAAGTCTCGATTTCCCCCCAAATAGATTACAATTACATTTTAATTGAAGTATATCAAACAGTCTCTTTGCTGATTCTCAAGCAGTTGAAATACAGATGAACTGAAGTACTTAGTGGTCCTTTTATTATTTAATATTTAACTTTTTTTTCTGGTGTTGTTCCAAAGTTAATAACCACTAATTCTGTATGAGAATATGTTGGTGAGATTTCAGAAATAGACATTAGAATTTAAGCTGCTGTGCCTATTTATTGCAATCAAAATAGGGCATAGGGAGGCGAAGAGCTCTTAGACAGCAGGACCTTCCTGGTGTTGGGTATGCGTGCCAAGGATTCCTTTTTTCCTTTTTTGGTGATGCTCAAGATTTGAGGTATAGTCCAATATAGCTGTGCTTAGCAGTGCCCTTAATACATTTCCTAGTTTGGCACTTGATATTCTGTAGAGTTAAATAGTATATATGCAGCTTTCAACTATAAATATCTTTAATAGACAATTAAAATATTTAACATAAAGATCAGGCTGTGAAAATTATGTTTGAAGCATCTCCCTTTTTTGTCATTTTTCTAGAAAATTTGAAAGTAGTTGTCAATCCATACCTTGTGATCTGAGGAAGATTCTTATGGGATACTTTCCTAAAAACCTCATTAATATTTCTTCATCTAAAGAAAAGATCGTTTTTTTGATTAAGCAACATAATGTTCTGAATAATGGACTCAGATCTTCCTAATATTTGTTATTCACAGAAGTTTTCTGTCCTAAAGATAAACACAGACCCTATTACATGTCTTCACAGCAAGTGTTCCTGACAGACTCTATGGCTAGCAAATCCAATCTGTATGAGTTCTGTAACTAATGTTTTTTCTTTTCTCCCAAATAATCTTCTAGGAATAGTAAAAGGGGTACATCTGTGTAAGAGTCAGAGTAACTCAAAAATGTGATCTATTTGGATTCTAAAATAATTCATGATGTTGTAAAATCCAATTATTCAAAAAATAAAATTGAATGGACAAAGAAAATGTATCTGCTCATTGGGGAAAGTATGTAACTGAATTAGGAAAAAATTGGGCAAAAAAAAAAAACAGTCAGTTTTAAGAGGAAGAAGAATCACGGTGAGAGATGGTTTTAACAGGTCAGCCTGTTGCTTGCCAGTTTTATTTAAACTTTATCACTCTCCAGATTGGAAAGGTGAGATTCTAATTAGCTCCTTCCTATCACTCAAGGCTCAGCCTCTCCAAGCAATCTTTGGGTAATAATCATAGCTCTACTTTGATCAACTTCAGGGAACTCACAGAGCCAAAAATTAAACAGATGCTTATGAAATTGGCTCCTACCACCTGTTCTCTTGACCCCTGCTCACCCAGTTAGTAAAGATCAGTGTTCTTCAATTAGTCCAAGTGATATCAAATATGACCAACATCTAATTAATACTGGGCAATTTTATCTCAATGCTACAATCTTAATTCTCCCAAATTAATATTCAGTACATTACATATTATACCGCATTGGAATAGTAAATAAAGCGTTACTCCTTCCTTGATGTATGTATAATCTTAAAAATAACAATGCCATGCAATCTAATATTCTCTCTCAAATTTAATTGATCACAACTCACTTGCTTTAGAACAAAATTAGCTTCATAAATTTTCCAACATATTTTCCTAATGTTAAAGAACAACAATAACTCAAATCTTGGTGCCAGCAACAACAACAAAAACCTAGAAGTGAGTAATCAGGAAGGAGTTCAGCCTCCTTCCTCTATTCTTGCTCCAGGGTTTTGGATACTAGGCTTTGCTACATAGGTCTGGCAGAACTGATGCTTGCCACGGAATTCTGCACATCCGTAAACTCTCCACAATCTTCTTGCCTTAGCTTCCCAAGTGATAGAATTGGAAATTTGTGCTATCATGCTTGACTCCATGTCCCATTTCCTACTTAGGACTGAACTTGACGGGACAGCCAGGAGTCCTTTGTTTTCACAGATTTCCATCAGTTTCAGCACACATCAACAACAGATGATCACGGGAGTGGACTTGGTCAGAGGAAGCTAACATTGTGCTTTATTCAGATGTTTGTTTTTATTTTATTTATAATTCATTTTAAATTTTTCATAAAATATATTTGTTCACATGTTTTACCTTCCCTAGATCTACCCAGATTTCCATACCCAAACAACCTTATATTCTTTTTCTCTCTTAAAAATTTAACACAAAGTCAAACAAAGAAAAAAGTGTGTGTGTGTGTGTGTGTGTGTGTGTGTGTGTGTGTGTGTTGGACTATTATTCCTGATCATAATGATTCCTACCTTGGAAGGTAATTGACATTCACAGTGTCATTCCTTTGAAGAAACTGATTTCCCCTCTCCTGGAATCTAACAATTGCCAATAGATTCTTGGCTAGTGCGGTGCTTTGTGTGTCTGCTTTATCTTCTCACTAGTGGAATTTTGTCAGGTTTTAACTTGTACAGGTCTTTTGCACAGTGTCATGGTCTCTGTGAGCCCATATGTTTATTAACCTTGTTGTATCACAAAAATGCAATATCTTTGGAGACATATGCTCTATCTTACCATCATTTTGTCTTCTCTTCTCTATAGATCTCTGAGTCTTAAAAAGGGAAGGATATGATAAAGATACACCATTCATGGCTGATTGCTTTTGCTGTCTACATACTGGCCATTTGTGAGTATCTGTGTTGATTACCATCTACTGAAAGAGGTTCCTACGATGAGGGGCTAATGATGCACTAATCTGCATGGACAGCAATATGATCATCTATAAAACATCACAAACACTAAAACTGCAGATTGTGTTACAAAACACAAACATGAACAACGAAGACTAAATGCTGCTTTTGGAAACTCAGCACCCGCATGTCCAGAGGAAAGAGAGTTTTCTGAAGAACAGGAAAAAGAGTTCACAATATCACTGTCTCTCTGCTCAGAGTAGTTGTCTTTAAAGTATTTTTGCTGATGATAAAAGCATGGAATATCTATTGAATATATATATATTGATTTCATATATAATACATATATATGACTTTTTTCAATATATATTGAAATATCATGAGAAAACATAGCCAAAGTTAAACTTCTCTGTATTTTGGAGTATTATTAGGCCATTAAAAAGAAAATTAGCTCATTTGCAAAAGAAAAATAAAGTACAAATTAAGATTGTTGTATTAAGTGAAATAGCTACATTCAGAAACACAAAGAGCACAGGGTTTCTCTCTTAGATACTGAATTTTACCCCCTCCCTACACACATACACACATAGTATAGACTACAGAGACTGACAACAAAATTTTTAAAGGAAAAAGTCAAAGCTATGCAAACAGTGAAGAACAGAAGAAGGTGGAGAGCAGGATGTGGCATCACAATACAGTTCACCTCCATATGAAGAAAATAGAAAGAAAGAGAGAGAGAGAGAGACAGAGAGAGAGAGAGAGAAAGAAAGAGAGAGAAAGGAAAAGGAAAACCAAAAATCCATGAAAGACTAATTAATACCTTGGAAGGAGCTAAGGAATTGCTCTCTTAATCTGGTGTGATAGAAACAAATGATTTTGATTAAACTTATATCTTTAAGATGACATGTTATAATTTCAACCTCTGCTTTAATGGTCTAATTAAGACCAAAAAAACTTCACTGTGGACTTATTGATCAAATTTCTCAAGATACAGAGCCAAAGAAAAATACCATATAAGATAGAAAAATAGTTTTGGATAAAGGAAAACAAAACTGCAATATTGATGCATTTCAGTTTTTCTTTCAAAACAGAAAATCTGGGCATGGAAAACAGTAAAATTGACAGTAATGACAGGGAGAAACAGGACCTCATTCCCAGCATTTCTTTGCCTTTCAGTTGTTTTTTTGATAAAGTGTTCAGCAGTCCTTTTCAATAGAAAGAAGTTAGTAATGAGTGGACAGAGGATGAACTGAGATAAATTCAAGGCCTTATTTCATCTGGGATGTGGAAAGCAAAGACGTATCATAAAAACAAGATTAAAGCAAAACTGGAAAAGAGGATACAAAAGGTGGAAATTAGACAAAAGTTCAGAAGCCAGAGGTAATAGAAACAAGATGAAAATACAGAACCCAAAGGAAAAATAGAATTTACAAAGTTAGTGCAGGAAGTACCCAATAAATTCACAATTGCCATGGGAAATCTCCTGGGAGAAGGTCCCACCACATCTGTGGGTATTAAGAATTGGATGTGAAGGACTTCCCCTTTCAAAAGAGGTGTTACATGTTCCCTGACTAAGACCTGTGTTAAGATTTCACCTCTCAGTAAAGGCTTTGCTTTCCCTTGACTGAAACCCTATGCTAAGTATCTGAGGAAAAACATGGCTATGTACTAAGAAATTTTCTCTGGAACCAGGTGACAAATCCCCAAACAATTTCGGGTGGCTTCCACAGCTAAGACATTTTCTCTTTCTTCCCACAACAAGTGCTCACATTTCCCTGTAAATGGTGCTTTTCGGAATGTTAGGACTTCCAACCACATGTGTACAAAATGAAGTTAGAGGATGAAATGGAAAGGAAGATGGGAAATTGGAGAGAAAGGATTCATGTGGTCCCTTAGAGAAAACCAACTCTAGTATAAATTTTGTGACTTCTGCTCAATTCAATTAAGGTTAATGACCAGAAGAGTTCAGTGCAGAGAGACCTGAATGGCAAATGATGCTCAAAGTTAAAGTTATAGGAAAGCTGCAGGTTTTGTGAGTGCAAAACAGCAGGTTAGGCTAGAGTGTCAAAAATACTAAAACATATCAGGGACTAATGCAAACAACATGTAAGGTCAAAGCTCTACTTCAGGGATAGATGAATGAGCAAGACTATGAAGATAAAAGGTCAATCACTTTGACCACACTGGGACACAGGAGAGGGATGTGCATCAAGTTGAATGTCATCTTCTCACAGATAAGAAGCTTTGAATCTCTGGCAAAATGAAACCGTTGCTGGGTAGCCAGATGAATTTGGAAAACAGGGTATCATTATATATATATCCCAGTCTCCATTTAAACAGGATGTGAAGAGAAGCACTCAAGAGTCAGATGAGAAAGACAAAGCTTGACATCACACAACAGAGCTTGACATACTCACTGTCTTTTACTTCCCTACCTGGGATTCCTGTGTGATAGACCACACTGACTCATGTCTTGTGCAATTGCTTCGTCAGTGACCCAGTTGTCACTTTATTCACAGCATGGTAGAGAGAGATACCTTCTTCCTTGTAAAAGTCTAACTTGTTAGCAATGTTTTTATGAGACTCTGTGGCAAAGGAAGAACATTTTGGACGCATGCAGATATCAAGTTAGGCATATATCTGTGCAGATATATTTGTATATGCCTATAATAGCACTCAATGAGGAAAGAGTTCACAAATTGGAAACAGCAATGAGGGATATATGTTAGGGTTTGGAGAAAGGTAAAGGGGGATATAGTTTAATCATATTATAATTTCGATAATAAAATAAACATAAGATATTTATTCTCAATTATTTATGTAACAGTAGCACTGCAAATTTCATGAAATTATAGAGGAGAGCAAACAAATAGTTATAATTCTAAGCACTAAGTGGCAATCAACAGGTGTGAATTCCCTCTATTCCAAACCTCTATTGTTTTTGCGTTTCTATTATTCACAGTTACATGGCACTCACCTTCTGCGTGGTAACAGACCCACTTTGTGGCCCTCGGTGGCATCTCTGTTTCCACCACAACACATGCTCCTGTGTATTATTCTACTCAAGGCTGGCCAGGTGTGGGCCTCTCATAGATTATAGGGAAAGACAATCTCTCCATTTAACCAAAGGTGTCATTATGAGCCAGATGGTTAAATAGCTAGCATTAATCAGTTACTGGGGAGCTACATAATTTAAAATACAAAGGCTGTCTGCTAAGACCGCCTTGACAATTTGTATATATGCTGGGATGTCTCTTTCACATTGGCAGATGTAATGCAAGTTTTAATTCACTTAAGATCCACCTTATTATGGACCTGTTGCATACTAGAGTGGCCTGGAGTCCCATGAAATAATACGAATATGAACTCCTTTGGTTTCTATTACCATACACTTTGGTTATTTTGTTTCTTTCTTTAATTTTTGAGATTATATCATTTTACATCATTTTTCCTACCCTTTCCTCCCTCTAAACTCTTCCATATGTCATTTCTTAAACTCTTTCAATTCCATGACTTCTTTTTTTCATTGATTGTAGCTACACACACACACGTGCGTGCGCATGCTCGTGCATTTATACCTGTTTGGCCTGTACAGTGTTACTTGTATGCATGTTTTCAATGCTGACTATTTGGTACAGAGTGATTACTTGGTGTGCTCTTTCCCAGGTGATGACTTTTTTTTTCCTACTTTAGCAGTTGCTTACAGTTCTTTGTTTATGGTTGAGACCTCATAGTCTTTCCTCCTTCCACTTTCCTATGCCTATTGTTGCTATTTTCTTTTAAATGTGTTCTACTTATCAGGTGATGTTTGGTATTTTGCATAATTGTTACAGGGAACAGTTCAGATTTAATGTTAGGATCAATGAATCATAACCAAAGATGTTTTCCTAATGTACTTCCTATTATTATAATATTAATTGTACTCAAAAGAGTATATATATATATAAAATGTGTGTACACTTTTATATAATATAATATAATATATACTTTTATATGATACATATCCATATACATACACATATATGTGTGTGCACACATATAATATATAAGTATATATACTTTTATATGATACACGTGCAAACACATTATATATATAGTCACCACAGAGGTCTTGAACCTCTAATCAATCATTAATCAGGAAAATTAGGAAAATGACTACTGGCCAATCTAATGTGTCTTATACCCCTTCCTTCATTTTCTCAATTGAGGTTCCCTCTTTCATGATAACCCCGACTTGTGCAGAACTGACAAAAACCTAACTTGTACAGATGACTTTTAGTCAAGTAACAGGTCAGGAATCTTTGCAATTAGAGTATAAATGTCTTGATATGCAATATATATTTTGAACCTCTGTTTCAAGAGAGATGGGAAGACATAGAAGAGGAAAATTTTAAACATCTAAGACTAATAACATCAGAACATTGGTGAAGTTAGTTGGTAGCAACATGTGTGTATACACATACACACACACACACACACACACACACACAAGGACTACCAATATCTCTTTTAATATGAAATACAGTAGCTTCTCGGCAAAAGAAGGATCATCTAGTCTAACAAAAATAAGTGTTGGTCAGAATCATTTAAAAGTCTAAGCTTCCAGTAGAGGAAAGATTTTGAAGATTAATATTTTAATATTATGGGGCTAACAGAGAGGCATATGGCAGTTGGCTGGAAGTTTCCTGCCTGTGGACACAAAATAAACAGACCTTGGTGGTGAAACCTCAAAGTAACATGAACAGGGAGCTTTAAGGTAGGATTATGATGAAGATAGAGAAATCAATATTGGCATCTTAGCCATTTCCAAAGAAGTTTTAGCTACTTTATACTCTCTTTCTGTAACTTCTCCCACTGACTGATACTCAAAGAATTCTAGTATGGGTCATGACTCAGAGAATCCCACTAAAGCTCCTGGATAGACTTGCACTGAGCAGCTCTGACTTCAGGAGGATCCTAGGAGTAACACTTTATAGATGATGGTAGGCTTCCTGCATGATAGAATTTTTAGGACAATGTTTTTTGCTTGTTTGTTTGTTTTTGTTTGTTTGTTTTGTTCTTAACATCTTAAAATAAACATGATTTGTTGACATTAATTCTGGGTGAAGCTATTACCCAGTGCTCTCTGAATTCACTATGGAGAAATTCCTTCTGCAATAAAGTGTTCTAAAAGTTAGATGATAAAATATAGATACTGGGTTAATTACTTTTTCTGTTACTTTGATTAAAAAAAATACACTACCAAAAGTAACTGAAAGGAGAAAGGGTTTATTTTGTCTTACAATTTAAGGATTCAGTCCATGACAAGGAAGGAATGAGGACAGGAGTATGAAGCAGCTAGTCATTTTCTATCCACAGCCATGAGAGAAAGAATTAGGTATTCTGGTACTCATCTTACTTTTTCCTTTTTATTCAGTCCAAGATCTAAGACCATGGGGATAATGCCACCCATGATTAAGGCAGGTCTGCCCACTTCGGTCATTTGTATACATATCCAGAGACTAATAAAATCTGTAATATCCCTCATAGACACACCAAGAAAATAATGCAATCTGTAATGTTCCCTATAGATACAACCAGAGTCTCTTTTTAGGCAACACAAATGAGTAAAAATATTAAACATGTTCCATTTGACATTTTAATATTTCTAGTAGTCACAGTAAAAATAAAAAATATTCTATTTTGACTTATATATTTAGCTATATATATTGTTCATATATGTATGTATGTATAACTAATATAATGACATCTTTCAACCCTTTATTCAGCTTTTTCCAGTTAGAATTTTAGAGTGTGAAGCCTATATCCACTAATCTTATTCATTATCAATTTTACTAGATTCATTTTGGGGTGTAAAGATGCACATATCAGCAAAGTTAGCTAATTCCAGGCATGTTTATGGCTATGGTAGAAGCACAATAGTCTTATCAGGTAATCATCCTTCTTACAATCTTTGTACGGCCAGTATTACCATCGTGGATCACATCTCAGGCTCTGGGCAATTGACCTTATTTTACTTTTAGTATTTCTGATAAAAAATATGTAATGTTAATAATACAGTTTGTTTAATCTAACATGTCCAAGCTATGCTCATTTCAGTATACAATGATATAAACATTTTAATCAGTTACTTTTCATTTTTCTCTCACTGTGTTCTGAGAAACTGAGGTGTCCTTTATGTGTAAAAACATAGGTTCAGTGGTCTTTGGAGTTTTTTGTAGCCACATGTATTTCTTATAGTTCCTGATTAAATCAATGAGGTGTAGGGAGTGAAGTTATTTAAATATTTGCTGTGTATGTAGTAAAAATATTTATAATGTTTATGACGATGTGTGATGTACATGTGAGTTCAGGGCATGAAATGTGGTTTGAGTTACTGGGACTGGAAAACGGTGAATTTTAAAGACAATGAATGATAGGGAACGTACAGAACAGCAACAAACAACATAGAGATGACCCTGGTAGGGAATATTATAGACATGGAGAACAATTTCAAATAACTTCATTAATTACCCTTCTATCACTCTTCTCCATATTAATAACATACTTATAAAAGCATTTCTAGATAAGTTATGTGTTTAGGGAAATGATCCCTTACTAAAGACATATCCTTACCATTTAGGATGGTATACTACTCAAAATCCTTATCTGATGTGTACATGGCAATGTTGTGATACTGGAGGGAAATATGATGTCCTTCTAATGTGCCAAATCAAGGTTAGTTTGTTATTAAACTGCTGCTCACCTATTATACATACCTTTATCTAAATATGGAATCTGTCCTTATATCAGTCACAGCATCCGTTACCCTTACACAGCATATCCTTTACTCTTCTGAACACTCTACTGATACTCAGTAACTCAACATATAAGAGAGGAAAAGAAAGAAGGAAGAGAAGGAAGGTCTAGAATGGAGGGGGTGAAGATGGAGAGGGGAGAGAAAGAAGGGAGAAGGGAAAGAAAGAAGAAAGTGGAGGGAGAGAGTAAAAGAGAGTGGGGGAGAGAGAAGTGAGTGGGGAGTGAGAAGGGAGTGGGAGAGAAAGAGAGAAGAAGTGGTTGTGGGGAGAGTGGAGAGGAAGAAGGAAGATTTTTGAGCTGTTTCATCTGTGTCTGAAGATCATTTTTAGAGGTACAGAGAAGGAATGTCAGCTATGATTAATACAACCCAAGTCTGAAATCATCATACAGTGGATACATTGAAATGCAGAGTTCTCTGAACCAAACATTCTGAACACACAAAATTACAAAAGTGATATAAAAATACAGAAGTGTTTGTGTGGCCAGTTTGAAAACAATCACACTGATCTAAGAAGTTTGTGCTTATCAGGAAATAAGAAACTCCACTAATTTACATGGTGTGATATAACGAAAATAGCCCTTACACTTGGCATAATTTAACAAGCTGCATTTTCAATTAAAAATTATCTTCACCATTATGCACTAGAATCCCTAAGAAATGTTGTGTGTAGAAGACCAGCTTCTTCAGTCTATGCTTCATACTCAGGTGAGAGTGCCACCCTTAGCAAGTGTTTCAGCTCTTCAGTAAAATGGCTTCATTGACAGAGAATTCTCACTCATTCATACCATAGGAAACAGGATGTTCTAAACCTTGAATGATATGGTTGATAGCAGGCAACACAGACCCAAGTTATTATCATTTTATAAAATATGCATTTAGCGACATGTGAAATTTGAGCAAAATGCCTTTCTGAAAGCTCACAATTTTATATGAGCAGTGGGTGTGTCTTAGAACCTAAAATGCAACAGTTAAAAAAAAAGGCCTCAAATTTTAGCTCCATACTTCAGTATAAATTACATAAAATTCAATTTTATTGGTAAGATGTGTTGATGATCTACTTTTCTAAAAATGATAGTCAAATGTAAAATTGAAACAATAGTAAATATTTTGCAAAATAAAAAATGAAATTCAGAAAAAGAAAAGTGAGAAAAATAAGTTTTTGTCTGGCTGAAAAAAATACCATGTCTCCAAAATATGCATGGGAGGAGATGATAGGTCTAGCTTTCTAGAATCCTATGGTTCAATATCTATCTGAATTTTTATAAGTCCCATAATTCTATTAACTCATTTATTCGAACATTCATTAAATGCAGTGAATCGGGTGTTTTACTAGATGTGGGGATTCAAGAATATAAAACTATTTTTCTAAATTTTGGTCAAGTGTAAAAACCAATGTTAAGAATTATTCAAATTCTGAATCAGGGAAGAAAGAATAAATAGGACACAGGTATGGTAATTTTCTTCTTAGTATAGAGTAGGCATTCTCAACTTTTCCAATGCTGCGACACTCTGAAGCAGCTCCTCATGTTGTAGTGACGCTAACCAAAACACTACTTTTATTGCTACTTCAAAACTATAAGCCTGATACTCTTATGTTTCATAATGTAAATATGTTTGCAGATAGAAGTTTGCTAAAGGGGCCATGAGACACAGGTTGCAAACCACTGACTAAGAGAAAAAGACAAATGAGCATGCACCACGCATGCACGCTTGCACGTGCATATGTAGATGGGTAGGCAGGTATATTTATACATTTTTATTACCCGCAGGACCTCAACAGAACCTGAAATAACCAATTAACATTATGCTCAGATGACTCATCACCACTCATGAATTTCCTTTGTAGTATCAATTCCTAAAATAGGCTCATGGAGCCAGGTTTGTAACACATGACTCTCTTGAAAGCTCAGAAACTTCTTATTGGGCTAAGCTAGGTCACTTGAGCGACAAAAAAACCTGGTTATGAGCTAAGATGAGCCAATGAGGTTCTCTTGACAAGTTCTATGGAGCTGAAGAAGTATCTTAGCTGTCAGGTACAATTGATCATATATAGAATTGAGAAGGACTAGTTGTTCGGGGTTATGGTAAAAATGTAACTAGACAAATGTCAGTAAGTAATTAGCATGGTTTATGGAAAACTTATTCTCCACTCTCTTCTGTTAGATTCGGAATTTACCATATCTTCCAGGACTGACATAGTTGTTCATAGTTCTGCTCCTTTGTGATAACAAGAGCACTTTGACAAACAAAAAGGAAACTATCAGGTAGATGCATGAACAGTAAGGACGCTTTGCCTAGCCCTGGTAGGTTGTGGAGGAAAAATGAAAAACTACAACAACAACCAAGTATTTCCCATAAGAAACCAGACTCTTCCAATCTGGAGCATGTATTTAAAAGCAGGTCTTGGCTTTCTGCAGAAGTCAGTTACTCTGAAATGGCTTTGGGCTCACAAAGACAGGTGTGCTGAGTTTCCTTCACAAGGAACTGGATTGTACCATCTGCTTCAGGGCCAAAGAGACTCATCTCAGACAATTTACTTTCCACCAAAGGATGAATAAAGTGTGGTAGGTAAGCGTGTTGAATAATATGGTGGCAGGTTGGGCAAGGCTTCGAGTTCTTTCTGTGTCTGTGGGCTAAGGTTGATTTTGATGAGGCTGCCAAAGGACATAGACACTTCTCCTCCTCAAAACATCTGTGTGTGATCCATTCCCCACAAATGACATTATCTGTCTTCCTGCTAGCTGGCTGGGGAGCCAGTGTGCCAAACTCTCACAGCTGTGGGGGCATAGCTGACTATCCATCTTTAAAATGTGCCACATGCCAGTTGTTTGGATGGAAGTCACTTCGAAAAGTCACTTCATATAAAGAAACTTTATCTGAGATCTACCTCCTCAACGAGTGTTTGGCTTCTGCTTCTGTCTGAGCCTGAGAGAACTGAGATGGGCCAGGCCAAATGCTCCATCAGACAATGACCTTGAGTCCAGGACCTTTCCACCATCTTCAACAGCATGACTCAGGCACCTAAACTGAGTGCAAGCAGGGTTATTTGCCACACTGAATAAGGATCATCTTCATATTCTAATATGTGATGACAGCTACATGTTTCTGAAAATTATACTTAACCTCTGATCAAAATAGCTCCCACTTCTATGTCATGAAGAGTATGAAATTTTCTTCAGTCAATGAAAAGATTTCAGATATTTAAGTCATTTGATTAGTTAATTTAATTGTCACTGATTTTATATTTGGGCAGAGATATTTGTTTATTAAATAGAAACACAAATAACAGCTAAATTCCCTTACCAAAATATGTTCTATGGCATCCTACAAAGAAATAGAAGAGATTAGTGCATGATGTGCATAAAATATTACATACAAATACACACATACAGATTGTAAAACCACACAGTAAAAAATACACATGATCACATAGTGTGAGACTAATTCAAATTCACCCCAAGACTTTTTAGATCTTTATGATAAAAGCTTTGTTTTTTTTTTAAGATAAGTGGCTGTAAAAGTGGTAAACTGTGATGCTATAGCATTGTGTGTGTGTTTTATGTGTGTGTATATGTGTTACTGTGGAATGAACCTGGGGCCTTGTGCATGGTAGATAAGTGTTCTATAAACGAGCTACACACTTTGACATAGCCCCTCTGATATGAGTACAAAGCCTTGAATTATGATTATTTAAATGATTGACTAATGTTTCGTTTGGCATTTCCCTCAGTTAACCAGTTTTTGAGAGAATTGATGAGTGGCATTTCAGGACAGTTAAATACTTCTACAGTCATCAATGACCCTTCTTATACAATGGGGCCCTTTGACCTATTGACTTTGGTGTCCTTGGTTCGAAACCCAGATTATTTAAAGATAGGTCAACAATGCGTGATGTATATTTGTTAATTGAATATAAGTATTAGAAATATTGTGGTAAAATAAGCATTGTATATTTTTAATGTTTTTAATTTAAAGAGAATTACCTCATTTCCCCATTTTGTCCCTCCAGAATATCAAATAATATTTTCCTTTTTTTTTTTTTTTGCTTATATTGGTTACAGGGGTGTATTTTCACAAATATCTATGAGAATATGCTGGATTCATCTTTATTTTGTATACATGGAATTTTATGACAAAATACTATTCACTCTATTCACTGGGATGAATGAGGGAACTCATCTCTGAGAAAAGCTAATTCTCTTCAACAATCAAGGGTTTCCTGTGTTTCTTTGTCTAGGGGTAGGATCCATGAAATCCCAGCCCCTGTTTTGTATGTAACCATGCCCATTGATGCAGTCATTGTTACAGTCTTTTTTATGTAGTTTTATCTAAGAGACCACCACAGAAAATCACAATGCAGAGATCAACTGATTGTGGAAATGCAACCACAATGAGTATATATACTTCAGAGTTTCTCCATCCATAGCTCAGGCAAGATCTCAGGGAGGGGGTGGAAATATTATTAAGAATACAATAAAGTCTTTTGTGAAGTGATAATAGCTTTTTTTATTTTCTCCCAACTTAGGAGTCATTATGTGTCAATCAAACAGCAGAGTTCCTTACAAAAGTAAGAGGTCAGTAAACACTTGTTCTGACTTTATTTAAATTGCGAAGCACCACAGCATCTAAGAAGAGACCATATGGAAATAGTTTCCAATTCTCTAAGACACAGAAGGGAATGAGCAAGAAACTAAATGAAAACTGAACATTCCACAGAGGGACAAAGCAAACAGTTCTAATAGAGTTATGTTATCTACATTTGTGGGATTGAGGAAGACTGAAAAGGCAGGAAATAACCTATGCTCTTACTGCCTGCAGGTAGAGGAGTCTAACCACTGCCGGTTCAAACTGTGAAGTGTGAAAGAACCTATTTGCAATAAGTGACTTACAACACTTAGTCACATGTTCATCTGCAAAATGTTGCTATTGTGGACAAGAACATTTAATGTTTAATAAACAAACTTGACTTTTGCTGGTGAGATGACAATTTAATTGTCCTACATTTTGTAGGCGTATATCCCTAGATGGACAGCCACAGACAATCAATTGCTACTGAGAGTGATAGAAACAATCTTTAGAGATGAGTACCCTGATGGGTTATCGAACCCCAGGTTTCAAGCCCTAAAGGCTTTTACATATGAGCAACACTAAATGATTATATGAATGGCAATAATAAAGAATAGAAGAGAGAAAGACAGAGAGAGAGGGGAGGGAGGGGGAGGGAGGAGTAAGATGGAGAGAGAGAGAGAGTAAGATGGGGAAAAAGTAAGAAGGAAAGGGTAGACATGATTAAAACACAATTCTCAATTGCAAAATTCTCAAAGAAGATCTGAGGAAACAGACCCTATTGAACACTGCGTAATCTAGACAATCAGCAGTGATCATTAAAAACCCTCATCATTAGAGTGAAATCCTCTGGGGACTATTTCCTCAGTGTTAGCACATGGAAGATATGGTCTACTGAAGTGAGGAAAGGCTGCACATAAAGCTGGCAGTCGAACTTGGCAAAGATTGTGTAAGAGTTTCCCACCTGGTAGGGTTTTGAAAAGCATGGAGAGATCAAAGAGAACAGCAGAGGCTTGACATTCATGGCAGGGTAATAGCCTCTGTTAAACTGTTGGTTAAGGTGAAGCTTCAGTTTCAGTGGAAACACCAGCATATTAGAGATTGACCCGTGGATAACCACCAAGGGGCAATGGTAGATATGGAATGGAGTCAGCCTGAGCTAACTGCAAAACTGTGCATTCTGTGGGTGGCCTAGTTGGATAAATGGAATTACCAAAGCCTTTGGAGTTCAGAAGATCTTGAGCGGGTTTCAGAGTCAGAAATGAGAACTTATATACTGTTTAGATTTTAGTTTTGTTTTGATCTTATTGTAGCTGTAGCAACAATTTTAAAAATATGTCATAAATTTGAAATAGAACAAGGGGAGGAGGTTTATGGAGTAAGAAATGAAACCAGAAAATGATGTAATTTTAGTACAATAACAAAAATGGAAAAAAAATTAAAAAGAATGTAGCTATTTTGAATTTTACAAAAGACCACAGTTAAGAAACTTGGAAATTTTGAAGAGAAATTGGAATTTTAAAGTGTTGAAAAATTTGAAGACTGGGACTTTGAACTTAGATTGTTTTGTACTGTAATATTAATATGAAATTTTTGAGGCCAAACATGGAATGAAATGTATGGCTAATGGTAAAGTGTCTGCATATAAAGTTAACATGGGTAACATGGTCTGGCTGGTTTTTGACAACTTTAAGTAAACTGGAGACACTTGAGAAGAAGAACCTAAATTGAGAAATTTCTGTCCTTACCTTGGCTTAGCTATGGGGCTTTTGTGTAGAACAGTGTGATCACTGATATGGGAGAGCCTGATGTGGGATTCCCCTCTGTATGCTCTGAATATGTTTTATTGCCATTGGTTAATAAAGAAGCTGCTTTGGCTTATGGCAGGGCAGAATATAGGTAGGCAGGAAAACTAAACTAGGTAGAGGCAGGTAGATGCCATGTAGCCCCCCCCCCCAAGAAACAATTACGAGCTTTGTAGTAAAATATAAAGAAATGGGAATAGATTAAATTGGGATGTGGGAGCTAACTGGGAAATCACCTGAGCCATTGTTAAACAGTGTTGTAGTTTATATAGTGTTTTTTGATTATTTGGGTCTGGGTGGCTGGGAAATGAAAGCAGTCTCTATTTACATAATGGCACCAAAACATTTGGAAAGAATTTCCTCATAAAGCCCTAGAAAGCTTAAAAAATGGACTCTAGACAGAAAGAACAGAGTCAAATATGACTTCTTGGTAGCAGCATTGTCTCAAGTGAAGTCTGTTTGCAAGAGGAAAACAGAGGCCTGGCTTTTTTAAGAGGGGCTTCTTGGGACTGGGTGGTGGTAGTACATGCCCGTAATCCCCAACCCTCCATAGGTAGAGGTGGACAGATATCTGTGATTTCAAGGCCAACGTGGTCTATAAGAGGTAGTTCCAGGACAGACTCCAAAGCTACAGGGAAGCCCTGTATAAAAAATTAAAAGAAGAAGAAGAAGAAGAAGAAGAAGAAGAAGAAGAAGAAGAAGAAGAAGAAGAAGAAGAAGAAGAAGAAGAAGAGAAAAAAAGAAATAGAATACCATGGTGGCATATGCCTTTAATCCCAGCACTTGGGAGGCAGAGATAAGTGGATCTCTGTGAGTTCAAGGAGAGCCTGGTCTACAGAGTGAGATTCAGGACAGCCAAAGATTCACAGAGAAAAACCCTGTCTCAAAAAACCAAAACTAAAAAATGAGAATAAAAAAATAGAGAAAAAATGCATGTAAAGATAAAATATATACAAAGAGTCTGGATTATGTATATTATTGTGTTTTCTTTGAATTTTTTTGACTGTGAATGAGCAAACTCCAGAGAGACATTTCATTGTACAGACTGCTATGCTAAACCAACATATATATTTTAAAGTTATCTTGACTTTGAAATTTGAGTCTAAAGACATGTTAATTTAGAAAAGAGGTTCTGCTTTTGTTTCTACAGAAGATGAGGACCTGTAAATTCCAGGATAATTTGATTTGATAGAACAAGACTCCCTGAAAGGTCTCCATGTACCCTAAATATACTTCACCCAACATACAACAGAAAGCAGTTTGGAGAAAAATATGCCCAAATTTTCAAAATGATTGAATATGGATGTTTGTTTTCATTTTGTAAGGGTTGGTTGTAGATTATTGATGGTCACAGTTAATTTCTAAAAACAAAGAAGGAAAAAGTAACAGAAGGAAATAGGATTATATGAATGATATAGAGATAAATGCTTTACATTGGTTTGGATCTTGGGTTATTGATACAGATTTGGTGTTAGTTTTGTTACACTGTGTATGTGTATATTTCTATTCTTGTTTATGGTACTATGGTTTTGCAGCTCATTTAAAAGTGTAATGTATAATTAAAAATTACAAATTAATAGATAGTCATTTGTAATAGTCAAGGTTGTAGTCATGTTAGGATTTTTAGATATACAGAGATATATTTTGGTTATATAGATAATCTTTAACATTTTAAAGTCCTGCAGAGCATGGCATTTAAAAGGTTTTAAGAACTTAGACTGTTCTCAACAGTAAGACATGTCTGTTTCTGACTGTACCAAACTACTTCAAAAGGATGATGGGCATAAAAGAAAGTCTTCTTATGGAGTTTGCTAGCCATTTGAGCAAGAAACTGCTCTTGCCTGGACAAATTGATGGTATGCTGTTTGAACTTGACATGAACCAACAGAAAAGTGACTGACTCCTAAACTTCCCAAAAAAACAGAATAGTCCTTAAGGGTTTCTGCTTCACAGAGCGAACTGACAGACATTCTGTGGGATACAGAAGAAAGTGACTGACAAATGGCACATATAGGCAGAACAGTGTTGTAGGAGAGAGCGGGCTGCTTGTTGTCCCAGCCGCCCAGCTAGCTTAAACCCAAAATAAACACACAGAAACTGTATTCATTTAAACGCTCTCTGGCCCACTAGCTCTAGCCTCTTATTCCCTAACTCTCACATCTTGATTCAACCCATTTCTAATAATCTATATGTCACCATGAGGTTGTGGCTTACTGGGTAAGATTCAGCATGTCTGACCTGGCAGCTATATGGCAGCTCTCTGTCTGACTCTCTTTCTTTCTTCCAGAATTCAGTTCTATCTCCCTGCCTACCTAAGTGCTGCCCTATCAAAAGGCCAAGGAAGTTTCTTCATTCAATCAATGAAAGCAACACATAGACAAAAGAACCTCCTACACCAGAACAGATCTTCCAAGTTTCTACTTCATGGAAAAGTCTGCCAGATACTATGGGCTTCTAGGATGAAAACTGATGCTACAATGTTACAGAAGAACTTTGGGTGACTGTCAAGACAGTATTATGTCTCTATCAGTTCTAGAGTTTTGAATGCTGCTTACAATGCATTTCCAAATTACTTAGGTAGTATTATATTCTTCTGGGTTTTTTGACGGAGTTAAAGTTAGAGAGTTATAGTTTTCCTTAGTTATAATAAAAAATTAGATATGAAATTTTCCAGATATAAATAGACTAATAATTGTAAGTGTAATTCTTGCTTGATACCTGTTTTGTTATATGTAATTTTATTATGTTAAAGTTAAAATATTCCTTTTTATTTAGACAGAAAAGGGGAGATGATGTGGGATTCCCTTCTGTATGCTGTGAATATGTTTTATTACCATTGGTCAATAAAGAAGCTGCTTTGGCCTATGGCAGGGCAGAGTATAGGTAGACGGAGAAACTAAACTAGATGCAGAGAGAAAGAAGATAGAGTCAGTCAGATGCCATGTAGCCCCCGCCCCCAGAAGCAAGATGTGAGGCAACAAATAACGGGACTTGTGGTAAAAATAAAATAGTGGAAATGGGTTGATTTTGAGATATGAGAGCTAGCTGGGAGTGCACCTGAGCCATTGACCAAACAATGTTGTAATTGATATAGTTTTTGTGTGATTATTTGGGTATGGGTGACTGGGAAACAAAAGCAGTCTTTGTTTACAAGGTCCCAGCCAACTGTGGGTACAACGAGCCTGGTCAAGTGGTCCTTGCTTGTATAAGAAAACAAACTGGGTGATGTATGACGAGCAAACCAGTAAGCAGTATTTTTCTAGGACCTTTGCTTCAGTTCCTGAATCCAGGTTCCTGCATTGAATTTCTGTTTAGGCTTCCTTCAATGATGGACCACAAACTGCCAGGTAAAATAAACCCCATCTTCTCCAATTTGTTTTTGGTCGTGGTGTTTATCATAGCAACAAAAAAATAACTAAAATAGAAAGTAGATGGTACTACACAGAACATACATGATTTAATTTCATTCTTCTAGAGAAGTCCTCTGCATAAAAAAAACCTCAGGTGCACCTTAACATCAGACTGATTTGCCTGCATCTTCCCCTGCACCTGCGATGTCTGAGTGCTGTACATCTTTTGCTCTTTTTCACTCTCTCAGATAACATCTGTCAAAAAGCTGCCTTGGACAAACCTCCCAAGGACATTTGTATTTGCAAATCCTTCTCTTGGAGAAGAAAGGGAGGGAGGGTAACTCATGGCTCAGGGGTCTCTTCTTTCTCAAAGGATCCCTCTATCTCTGCTGGAGCTCTCCTCTGAACAACAAGGGATGCCATCTGAAAGCAAGCTCTTCCCTCTTTGGCTGACCTACAAAAACAATGAGTGATGCAGACTCCCAGTGGAAGGCATGTGTCCTTTTCCTCTTGACTGATAAGAGTTCACAGTACTTTCAGAATAAGCAGTGATCTTTTATTGTCTTTGTTAAGAGTATGATAAATGTGTATCCTGCAATAAGAAGATGGATAAACAGAAAGACGGGGCCTGGGGGACATGCTCAGAAGGCAGTGGCTGCCTTCTGAAGAAGAGGGTAAAACAGATGGCAACAAAGGGCCCTCTCAGAAAACTCTCCTTTGTGAGCATGCTGATAAACTTTCCTGTAAGAAAGGCTGTTCTGCCTGTTTAGGAGCTTAATTTCCTATAATTGTCGTTGACAGCGAGCTTATCTGCACACTTATCTCAGGTATTGTCTGAGTGGAGATTGAATTACTGTTATATTGCAACTAATGCGGAGGGTTCTGAACTTTATTTCTAACATCTTTTTCTTTTTTTCTCTTAATTTCCACAGTTTTGTTTGGAACTTAACTGCTTATTTTAATCTTTCTACAGTTTCGTTCTGCATATATAGTAAACATAAGATTTAAGCACTCAGAATTGGAAGCTCACATTGAGTTGAGCAGCATTCATTATCCAACTCAAAGAAAAAGGAACTTTGGAAAGAAACAGAAGCCACAATGGCAAGATTTGGAAGAAGCTGCTCAGCCTTTCCACTTCAGTGATTTTGGGCTTCTACACCAAATTGAAACACATTTTCTAAACAGTAATGTAATACATTTTTGACTTAGCAAAATAATGCTCCTAACACATGAAAATGCATTTCCTACATGTAATGAAAAACAAAGTCCTTGCATATTATAATGGAGTGAACAGTCTCATTCCTCTGTTCAATGTATTTAAAGGACAAGTTCTGATTAAGATTTTGCTTGTTTGTTTAATTTTTTATTTATTTTTGTACACTGTTTGCTGAGACTTCTCAGAATCTTCATCAACCCATACTCAATTCCCTCGTGGTGACCATCAAATGAGAAGTAGAAAATTAATACTATCCTTTGTTCACTTACATGGTATAATAAATATTGCTGTCTATATCTAGTATGTGTGCATCTGCCAGTTTCTTTGATTCTTTCCCTGGATCAAGAACAAAGTTACATGTTAAAGCGTGAAGAAATCTGACAATATAGACAGTGCTTTCCAGACATGAATGGTGCAGTTTCTCTCTTCTGCTAAAAATCTTCATATTATTTCAGCTTTACAGACAGACACTTCTATAAAGCTGTTCAGAGTGTGTTTTTCTTCTGTTGTACTTCTAAGGTTTTGGAGACTATCACATGCATTCACACATCTCTAAATTTCAGTTTATTGGTATAATGATTAAAAACTCAACATTTATTAGTTAAAGCAAGTGGGATGTGCGTTAGCCACTTCTTCCCTGAAACCTAGCAAAATATGGAAAAACCAATGTGTCAGTCACTTAAAAGGAGCATACATCCTAATTTGTAGCAGTCCACGTAAATACCAGAACCGCATGTTGCAAAGTAGTAGTCCAGAGCATGGGTATGTTTGGGACAAATTAACAGAAGGACAAAATAAAGGAGGCTGGCCATCAAATAAATCTGACTTTCCAGCTGCCAACTGTAACTTTGTTAGCTATCAAAAGAATACAAGGGTGATGATAGTGTAGAACTAGTTCTCACACTTGAAACCTTAATTAAATTTGGGAACCTAATAATGCAGTCAAATGGATGGATTATGGTTTACTAAGTCACGTGAAATAGAAATAGGACAGGGGACTCCATTCCTTGGTTGAAGTTGCTGTTAGGCAAAGTGGTAAAAGCAACATAAGAGCAAATGTAGCAAAACTGGGAATGAAGAAGACACAGACCATTGGGGTGAGGGTGCTGAAGTGCCATAGAAACCATGAAAGTCTGTTCGATTCAAGATTTTGAGTTTGCTTCTACACTCTGCTGATATATCAGGTAAGAAATGAATGTATTCTTTGAACTACCCCTTAGTTTCTCTGAGGCTAATGCTGTTAGGATTGTCAGTGTTGACGTTCCTTCTGGGGTTGGGGCCATCATCTTCTCTCTTTAGCCTATAGATATGCTTTGTTGGATTCACAGATTTGAGAGCTGGCTTGACTTTTAGGTTGAAACAATAAAATAGGTTTATCTGTGTCAATACTAATGGTTGTTTGGGGCCAAGTTACTTGTGTTTTTATTCCTCCTGAATGCTGTTTATCCCATGCTCATGACTTGTCTTCTACAGTTTCTATCTCTAGTTCTCCTTTCTTCCCAGATTTAATATGCAGACCTACATATTGAACATGGTAGACACAAGTATGAAATTTTATTGTACCAACTAGATCAAATATTCAGTTACTTACTTATCCAAAAATTTACTTTGATTTTTCATTTTATGGGATTTTTAGAATTTGTTTTAGAAAGTTAATTTCAAGTAGCTGTTAGCTAGCTATATACCCAGAAATACCATGAATTTCTGATCCTCCTTTAACTCCAGATTTGTGGATTTCAGGTGTGAACTATCTTATCTCACGGCATATCCATCCTTTTCTGTTTGAAAACTGCCCATGAATAAAGGTGAAGACAAGTTAAGAAGCAAAGAAGGAATGACACTTAGTTAAACACTAATGTGCTATGTGCTGTTTTTCAATCATGCTAAACTTTGCTGGATATGATCACACACACCATGACACATTCCCTTCTTTCTACTTCACACCTCAGGTGCCATCATGGCTTCCGATACCAAGTCCATCTTTTATATTTCATTTCACTCAGAGCATGGAGAGTGAAGGAGAAAATGGCAGTTCTTATCTTACAAGGCTGATGGACACATTAGATAATGTCATAGTGATAAAGCATTCAGGGCTCTGCTCAGCACTAAGATAATTTAAAAGTAATACGAATTATCATCATTATCAGTAATATTCATGTTAAAATCATTCCCTCATTATAGAAATTAAACACTCATTATTTTAATTGCCTCATTTCAGTGACCCCTCTTCTGAACTCCACGAACTGCATACCTTCAAACCCTTGATATTTGACTTGAGAATACAGATGCATGAAAATTTTGTAAATGTAATAACTTTGTACAATAAAAGTTAAGTACTGAGACTTCTATGAAATTTTTTCTTTCTCATTCATGCTTAAGACACATTTGTGGAATATACCATTAAGCCTCTGGCTTCCAGAATGGATGCCCCTTTATAAGTGGGTCATATTAATCACCATCAATGTAAATCTAAGAGGTATTTTGAAGTTGCAATTCTTATTCTTCCCAAAAGAATTGAAGTAGCTTTTTATCACTGTACACTTACCACTATCCCACAAATGATTTCATAGGCTTAGACAGTGATGGACTTCAAAGAAATTAGCCCTATATGTGTGCACATTCCAAGTCTTTTTACATTATATTTGTAGCGTAGTAATTTATGGGTATATTTCCCTCATGTTTTCTCCTGAGGGATTATATATTCTCTTCCTGAGAACATCAGACATTCTTGAATATGTATCTATATGTATACATTTATGTGATTAAATATTGTTACAATTCTATAAACCTAGAATAATGCACCTTGGAACATGGGCTATTTTCAGAACAGCTTCTTTCAAATGAAATAATCACCCACAACACTTCTGCTCTTCCTGTTATGATTTTTTGAGGGATTGATTAAGCATCACAGAGCTGACTTCATCTTTTCTTGTTACTGGATTATAAACTGAGGGACCCTGAGGTGTTTCTAATGTTCACTGTACATGCATCTGTTTAAAACAGTCCCCCCTTACTCCTTGTAATTTAAAGTACATCATTCTTTCAATTATTTCATCATACTGTGTTTTACCATTATACCTGAAATTTAATAATCTCATCACTTTTTAGCAAATTCCTACAATTCATATTTTCAAAAATCTTATATTTGAGTGAGATTACTCTTTCTTTAACCTTTGTTTGACTACACCTTTAGCAAAATATATACATATATACACACACACACTTTAATATTGGACTGTTTTTGAGTTTTTCTGTTCTGTGGCTTTATGCACAATACAAAGTGTTTAACTCTCATTGTAGGTAATAACAAGGCTTTTAGTCTTCTAGAGAAACTCTGTATAATTAAATAACTCCCTATTCCTTCTCTCTTCAACCACAACCACTCTGGCACATTTTTCTATGATGCATGCTACTTCCAGTACCATCTATAATGGGAATCCTGATGTCTTTGTCTTTTCTGTGATGTGTGTATTCCACTAAGCCCAATGTGTTCAAGTTTCTATAATTGTGTCACAAACTTCCAAAACAGTCTTTGCTATATCCTTGCACACTGTGTTGATCTGTTTATCAACAATAAAGCTTTGGGCTGCTTCATGTTTAAATGATTTCACATATTTTGAGTGTACATGGAGATTATGTTCAAGAAAAATTATGACTCCCTTTTCCTTTTGAAAAAAATTCCCCCTCCTCCCTGTTTCCCATTTTCCTCCCCCTCCTCCCACTCCTCTCCCCCTCTCCCCACTCCTCTCCCCATCCCCCCACTCCATTTCCTTCCCTCTGGAGACTGAACAGCAGTCCAGATTCCCTGTCCTGCGGGAAGTTCAAAGTCTTCTCACTTCTATCCAGGTCCAGGAAGGTGAGCTGGCGATGGATGGAGACAGAGAAAGAGACCCACATTGGAGCACCGGACTGAGCTCCCAAAGTCCAAATGAGGAGCAGAAGGAGGGAGAACATGAGCAATGAAGTCAGGACCGCGAGGGGTGCACCCACCCACTGAGACAGTGGAGCTGATCTATTGGGAGCTCACTAAGGCCAGCTGGACTGGGACTGAATAAGCATGGGATAAAACCGGACTCTCTGAACATGGCAGACAATGAAGGCTGATGAGAATCCAAGGACAACGGCACTAGGTTTCGATCCTACTGCATGAACTGGCTTTGTGGGAGCCTAGCCTGTTTGGATGCTCACCTTTTTGACTCCCTTTTAAAACAGTTTTATAGACAGACATTTTTGTCAAACTTCTCATACAAATTCCTCATTATAGTAGTCCATTTTATTGTATGTAAAAACATCTTACTATTGAAAATCACAGTCAAAATGTTGTATATGTCAGAGGACTCTCATGATAACTTTATAAAACACCCATGAAATAGGTACTAATAATTGCAGATAATTAATCATGATGAAATGGAAGGAACACCGTGGAGATAGCTTACTGGGTCAAGGTCACATAGCTACAGAGTTGGGCAGGGGAGGAATATGAACTTGATTTCTCCTTCTAATTAATGCCAGGTATCAAACCAAGTAACCAAAAGTTGAGATATTTTCCTTTTTGTTTGTTTGTTTTCCCTCTCTTCTCTCCTGTCAGCTGCTGTCCCCCCGCCACTCACCCACCATCTCCCTTCAGCAAAGAGCAGGCCTCTAAGAACAATAACCAAACACAGAAAAATAAAATACAGCAAAACAAGACAAAGCCCTCACACCAAAACTAGAGAAGGAAACCCAACAGGAGAAGAGTCTTAAGAGCAGGCAAAATATAAAAGACACACCTGCACCCGCAGTTAGGAGTCCCTCAAAAATACCAAGCTATCAGCAACAACATATGCATAGAGGACCTAATGGATACCCTTGCATTCCCCATGATTGCTATCTCAGTTTCAGTGAGCTCATATGCCCTCTACCCATTAGGTGATTAGGCTCTGCTCAAGGCCTTGCTTACCCCTGACTCCTACAATCTTTTCTCCCCCTCTTTGTAGGATTCCTGGAACTTTGAGCAAAGGGACCCAATAGACACCTTCACTTTAGACTCTCTTTCCATATAATGTCTGGCTGTGCATCTCTGTATATGCGCCCATCATTTTATGTATGAAGCATTTCTGATGGTGATTGGGCTAAACACTGATCTATGAGAATATCATAATATCGTAGGAATCATTTATTGGGTTTATTTTATTTTGTAGACCAGTTGTGTTTGGTTCTACCCTGATTATCTGGGGTAGTCAATCTCCAATTCCTGACCATCTAAGCTTTGTCGAACATGAACGACCTCTCACGGCTTGGTTCTCAAGTTAAATCAGACATTGATTGGCCACTAGCTCAAGTTCTGTGCCACCATTGCCCTAGATCACCTTTCAGATTATAGGTCAAAAGTTATGTGGATGGCTTTGTGTTCATATTTCTATTTTGGTTGCCTGCCTAGTACCTTCCCACACCATGGAGACTAGATATTAGAGGTGAAATCTCTATGAAGGCACCAGCTCAATCTCTATGTTCAATGAGCTATGTGAATATTGTCTTTGGCAATGGAGTCTCATTATCAGTTTTCAGAGAGCGACCCACTGTCCTAACCTAGGTTGTTTGGGGATCTCCATTGGACTCCCTTTGCTAACAACTGAACTGAGTGCAACCCAGTTCCACCACTGGGAGCCTTATGAAGCTAAAATAGGCAGTCAGTTGAATTTGTATCCCTTATTACTATGAATCCTCACTAAACTTACCCTCATAGATTCCAGGAAATTTCTACTGTACTAGGTTTTTATGCCACCACTACCAAATGGCCCCAAGTAGCAGTGATCTTTCCCTGCACCTTCTCACTCTATCCCATCTCCTCCCACACCTCTCATCCATACCCACTCTCTAGCATTCCAGTCACAAAATCTGTCTATTTCCCCTTCTTTGGGAGATCCAAGTGACCCGCTATAGACTTCCTCTTGACCTAACCTATCTGGGTCTATGAATTGATGCTTGGTTATTATTTATTTAACAGCTACTATACACTTCTAAGTGAATGCATACTATATTTGTCTTTCTGGATCTGGCAGACCTCACTAAAGATGATTTTTTTTTCTAGTTCCATCCATTTGCCTGCAAATATCTTTTTTTTAATTTATTTATTTATTAAAGATTTCTGTCTCTTCCCCGCCACCGCCTCCCATTTCCCTCCCCCTCCCCCAATTAAGTCCCCCTCCAGCCCGAAAAGCAATCAGGTTTCCCTGTCCTGTGGGAAGTCCAAGGAACCCCCACCTCCATCCAGGTCTAGTAAGTTGAGCATCCAAACTGCCCAGGCTCCCACAAAGCCAGTGCGTTGCCTGCAAATATCATGATGTAATTTTTTAATAGTTAAGTAATACTCTATTTGTAAATGTATCACATTTTCTTTATTCATTCTTTAATTGAAGGACATGTATTTTTTAATTACAGTTTCTGGCTATTATGAATAAAGCTGCAATGAACATAGCTGAGCAAGTATCCTAGTGATAGGATAGATTGTCCTTTGGGTATATGCCCAAGAGTGCTGCTGCTGTGTCTTGAGGTAGCTTGATTTCTGCAGTGTCTGCAAGTTTGCACTCCTACCAGCAATGAAAGTATGATCCCCTTGCTCCACTTCCTCACAAGCAGGAGATGTCACTTTTGTGACTGAACAAATCTGAAAGGTGTTAGATGGAACCTCAAAGAACCCAATTATTTAATTTGATTATTTGTATTTTGGGGATCTGGTTTCTTGAATTCTTTATACATTTTGGATATCACTTCTATATTAGATGTGAAGCTGACAAAAAAAAAATCCTTTCCCATTCTGTAGGCTGCTGCTTTGTCCAATTGACAGTGTCCTTGTCCTTAGCTTTACAGAAGCTTTTCAGTTTCATGAGTTTCTCATTTATTAAATATTGACCTTAATGCCTGGGCTATCTCTGAAGTGTTCAGAAATATCTCTCCTATGATAACATATGAAAGGTTAGTTCCCATTTTCTCTCCTATTAAATTCAGTATATCTAGCTTTATGTTAAGGTCTTTGATCCACTTGGACTTGAGTTTTGTGCATGGAGAAAGATATGGATTTATTTGCATTTTTCTACATGCTGACATGAAGTTTGACCAGCATCATTTGTTGAAGAGGCTTCCTTTGTTTCCAGTGAGTATTTCTGACTTTATAAATAAAAACAGGTGTCTATAGGTATGTGAATTTATCTCTAAATTTTCTATTAAATTCTATTCAATTCCATTAGTCAAAATGTAAAAATTTCAACTACGTCAATATTATGACATTTTTATTGCTTTAGCAATTCTTTTATTATTCAGGTTTGTTTTAGCTAATCTTGTTTTTGTTTTTTTTTTGTTTGTTTGTTTGTTTTGCTTTGGGATATGAACTTGACTATCGTTCTTTTATTTTTTTTATTTTTTATTTTTTTTGGTTTTTCGAGACAGGGTTTCTCTGTGGTTTTGGAGCCTGTCCTGGAACTAGCTCTTGTAGACCATGCTGGTCTTTAACCCACAGAGATCCGCCTGCCTCTGCCTCCCGAGTGCTGGGAGACTATCATTCTTTTAATGTCTGTAAAGAATTGTTTGGGAATTTTTATGGGGATTTCCTTGAATCTCTAGATTGCTTTACATAGGATGGCAATATTTCCGTTGTTAATCCTACCTACCCATGAATATGAGAAATTTTCCATCATCTGAAATCTTCTTTAATTTATTTTTTCAATTGAAGATTTGTCATACAAGTCTTTTACTTGTTTTTTATTAGACATTTTATATTATTTGTAGCAATTGTGAAAGGTGTTTTTTCCCTGATTTCTTTCTCAGCTCATTTTTCAATTGAGATAATCTTGTATCTACTCACTTTCCTGGAATTGTTTATCAGATGTAGGAATCTCATGGGGGAATTTTAGGGTCTCTTATGCATATTATCATAGGATCAGGAAATAATGATATTTTGACTTCTTCCTTTCCAACTTGTGTCTCCTTGATATCTTTTAGTTATTGCTCTTGCTAGAATTTTTTGTATTATATTTAATAGATATGGAGAGAGTGGATAACTTTTTATTGTTTCTGATTTTATTGGAATTCTTTGACATCTCTATTTAATTTGATGTTGGCTATAGGTTTGATATAAATTATGCTTATTATGTTTAGGTATGCCCCTTATATCCCTCATCTCTACAAGACTTTTATCATAAAGGAGTGTTGGATTTTGTTAAAAACCTTTTTTGCATCTAATGAAATGAGTATATGTTTTTTCTTTCATTTGTTTATATGATGAGTTACCCTTACTGATTTTTTTATATTGAACCATCCTTATAATTCTGTGATGGCCTGCTTGATTATAGTGGATGATATTCTTTATGTGTTCATCGATTCAGTTTGTATGTATTTTATTGAACATTTTTTTGTATTTATGTTCATAAGTAAAATTGGCCAGATATTCTATTTTTTTGTTGTTGTTGAGTTTTTATGTTTTTGGGTATCAGAATGGCATTAGGGCCTCATAAAATGATTTTATAAAATTTCTTCTGTTTTTATTTTGGGAAATAACTTGAGGAGTACTGGCATTAATACTTCTTTGAATGTCTGACAGAATTCTGTACTAAAACATTCTGGTTTTGGTTTTGATTTCTTTAAGGTTAGAATACTTTTAATGAATTTTCCTATTTAACTATCATCTATAGTTTCATTTAAATTGTTTATCTGATCTTGATTTAACTTTGTTAAGTGTTATCTATTGAGAAATCATTCATTTATTTTAGATTTTAAAATTTGGTGAAGTACAGAATTTTACAGAATGTCCTTATAGTTCTCTAGATTTCTTTGGTGTCTGTTGTTTTATCTTATTTTTCATTACAATTGTGTTGCTCTGTATATTCTCTCTCCCTGATTTAGCTAATTTGGAAAAGGTTTGTCTGTGCTTTTGATATTCTCAAAAAACTCTTTGTTTCATTGTTTCTTTTATTGTTCTCTTTCTTTCCTTTAATTTGATTATTTTTTGCCATCTACTTCTGTTGGGTGTGCTTACTTCTTATTTCTTTTTGTTATGTAGCTTTCTTGTGTGTTGTTAAAGTGTCAATATAATATCTCTCCAAATTCTTATATAATCAGTATTATAAACTTTCCTATTAGCAGTATTTTTGTTGTGTCCCATAAATTTGGGTACCCTTTGCATTCAATTCCATTAAATTAGAAATTATTTAATATCTTTATTTCTGTCTTGACCCATTGTGCATTCAGTTGAGAATTGTTCAGTTTTCATGAGTTTATGAGCTTTTTGTTGTTTATACTGTTAATATCCAATCTTTAATCATAGTTGTCTAATATAATATAGGAAGTTATTTCAATGTTCTTATATCTGTTACAAGTAAATGCAGTGCCACACAGTGATGGTGCCTGCCTTTAATTCCAGCACTGAGGAGGCCTAAGCAAGTGTATTTCTATGAATTCCAGGTTAACCTTGTCTACAGAATGAATTCTAAGATATCCAGTGTCATACAGAAAAATCCTGTGTCTTGAAAAACAAGAAACAAAAATAAATAAGATTTGCTTTGCACCATAATATGTGTTTAATTTTGGAGAACGTTCCATGAGGTGATGAGAAGGTATTTTTTTTTGTTTTGGTGTAAAATGTTTTGTAAATATTATTGTTAGCTATAGTATTACTCTGCTTAGCAGTAGTCTAGATGGCCTATCCATTGGTAAGAGTAGGGTATTAAGTCTCCAAATATCCCACTATCAGTACATTATGGTCAAATGTGATTTAAACTGTACTAGTGTTCTTTTTTTACAAGAGTCAGAACCCTTGTGTTTGGAACAAAAATTTTAAGAATTGAAATATTATCTTGGTGTATTTTTCCTTTGACAAATATGAAGTGTTCTTCCCCAACTCTTTTGATTAGCGTGGTCTGAAGTCTATTTTGGTAGATAGTAAAATGGCTACAGCAGCTGTTTCTGTGGTTGATTTGCTTGGAATTTGTATTTCCAACCATTTACCCTGAGGTAATGTCTATCCTTGATGTTGAGGTGTGTTTCTTGCCTGTAACAGAAAGATCCATTACAATGTTCTGTGTCTTTCAGTGGGCAATTGTCATAATTTATATTAATAGATATCAATGACCAATGATTGTTGAATCCTGTTACTTGCTGTTGTTATGTTTCTGGTGTTCTCTGTGTGTATTTCCCTACTTTTTATTTTGCTGGTATTAGATTATTTAGTTCCTGTGTTAACCTTCTTAGGTTAGAGTATTCCATCTAGTAGCATCTTTAAGGCTACATTTGTAGATAGATACTGTTTAAATTTGGCTTTATGATGGGATATCTTATTTTCTCCATCTACGCTGAATGAAAATCCTGTTGAGTATCTCTTATAGTCTGCAAACACCTATCCAGGTCCTTTTGGTTTTTATCGTCTCCATTGAGAAGACAGGTGTAATTTTAATGGATTTGCCTTTATGTAACGCTTAGTCTTTTTCCCATGCAACTTTTAATATTCTTTATTTGTTCTATATGATTAGTATTGTGATTACTATGTGGGGAGAGGGCTTTCTTTTACGGCCCAAGTTGTTTGATAATCTGTATGCTTATAGCACCTTTTTTTTTTGGCATCTTCTTCTTTAGGCTAGGATTTTTTTTTCTATATTTTTGTTGAAAATATTTTCTGTGTCTTTGAACTGGTATTCTTCTCCTTCCTTTATTTTGGTTGCAATTAGCTTTGATATTTTCATAGTGTCCCAGATTTCCTGAATGTGTTTTGGCAGTAATACTTTAGATTTAACATTTTCTTTGACCTATATATCCATTTATTATATTGTATCTTCAATGCCTGAGATTCTCTCTTCCATGTCTTGTATTCTGTTGGCAAAGTTTGCCTCTGTATTACTTGTCCACATTCCTAAATTTTTCATTTCCAGAATTTCCTCAGCTTGGGTTTTATCTTTTGATTATACTTCTGTTTACAAGTATTGAACAGTTGTATTTGTTTGAGCTTTTGTTGTGTTGTTATTGTTTGTGTTCTTAGCTTTCTTTAAAGGATTTATTAATTTCTTCCAACTGTTTGCTTGTATTTTTCTGAATTGCTTTAATAGATTTATTTATTTCCTCTAATTGTTTGTTTGTGTTTTCCTGAATTTCTTTGAGGGATTTATTCATTTCTTATTCAAGGGTCTCTATCATCTTCATATAGTTGGTTTTAAGCTCTTTTTCTTGTGTTTAAGCTGTGTTGGAATATTCAGGGCCTGCTGCAGCAGGATAGCTGGGTCGAATGGAAACATATGACCCAGCATTTACTGATTATGTTTCAATGCTGGAGTCTAGGCATCTGGGTTTAGAGTCACTAGGTCCTGGTACTGATTTCTGTGTGTTGAGGAATAAGAGATCTATGGCATCCATAGGAAGAGTGAACACAGTGGAAGAGAGGTTGCAGCTTAGAGGAGTAATTGGGTCTTTTAGGGTACCAAACAAAGCAGAGAAGGCCATCTGCAGCCTATCTGATCTTCAGGTAGGCATGGCCTTTAGTTGAGGATGGCAGACTGCCCAAGCTGGGGACTGTCTAGACCAACTTTAATTGTTTCCATAAAACTCAGAGGGTCTTGGTAGAAGAACTCAAGCAAAGTAACCAAAGTGAACTTCAGTGATTTTACCTCTAATTATTTTTCCTGGCAAATTTCATTATATAGTTGAAGCTGAAGCCTATAACTTATTATATTACTCAGTCTTGGATTGAACTCATAGACCTCCTGCGATCTTCTAAGTACTTAGATTAAAAGTATACACACACACACACACCATTTAAATAAAATGGAGCCGTGAATTTAAACTAGAGTAGGAAGGGCACACAGGAGTGACTGGAGGGAGGAGAGGGGATGGAGGTTATGATGTAATTATATTATAATATTAGGAAATTAAAAAATATATTTAAAAATGCAAAATGAAAACAATGTCATCAGAGAAAAAGAATATATCACGAAACCATTGCCTACTTTGAGGTTTGTAAAAGCTCAGCACATCACAAGCACTTGAATAGATGTGTCCCTTTCAATTGCAGTAAGCAAAACTGCAGGGTTTCAACTAGAAGATAAAGTGAAATGACTGCAGTCATTTCTACCAGTACCCTAGGAAAGTGCCTCTTTCCTGTAGTTTTAATGTAGGTAACACTCAAAGATACTCTGATTTTTGTAGAAAATTGCTCACTTTAAGGATTTTCTGTAAATGATTTGAAGTCACTGGGGTTGCTTGTTAGTTTCTGCTGCTAGTTTAGACATGATAGCACAAAGCCCGCTTCTGCACACAAGTCAGACACTGAAGAAAACCTTATACAAAGTCCTGGATTAAGAAACTGGAGGAATTTTACATTAGGGAAGAATGGAGATCTTGCTACCTTCATTTTTATGCTATAAGGAAATTTGGTGAAAGACACTGCAAGGGAAAGTAACTTGATTGTCCACCCTATGACATAAACACCCAAGCCTCAGCAGGGGCAACATGCCCCTGAACTGTTGGAGATGAGCATAAATCAAATAATTCTGGATTTTCTCCAGATTGTGGATTTTTGTTTTTATCTTCTCCTCTTCACTTCTCCTTTTCTCATCTTTTTTCTTTCGTCTTTTGCTTTTTCTTTTCTCTTATGCCATTTCTCTCTTTCCTCACCTCTCTTTTTATGTTCTTCTGAAAATAAAGCGGATAATAATAATGGCCACTAGCCTTAAATATTTGCTTCCTTACAGTATTCACTACATAATTTCTGACCTTTTCATATTCAGTATTGCGAATAATCATCACTGACATTTGTTGTTAATGAGGGAGGCCTCTTGATTGTCCCAGCCACTGGACTAGCTTACACCCAAAATAACCACACTGAAACTATATTAATTAAAACACTGCTTGGCCATTAGCTCTAACTTTTTATTGGATAACTCTTACATATTAGTTTAACCTATCTCCATTAATCTGTATATTGCCATGTGGCAGTAGCTTACTGGAGATTCTAACCGGTGTCTATCTCAGGCAGAGGATCCATGGCTTCTCTCTCACTCTGCTTTCTTCCTCCCAGAATTCAGTTCTGTTGTCTCTGCCTACCTAAGTTCTGTCCTATTAACTAAGCCAAGTCAGTTTCTTTATTTATTAACCAATGAAAGTAACACACAAACTGAAGGAACTCCTACGCCAGTCATTCACAGTAAAATTATAAATATGTAAAGAGACTTAAGCAATAGCAATATTATATTGTTAATAATAAATAATCATAGGAAATCAAAAAAATATACCTGATTGATTGATTAAATTTTTATCGTAATTGGAATAAAATCCAAGACTTTGTGCATTATAGTTAGTTTACATATTTTGTAATTGGAAAAAAAATATACAGTGCTAAAGTATACACATTTTTTATCTCCAACATTTATTTATCTCATTTGGCTGGTCTATAAAAGGTATTGCAGTCAAGTGTTTTTATACATACCTTTATACGGTTGTCCTTGAATTCATAGAGATTCACCCACCTCTCCCTCTCTGAGTGCTGGGATTAAAGGCATGTGCCATAACCTCCTGGCTTAATAACGTCTTTTTTAATCACCTATTTATGTCTATTTGGAAAACAGTACACATAAATATATAAGTTTTAACAATTGTAAGGCTAAGAAGTTGAAAATAAGGAAAATATTATCATTTTAGAAATTTGCATGCTTATTACTTAAAATTTTAATGAAAGTTAAAATGAAAATTTGAAAGTTTCTTTGACCCTTGCTTGTTGTGTTTATCAGTTAATGAAAGTTATATTTAGAACTTTGAATGACACCATTTTTTTCCTGGTCTGGAATATGTGGTTTGTTTTGAAAATGCAGGTCATCCTAAAACATAAAATCCAAATAGTTCTTATCATCTGATTCTCTAGAAAAACACAACCAATAAACAAGATGTTTATTTGGCAGTAAACTGAGATATTCGGAAAGCTGAGAATCCTGCATTCTCTCTCCCCCTCAAGCTGGAGACTCAAGACAGCTGAGAACCAGGTAAGCTAGTACTGTAAACCAGTGCCAGAACATTATAGAAATTAAAATAAAATGGTCCAGTTCCAAAACTAATTTTATCTGGTGACATATACTTAGGCAAACTTTTAGATTTCATTTAGCTAGATATCTGAATGTGTTCTTGTTTCCTCGAGTTTGCAGATTAAATCAGTGATCAGCTAGAGAGAGAGAGTGGGTTCCTCATCCTGCTTCTGTAATTTACTGTGCTCCTCCTATTGTTGCTCACTGCGGTTGTCTAATAACATGAAGGAATTGCTCCCTAATGAGTGTAACGCCGTGAAGGAACTGTAACTGTTACGTTGGTAACTGACTAACCAGCCTTGATTGATGGAGATGAATTCCCATAATTAATTTACTTAATACTTTAAGAAAGCAGGTCTTAGGTATCCCAGGCTGGCCTCAAACTGTCCATGTGACTGGGAATGTCATTGAACTTCTGAATCTAGGGTTATACGCACACACACACATACACACCACTATGCTTCTTTTTATACAGTGTTGGGGAACTGATCCCGGACTTTGTTCATTCCAGACAAGTACTTCATGGACTAAACTACATCCATAGGTAGATAGGATGCCAATTAAAAAGGTACACAAAGCAAGGAGATTATTTGATGGTGACATGGCAAATCGAAGACAATATCTCCACTGTGATCAAAGCCTCCTCGTTATCAAGGCTAATGTTAGAGGAATGAACAAGGAAATAAAAGGAAAAAGGCTTAACTAGGGTATTAGAAAGTTTACTATTCTTGGCAGGAATTGACAAATTTTTGTTCAATAATTGCTCCTAAAATTGCTGAAAGCTATGGTTAATATCCACAATGCAAGAAAAGTTTGTTTGTTATTTTTGATGTTTTATCTTTTTTCACTTATGGAGTGGAGAATTCTTATAGATCCTTAACTGCCCATTATTACTGACCATAACAATTTACTCTGTCACAATTTTTGATAATTTATTTTTTAAAAATTCATCTTTATTAAGATATAATGGGAAATAAATATTGCAATTATTTATTTTAGGCACAGAAAAAATTTATGATATAGGTGAACACTTGAAATCACTAGATTGGTGTAATCAAATAACATCAAGCCACACACATAATTTGCATCTTCCGCCATGTTGGTAATAACATCCTTACAATGGGAGAGGATGTCTCATTGGGTGAACACATCAATTTTATAACCAGATTTTTTGATATTGAAAAAAATAGTACTTTCAGGTTATATAATAAATTTACTCTTACTAAATGTGCAAGTTGCAAATATTTCTTCCATGGATTCTTCACTATTACAAAACTTTTAAAAAATATTTATATGATCACATGCTCCATCAGTCCCAGTCCAGCTTGCTTTGGTGAGCTCCCATTAGATCAGCCCCACCGTCTCAGTGGGTGGGTGCACCCCTCCAGGTCCTGACTTCCTTGCTCATGTTCTCCCTCCTTCTGCTCCTCATTTGGACCTTGGGAGCTCAGTCCAGTGCTCCAATGTGGGTCTCTCTCTCTCTAGCTTCATCCATTGCCAGGTGAAGGTTCTATGGTGATATGCAAGATATTCATCAGTATGGCTATAGGATAGGGCCATTTCAGGCTCCCTCTCTTCAGCTGCCCAAGGATCTAGCTGGGGACATCTCCATGGTCACCTGGGTACACCTCTAGAGTCCAGTCTCTTGCCAACCCTAAAATGGCTCCCTTAATTAAGATATGTACTTCCCTGCTCCCATATCCACTCTTCCTTCATCTCAACCATCCCATTCCCCCAAGCTCTCCCCATCCCCCCTTCTCACTTTTTTCTCCCCATCTCCCCTTACTCCCATCCCACCCCCACCCCCAAGTTTCCAATTTTTGCCTGGCAATCTTGTCACCTTCCAATATCTAGGTGGATAACTTCATGTTTTTCTTTGGGTTCACCTTCTTATTTAGCTTTTCTAGGATCACAAACTATAGGCTCAATGTCCTTTATTTATGGCTAGAATCCACTTATGAGTGAGTACATACCATATTCATCTTTTTGGGTCTGGGTTACCTCACTCAGGATAGTGTTTCCTATTTCCATCCATTTGCATGCAAAATTCAAGATGTCATTGTTTGTTTGTTTTTTTTTTTTTTTTTGAGATCTCCCTGAATTTACTCTTTTATTTATTTATTTTTTTATTGAGAAAAGGAGAAAAAAAAACAAGTTTCCCCCTCCTCCCACCCTTCTCCCTCTCCCCCCACTCCTTTCCCCATCCCTCTCCAGTCCGAAGAGCAGTCAGGGTTTTCTGCCCTGTGGTAAGCAGATGTCATTGTTTTTTTACCACTGAGTAATACTCTAATGCGTACATATTCCATACTTTCTTTATCCATTCTTCCATTGAGGGGCATCTAGGTTGTTTCCAGGTTCTTGTGATCAAACCGGACTCTCTGAACATATCGGACAAGGAGGGCTGACTGAGAAGCCAAGGACAATGGCACTGGGTTTTGATCGTACTGCATTTACAGGCTTTATGGGAGCCTAGTCTTTGTGGGATGCTCACCTTCCTAGACCTGGATGGAGCTGGGAGGACCTTTGACTTCCCACAGGGCAAGGAACCCTGACTTCTCTTTGGAATGGAGACAGAAGGGGAGGAAGATGGAGGGAGGGGGAGGGAAATGGGAGGACGGGAGGAGGTGAAAATTTTTAAGTAAAAATAAAAAAAAATATATGATTCACTTGTCTATTTTTGCATTATTTTTCTTGTGATATTTTTGTCACATTTGAACAATTGTTACAACCCTTTGCTTTATTTTTAATGAATACTATTCTTAAATATTGATTCAAGGCAGTCAAATGTAAAATTATTATTTTAGAAATAATTTAAAATTTTCTTGGAAGAGTTTATTTTATTCCTGGGTATTAAGTTGAGCCAGATAATTAAATCTTCCTAAAATATAATTATTTCCATATTTTAATGTATGGTGTTCATTATTGGTAACCTCAAATCTGCTTGACTCTATGGGTGTCAATTAATTTATGGAAATACACACATTTTTATATTCTTCCAGAACTGGAGACCCTAAGAGATCTCCCTTCTCATTCACACACCAGCAATTATCCAAACAGAAAGCCACACTAGAAACAGTATTCTTCAACTAGAAGGCAAGAAGAGAGCAAACAGAAATCTGCAGGTAGAAACAATGACCAGTGGAAACAGCAGGTAAGGTGTGTTCATGAACTGAAACTCGTGGGGTTTTTGAAACAGAGAACAAGAATCCAAGAAGTTAATCCAAAAAGGACATAGCATGACACAACTCTTATTGTTTTCATTCTTTAATAAATAAAGAAAATTTAATAACTGTGTTTATTGGGTAAGAGATTCATAACTCTACTGTGGTTATGGGTCTCTTCTCTTCTTCATTTTTTTCCTGAAAATATGAACTTAGGAAAAGCCAATTTCATGTGCTGTTAATTTAATTCTCCACCATAAAACCTTATTTCTACTGATGGAAAATGAAATTACCCTTTCTGTACTCTTTTTATCTGACAATTAAATGCTTTTTTTAACCCTGAAATAAACTGTGCACATTATTTGTAGTATAAAATAAATACAACTACTTTATTATTCACTTTATGTCAAAATTAAAAATAGAAACTAATTCACAATACTAAGTTCAGCAAATTTTGTTACTTAAAGTGGTTGCCACAATGAATGTACTGCTCACAGTTCTGCTAGTAGGATATGTTTATAATGGAGATGTATGATGTTACTTTGCCTTTAAATGAATGTGTAGATATATGATATTCTTTAGAAAATTTTACTTAAGAAACACTTATGGTGTGTTCATACTTTGTCAATAGTCCAACAAAGAATCAAGAAGCTGGGGTTGTAAGGCTGGAAAGAGAAAATAAGGAAACAAGAAACTCCCTTTTCAGATTACTCAATTGTGGCCATAAACACTCACTTCAACCAAGAACACCCTTTGGATTTGTGCACAGAGATAAAAACGATATTATCTTTGAACTTCTACTGGTTTATGTTTTTTGCTTCTTTCTATAGGGTTCAGTTGTTGGGGTATACACATCTGTTTGCAAAAATATAGACGGTCATCCTTTTAAATTTCTACCCCTTAGTCTGCAAGAACTAATGGAAAATCAAGGCAGCAGCAGTTAGAATGTGAAATTACAGACATTGATAGAAGGTAGAATCATTTTAATTGCATGAAATTAAGCTTGGAAATATGAGATCAATAAATTTTTGAATTGTAAAAATTATAAATAAAAGTGAGCAGTTGTATGAAGCAATTACCTGAGATGGGAAGTTGATGTAAAGTCTACTAATTAGAAAAAGAAAAGCCCAGGTGGGGTTCTCTGTGAATTGTTAATAAGCTTTAATGTTTATACAGTTCCAGTAATATGTAAAATATTGTAAATGTTGTAATTGAATGGATGCTATGTCAAGGCTTCTTATTCAGACAGCACAATTATAATCCAAAAATTTAACTCAAGTAAACCCCAGGGGAACAAATTAAGGTTCTCTAACAATTTTAAACAATGTGTTAGTGGAAGTATCATTTCTTGAACAAAAAATAAATTTAATTTAATGTTATATACAAATATTATGTATAAACAGTTCTTACCCTGTGAACACAAGCATGGTTGTCTCAAAATTTGGGAACCAATCAATTAACTAATAGGCATTAGGAAATTCAAGGGCAAAATGTTTAAATGGGAAATAGTGAGAAAGCTTCCCTGACCTCTCACGTTCATTTCTTATCTATGCAAATAGAAAGTCTACTTTCTACTAGGTTACATAGTTACAAAAAGTTGCCAAAATTGAATGTGTCTATATAAGTGTAGATAAAATTGGGGAAACAGTTTATTTCCTACAACAAAGTATAATAAATCATTCTACGAATAAATTAGAGTGTAACCTCTTGATTTAAAAGCTTTTTAAGGAAAGATATCTTTATTCAATAATATACATTTATTTGAGAGAATGATTGTTTCTGTCCTTTTATAGAAGCCCTACATGATATTTGAAACAAATCTGAAATAAAGGTGATTGTCAGGAATCTGATTATCGTTGTTTTTGAATTATTTGTTTTGTTTTGTTTGGAGGTTATAATATAATTATATCATTTCTTCTTTTCCCCTCGGAATCCTTTCATATGCCTTTTCTCACTCTACTTCAAATCAGGGTCTCTGTTTTCATTCACTGTTATTTTCTTTTGTTTTAAATATTTTATTCATTTTGCACACCAACCACAGTTTCTCCTCCCTCCCTTACTCCTCCCTCCATCTCCATCTCTCCTTACCCTCCATCCATTCCTCAGAAATCATAAAGCCTCACGGCAGGGAGAGACAGCAAACAAAATCTGGTACATTGACTTGAGGCAGGACCAAGAACCTCCCCACTGCAACAAGCCCGAACAAGCTGAACAAGGTATCCCACCATAAGGAATGGGCTTCCAAAAGCCAGTTCCTGCACCAGGGATAGATCCTGGTCCCACTGCCAGGGCACCTTAAGCTGACTAAGTCAAACAACTGTCATGCAGAAGCCCAGAGCCTAGTTCAGTCCCATGCAGGCTCACCAACTGTCAATCCAGAATCCCTGAGCTCCCATAAACTCAGTTCAATTGTTTCTGTGGATTTTTCCATCATGATTTTGACCCCCCCACACACACACACACTTGTTTGTATACCTCCTTCCTCTCTTCGGGACTCCTGGAACTTGGCCTAGTGCTTGGCTGTGGATCACTGCTTCTATCAATGGATGAAGAATCTGTGATGACAATCAGGGCAGTCACCAATCTGATTACAGGAGAAGGCCAGTTCAGGGACCCTCTCCACTATTTCTAGAAGTCTTAGCTGGGGTCATGATTAAGAGTTCCTGGGAGTTTCCCTAGCACCAGTTTTCTCCCTACCTCCATAATGGCTCCCTCTATTAAAGGTATCTCTTTCATTACTCTCCTCAATCCATCTCTCAATTTGAGCATCCCATTCCCTCATGTTCTCATTCCCAAGCCCCTCCCCTTTAACCTCCACACCAAGTTCACTTAGGAGATCTTTAATTTTTATAGTATATGTATGAATATGACTGTGTATATAAATAATATTAAATACATAACTATGATCTGCTCAGCCTGTATAAATTACTTGTATGGTTATATACATAGCAGGTTGTAGTAATAAGGGGCGGCGGCAGGGCTGCGTCCCCAAACACCCCAGCCGCCTGCCCTGCCCGGCTAGCTTATGCCCCAAATAATTACACGGAAACTGTATTCTTTTAAACACTGCTTGACCCATCTCTATCTAGCCTCTTCTAGGCTAACTCTCGCACCTGGACTAGCCCATTTCTTATCATCTGTGTAGCGCCCCTAGGTGCGCTTACCGGGAAGATTCTAGCCTAAGTCCATCCTGGGTCAGAGCTTCATAGCGTGCGTCTTCCCTGGAGCAGGTAGCATGGCGTCTCTCTGAAGGCGTCTGCTCCGGAGAGGAGAGCTGTCGAGTCTGACCTCACTTCCTCTTCCTCCCGGCATTCTGTTCTGTTTACTCCACCCACCTAAGGGTGGGCCTATCCAATGGGCCTAGTAGTTTCTTTATTGCTTAGCCAATGAAATCAACAGATTGATATGACACTCCCACATCAGCAGGTTATTTAGTATTAGATAGAAAATTGGTGAGCCCTTTCATGGGGAAGACTAGTTCTTCTGTTCCAGCCTTCCTTATTTATGCAGATTTTAGGCTTTCTGGGCTTTGCCCCATCTGCATCAGTGTTGCTTGTTGTCCTTTATTCAGCTCATGTTTAATTAATCATAATTGAGATTATTTGTTGTTGCTGCTGTTTTGTTTGTTTGTTTTTTAATATAAGTACCTGGCTTGCTATAATATTTAAAGAATAATAATTTAAAGTTAAAAGTAGCACTAGTCTGCAAAAGGGACCCCAAGTGAATCTGTTTGGGGGGAAGCTTATTATGCAACATAAATTAGTACTTAAGTCCTTTATCACAAATTTTTTACAAAATTGAAAAGTGCTCGAGAAACAGCTCAATATTGATTACTCTTGTGAAAAATGTGAGGTTGGTTTTCCAGAAGTGGTCCACAACTGCTTAATGTCCAGACTCGTGGGATCTAATGCCATCTTCTGACATCCATCTACATCCATGTGCACATACCACAGCTTCTCAAAATAGTTAAAAATGAAGAAATCCTTGAACAGAAGCAAAAGTTGCTGTTACCCAAGATAATGTACCATGAAATTTAGAAGTGTCCTGCCACAAACCTTTAACCTACACAGAAATTCAGGCCTGGTATCTCAAATGAGAGAAGCATGTGTCTTAAACTTACTTGCCTTTACTCACATTGAGAACAGTTCCTTAAAATGAAAAATCAACTTGCCTTTATATTTAAAGCATTCCAACCATGAATTTCAGTTACAAGATTTAGTAATGGTTAAAGTAAATCATGCTGTTTAAGATGAAAAATGTACCATGAACACCACTGCTGTTCTCTCTGCTTTGTCCTCACTGCAAATTTGTTTCCTCATCAAAATGCAAAATACAGTGTTAAAAATTAAGCTAGTCTCTATGGGTGTTTATCATGAAGTTACTTGCATTGTCAGCCCTGGGCGTGTAAGGTAGGTGCCCTTGTCTGAGCGGTCCTTGGTGTTTATAGACATCCCACTGTCATGGAATTGGAGAGGTAACAGCTAATCGCTCCCTGAAAGGGAAGTTTCAGCGTGTGTGTGTGTGTGTGTGTGTGTGTGTGTGTGTGTGTGTGTGTAAGTAAAGAAAAAGAGGCCCAGGATTTGAGAAAGAGAAAGGAGGGCACATGGAAACAGTTGGAGGGAGGAAAGGTTGGAGCTAAATTGACGTGATTATATTTTAATTTAAAAATTGTAAAAATTATAAAGAATAAAGATTAACCATAAAACTATCATTTATTTTAATTTTTCTATAGTGTGCTTATAAAAACTTTAACACAAGGTTAATAAATAGTAGGAACTGTGCCCATGACTAACCAAACCAGATTTATGTTTTGAAAATGCATCAAAATGTAACTGTTTCAGTAGGGTTTCACAGACTCAAAATAGGTCCTGTGAACACCCTAAATGGGCTTTCTTTTTTCTATACTAGAGGTCATACAATTTTCTGTTCCCCTGTAATCCTTTTTAACCACAATTCCTTGTTCTCATACATTAACAGTATATTCTCTCATTACAGCTTTTATCAGTCTGTAATAGAATAAAATTACATTTGGAAAACCATTTTATAGCCATAAAAACATGGAATATTTATAATTTTTATGGCCTCATCATCTAAAATATCTGTAACATTTCAAAGTCCTCAGCATCATTGATGTCAGTCTAAATTGTTTTATTACCTTTTAAAGTTCTTCCAGATATTTCATCCCAAGGTTTTCTTTAAAAACAGAATATAATCCTTAATTCAACTAATACATTACTGATGAAATGAAGAACTTTTAGAGCAAGGCCTTTTGCTCTTTTTATAGATTATATTTATTTAATATTTATTTGTTTACTTGTAAAATTCACCCGGTAAAAAGAGAAAAGTAGAGTATTCTGTAGTCACTGGCCTTAAGCTGGGCTCTTAGCAGGGAATGAGAAACTTTCGCAGATTCTCATCAGAAAGATGGCTGTAAAGTCAGCATGTGTAGTAACTCGTGTGGCTGACCATGTCCAATGAGTGAGTGTACAATGAGCTACTATCAATCTGTTTCTCTTGGTTTTACCTCTATTTATAACCTTACTGAAATGGACAGTATGGAATCAGAAAGGGCATCTTACTTTCTAACTGGCATAGTGGGTTAACAATCTAAGCTAGCAAGTAGACACTATCATTCAGAAAAAGAGACCGTAGACTGGAAGAGCATATTTCTGAACCCTATAGAAAATGCTGTGGTGGATATTCAAATGATGAGAATTTGTTTCAGTAGGACTGAGTTATTAACATATCTTATTTTTTCTGATGTAGATATATCATTCCAGTGGGTTTGAGTTAAGTTTTTGTATATCATTTACCAAGAAGAAAACTTGTTTATTACAGCAGATACAGTAGCGGCATCAGGAAGAGCAGTTCTATAGATGACAGTGAGGTCATATTTATAGTGGGTTGTCCCACAGACAACTGTGCTCAGCATAAACTTCATGCTGGCATACAGTTCACACATGAAATTTTAACTGAGGAATAGTTTGAGTAACTGCCACACAGCATGCCGCATATGGTGACAGACATTTTTAATATCAACACTGGTGAGATAGAGACATGAGAATCAGGTTCCAAGTCATCGTCAGTGATATTTGGAGTTCAAGGGCCACCCTGAACTACATAACCTCATTTTGTTAAAAAAAAAAAAGCAACACTAAAGGCTGAAGAGATGGCCCAGGTGGTTTGAGTGCATACTGGTATTTTTCAGAGGACTATTGTTAGGTTCCATGCTACTACGTAGGATATCTCACAACTATCTGTATTACCATTCCCTGTGACTTCTGAAGGAACAGCCTCCTATGAAAACACTGGGAGAGTCCAATGTATTTGAAACAGAGCAAGGAGGTGTACTGGGAGGATTTAGAAGGAAGGGAAGAAGAAATCGTTTAGTTATAGTCTCAAAAAATAAAAATCTTAAAACAGCTTAAAAGGAAAAGAAAATGAAGCAACAACAAAACCCACAAATCCAACAAATCACCGAGACCTAAGATTCTGGGAGGAAAGATAACTACCAAGGTCAACTGTACACAACACTTTCATGAATGTCTCTGAAGAGGAGGCTTGATACCACACTTGGCATTCCTCCTTTCCTTGTACACTCAGTAGGTCTGCCACTGAGTCCCACCAAAGATCCAAATTTACTTAAAAATTTCTAGTGATCATGTATAAAATAAAAAATGTTCAGGCTTCTTTAGCCCATATCAGCTACAGTCTTCAATCCTTCCTCCTCCGATCAGCTCACTCGCTTCATTGTGTCCACATGTGTGAGTTGGGAGAGACACATCAAGTGGACTGTTCATTAAGAAAAGAAAACTGCAGCCCTTAAATCAGAAATTTATGCAATTTTTAACTGTTTTTAACAAGCACAAAATGGTTTGCGGGAATCGTGCACAGATAGATCATTTTAATTTGAATCATTGTGGAATCATAAAAGACTCAGTTCTTTAATTTTGTGCCTTCAAGTCAGCTACTTTGATTAAAAAATAATAAAGCATGAGAGCCGAGGGGTCCTCACAGGTTCTCAGCAGCTCCGTTCCTCCCTGATCCTCTGTGCTAATTCTCCTCATAAATATTAATAAAGGGCTAGTAGGCCCTTGTGAAGCGTGAGGAAGGAAGCAGGCAATTAATTGCTTGCAGTATTTTTATATTTATTTTACACAATGAAAATAATGTCTGGGGACCAAGCATTGCCTAATCAATACTACCTGCCTAGGGACCTACTATCTGCTAATCAATACTCTCAACCTGAGGACTGACTATCCACTAATCAATACTATCAACCATGTTGAAAGGAACACTTTCAAGTTCTTTTTGATAAATCTCTCTTAAATCTTGGAAAACATGAAAATCCAGGGCATGTTTTTGAAATTAACAAGATAGACTTTTATTTCAGCTGACATTTTTCTGTTTAAGAAAAAAAAAAAAAAAGAAAGAACAAAATACACCATCCACACCTGTGTGCCTCTCAAAGCATGTGATATTGGAGGCTGAATCCAAAGGAGAGGAGACCAAGCATACGGAGGGTTCCAGATAAACCTTTGTGCTTGTTGGCCAAGTGAAAAACAGTTGTATTGATTTAAAAATTCCTTGATATAAACAGTTATTTGCATATTTTAAGTCCCAAATCATGAATTGCAAAAGAAGTTTTGAGAATTCTAAAACAATTAATCCTGTCATTGAAGAGCAGAGGGAGGGTGTTCAGGAGGCCAGACTCATCTCTCATGATTCAGAGACAGGTTTTGGTTGTTTGCAGAAGGACAGATACTTTCTTTAGCAATGTCATCATCTGTATCCATACTCCTGTGAAGAAACTAAATAAACACACGAGGCCACAAGACATAAAGAAATGAAGGAAGGGAGGAAATAAAATAAAGAGAACAAACAAGACATCAAAGTGGAACTGTGATAGGGAGAGGGAGGGAAACTGGAGAGGGTAATGGGGTGAAGGTGATCAAATTATTACAACACTAACTTTTCAGTCAAAGAGTGAAAGGGAGAGTGATAAAGCAGGTTAAATAAAAATCCCAGGTTTAGAGAACTGAGGTTACTCTTTACCAGAGATGGGTAAAGAATTCTGATGTCTGAATTCTTATCTGATTTATGGAGTACACTCTACCTTCATGTTATCCATTGAAAAGCCATTTAAAAGTCATTGGTGATGCTGGCAGATGCTGTCCAGACAGGCTGAGCCCCTCTGGCAGTCCCCTCTCCATTGAGCCCTGTGCTCTCCTTGTGAAATTCACCAAGGATTCTTAAGTGACTCTCCTCTCATATATATGTATGTATGCATATATATATATATATATATATATATATATATATATATATATATATATATATATATCTTGGGTAGCAGACAATATATTTAATGGATGATTTTTGAGTAAACATTTTATAAGTAATGTAGCATAAAAATAATTTGTGCCTTTGAAGGACTAGGGGTGTAACTCAGTCAGTATAGTACTTACCTAACATGCAGAAGGTCCTGGATTCAATCCGAAGCACTGCATGTACCACCTGTGGTGGTCTACACCTATAACCTCAGAACCTGGGAGGGGGAGACGTGAAAATTATGAATTCAAATACAACTTAAGCTACTTTAAAATTTGTTTCAAAACTAGTAATAATTTGAATATTTTAAATAAATGGTCCAAATAGAAACAAACAGATGCAGTATTTATATAAATATCCAGTATTAGAAATAAAAGAATATAAAATTCTGACAAGGAAAGAGTAGGCTTCTAACCTACTAACCCATGAAAATCATATTTGGAGCATAAAATCTTCCTAAAATAAGCATGTGCTAATGAGGGAGACTAGTTCCAAGAATAAAAAGAGTCATATTTGTGCTTTGAAAGATGTAAGACAAATTTAAACACAGACACAAACACAAAACACACACACACACACAGAACTTGGGTATAAGACTTGGCAACAAGGATCTCAAATATTCTTTAAACATACTGTCTCAATTCTTAATAAAAGAGAATGCCAGAGTAGGTACAAACTCTATACTGAGAAGGGCCATTTGCAAGGATGGGAAATATATGGGAAACAATACATTTCTTCATTTTCAAAAAGTCATACATTCACAAGGCAGTCATAAAAAAATTGTCCATCTTTCATTTGTAAGCCAGACAAGTCCATGAGGCTCACACAGGTGATTCATGGCATTGCAGATTCTAACTTTGACTTACTCTCTACATCTGAGAGATAAATGGCTAGAAATCCCATGGTAGATTTAAGGTCATTTTCAAAAACATAATTTTGCAATATATTAAACAACGCATCAAAATGAAAAATGATGAGATAGAGGAAAGTTCTAGAGAGCACTGGTACTCAGGTGACTATTTTCTCTGATAGTTATTTTTCTATAGACAATTGTTAGCCTGTAATTATTCATTTGCTGGTTGTTTTCTTTCATTTTCCATAGAGTCCAAGGTATTTTAAAGTTCAGAATGATAGCAATCATTTAAAAACTAACTTGTGCGGGTGTGTGCACAAAATGCAAGTTGTCCCCAAGGATGGAGTTCTCAAAAAGTAGATCTCCACTGTACTGGGAATCTTTTTTGGCTTTAAAGTTGTTAAGCCCTAAACAAATTTCTATTACTTTGACTATTTCTTGTTTTCTTATAATTATAATTTCAAAATTAATTAGCATATTGTTTTATTCTTTCAGGATGTAAATATATGATTTAGACATCACTGTTTCTCTGACTGAATGTTTGGAATATTGACATAGACTCAATTTCTAAGTTTACAGTTATTTTGCTCTCTCTTTACACAAACTAGATGTATTTGATCAGTAGAATTGAATTCACAAACAATTGACGATTTGTCTGAGACAGGTATCTGTTTACCAAGGGCAGACTACAGGCCACTGAGCAGCCCTCTCCAATGTGCCAACACTGGCAGTGGCTTTCATCCTTGTCTTTAGACCCTGTCTCATCACGCTTTTTGGTTACATTTAATAAATTCCTTCTAACACTCTTACCTATCTTACCTAACTGACCTATTTTTTTTTTTTTTTGAGACAGGGTTTCACTGTAGTTTTAGAGCCTGTCCCAGAACTAGCTCTTGTAGACCAGGCTGTGACCTTCTTTTAAAAAAAAAAAAAAGAAAAGAAAAAGAAAAAGTTCCTTCATAACTGTCCTGTCCCTTTTTGAAACAGCCTCGGTTCAACTAAAATGTCTTTGCCAAAATACTGGATCCTAAATATTGTAACTTTTTATATTTTTATATGTTGGTGAAGCAAAAAAACTTCTAGCTATATATAACCTACCTGTCTAGATCTACACATTTACACCACCACGATGTCTTATGACTCTCATCAAAGTAGGTGAAGGCTTTTCTTACTGATACTAGTAGTACAGGCCTATTTAGGAATGTGATTCTATGATTTATAGTATTTTGGCATATTTGTCAGAGATACCTAAATTCAAATTGACGTGTATTTTCTCATGGTCTTTCATCATCCACTGTGTGTTATGGTGTGCTTGCTGTGCTTAAGGCAATCAACATCAAAGAATAATAAAAACAAGAAACAGTCTCTATCATCAAAGATATGCAGGTGACTTTTGGTAAATGCCAGGAGCTCAGTAATGTGTGGAAACAGGTCAGTATACTCCTGGTACTTAAATGAAATATAATTTCAGTATGGGTATGTATTATAGTTACCCTGTACAGGGGATTGATTGATTGATACATGAGATTGAACTGAAGTGTAATTATGTCCAGTCTTCCAGTGAGGTAAATTTTCAAAACACCTCTTTCCTATAAAATACTTGATCAGCCGGCGGTGGTGGCGCACGCCTTTAATCCCAGCACTCGGGAGGCAGAGGCAGGTGGATCTCTGTGAGTTCGAGGCCAGCCTGGTCTACAAGAGCTAGTTCCAGGACAGGAACCAAAAAGCTACGGAGAAACCTTGTCTCGAAAAATAAAAAAAAAATTAAAATTAAAAAAAAATACTTTGATCATTGCTTAATGGTACTCCAAGACTTCCTTTGGTGTTTTCAAAGCCCTGTCAGACAGATGTTATTAGGACTTCATACTCCTAATACCTCCAAAATAAATTTAGTCTAGACCAGGTGGATAATATTTTTAATTATTTATATTATATTGTGAGATTATAAAATTTTTTCACCATTTTCCCCTTTCCTTTTCTCTCTCTTAAAAAACTCTCCATTCCCTCTTTCAAATTCATGGCCCATTTTAGCCTTAATTGTTGTTGCTCTCACACACACGCACTCACACACACACAAAGACACAAGTACAGCCTGCTTAGTCTATATAATGGCATTTGTGTACGTTTTCAAGGGAGAAATGTCTTCTCAAGAAAGAGCAGGACAACTGGCACCTGCGTAAGAACCAGCTTAAATGAGAACAATGTCATCTCTCCAGACAAGATGTTCCTATGCTTTCTTCATAAATATACAATCACAACCTTATATGGTGGCACATTCCTGTTACCACAAAATCTGGAAATATGAGACAGGAGGGTCATGAGGTCCTAGAAAACTTGGGTCACCTAATATGAACTTGTCTCAGAAACAGACAAAAAAGGAAGAAAAAATTAAACAAAATACAAAAAAGGCAAGTTAAATCTTTAATTAATTAATTTAGTTAACTTAATTCTTTAATATTGACCAGTCACAATTTTGCAGTCATTGTTCATTCTCCCTCAAATGCGGTACTGGTATCACTTGCTACTACCCACAATACACTGGGTTTCCTTATGATGGCAACATGGTTGAGTTATCCTAAATTACTCAAGCTCAAAATTTATATTTGACAAATTTGACTCGGTGTAACCACTTCTCCCAAAATTCCCATAGGACCAGATCATATACACAGAAGGAAACTAAGACAGGAGTAGGGTTCCTAGTTCTTTTTATAGCTATGATTAAAATGTCAAATGGAAAAGTTGTTATTGGTCTATTTTAATCTACTTTTGAAATGTTAAAAATGGATTTTCCTTAGAAATTGTAAGAACATGACAGAAAAAGGCAATGAAAAAAAGATCCTTTGCTACCTGTGTTTTCCAAAGTCAAGTCCTATGTTTTTCAAGTAGGGCCTTGATGAGCATCAGCATGGAAGAGCACACAGAACAAGTGTCAGACAGTGCTTCACATAGGCACCAATAAAGAACAAATGCTTCACAAACGGAAGAAACTTCTAGAAAAAAAGTTTTACTTTTCAAATGTAGAAAAATAAAAGTCTACTGTGTAGGCTCACCACCTGAACTGTTTCTTGGTTAAAGTTTCCCGTTACACACACTAGAGAATTTGCTAAAGGCATTTTATACCTTTCAATTTTGGTTCCTTTCTTCAAGTCGTAAGGGATCTCAAATAATGGAATGTGCAGGTAGAATGCAGAGATAAGAAGTGGGGCCCCTGAAACTGGCGCCAGGATATATCACTACTGCTTGTATTGGCTTTTTTGGAACCTATTCTCTTTGAATTAATACCTTGCTCAGCCTAGATATAGTATGGAGGACCTTCCCCAAAACAATATTCCTTACCCTCTCTTAGGAGTGGATGGGTGGTGGGGTGGGTAGGTGGAGGGGATGAGGAGGAGAGATAGTGTGAACTGAGATTGGTATGTAAAATGTAAAAAGATAGTTTGTTTTCTTTTTTCAAAATAATAAAAAAGTAAATTAAAAAAAAAAAAAGAAATGAGCTTTAACACCTTTGGAGTTCATCCTATCCCTAATCTGGCTACAGCTACCCTTCAAGGCAGAATCTTACTCAATACACAACATATAAGTATGATTAAGTTATTAAGTTAATATATCAACATTTGAGCAATTATCTGTTGACAGTATTAAATGCTTGTCTTTTTAGGAAATACCTTCATTTTCTCTGTTTCATTGACATTTACCTAGAAAAGTCTTGGTAGCATTAGCTTCTGATAAGTTATTTAGCGTTAGGTTTTACTTTCACAGACGCCATCGGCAAATCATCAGCATCTTTTCTCAGAAACTGACATCATTTAGTAACACTATTATACCAAAGACAAGCGAAAGATGTGGTGATAGGTAACTGTACTCAGTAACCGCAGATTCAGTCTTGGAGGTGTGAAGTCTTCATGTGTTATAGTGAGAACTACTCTGGATTTTACCTGTCCATCAAACGTGTCTGAATGGCATTATCGCTATTGCTTTTCAAGCCCTGTTTAGGAAAGATGCGTTATTTAAAAGGAGAAAGTGTTCATATCATTAAAATATCAGATATTTCTCTATTTCTGCACATATACATATATGTATTTTGAAAAGGGAAAATGTTTTTATTGGCCCCATTTTCTAGACCTCATTGATGAAATATATTCATTATAAAGAGATCTACATATTTTTAAAATGTCACCACACTAAGGTACTATTATATCACACATGTTATGATTGGAATTTAGATACAAAAGCAGCTAGTGGTGACATTACATTAATTATGACTTAGTGTGGTTGATAATCTACAGTATGCCAAAGATAATATCTTGACAAGAAGATCTGAGTCTAGATAAACTAAATGGTGCATTAATGCCAACACTTTATCTATAAATTATCACATATTCACCAGTAGCTACTGCACAAGACGAAAAATATGATGTCACCCATTTCTTCCCACCTGAAAAGCACAATCAGTTCTTGTTAGTAGTAGACACTATTACACCATGTATACAGGTTCACCGAATATCTGTAGAATTTGTAGTATAGTGTGAGGTTTAGGGCTTTTGTATTAAACAATGCTCTTACATTTTTAGGGGATTGTGGTCAGTCCCCTAGAAAAAAAGGATTGCAACTGTCTTGTAGAACATTTAGTAAGGCTAGGGATGCTCACATGGCAACGGGAGCATCCTTTTTGAGATTAGAACATTTTAAACAACCTCTCAAGGAAAAATGAAACAACTCTTAAGAAAGACTCATTTATGTTTGTAGTTCAATATAAGGTAATGTTGTATAAACAATTTATGAATAACTGAGTGAATAAATGAATGACATAGGAAGAATCTAATATATGTATCATAAATTGAAATAAATGAAGGCTAATTTCATCGGGGAACAACACAAGGAGGTCTCCTAGACACAGCACATTTGGCATATGATTTATGTAGTAATAGAATCAACTACGGTCACTTTCCTAATCCAGCATAATTTCTCCTGTGTTCTAACTATATAGCCACATGTCTACAGACAAGGGTAAATCCTGTAATTCCCCCACTTCCACAATATGCTCTGTGTCTTGATTGCAGGAGTTGTGACGTACTCATATCAGCTGGGGTTGGACACCCTGATATGGACAGTCGTTTGCATTTTGACTAGCTGTGGTTTTCTGTAACTTTCTTTCTAATGTAAAAAAGAAACTTTATTATTGAGAAGTGAGACCTACATTTTCCTTTACTATTAGGATAAGTATCTAGATCCATGCCTAATCATCTTCATTTTTAAACGTAAGCCTTAGACCTGCCTTTGTTGTCATTCAATTCATTTTTTTCATTTTTAGCATTTTTCTAAGAATGTATACATCTGATGTGTACATGGCCTCAAATTTAACTCTCCCATCCTCTTCATAAACCCGCTCCTCCTCGTCTTTTCCCCATCCGTAAATAAAACATTGATATAGTAAACAAGAAATCCCTCCAGGTCTTCCAGATCTCTCTATCCACACAGCCTGCTTACCACATCTCACATACAATTGGTTTTAAGTTTTATCTTCGGTTTAAAGTTCTCACTGTGTTTCCTTCCTTACAATTTTGCCCTACTCTACTGTCTCTCCATGGAGTTGAATGACCTAACTCCAAAATGAAACCATGGCCTTACTGTTTTGAGACTGGAGTTCTGTAACGCCCAGTAATAAGTTCAGACTAACCACGGTGTACAAAAACATACTTTGTGTTCATTACTAATAACCCTGGCTTCATCTGTAGCAGATTGTATAGGAGTAAAGATGTATTGTGGTTCATGGACTCATCTCCTTGGCATTTCTACAACTTCTGCAAGGTTGTCACATTCTGTCACTATCCCCCCCCCCCATTTATCCTTCACTAAATAGTGCCTTTTCAAACACTGTACTAAAAACTTTAATTTTATTCTGCTTTGAAAGAAATGGAGGCAATGATCCTAGTGATTCTTCTTGTGTATACGAAGGTGTGTGTGTTGGGGGGTGGACTTCTAATATGATTTTTAATAATGATCCACCTTGTTTTATGAGGCAGGGTTTGTCACTGAATATGGGGATCACTGATAAGGCAGGCTGATTAGTGAGTTTCTGTTTTTTGTGATCCTCTGCACAGGGCTGGGATTCCAAATGAAAGTCATAGCATTGGGGATATATATAAGTGGTCTCAACTCAATTGCTCATGATTGTGTAGCAGGCACTGTACTGGTTGAGCTATCTAAAAGTCGGGAGACCGTGGTTCAATATACTTGGATTCCTATCTTCTCTGAGCAACCTCTATGACTTCCCATCATTGTAGAGAGCTACTTAAAACACACCCAGCACCACAGGTGAGTATTTAGCATCCTTTAACAGCCAAGTCTCAGTGTGAAAAACGTTGATTTCATCTTGTTCCTTTCTATATTTACAATGTTCAAAACAGAGTGGGCGATCACTAACTATGGTAGAAGGAATGAATAAATGAAGTAATGTTTTTATTATCACCGTTGTCACTGAACACAGTACTTGATGTCAACTTGATTATCCTCCTTGGCTCATTTTGACTCCTAGAGTGACAAGCCTGCAGAAAGTTCACTGCTTAGAGAACAGGTGATGATGTTATTATCTACCCAGCAGCTCTCCAGCAGCCATTCTTAATTCTGCAGGGCATTAAGTCATAACAGAAAAATGAATTTCATTTAACAACTCCTGCACATGGGACACGGATAGTCAATATGTGGTAAATAGGGCTGTTTCCATATATAGCGGGAACTATGTGATTCTGAGAAATGCATTGATCTCAAATGGCAGTTAGTCTTCTTTTGGGAGAATATTTCAAATAAAGTTGTGTGGGTGTTTGAAGGCATCAACAGTTTCGTGTGTCAAAGGCTCAATTATTCAGGCACTGAGCAGTTGAGCACTGTGCATCGGCCAGTGTCATGTTAGCACAGTTCAGATGGCTAAGGCGCCATGTTCCAATAGAGTCCTCTCACACAAGGAATTAGACAACAGTTCTTCATTTCAGCAGCTTGGAAGCCTTTCTCTATCTCCACACCGTTGCTCTAAAACTCAGCATTCTTCAATTGCTTTCAATTTGAGTGCACCACTGACAGAATGGAGTTTCTGGGGTCAGTAGTTCTGCTTACACTCTAGGGCAGAGGGGACTTTTGATATTGTTGATTAAGGCTAGTTCCTGAATCCAGGGTCTATTGAAACCAGAATTTTGTTAGACAAATTACCCAGGAGAAATGAACAGAAGGCTTTTAATCATGGGTGCTAGCTGAACAAGCCATAAGCATGGTCAGCGTATCCTATTAAAATGTTTTGTGACCCTTCTTCTGGATGGATCTGAGAAACTTTTCCAAAGATGTCAATGACATCTCTGTGGTTTATGCCTGATTTATCAAACAGCATTCCGCCATTCGCTGAGATTGGATGTCTCAGACCTGCTTGTCCCATGACACACATGGCACACTCTGGGTTGTGCTGCCTTTCCTTTGTTGAGAGAAATATAACTACTTACATGTAGTGTCCTAGAGCAATTAGCTTCAAATAAATAAATTTTCTCAGACTCAAAGAGCATGATGTCATTTGTTTTAATATGAATTTGTCTGGAAATGATATTTTCATTGAGCAATCTTTGCATTAAAAAATAACTTAAAATAAGAAATAATGAAAAAGAGGCCATAAGTTTGAAGAGAAAATCTTCACCAATCCCACATCAGACAAAGGTCTCATCTCCAAAATATATAAAGAACTAAAGAAACTAGATATTAAAACTCTAATTAACCTAATTAAAAAATGGGGTACTGAACTGAACAGAAAATTCTCAACAGAAGAAGTTCAAATGGCCAAAAGACACTTAAAGTCATGCTCAACCTCCTTAGCAATCAGGGAAATGAAAATCAAAACAACTTTGAGATACCATATTATACCTGTCAGAATAGCTAAAATCAAAAACACCAATGATAGCCTATGCTGGAGAGGATGTGGAGTATGGGGAACACTCATCCATTGTTGGTCAGAATGCAAACTTGTGCAATCACTTTGGAAATCAGTGTGGTGGTTTCTCAGGAAACTGGGAGTCAACCTACCTCAGGACCCAGTAATTTCACTCTTGGGAATATACCCAAGAGATGTTCTATCATACTACAAAAGCATCTGTTCAACTATGTTCATAGCAGCACTATTTGTAATAGCCAGAACCTGGAAACAACCTAGGTGCCCCTCAATAGAAGAATGGATAAAGAAGGTGTGGCACGTATACACTTTATAGTTTTACTCAGCGGTAAAAAACAATGACATTTTGAATTTTGCATGCAAATGGATGGAAATAGAAAATACTTTACTGCATGAGATAACCCAGACCCAAAAAGATGAATATGGTATATGTACTCACCCATAAGTGGAATTTAGCCATAAATAAAGGACACTAAGCCTATAATTCATGATCCTAGAGAAGCTAAATAAGAAGGTGGACTGAAAGAAAAACATAGTTGTCCTCCTAGATATTGGAAGTAGATAAGATTGCAGGTCAACAGTTGGGAGCACAGGGGTAGGGATGGGGTGGGGGTAGGGGGAGATGGGGAGAGAGAAGGTAGAAGGGGAGGATTGGGAAGAGCTTGGGGGAATGGGATGGTTGGGATGGAGGAAGTGTGCATATGGGAGCAGGGAAGTAGATATCTTAATTAAGGGACACATTTTAGGGTTGGCAAGGGACTTGACTCTAAAGGGGTTCCCAGGTATCCAAGGAGATGTTCCCAGCTTGTTCCTTGGGCAGCAGAGGAGAGGGTGCCTGAACTGGCCTTATCCTATAGCCACACTGATGGCTTGCATATCACCATAGAACCTTCATCTTGTGATAGATGGAGATAGAGACAGAGACACACATTGGAGAACTGGACTGAGCTCCGAAGGTCCAAATGAAGGAAGGAGAGAGAATATGAGCAAGGAAGTCAGGATCGCAAGGGGTGCATCCACCCACTGAGATGGTGGGACTGATCTGATGGGAGCTCACCAAAGCCAGCTGAACTGGGACTGATGGAGTATGACTGGACTCTCTGAACATGGCTGACAATGAGGGCAGACTGAGAAGAAGCACAATGGCACTGAGTTTTGATTCTGCTGCATGGACTGGCCTTGTGGGAGCCTAGTCTGTTTTGATGCTCACCTTCCTAGACCTGGACCAAGGTGGGAGGACCTTGGACTTCCCACAGGGCAGGGAACCCTGACTGCTCTTTGGACTGGAGAGGGAGGGGGAGAAGGAATGAGGGGAGTGGGAGGGAAATGGGAGTAGATGAGGAGGTGGAAATTTTTAATAAATGAAAAAATGGGGCTAGGAGAGATATATGAGAGAATGTTAAGAGAGGAAATGGGGGAATGATATAATTATTTATAATCTCAAAAAATCAAAATAAATAATTAAAAATACTTGGGGGAAATAATGTAGAAATCAGGTCAAATTCATGATTAATAATCATGATAATTACAACCTTGACCTTTCACATCCAGACCTATGTGAAATGTGATTCATAACCGATTCAGTCATGCGATTGCTTAATCAAGAGGATAGAAAAATAACAGTGTTCATGTTACCTGCTGATCTTAGATGTTTCTTCTAAAGTGTCATTGAAAACGACCCAAATTACAACATTCTCATTAGCTCTCCACACTATGTGCTATTATCTATTCTACTTCTGGCTGTGTTTTTCTACATTTGGGTTGAGTTCAGCTAGATGTTCAGAATCATGTAAGCACTTCAGCTACACCAGAGCCAGTGCACTCTAGAGGACTGCGGTCAGAGTGCCCATCTATGAAGAATCCTTGCCTTTCATTTATATCTCTTACCATCTGCCACACTTACTCGGTTTGTGTCACCCATTGCCTTGTGACATCTGTTCTATTTTGGCCTGATATTGCAGCTGACCTTTCTATGTATGTGTCTTGTCTGCCTAAATAGATGGAACATTTCTTGAGGACAGGTCATGAATTGAATGATGGATTTTTTACACCTTGAAGAAACCTTAGTGATCAAAGGGTTCAACACCCCATTTCATAATTGAAGAAAAAGAGGTCTGTTAGAACCTAAGCAACTGACCATAGGTCAAACAATAACTTACTTACAGGACCAGAAATAGAGTTCTTGGCTTAAAAGACACTTCTTTCCACAGTGTAGCTTTCATAATGCATTAGAGTTGAAAGGAGGATTAGTAATACAAGTTCCTCAATTTATAGACTAGAGAACCAAGCACAGAAAAGTTGTGAATTGTTGCCAATGCCATAGTGGAGCTACTCTTACAATTAAAGGGTTAATTTATGTCACCTGGTTTTGCACGTAGTGCTTTACTCATTGGCCTAAGACTGTTCACCTTTCTAACTTTACCCAAATTCCATGTGTTAAGTAAGCAAAAATTAAATATCAGTTTAATTTTACATACAAACTATAAATGACCAGCAAAAGCAAATTAATCTGGCTTGACAAAAGAAATAAAAATAAATAATTCACTTCAGAAATTATCTTTAACTCCTCCTTTATTCAATACTAATACTATATGTACTCTGTATGTAGTGCTGTGTAAGAATGGATAGATCTATCTATATTTCTAACTTAAAACAAACAAAACAAAAATGAAAACCTGTATTTGTTTTTCTGCAGGGTTTTCTAGACTCAAATTCCTTCTCACTTTGTACATGTGTTATTTTCTTCTGAACATTCTGTTTGTTTAATGTTTAGCTAGGGTACTATGTTCCTTTGCATGTTAGTACTAAGTGGTTTCTCTAACAGTGGGAAATTATTTCTTCCTGAATAGCATGAGTAGAAATTTTTCCTATAATTTAAACATACACACAGAAATTATAATTTCATGTTAATTGAAGCCACAGAGGGTTCAATTTTCAGGACCATATCAATACACTGCACAGTCAGAAACATCCAATGTTCCCAGAGTATTAAAACTAGTGATATAAAATTAACTTCAATTGTTACAAGTTTTGCACAGACATCTCACAGCAAGTCTAGGCATGAATTTTGCTGCATCTGATCACTTTTGTTCAACAACACTAAATACTAGATTCATCAATTAACTGTGATTGTGATTGTAAATCCGAGAATCTATAATGTCAAGGGTCTCTGCTGAGGAATTTCTGTCTTCTGGGTGACAGAAGTGATTATCTATGTCTTGTAAGAAGGTCTGTGTATATGCTTATCTAAATAATTTGAACCAAATCATCCTCATCTTTGAGGATAATGATGATTATTTTGTGTGTGGGGGGGTAGGCAACATTTAATGAACTATTTGGTATTCTTCAGATAAACTGCAATCCTCAAGCTATTCTCCACAGGAATGGATTTTCTATTACATCGAATGCTCCAGTTACATACTTAGGCCAGAGAGTCATTCTGATGCCAACTCTTTCAAATAACCCTTCCTTACTTAATAGAACTGAGAGTCCTTTGGAAAGAGTAGTGAAGTTGAACTGTTATGTTCATGAGAGTAAATGACAGTGGTAATTGGTACCTGTTGGAAACCCATGGTGTTTATGGATTGCACTTAATCTTCAAATCCTTGCATAGGCTAATCATCAGTATTATCTGAGCTCCAAATGTCTTACTCCTCAGATCCTGCATCTTTCCATTTTCAGTCTTCCATCCTTGGCTTACCATTTATAAACCTTAGTTATTGTTTTGACACTGATTAAAAAAGGACTTAAGCAAAGATCAGATCTTATATGTTTTTAATTGACTTACTCAAAGTTCCTAAAGATAAGTTCTCATGTGATTTTTTGGTTTGCATTATGACTATCATCATTGGGATAAGGTATAGGTCTGTAATCCATGAGTTCTCAAATTCAAGATTGTCCTGCCTCAACATTTAAAATATTAGGAATATCTTTTCAACATATATGGCATTTTAATTTTTTTTAATGATTGATCTTGTGTTCTCTGTTTTAACAGTATAGGTTTGAGCACTGAAGTTTATCAATGCTAAGGGCTTTTGTGTCTGTATTTGAATTTGACATATGAAGATACTGCATGCTTCTCCCTATAATCATGGCCTGATTATAAGAGTTGAATTAATAGTAAATATAATTGTGTGTGGGTGTGTTTGTGTGTGTGTGTGTAGAATGACAAGGAAGAGATTTTTGCATTGAAATTTCCAATGAAAACTGTAGAAAAGCAAACCCCAAATGATTCACAATTACTAAGTATGTATCCACAGAGTTGACTACCTTACCCAGGCAACAAATTCACCACAGCTACCAAGTGTTCCTCCAACATGCTGTGCATGATCTAGGTGGCTGGTTTTCTATTTCTATTAGTAAGGTCTGAGTTATTAATTAGAAAGGCTAAGAGGCGTTCCAAATGCATTTACCACTTCTCGCATTTCAATTTACCAATTTGAAATTTTTTGTACTAATATCTTAATTTGTCAGACTAGAGGCCTTCTATAAAGTTTCCATAAAAATAATTTAAATAAAAAATGAAGATACTAACAATTTATTGCATCAGCTCTAGAAAAGAAACTTAGTTATTTTTTAAACAGCTTCAGATCACTACACATTTTAATTAATTAGCTATAATTTTAGATTGTTAGCAAAACTGGGCTGCAGAAAATAAAGAATGGAAAGCTAGTGCTGTTTAATTCTTATAGTTTATTAAAGCCTATTCAAGTCTTTGATGTGTATGAAATCACAGTATTTTATCAATCATGGTCTCAAAATATTTCAGAAACATTTTTAACTGAAAAGAAAGTAAATTATGGGACTGTCTTTTTAAATGTTTAATTACATCACTACATCAAATAATGTCAGTTACTCTGTACCAGCATGAGTTGTCATCGGACATTTGTAATGCAAGGGGTGTGATTATCATTGTATATTCTGGTATAAAAAAGACTTTGCCAGATTACTTTTTATCAAATCGTGAATTTAGATTCAGTTTTCTTAGTTCTGTGAGGGTACTGTGTGGGGGTAGTTATACACAGTTCTCCAGACTGACTGACATGGGACATATGCAGTCAAAATTTAATAACTCAGGGTTATCCCTAGCTCTTATGGAAAAATCTTTCTAAAAGAAAGAGCTACAACAACAGATGGAATTTGGGTGTCATACTCCCCAGGTAATGTCTGTGCCACCCTTCTTTATATTTCAGGTAACAGTAGGAGAGTACTCTGCTCTAAAATCTCTTTGATAAAGTCTGTGGCTGATACTTGTCAATTTCTTCAATAATTACCCACCAGCTTAAACCCTTCTGATATTAGGAATTATTCTTAACTTGTAAATTTATTCTTTTCATATAATGCACTTTTTATTCACATTTTCCATCAACATTTTTCAACCTATCTACTGAGGTAGAATGACGCATGCTTCCTTCATTAATGCTCACTTAAAAAATACTTTCTGCCCTCCAAAGGCTGCAGGCACATTGTATATATTCAAAAAGAAATTCAGGCTTAGAAATCAGTTATTTGCACATACTTTGTCATAGCCTCAGAAAGATGACAAGAGGCAGTGGGGAAAGATTTGTTGTAAAGTTCATACAGATACTTGTCAATCTGTAATTACAATAAGTTTTCCTGTAAGGATCTGGGTTATGAGTAATGCATAATATATTGAGAAATTAGCATATCAAAATAAAATAACTGTTGTTATAGACAAGTAGATTTCTAAAGTCATATTAAAATTCATATTAAAACACAATAAAGATTTTATTCAAGAGTAACTATAAATCAGTGGGAGTGATTCTTTACTCAACTTCAGAGAGCATAGCATGTGGGACTTGATATTGAGGAGAGACCAGGAGAATGAAATTATGAACATGGAGAGTTCTTGGTGAATTGACTTAGAGATCTGTGCAAAAAAAAAAAAAAACCTGAATTTTATATGAAAGCAAACAAGGTGAGCATTGGAAAAAGTTTAGGAGACAAATAGCTCCAATCACAGACAAGAGCTTAATTGTCTATGAGCCTTAAAATTGTTACTTTTATACTATGAATTTGTTTGTCTTTTATTTTCTTACAGAAGGGACATTTTGATATGCATAACTAGTATTAATGCTCATATGAAATACCCTATTCATATAAACAGTCAAATATGAATGCCAATAATTGTAAAAGTAATAGTAATACAACCAAATGCATAAAGTATCTTCCTCCAAAATTATACAATACTGCTTTGTACAGGGTTCTCCTTATTTTAATAGCAAAATTGTCAGGTAGACAGTATGTGTCTTCTTGCTAAACCACTAGAGTAAGTGAGAGAGAAATGTGTCCAGCCTGAGGTCCAGGAGTAGATTAAGGCCATAAGGCAGGTTTTCTCAACAGACGGGAATAATAATATGTGTCTTGCTTCTATGGGACCATTTTCAATATCTGCCAGGTTCATTAGGGCTTATGGAGGCCTGTCCACCACAGATATGGATAATTGCCTTCTAACTGTTAGGTACACTTGTATATGATCTTATGTGTCCTAGAGAGTGACATCTGACACCTTCAGATGAATGGGACTGAACTATTTAATGTAATGTGAATGTCCACATATGGGTATGGCTTAATCATTCTGCTCTAACTCTTATTTCCTCAAGATATTGAATTAATACAGAAATACATGCAAAGCAAAATAACCGTGACTCCATGATGTGTTTTTCTGGTCTTTGTGTGGTTGTAAGAAGAACTACACCAAGTTAATGGTGTACTCAAAGATAAAATTATAAATTTGTATAGAGCAAGATTTATTACCACAAAGCAAGTCATAAAATATCCCTATTATGATCTTATGGTGATACCTATGTCCTCTGGTTATATTTTAAATGACACTAATAAGGAGTGAGACTGTATTAAGAATGATGATTATTTTAATAATAGCCATGTCTTTACTAATCTAAATAACTATTCTGTTAAACAGAAGAATGCTTCTGTATGGCAAAGTGATGTGGAAGTGTCATATATAAATCTGTTGATTTCATTGGTTAAGCAATAAAGAAACTGCTTTGGCCATGATTCTCCCACTCCAGGCAGATGCAGGTTAAGATCATTCCTGGTAAGCCAGCTCATAGGCTACATAGATTATAAGAAATGGGCTAGTCCAGGTGCGAGAGTTAGCCGAGAAAAGGCTAGATATAATGGGCCAAGCGGTATTTAAAAGAATACAGTTTCTGTGTAATTATTTTGGGTATAAAGCTAGCTGGATGGCGGGAAGCCGCCCCGCCACTCCTTATTACTACAGCAAAGGATAGCATCCTTTGGACAAAGTAGCAGGAAACAGAAAAGAAAAAGATTTTTTTTTCAAATACTAAAGGGCTTGTTTTATTTTATTTTTATTTATTTATTTATTTATTTATTTATTTATTTATTTATTTATTTATTTATTAAGGATTTCTGCCTCCTCCCCTCAACCGCCTCCCATTTCCCTCCCCCTCCCCTGGTCAAGTCACCCTCCCTCATCTGCTCTAAGAGCAATCAGGGTTCCCTGACCTGTGGGAAGCCCAAGGACCGCCCACCTCTATCCTCAGCAGCTACATGGCATATCTCTGACTCTACCTACCCTCTCTCTCTCTCTCTCTTTCTCTCTCTCTCTCTCTCTCTCTGACTCTGCCTACTCTCTCTCTCTCTCTCTTTCTCTCTCTCTTTCTCTCTCTCTCTTTCTCTCTCTCATATATATTTTTTCTCACACATATATTTTTTCCCAGCCTGGTTATATTCTGCCTGGTCATAGGCCAAAGCAACTTTATTCATTAACCAAAAAAGCAACACATATACAGAAGGGCATTTTACATCATCTCCCCTTTCCGGGCTAAATGTAAAAGAAGATTTTAACTTTAATATAGTAATATTATATATAACAAAACAGATATCAAGCAAAAATTATGCTTGCAATATTTAGTCTGTTTGTATCTGGAAAGTTTCATATCTAATTTATCTTTTATCATAACTAAGGAAAACTATAACTATAGTTATCTGTCTCCAACTATTCAAAAAACCCGGAAAGATATAATATTACCTAAGTAAACAGGAAGTACATTGTAATCAAATTCCAAAACTCTAGCATTTGCATAGACATCTCACTGCCTGGACGGTCAACTAAAGTTCTTCTGTAACATTGGGGCATTCATCTTCATCCTACTGGCCCATAGTATCTAGAGGACTTTTCCATGAAACAGGAAACTTAAAGATTGGCAGTTTGTCAGTCACTTTCTTCTGTGTACTGCAGAATGCCTGGTAATTTCTTCTGTGAAGCAAGAACCCTGAAGGATCATCTCATCTTTTAGAAAATTTTTGTGGGTCCTGCATGTTCCATTTCATACAACATACCATAAAGCAGTCTAGGCAAGAGCAGCTTCTTGTCCAAATGACTAGCTCTGTCAAATTGAAGGCAAATTCCATAATGAGTTTCCATGATGCTCATCAACTTCTCTGAAGTAATTGGTGCTACCAGAAAAAGACATGTCTCACTGTCAAGAAAAGTCTAAGTTCTTAAAACATTTTAGATGCCATATTCTATATATCTTTGAAGTGTTGAAGATCTATATTACATATCTCTGCATATATAAAAACATAACTAACATGACTACACATTTGAGTATTAGAGATGACTGTCTATTAATCTATATTTCTTAATTATGCATTACATTTTTAAATGAGTGGCACAAGCACAATACCCTAAGCAAGAGCAGAAATACATTATATAGTAGGACAAAATTTACCTTAAATTTGTATCAATTGACTAAGATTCATACCAATGCAAAGTATTTATCTCTATATCATATCCCTCTCTAAATGAATAAACAATCATTTTAGGAATGTGCGTGTTGTTTTCTCCAAACCATTTTCTGCTCTTTATTGGATGAAGTATTTTTAGGGTTCACAAATGTAGAAGGAGCGGTGGGCCACTTCCTGCTGCCCAGGAGGGCTCCCGGCCACCAACTAGCTTTACCCAAAATAATGACATGGAAACTGTATTCTTTTAAACACTGCTTGGCCCATTAGCTTTAGCCTCTTACTAGCTAATTCTCACAACTTGATTAACCCATTTCTATTCATGTGTGTAGCACCATGAGGTGGTGGCTTACCAGGAAGGATCTTAACCTGCATCCATCTTGGAGAGGAGAGCTATATCGTCTGCCTGAGGCATCTGTCTCACTGCCTTCTTCCTCCCAGCATTCTGTTCTGTCTACTCTGCCTATCTAAGCTGCTGTCCTATCAAAAGCCAAGGGAGTTTCTTTATTAACCAATGAAAGTAACATGTAGACAAATGACCCTCCTCCATCTCACAGAGACCTTTTAGGGGTCTTCTTTTATCATACCACAGAAGCCTGGAAGGCCTCCATAGGTTTTCATCTTCTGTGGAAACAAAAGCAGAGCATCTTTTCCAAAGTAATATGTTCTGAGAGTCAAATTTTGAAGTCAAGATACCTTTAAAATATATATGTTGGATCAGATTTGCAGCCCATACAACGAAATGTCTCTCTGTACTTAGTTCATTCACAGTCATAAAATTCAAAGAAAATACAATGATGCACATAATCCAGACTCTCTGTGCATTTTCTATCTTTACATGGCTTTTTAAAAACTCTATTACTTTTTAATATTTATTATCTTTACTACTTCAATCTATGTTTGTCTGTACTTATTTATTTTACTTTTACTGTCTTTTTAAAGATTTGCTTTATTTTTCAAAACTATGTATTCCTTTTTATAACTGTCTATGCTCTTTTTCTTTTCTCTCTCAAGCTTACATACATTTTTAAACACACTGTGACCAGTTCAGAGGTTTATTTTTGTCTGAATATATTTTTATTACATATTTGCAATCATTTTATGACCAGGAGTGCCTTTTTGTAAAATGTTAAGCAGACATGGCTAGGACTAACTCTGCAACCTTGCTGTTGGCTCCACCTCTTCCAAAATAGCAAAGGTATTTTCATCACCTGTGTGAGTCATGTTTGCCACTCCAGCTACAGTAACACAGCTGGTCTATGTCACCATCAAACAATTTGTAAAGCTCGGCTCACAAATTCTCTTAAAGAAGACACATGATTTTTGATGTTAATGCTGAGTCAGGAATCTTCAAGAAGAAATCATGCCCCTGTTTGCTCTAGCAAACAGAGTTCACTCGAAAATATGCTGTTACACAGAATCCATGGTTAACTCTGTTCTTTTGTGACTAGAATGTTTTCCCAATCTCTCAGGTTTTGTAGTTGCCCCATGTTGGGCATCATTTTATAAACAGAGACTGCTCATTCATTTCCTGGTTGCCCAGATCTGAATAATTACACAAAACTTTATTAATTATAACACTGCTTGTCAAAGAGCTTAAGTTTCTTTCTAACAAGCTCTTATATCTTAAATGAACCCATTATTAAATTTTTTGACTCAATGTCCTTTATTTATGGCTAGAAACCAATTATGAGTGAGTACATCCCATGTTCATCTTTTTGGGTCTGGCTTACCTCACTCAGGATAGTGTTTTCTATTTCCATCCATTTGCATGCAAAATTCAAAAAGTCATTGTTTTTTACCACAGCGTAGTATATATATTCCACACTTTCTTCATCCATTCTTCCATTGAAGGACATCTAGGTAGTTTCCAGGTTATGGCTATTACAAACAATGCTGCTATGAACACAGTTGAACAAATGCTTTTGTAATATGATAGGACATCTCTTGGGTCATTATTAAAAATTTTATATTATGCCACAAGACTTGTGGTTTGTTACCTCTTGCGTCTTGGTTGACTACATGGCATCTGACTCCTTCAGCAGCTCCATGGCACCTCTCTGACTCTGCCTACTCTCTCTGTATATCGCTTCCAGCCTTTCTATAATCTGCCTGGCCATAGGCCAAAGTGTCTTTATTCATTAGCCAACAAAAGCAGCACAAATACAGAAGGGCATTATACATCATATATATGTATACACATACACACACACACACACACATGCACACACACACACACACACACATATAGTGCAAAATTATAAACAACTTGGTGATTATATCTTCTCTATAGTCACTGAAACATCTCTTATAGTCTCTGGCATGTTAATAAATATTGATTAACAATTACTAAATAAATACAGTTTATAGCAATCCTATGAATTTAATGTTGATATGATAAATATTGGATATGGACCCTTTATAAAGAAGACTCAGGGAAACATGTTCCTGTGGGACTTACTCTGTGGAGCATGCTTGTTAAAACCCTAAATGGACAGTTCACCCTTTTTCTATCAGTCATATATTTGTCAACTCTGTCCCAACAGGTCTTTAGTCAAATAAACCCTGTCCTAGCTCAGTGTTGGTGTGTATGTGTTATAGTTTGAGGAAGAACCCCTGAAATGTATAAAACTTTCTTTATTTTCTGACACACTTTATCCCTAAATCTTACCATCTTTAAGATTAAACTACAGTGCATTGGTATGTAGTTCAACATATATTACAGAAATCACAGAACATCAAATCTGGTGGGAAACAACTACTACTACTCTTACCTATCAGTTATAGCTTGGATAAAAACCAAGTAGAGGCTTTCCTTTATGATGAATTTAATTAGAAAAAAAAAGAGTACATTAAAACATGTGCACACAGATTCACCTCAGCACTGTGAAATTGCTTCTACATTCTCCACCCTTTTTCTTTATGGAGGAATTGTGTGCCCTATTTTGCTTTATCAAAGGAAACAAATATTAGGTGGTTTGCTTAGGGTTTGAATGAACAGTTAATAACCTGATGATACCACCCTAGGGGACAGTGTGCTCAGTGCAGTACGAGTTTATTTTTTCAGGTTAATTGCCTCTATGTCTGAATTGTTTATAATTGTTTGCTTATTTGAAACATTGCAGTGCACTGTGTTTTTGTTTCTAGTTATTAGTTTTCATCAAATATTTTTAAACTATGTGATTTTGTAAGTAAGCACATTTAATTTTAATGAAATTTATTTTTTCCTCTTTTTCATCTTGATTGGGTTTAGATTTTTAAAATAGAGTTTCAATTTGTTTTCCCAGGAGTCTCTAGGATTTTTTTTTAGGAAAGAAACAAGGGGGAATTTATTCTGACATTCAGATGAAATTGTGATTCTATGACACCTAAAATATATGCCTTTAAGATCAGAGCAATAGAGATCTCGATGCTCAAAGTTTTGTTGTTTTTTTTTATGAAGGGTGTGTGCTGCTTACATTCCATTCTCCACTCAAGATCTAGCATCATGGAGCTATGTTATATGATTCAGAAGCAGGAGGACAAACCTTTCCTTTTTAGCATATTTAGTAAGTAGTAATTGAATGTACAAGGCCTTGCAACTATTGAAACTGTAAGCAAAAAAAAAAAGAGCAAGGATTATTTGACTTAAGCTCTGCTTCTCTGGGCAACTAACAGTTGAAATAAAAAATGTTACAAGCCAGGAAGTTGTCATGCACCCATAAACCCAGCAGTCGGGTGGTTAAGGCAAAAGGATCTTGAGTTTGAGGCCAGACTAGGGTAACCAGAGAATTCTGTCTTATAACCAATATGTTACTTTAATCCTATTAAAAAAGCTTTTAAAATAAATATCAGCACATGTCAGTTTAGATGTTTGTGCAGATATAGACCACATTTTTCCCAGACCACTGAGATTACAAGTGGAAAGGAAGGAATTGAGATCTGCAAGTCTTTACTAAGTAAAGTTCTCAAAAAAGAGGTAATTACCTTTATATATTTGAGTTGAAAGGAAAGAAATAAAATTATAAATCTACAATCAGTTCCAGAATCCACTTAAAATATTCTGAGACAGAAAGAGTATGCCTATGCAGACTTGTATGGTTTTGCTATTATCATCCTCTAAGCAATATATTGTATCAATTATTTATACAGAATTGGACTCTAAGAACAGACTATAATTTCAATCAGTCACTGCTATTTCTATAGCATATGATAAATTCTACAGTATCTGTGTTGTTTCTGTGTGTTATTACCTAAGACCACTTATGTATAGCAGGGAAAGTGTATGTGTGTGTGTGTGTGTTATCAAAAGTGCTTTTGCCCTCCAAACCATTTTTGGCCATTCCTTTGAAATTGTGTGTGTGGCACATGAAATCACACAAAGCTGCAAGGTCATCGGGCATTTACAAAATACAGAACAATGTCTGGGAGAAGAAAGACAAGATAACAAAACTGGATCTGCTCTCTCTAGATAAACAGTCCCTCTCGGTTCTTCTAGCCCCCATTAAAGTGACTGACAGGCATCACCTGATCTTAGAGAGAGGAGATAGATAAGCAAGCAGGAAATAGGACTGAGCAAGTGTTCCTGGAAGATTTCAGAATCCAGCTATGTGATTCCCCATTGCACTTGTGAACACAGGAAAGGTGCTGATAAAAAGGCTAAAGTGGGAGTATTTTGAAATCAAACATTATTTTTCCTTATCCTGTAAATTAGGATATATGATTCTGCCTTCTTTACAACCTGCACGTTAGAACAGAACCCTGGCTTTTGTGCTTGCTAGTCACTCTATCACTGGGCTAAACCTCCAAATCCTTCTATTGAGATTTTAAAAGGCATTCAACATTCTAGTTTTTGTCCAAAGGACTGTGAAGCTTTGCATTCCATTCTTTTTTTTCTGATTATTTACATAGACCAAGCTGCTCTCAAACTCTGGACCTCGGGAACAGCAGTCAGTGCTCTTAGCCTCTGAGCCACCTCAGATGGCGGTCAGCATTCCATTCTTATAAGAAAACAATGAGTACAGCAATTATGGAAAATAGTTCTTCACTTGCCCCCACCTCCCTTACTGTGAAACTGGGACTCGGGGTATCAGCTATGTTAGGGAATTGCTATTCAAGAGCTTCAGTATCAGTCCAAGTCATAGCATGTGTTGAACTAGAAAGTCAGGAGGAAAAGCAGCCAGAAATAAATATCTGAAAGACAGATTCCCATGGGATGAGCAGACCCTGAGCTACTATTTCTTGATGGCTTCTACTGGAAAGTGGCATTAATTGATCCAGGAACAAACTTCAGACATTGTTTCTTGTGGCTATTTGTAATGGCTGGGTTTGGAGAACAGTGGTTACTACAACATACCTTTGTTTCTGCCTCACCTCAGGAAAAACCACCCAAGAAGACTGAGGGAACTCTACCAGAGACAGCAATGAAGAATGAAGGGACTCCCTCCTGGTTGGATCAACCATCAGTCCATGGGAGTGGAGCAGAAGGCCAGGAAGGGCTTCAGTGGCAGTCTGGAGACAGTACATGTTCCTAAGAGAGACACAGACACAGTCACAGGTACAGACTGTGCCTAAGACCGAAGCTCAATCTCAACAGCAGAACACATCCTTCTTTTCAAGTTCTTTATAGCAATACTAAGATGTATATAGTGAAAATGTGTAGAATCCAGCTGGGAATGATGCTGGACACACTGTCTGAGTGTCACAACACAAGAGAAAGAGCAAAGGGTAATTTGTGGTAGGGAAGACATTGAGAAAGGACCAGATGGGAATGCATTCACCATCCTAAACATTAGCTGTGAGTGAAGAAACAAAAGGTCTGTGGTGTGCTGTGGGTAGCAATCAGAAGAACTCAAATACATCTCACTTCCTTCCTTTGCTAAAATGAACTATGTGTTAAGTGTGTAGCAATAGGAGAGTCATCTTCATCTGGCACCACATAAAACATTTTCAACATGTTTACTATGGTACATATGATTATTGTTCAATGGAGCATTCTAAGACATAGAGTGGGGCAGAAAATAAACACATTTCCTTGATGAAAGGTCTTTGAAGTTCAAATGGGGGAAATTTTTGATAATATACATCATCAAGTAAGGAACATTAACAGAGGCATAAGCCTAGTAAAACCACTCAAAGGGGAGTGCTGAGATGAAACACATATTAGTGACATATCTTCAATGCTTTAACCAGAAGTTTTAAAAGATAAATTAAAAAATAGTTGAACTTGAAGACAATTCAGTGTAAATTATTCCTTAGAGTAAATAGTAAATCAAACAAACTATCAGGAAGTCACCTGTAAGTTCCAGAGTGACATCAGTTGTCCCAAGGAATCTATAACAGGAATTCTAAAGAAATGGTGGAAAACGGAGTTATAAAAATTATTAAAAGGATAATAGAAATGGATTTCACAAAACTTATAACAAGTACTAGCCCATGCATTCAAGGGGTTCAGAGAATTATTGCTGTCTGTGTGTTGCTTCCACTCCTCCAGGCATGACTGAGCAACAGTTGAAAAACAGAAGTGGAAGAGAGTTCTGAGAGGTGACGGAGAGCAAGGTCATATGATCGGCCAATAGACACAAGGTACTATTGTATCTAGTTATATTTAGAAGTTAGATAAATAAGAGATACAGAAAATATGCACTTAGGCCGGGCGGTGGTGGCCCTCGCCTTTAATCCCAGCACTTGGGAGGCAGAGGTAGGTGGATCTCTGTGAGTTCGAGGCCAGCCTGTTTTAGAAGAGCTAGTTCCAAGACAGGAACCAAAAGTTACAGAGAAACCCTGTCTTGAAAATCAAAAAAAAAAAAAAATGCATTTAGAGAATGAAAGAAGATAAAGAGAAACACTCCCAACCAAGACAAGACAGGGTATTTCTGTCCTGAAATTCATTTCATAGACCAGGCTGGCCTTGAACTCACAGAGATTTGCCTGCTTCTGCCTCCTGAGTGTTGGGATTAAAGGTATATGCCACCATTGCCTGGCTGAAAGAATGTTTCTAACTAGCAATGACATCCTTCAACAGAAAAATAAAATCAAAGGATTACTTAAAACAACAACAACAACAACAAAAAAGAGGTACCTCATAGTCTGCAGTCCCACCTTATAAAAAAACAACATTTTTTTTTGTCAAATTTTGGAGGGAGTATCTAGAAGGGAGATTATAATACAGAGTAATAAATCTACCCAGAAAATAAAGATGAGAGGAAATCAAATCAAGACAGTTGTTTTCATATATAAATACCCTAAAGTATTGCTATCTAAAGCAAAATAGTAGCTCCCAGTGTTTATTGCATCTTTAAAGGCAGTAAAATCTTATTTAAAGATTGTCTTAATTAGAAAGGCCTTAGTCGAAGTGTAACCACGAAGAACAACATAAACAGATATAAATTCTAAGCCAATACAGATAAAAATGCACCAGAAAAATCTTCTTCTTGCAATGGATGGAAGCTAAGAAAAAGACATTTGTACAATGTGCATAGTAATAGAATTTGGAGCACTGGGTTTAAATGGGATGTCATTATCAAACCCCTCCCTTCAGTGCTCAGAAAACCAAGCAAAGGGAAGATAGAACAATAATAAGAGCGAGAGGGGATGACGAACTCCAAGAAGACAGTGTCTTCCTGACACACCAGTACTGATGCACATGTGAATTCACAAGACACTGCGACAGCATATTGCTATGGGATAAAACTCTTCTACACTGTAAAGATTTGTCACTCATGATTTAATCAAACACAAATTGGCCACTTGCCAGGCAGGAAACGTAGGTGGGTCAACCAGACTAAGAGAACACTGGGAAGAGGAAAGACAGAGAATGTAGTCACTATTCAGATACAAAAGAAGCAGGATGAGAATAACTCACTGAGAAAAGTTACCAAGCCACATGGTTAAACATACATAAGTATTAGGGGTTAATTTAAGTTGTAATAGCTAGTTAATAGTAAGCCTGAGGTAATAGGCCAAACAGTTTATAATTAATATAAGCATCTGTGTGTTTATTTGGAAGTGAACAGCTGTGGGACCAGGCAGGAGAGAAATTTGCATATACAGAGCATACACAATCTGCACAGGTTTTAGTCAGAAGAAGTTCTAGTGCTGAGAGGAGAAGTACATACCAAGTCACAGCCCTGACCAAGAAGTTATCTAACATTGATACATAAAGGCACATAAAAAATTAATTTTCTCCAAAGGAGTCTCACTTTGTTTATTAACAAACCTTTAGGTCAGGCCCCACACTGCTTTGAAATAATACGTCTATATGCTGTGTATATGTATTGCTCTCATTGACTAATAATAAAGCTGATTTGTCCTGTAGCAAAGAAAAAATGGGGATAGGTAGGAAAGTCAAACAGAAAATACAGACATTAAAAAGTGGTAGAGAGAGAGAGAGAGAGAGAGAGAGAGAGAGAGAGAGAGAGAGAGAGAGAGAGAGAGGGAGCAGCCATCATGGATGCAAGATGTTAGAAGACAGGTAAATACATGAAGTCACATGGCAAAATGCAGATTAATAGAAATTAGTTAATTAAAGTTTTAAGAGCTAGTTAGTAAAAGCCTGAGCTATAGCTTGAACATTCTATAATTAATATTAAGCTTATGTGTGATTATTTGGGACTGGGAAGTCAGGACAAGAGAAAAATTGTGTCTTCACTTACACCACACTCTGGAGTAGTTGATCAACACAAAATGAACTCAATATTATTTCTGGAGAGGTTTGTTTCATTTTGCTTTGTTTAGGTGCTTTATTTTGGTGTTTTATTTGTATACTTAGTCTCCCTTTTTTGTGTTTTTGTGGGATATTGTGCATGTGTTACTTGTGTTTGTTTTGTTTTCTTTTCTTTTAGAGAAGGAGACAAAGAATGTGGAGGTGTGTAGGTATGGAGAACCTTAGAGTAATTAGGGCTATCAAAACCCTGATCAGAAATGTATATGTTCGAGTTAGTTTTGCACTGACCAACTAGTCTTGAACATGAGGTATTTATTGATGTACTGAGGGGCAGTACATTAGAGAAAACTACAAGTTTATATGGATATTTAAATTACAATTTTTTTAAGTTCCTCGGTTCTTAGAGTTTGATTTTTGTTCATAATATGCTAATCTTTATGTTTCCCTTATTTAAATGTGTCAATGTATATTTTCTGTCCTGATCATGAAAAATAACACCTAACCATACATTCCTTTGTTTAATTAGAAGCAAGTATTTCAATACATATGGATTGTGTAACTTTAAATAAGATTCATTAGAAACTAGACTTATAATAGAATACTATTTGAGTCAGTTGTGACATAATTGATGTCTGGACTCACATGATTGCTTTTTTATTTGTCATCTTGTGTAATGTTGAAAACACTATGCTATCTGACTGTTCTTGGCATGTTTACTCAGAGCTAAAACGGTGAAAATAACACAGTACACACACACACACACACACACACACACACACACATTAAACACATGGAGAGGGATTTAAAATAAAAGCATGTAAGTAATCTTAACGTTTTTTGAGAGTCATAGTATCATATTTGTATTGAGACACAATGGAGGTGTTCTATATAATAGAGTGACAATAAATTACCAACTTTTGTCTGAATAAATATGTCTTTTCTGGTAGTTTGGGAGCTAGTGTACTACAAGGCCTCTCATAGACAATCTGTAAGGAAGAGTGTGGTTAACAAAAAGTGCTAGTTTAACTATGAGATACATTGTGTCTGTAGGAAATCCTGACACATTAGCATCTGATACTAATGATAGACTTTTACTTACTGACTAATATTCTCCACTAAAGTGTTATAGACTTCTAGTCAATTGGAGTATTCTAGAAAAAAATCAAAATATTGATAGTGCTCTTACACAAATGTGTTCATTCTACTTTACAGCACTGATATTCTTTAATTATTATCAAGAGAATTAAAAATATATCTTATGAAATGAAAAGTTAAAGTATGAGGAGGCAGAAATTGTGAACTACCTCTTTAAAATATACCTTTGTCTGTAAAACGATATAAATTAAATCACATTAGATTTTTTTATTTCTTCTCTTCACCAATCTCCTATAAACTTCTCCTTCTCTTTTTCAAATCCATGACCTGTTCTTTATTAATTATCATTACATGCATACATGTATATGCATATAAATTCCTAAATAATATAATAATATAACCTGCTCTGTGCATATAGTGCATTCAGGGACAACCAATCTGCACTGGACAGCTAGTAACTGTACTCTTCTCTGGGGAGGAACACCTCTCTCATTTCCAGCTTTCCTTAGTTGACTGTTGACTATAGTTCTTTGTATGTGTTGAGCCCTCATGCTTGCAGGCATTGTTTTTCTTCCTCAGAGATAGTATTTTTGGCGATGGAGCATAGAGTTAATTCTGAGTACAGAACAGGATTCCTGCAAAAACTAGGAATGACAGCCAAGGCAAGAATGGGAATGCCCATGAAAGAGGAGAGTGCCCTACAGCCAGTCATTTCTTTTTCCAAATTTCTCCTCGTATAATGTGTGGTATTAAAGTATTCAAACATAGCCAATTTTTCACTTGTTAAATACAGGCCTGGGGAGTTCTGAATGAAATGCATTTGGTACTAAGTTTATTTCCAGGAGAGCAAGCAACCTAGGTAGTTTGTATAGTTCTGTTACGAGATACCCAGTGCCTTAGATTAATTATATTTTCAACATAAGGACCTGTGGGCATGAATGTCTACATAAGCATAAATTTTAGAAATTAGTTTGGTGGAATCCAGAAAATATTTATTAAAACTCTACCATTTGCAAACTAAATGAAGTTAGTTAATTGGTTGGTTGGTCCAAGGAAAGCACCCATAAGACTAATGATTTGATTAAATAGACTGGATCTTCTGGGGATATGACATCAATTTCATGTTAAGAGAAAAACCAATATTCATCATTCTTAAGAGCACACATTTCAGAATGTGAGTAAATCTACAAATTTGACTGTAGATTTGGATCCATTTGGATCCATCACTTCTGCTTAATTTCACCTGAAATTAGACTGAGAGTCACATCACTTCTTTCTCCACTCTTATTTCATTTGCACAGTTCACCTTGACATTCCAGGGCTTTGTAGTTCAAATCCAAACACCAAACTTTAGTCCTTATTCAGTTCTTATTTTTTATACATTTATTTTACATCCTGATACATTTGTGTTTCCTGGTCATAGGACTTAAGACACAATGGCCTTCCTTTAGTTTTTAAATTGTTTCCTGTGTTCATAATTTTCTGGAAGAATTATCAGTGAGTAAACCTCATGTAGTTCTATAGGCAGTTGTGTTGGTTTCTATTTTATTGTTGTGAAGAGACACTATGATCATGGTAACTTATAAAGAAAAGCATTTAATTGGGGCTTGCTTACTGTTTCAGAGGGTTCCTAGCAGGCAGGCAGATTAAATCATTATATAACTTCTTCCACACCATTTCCCTTTTCTTGTTTCAATAAAAAGGAAGGTTTTAATGTCAAAATTAATATAACAAAACAGATGTCAAGCAAGAATTATAGTTATAATATTTATATATACTTTATCTTTTATCATAACTAAGGAAAATTACAACTATAATTATCTATTCTTCAGCTCCATCAAAGAATACAGAAAGATATTTTATTACCTAAGTAAACATGAAGTACATTATAAACCACTTCCAAAACTCTAGAATTGACAAAGACATCTTACTGCCTGGACAGTCACCCAAAGTTCTGTAACATTGGGGCATCTAATCTTCAGCCTACAGACCCATAATATCCAGCAGACTTTTCCATGAAGCAAGAAATTTTAATATCTGTTCCATTTTGTAATGTCAAAGTCCATCAGTTCTTTTCTTCTGGGTCCTGCATAATGTCTTGTAGACTCTTTTAGTTCTTTCATGAAACAGATACCCCAAGGAACCATCTCACCTTTAGGCAATGATGGAGGAAGGTCATTGGCTAATAAAGAAACTGCCTTGGCCCATTTTGATAGGTGATCCCTTAGGTGGGTAGAGTAGGCAGAACAGAATGCTGGGAGAAAGAAGCCGAGTCAGTGAGCCACCATGATTCTCCTACTCCAGACAGAGGTTAAGATCTTCCCTGGTAAGCCACCTCGTGGGCGACACAGATTATTAGAAATTGGTTAGATCAATATGTAAGAGATAGCCAATAAGAGGCTGGAACTAATGGGCCAGGCAGTGTTTAAAAGAATACAGTTCCAGTGTAATTATTTCGGGCATTAGCTAGCCATGCGGGAGCCAGGGCGGCTGGAATGCAGCTCCACTGCTCATCCATCAACAAGGCAAGTTCAGTAGTCGTTTTTCTGTGGGTCCTGCATGTCCAGTTCATACAGTACAACATCAAGTAGTCCAACCAAGAGCAGTTTCTTCTCTAAAAGGCAAACCAGCTCTATCAAAAGTCTCTTTGATGCCCATCATCCTATTGAAGTAGATTGGTTCTGCCAGGATCAGATACATCACATTGTCATAAAAAGTTCTAAGTACTTAAAACATTTTAAATGCCATATTCTGTTACTCTTTGAGAGATTTGAAGAATAACTATCCATCTGAAATATATCTCTGTACATCTAGAAAACCTAACTAACATGACAAGCTTGACTGTTATAAATGACTATCTATTCATCTATATTTCTTAATTATATACTGCATTTTTAAGTGAGCTGCACAAACACAATACCTTAAACAAGTGTAGAAATATACATATAACAAAATTGACTTTAAATTTGTATCAGTAAATGAAGATTTATAACAATGCAAATTTGTATAGCATATCCCCCTGTAAATATAAACAAACATTTATAAACAAGTATTTAAGGAATTTGGGCATAGTTCTCTCCAAACTACTTCCTCTTTTTGTTGAACAAATTATTTTCTTTTTGGGGGCGGTTCACAGAGACCTTTCGAGGTCTTGTTCCATCAAGCCACTTTAGTCTGGAATGAATCCACAGATTATCATCTTCTATGGAAACAAAAGAAAAACCTCATTTCCAAAGCAACAAATCCTTAGACCCAAATTTTGAAGCCAAGATACCTTTAAAAGATATATGTTTGTTTAGCTTAGCAGCCCATACCGTGAAATGTCTCTTTGTACTTAGCTCCTTCACAATCAATTTAAAGAAAACACGGTGGTATACATAATACAGAGTCTCTGAGCATATATAATCTTTATGTGCTTTATTTTTCTTTATTCCTTTAATTTACGATTACACTCTTCCTCTTTAAAAGCTTTGTTTTGTTTTTAAAAACTATATATTTCCATTTATAACTCCCTATACTCTTTTCCTTGTCTCTCCCAAGCCTACATATATTTATCCAAAACTGTGACTCATTTAGAGGTTCTTTTTAAAATCTGAATCTGTCTTTATTGTGTATCTGTAATTATTTTTCTGACCAGGAGCTTTTTCAAACTGATAAGAAGCTTGGTTGCAATGGCTTAACCTTTCTCTGCCTTTCAATATGACTGAGGTACCACCAGCTCTGGTAGCACAAGGTAGGAACTATGCTCTTAGAAGGAACGTGCAGTACATAAACCCTTTTTATCTGAGTAATAGATAAATCTGCCACGAAGTGCACTGCACAGCTTGGAACTATCTCTGTGTATGGCAGAGGGAATCTGCCATACTCTTCTGCCTGTGCATTCCTAACTACCCATCTCTCCATCTGCCAAGGCAGGGAATGTTGAGCCGAGGGCATGGTCACAGCAACTTTCTCCTGACCCTGCGTGGGCACAAAAGCATGTGGACCCAAAGTGGGTGGCAGCATCAGTCCCAAATGTTTCAGACCACATTGCTGTGCCATTCTGTAGTCCCAGGCTGCTTGTTGAGCACCAATTGTTGACAGAGGTTTATTGTTCATTCCTGGCTGCTCAGACCCAAATTAACCACATAAAAGCTATATTATTTGAAATACTGTTAGGCCAATAGCTTAAGCATATTTCTAGCATGCTCTTCTATCCTAAACTAACCCATCTCCATTAATCTGTTCATCATCACAAGCCTGTGGCCTACCAGTAAACTTTTGGTGGGTTCTGGTGGAGGCTTCTGTCTCTTGTGGTGGTTACATGGCTCCTCCCCAACCCTGCCTACTCTTTCTCTACATCTCTCTTCAGATTTCCCACCTGGCTTTACTCTGTTAAGCCATTGGCCGAAAACAGCTTTATTCATTAACCTATAAAAGTAACACATATATAGAAGGACTTCCCACACCATATTATACTTTTATTATAATATAATAAAGAGGGGTTATTTTAAGGGGCATTACCAAAGGTTTATGCTTTGATTATGGTGCATTTCCTGATACAAAGTTTTGGGGTTCATTGCTTTCAATTGCTGAGTCTTCTCAAAAAAGAGAATGAACAACCAATCTCTAGAGAAATCAGTGATGAAATATTCTTGGTTTGTTTTCTGTTCTTAGTGACCAATATTTGCCAAGTTTTGTAAAATTAGGATGCTTTGAAATGCCTCACTCAAAGATGGTTCCTGACATTAGACTTAGAAATAAGAGACTACTACTAAAGGGAAGTGCATTAGTTTTCATGGGTTACTGTAAGAGTCGAGCAGAAATGAGTTTAAAACAAGGCAAGCTTAAAATAAAACATTGTGAAAATGAAGGTATTGTCGAGGGTCCAGTCCTACATGCATTACAGACCCTGAGGGAGAAGTCTTCATTGCCTTTACTCATTATTGGCAGCATGACTCCAGTCTCTTGTTTTGCTACATGCTTGGCTCCCATTGTGTTTGTGTTCAATTTTCCATCTTCCTAAAATGACATCAACTGTAACATGTAAGGCCCTGCCCCACATTAAAGGAATGAAAAATTTGCAAATTTTATTCTCTCTTTTCCTTTTAATCTTATTGCTTCTCTAACTTTAAAAGGTTTATTTATTTATATTTTATTGTACGTGTATGAGTGTTTTCCTATGTGTGCATTTATGCACCCTGTATGTGCATGTCTTGTGCCAGAGGAAGTAAGAGAAAGGCATAAGATACCCTGGCATGGAATTTATAGGTGTTGATGAACCAACAGATGTATTCTGGAAACCACAAATCAAGTCCTCATACTTGCTGAGCCATCTATCCAGCCCCTTTTTTCCTCTAACTTTTTAAAAGTCCTTTCTCAGTAAAGGGAGGTCCAGCTAGTCTTTTTCTGTATGTTTCTATAGGTCTTTGTCAATCATAGAACTGAATGGTATCCCCCCACCGTGAAAATAATAGGAGATAGAGGAAAAATACCAAGGGTTTTCATCTGCCTCTGTTGATATATCCAGCCTCCTGTGAAAACTGGCCACACTTATTTACACTGCTCACCCTAAACCTGGTTATTTCCAAGAGACTACACTAACTAAACTCACGAGAAGGACTGAAAAGTACATGCTTCATTTGAATGTCTATCAAGGCATGGCCTACTTCTTAACCTCCTCTGTGAGTCTGCTGTCCACAATGTAAAGTCAGAGTCAATACTGAGGAGACAATATTTTATTGGCTTCCTGGGTTCTCAACATCAAAATCCCTTCTAAAATTTTCTTATATGAAGGGAATTCATTTAATTTCTCTGAATGTAGTCTCAAGTTCATGATTTTAAGATCTATTATTTACTGTGTTGGTTAGTATGCTTTTATCTCTTATTTATGACCAGGTAAGTTTTAATTGGAAGTAGGTTGGAAGTTATCCAAGCTAGGTGGGTTCTGTAGTCCCTGTTGTAAATTGATCTTTCAAACACCTGCTTGCTGTGTGAAGTTATGCTAAAATCATCCTTGAGCTGTTGCTTCCCCCCTATTTTCCTTTCATTTTTTTAAAAACTTTTGAAGTGAAGTTAAAGTTCCCAATTAAATCAAAAAAGCATAAATAAATTTCTGAATTTTAAAGAGGCAGAACCAACTTTGTTTAAAGCAAACTGCTCTTGACTAAATTATAATTAATTGTTTTCATGTATTATGAGGGTCTTATTATTCTTACCTACCTTTATATTTGATTGAAAGGTTATTAAGTTTTAAGAAATCTAAAAGAAGTAAAATTCAATATATGAAAGTAAGTACATAAGCAGATGCTAAACCTTTGGGGCAGGAGAATTCTCCTAAGTAATTTGAATGCCCATGGTCTGCAGTTCAGGTTTTCAAAGACATTGAAGGTAAAGTTTTCCTCAGTCTGTGAGACTGAATGAGCATGTTACTTTCCCCTTAAGGCATTTTTGGTACTCTGAGTCAGTATTTTGGGCTGAAAGTTCTATGTGGGGTTAAGATAAGGCACATGGGCTTTTGCCTTTCCTTTATTGCACATATGTGGGTGGCTGCAAGTGGTTACTTTGTTTTCTGAACAGAATAAATTGATAGAATCTGAATTGCAGTGTTGAAATAGTCACTTTTGCATACATATTCCAGTCTCAATTACATGCGCTAACAGAGGGGAACAGTTGCATGATTGAGTCCGAGAGCAAGATTAGTCACTATTGTCTTCTGATTCTATACTTTCACTTTGAAAAGGCACAGACAAGAAGCTTCCATCATCATTCTGTCTTGCTTGGCTATCCAAAGAGTTTGTGTTGGTTCATTTTAAGATACAAGGCAGCCTCTAAGATCTCTCCCAGGTAGCCCAGGCCAGAGGTTTATTACTGCAAAAGATATAAGCATTTATATCACAATCACATAATATTAATGCATTAAAAGTGTCCTTCCTTATGATTATATTTTGAAATAGTAGAAACATTGGCCTTTGTTAGCAATTTTTATTCTGAGGAGAGGATGAAATACTTAGTGCGTATCCACTAATCAGTGTTCTGACGTAACTTATTGGTTCTAGCGATTATAAAGTGTTGCAGAACATTAAGAAAAAAGAAAATGGCATACATACTGTAGAAAGTGCAGTTCTACCAGCATGGCTTGGATATAAACAAGTGTACACACCTCAGATGTCTGCTTATAGAAGCAAGGCATTTCTGAAGCTCAAATCCAGAAATCATATCTACTCCTAAAGAGATACTGGTACAGTCCTACTGTGCATACGGGAAGAACTAGAGTTCTTGTCCGCTGCATGCCAACCAATAGTTTAGGCAACTTACATACACTCCTATGTACTGATCAGCAGAACTATGCTATTGAGTAGAAAGAAAGCCATTTGCTTCCTCTTTGATAATGAGTACTCGTAGGCAGACAGTGATGGTATCCCTTGACCATGTGTCCTTCCTTGTAACATCAGGATTTCTCCTAAAACATTGCTTCTTCAAATATATTTGTATTCCAAAATAGAAAAAAAAACTTTGAGATAAGAGAAGGAAATATTGACAGGTTGACTTTTAGGGTTCTCTGGAAAAAAAGAGCAGAAGATTATGACTTGTCAGGTGTGAATAACTGTAGGAGAGACCCAGCCAATCACCTTGCTAGCAGGGGGCGGGGTCCCCTGAGGATATTTTTTACTTATAAAGATTGTGGGCATGCTCCCGACCGCCCCTTCTGCTTTCCTGTTCTCCGCGGGAACCTGTGGTTCTGTAAGTCTATTTCCCCATTAAAGCTGTATATATTATTACAATCTGTCTACATTCATTTATGCCGATACAAATAAGATCTTACAATATAGTCAGTTCTGCCCCACATGTCAGGGCAGAAACGGAATTCCCACAAGAATAACAAAATCTGATACTGCAAAAGAGGGTTTTTTCTTACATTTTTTCCTAATTTTCCTTCCTTTTATTTCTTGTTTTTGAAATTAAATATACAATTATGCTTTTTTCCTCCTTTCCTTCCATCCCTTCATTATTTCTGATGAACTAAATACAAATTGTAAAAATCCATATAATATTTCCTTTTGCCTGTGAGATCAGGGCTGACAATTGGTATATGAAAACCAATTTGAAACCTCTTATTTAGGTAAGATTCTCAGAGAGGGAAGCAACCAATATCCCAATCCAGCTATGATGCCTATGCCCTAAAATAGTCAGTACAAAGCATGATATTCCTAAGCATGCAATAGTGGCAGGCATACCTTGGCGGTAACCAGGAGCTCTCTAAATGGACCCACTCAACAAAAGGAAACCATGCCTAGTACTGGAAACCTAGGCAACTTCCTGAAGCTGGTAAAATTCATGAATCTTAGAGTAAAACCTACAACGTCTAGAATCATTGAACCACTATAATACCCAGCCACATGCTAAACATTTATCCTTAGGCACAATCCTAGGACTGGAAAAGATTCTAGAAAGATGTTTCAAAATCAACATCAATGTTGCTTTTCACATTAAAAAAATTAATAGAAGATTTATTTTAACCCAAGAGTGTGACTACCCTCCAAATGAGAACAATTCGTTCGCAGCAGGATTGTTCTAAATACCTTCTAGTACCTCCAGGAAGGATCACAAGTTCTGTCTATTTCTCTCTTAATCTGTATCTAGTATTTCTATTGATATATTATATTAAATAATTTTGTTACTTTAGACTTTACTCCCAACAAAGGCCTTTATGACTATGTGAACAAGGTCCCTGCCATTCCCTTCCTGATCCAGAAAAATCATAGCCGTAGAAACCCTCCTTGCCCTTAACACTGTGCCATCTTTTCTCCTTTGGAATGATGCCAGTCTCTTTCATTGCCCTCTTTCAGTCAAGGGAGGACAACAAAAGATTCTAGAAAACCAAGATGAAAGTGAAAATGAGTCTGAAACTCCCATCTTTGGATGCTTGCCAATCACACAGTGTCTGAGTATTTCCGTGTAAAACTTACTCTGACAAAAATGTACTCTCCTTGGCAACACTTGTGGATCCCAGTGACAAAAGAGACTGACAGCAGGTTCCTGTCAGGTACATTTGTGAATAAGCAGCCTGTGTAGTTTGCCTCTGAGAAAAGTTCCTTTTGCTGTTATTTGAGAATACAGTGGGGTACTGCTGTCTCCTCTGGCTGCAGTCTGCAACTTGCATTTGAAAGGAAGTGGTAACTGTCAAGGTCCCTGAGAACAACTCTAAACTAGTGTGGTTATCACTCTCATTTGCATTTTGTTTGCTTTTTGTTTGTTTGGGTTTTTTTTCCCTTTGTTTTGTTTGAGAAAGGGTTTCCTTAGGTAACAGAGGCTGCACATTACTAGCCTTCTCCTGTCCAAGCCTCCTAAGGGCTTTGCTTGGGACCACCATGCCCATATACACACACACTAGCTTTTGTCTGTCTAAGAGTTTCTATGCTGTCTTACACCATTGAGATTCCCGAGTACTGAATTTGTTGAGTTTTCTCTTTCTGGTGAGACTCCTGTGTCTTTTTTTTTTTTTTTTTTTTTTTTTTGAGAAATAGAAAGCTATTTTATTAACACGCTTTACATTTACAGTTAATTAGCTAATCAACATCAACATGCAAAAATAAGCGCTAGATACTGAGTTTTAGTAGCAAAGAAATAAACCTTGGTGTCTCAGTGTCTAGTATCAGTCTGGACCCCCAGATAGGCATTGTAGTTCTGGTCTGCTCCCAGTGTGTTTCCTCTGAAAATCAAAAAAATAAATAAGTAAAAACCAAATATTGTTTGAGAATGGCTTTACATGCCCATTCATCCTGAGCCACAGAGAACACCTGCATTTGCATATGCAGAGTGGGCTAGGGTGGAGACCAACCATGAGACTTGTATTAAGTAATGATGAGCTCTTGGGGCCAGGGCTTGAAACACACAAGCTCTATTGCCCACCAACTGTGAACAGCCAATCTCCTAAGATTTTCCTAATTGAGGTTCCTTATTTCCTTCTATGCTCTCATTACTCCTGCCTTATGTCACCAGTGTTGAATACAGAGTGCAGTAACAGGGTCCTCAGGGCCCCTCAGGGGAACATTTAATTTCTCAACAATTACTTATGCAGCTGTGACAGGACAAACAGGATGAAACTGTTTATAATCAATAAGTGATTATTTTTATTACAATATTGAGGCCTTTACATGCAATTTCAACTGTAATTAGATTCTGCCAATTCCTTCATGAATTCACTCATATTTTAAATCTTGAATTTTTTTATACAATTGAAACTCAATTTTAGGAACAATCAACATCCATTATGATGGATTTGGCTAAGATTATGAAGTAGAAAACTATGCAGTGAACAAGGTAGGTATGATATCTCCTTTAGTGCCTATAAGTATGGCATATCAAAGTTTTACAACTCTTATGAAAAACTGCACATATTAATTAAGGCAGAGTTATGCTTTAATTTAGTCAACTCCTTGCCAGAAAAGGAGAATCACCTTCATTGTTGAAGAATTACTTCAACTCGTGATTTCAAATTGTGGCATTCAAATGCTAAGAAGTGGATGCCTTCCTTCTAAGCATTGCTAAACAGCCTCTTCACGATCTGCCAACAGGAAAATCTGCTTGGAAGACTCATGGAGTGAACATTTCCTGTTGTTATAAAAACTTGGACTAACCTGAAGCCAACAATCAGCTACATGGATCATCACCTGTGTCATAACAGGAGATAGGCACTACAGAACAACTGTCTTCATAGACTGTATGTTAGATTTTCTTTCAACTAGACAACACAACAGAACAAAGACAGGACCTTCTAGAACTATACACAAGATCATCAGTACATTCGGTGAGAAAAGCAAATTTTTGATTCCAATAATAATCAATAGAGAGACTGTGGAACTCTACTGGGATAATTTTACGGATGAGAATGTCCCATGAATCCCTGCTTGATATAGAAATGTGTAGAAAGAAGGTTCTGTCCTGCCTGGTCCCACAGCCATTCAGTCCCAAATAAACACACAGAGGCTTAACATAATTAATTATAAACAGTTTGTCCTATTAACTCAGGTGTGTTATTCATTATTAACTAGCTATTTCATCTTAAATTAATCCACAGTTCCTGTCTATATTTAGTCATGTGGCTTGGTACCTTTTTTCAATGAGGAATTCTTTTTTTTTTTTTATTGAGAAAAGGAAAAAAAAAAGTATCTGCCTCCTCCCAGCCTCCCATTTCCCTCCCCCTCCTCCCACCCTTCTCCCCTTCCCCCAAACACCTCTCCCCCTCCCTCTCCAGTCCAAAGACCAGTCAGGGTTCCCTGCCCTGTGGAAAGTCCAAGGTCCGCCCCCCTCCGTCCATGTCTAGGAAGGTGAACATCCAAACTGGCTAGGCTCCCACAAAGCCAGAACATGAAGTAGGGTCAAAACCCCGTGCCGTTGGAGGGGGGGAACTTGGGGAAACAGGAGGATTGGGATAAAGGAAGGTTGGACAGGGGAGCACAGAAGCACAATTCTTAGTTAAGGGATCCACCTTAGGGTTGGCAAGAGACTTGACCCTAGAGTGGCTCCCAGGAGCCCATGGTGATGTCCCCAGTTAGTTCCTTGGGCAGATGAGGATAGGGAACCTGAAACGACCCTATCCTATAGCAATACTGAAGAATATCTTGCATATCACCATAGAACCTTCATCTGGTGATGGATGGATGGAGATAGAGACAGAGACCCACACTGGAGCACTGGACTGAGCTCCCAAGGTCCCAATGAGGAGCGGAAAGAGGGAGAAGATGAGAAAGGAAGTCAGGACCACGAGGGGTGCACCCACCCACTGAGACAATGGGGCTGATCTATTGGGAGCTCACCAAGGCCAGCTGGACTGTGACTGAAAAAGCATGGGATGAAACCGGACTCTCTGAACATGGTGAACAATGAGGACTGATGAGAAGTCAGTGAGGAATTCTTATCCTGCTTCCTCTGTTTCTGGCTAATGACTGCATCTCTGTCTTCCTCTTCTCAGATTTTTCCTCATTTAGTCACCCTGTCTATACTTCCTGCCTGGTTACTGGCAGTGTTTTACTAAATTAATACAAGTGATCAATCTTTACAGTATGAAAGCATTATCCCACAGCAGAAATAACTGATCAGAAAGAACTTCTCATCTTGACATTGAACATCTTTCGGTTTTGGCACACACTTGAACTCCTCGTTTGTTCATACATAACAAAAGCCCTGGATAAGTTTCTCTGAACACATTTGACTAAATTGTTCTTTAATGTTTCATGTTTCTGTAAGTTTCCTTCCTGCAGAGAAATGAACAGAACAAAACGTTTTGCTGAGACTGCTCAATAGACTCTTCTTCTAACATCTTCTACTGGACAAGCATTTCCAGATGCAAACCAGGATGTTTCCCTTAGGATTTTCACACTAAAGATGAAAGCATTTGAATAAAGAGGAGTTTATCTCACCATGTGCTACCCCACTATAGAATGAGGACAGAGTGGTACCTGGTAATTTCTTCATGGTTCAATTCCGAAGACTGAGCTACAGAGCAAGCTCTACAGAGAGGAATACTCACCCGGTGGAGCCCCACTTACATATCTTTCTCTATCTTCACAAAGCAGCTTAGTAATTTTTAAGTTTAGTATTTTATAGTTTTTAGGAATACTTCATAGTTCAGATTTTGGCCAATGGTATTAGATATGCAATATGATACATAGTAACAATCTTTTGGTTTGCTAGTTGGCAGACTTCAAGGATATATAAATGAAGACTTTACAAATTAGGATTTATTCCTGTTTGGATATATGCATTTACATAAACATATACACTTGTACTCATTCAAACATACATATCAAAATACTAACAAGCAGGTACACAAACACATACACACACACAATTCTCACAAACACAGTCTCAGAAGAAGAAACATCCACAAACAACACACATACACAAATATACATATAAACACACACACAAATATAAACATCCATGCAGAAATGCACACACACACACACACACACAGAGTCAGCTACCCACTTGTGATGGAAACAAGCCCATAAAACAGTGGAAGTTTTGCTGTTCGATTATCCATTTGTCAAAATGATGAAAGCAAAACTATTGTTTAATAAACGCCAGAGTGTTCCCCTTCCTCTGATAGGTTGTAACTATATCTGATGTTGTGGAATATTCATTGAAGATGTGTTATATGTGTTTATGTTGTAAAATCTTTGTTTAATGATGCAAAGATGTGTTGCATTCTTTTATGTTGCATTTGTTTAACTCTGTGAAGCTGTGTTATTTTGCCTATCTAAAACACCTGATTGGTCTAATAAATAACTGAATGGCCAATAGGTAGGCAGAAAAAAAGATAGAAAGGACTATATAGCAAAGAAAAACGAGGAGGAGAAATCTGGAAATAAAAATGGGGTAGCAAAAAGAGAAGGAGAAGAGGAATATAAAGGCCAGCTATTCAGCAAACTAAGAAGTAAGAGGTAAAGAAAGGTATAGAGAAATAGAGAAAGGTAAAACCTTGAATATATTTTGCTGAATATATTTCCTGTGCCTTTGAGCTGGAGTTCTCCCTCTTCTACTCCTATTATTCTTATGTTTGGTCTTTTCATGGTGTCCAGATTTCCTGGATGATTTGTGTTAAGTATTTGTTGGATTTATTGATTTCTTTGACCAATGAATCTATTTCCTCTATAGTATCTTCAGTGCCTGAGATTCTTTCTTCTATCTCTTGTATTCTGTTGGTTATACTTGTTTCTGTATTTCCTGTTTGTTTACCCAGATTTTCCATATCATGAAAGATCCTGACTGGAAAGAATAGTGTTTTTTTTTCTTTGTTTTGTTTTTTTGTTGTTTTTTGTTTTTTCAGAATAACAGGGAATAATGCATAAAACAATCCATTCCATGCACTAAATGTCCAATGAAACATAGTTCTGTCTCTTCTATGATTTTTTTGAGGTGTGTTTCTTTAAATCTTTTTTTATAAATTTATTTGTTTATTAAAGATTTCTGTCTCTTCCCTGCCACCCAATTCCCTCCCCCTCCCCCAGTCAAGTCCCCCTCCCTGGTCAGCCCAAAGAGAAATCAGGGTTCCCTGCCTTGTGGGAAGTCCAAGGACTACCCACCTCCATCCAGGTCTAGTAAGGTGAGCATCCAAACAGCCTAGGCTCCCACAAAGCCAATAAGTGCAGTAGGATCAAAAAACCCATTGCCATTGTCCTTGAGTTCTCAGTAGTCCTCATTGTCCGCTATGTTCAGCAAGTCCGGTTTTATCCCAGGCTTTTCCAGACCCAGGCCTGCTGGCCTTGGTGAGTTCCCGATAGAACATTCCCATTGTCTCAGTGTGTGGGTGCACCCCTTGCGGTCCTGAGATCCTTGCTCGTGCTCTCTCTCCTTCTGCTCCTGATTTGGACCTTGAGATTTCTGTCCTGTGCTCCAATGTGGGTCTCTGTCTCAGTCTCCTTTCATCGCCTGATGAAGGTTAATATTCAGGAGGATGCCTATATGTTTTTCTTTGGGTTCTCCTTCTTATTTAGCTTCTCTAGGATCACTAATTATAGGCTCAATGTCCTTTGTTTATGGCTAGAAACCAAATATGAGTGAGTACATCCCATGTTCCTCTCTTTGGGTCTGGCTTACCTCACTCAGGATAGTGTTTTCTATTTCCATCCATTTTTATGCAAAATTCAAGAAGTCCTTGTTTTTTACTGCTGAGTAGTACTCTAATATGTATATATGTGAAGGATAGAATGTAATATTTTTTCCTATGAAATAACTCTTGCATTATAAAGTGGCATGTATGTGCTTTACAGGAGTTCCGTCAATAGCTTAATATGACTTTTGATAATGAATGGAACGGTTCAGAAATTTAATGGGGAGGGGAATTTAAGGGAAAGATGAACATCTTAGAAAAGAGCTGGTAGCATTTGGGGATTTTGTTTATTTGGTAGACTATTTTCTCAACATATATGAAGCTATTGGTTTTCCCCTCAGAAACCCATTAAAAAACTGGATATGGGGTTTTGGCTGTAATCCCCAGACTTGAATGATGGAAGCTCAAAGCCATCCTAGACTACTCTGTGCACAGGACACTGACCAAGACTACCCTGTTTTAAAAGAAGAAAGACAAGATGAAATCCTGAGTTGTGAGAAGCAAAGGTCTGATGTGATGAAAGGGATCTGATGTAAAAGGAAATGATTCTGGGGCAAAGCATCAGAGCAAGAACGGAATGCATTGCAGTCTCTGTCAGACAGATTCACAGTGAAAAGATGTCTGGAATAATCTGTGAGGAAAAGGAAAGGCCTACATCTGACTGTTCCTTTAATCACATGCTTGCTTCATTGGTATGGAGTAGTTGAAGATTAAATAGAATATGGGGTTTCAGAAAGTTTGTCTGTAAATTAATCTGCAAGTAGACCAACATCTCCCTTTGCCCCACTGGTTATGTCTCCGCTTTGTTTTCATGACACTCTCAAATTGAAGATTTTAGTCTGGTTGTGAATCATATTGCTATGGTTCACATCCCCGCCTTCTTTACCAAGTCGATAAAATTATAAGGTTATTAATTCATGTTCCCTTCTAGCCTTATAAAGTTCTACATGCAAGCTCCTTGTCCAAACACATAAAGTGTCTTAAATCCTCTACGTTCCACACTGCAGTGGATTTTAAACAACCGGTGGGAAGGTTTGTGGAGGAGGAGAGATGCTTTTACTGCCTCACTGATTTAGTTGAAACTGGAAACAGCAAAGGCTTTGAAATGCTACAAACTTTGCTGAAAGAGAAAGCATTACCACTCTGGCCCTCACATCCTTCCCAGGACATCCATAAAGAATAATTCCCAGGGTTTAATCACGATTCCCCCTGGACCTTGGAGAATCATAAAACATTTTGTTTTTGCTGCAACAAAACAGTGTTATAGCTTTCTTTTTTAAGGTTCCCTGTACCTACTCATTGCTTTCAACCCTGGAATTCTAAAGTATTCTGCTATGTATTTTCAATACCCCCTTTAAAAGTATAATGTGATTATTCATTACTTGACATATTAAAGATTTTAAAATATATCTGTTGCACATGAATAGAGTGCTATGTAAGATTAATATGTATAAGATACTGCCAGCTGCCCACTCTATCCACAGCAAAATACATGCAAATCTCTTTAGCTGCTGGTTGTACAAAGAGTCGAACCCATCTGTCCAGGGACCAAAGAATTGCCTCAAATTTTTCATCCCTGTCCCTTCCTCTGAATATCATGGCTTGGCCAAAGTGGGACAGACACTATGATTAGATGCACTAAATGAAACCCACTGAGAGAGAGAATTGGCCTTTAAATCTTCTACTCCTTGTAAATATGAAGGTTATTCTTGGGCCTACCTATCCAGAAAAGTTAAGTAATCACTGTGAGAAAGTGGGCATTCAAATGTAGATGTTTGTATTTTTCTTCCTCAGAAGTTGGAGACCTTAATGCATCTGAATAAGTCAGTCCCTGTTAGGCTGTTGTAATGTCATCATATTCTGCAGGGATGTTCCTAAAAGCTCTTTTCTGAGAAGCCAAACCAGTCTTGTTCTGCAAGTGATCATCAATTTCTTACACTGTATCTATGTGTTTCTTTGCATGTTTATTTGTCTCTATGTGTTTCTGTGCATTTGTCTGTGTGTGTCTCTATGCAGTTTTTGTGTCTCTCTGTATATGTATGTCTGTACATATTGTTTCTCAAAAAAGGTGCCCCATTCTTCACTGAATGGTACTATGTAAATCCCTGTAACCACCAACACCTCTTCCCTTATTTAATAATAAAACAATTCAGCATTTTCCTACCTTGACTCTCAGACCTGAGTATCTCTGTCTCATATGACATGACTAACACAAGTATTATTGATCACCTCCTGAACAAACACTGTATCTTCCTTACTGGTTTCTCCCAAACAGTAGTTTCTGTTCTCACAATGGTAGTTCAAGCAATCATTTTAAAAGATGCATAAAATAATCTTACTGGCCTCACTAAAAGCTGGCATGGTCTATTTTGGCATTTCTCACAAAACCTAAATATTGAAGGACTGTCCAGAGTCTCCACTTTCCATTCACTGTACCTTTTTATTCTCAGTCCTAATCACTGACTGTTCACACAACCTTCCCAGGGGACTGAACAGTTAAATTAGGTCTCATTGAGCATTGCCACTCTTGTTTTGACTCATGTTAGTGGAATTATATCCAAAATCATGCCATGATGTATTCATTTATCTACCCTAGCCTCCACAGAATCATCTGACTTCTATTGAAGATTCTCCAGTTTGCCATGAAGAATTCTTTCAACTGGAGGAAATACATCATAGTCACCTATTTATGCTTCATCGGTTTTATTGCTTAAAATATCTTAGTCATATATGTGAACAATGCCACCTATGTGTCCTCAATGTGAGAAATGCTGTCAGTCAATGGCATCCCCAATTTTGCACAATCAAGAATGTTCCAACATGGGGAAGCTGCTTCCTATATAATAGTCTGTTCTGTTGCCTGACTGGGGAGCATAGTTGAATTCATATCAAAACTCCAGGCTGAAAACCTTGTTCTTATCAAGCCTAGTCTAATTATGTAATGTCTTCATTCTTATCAAACCTAGTCTAATTATGTAATGTCTTTGTTCATCAAAGCTCAAGTGTCTTGGAATACTGTATTGTGGGAATAATAAAACACCTTTGTAAGAGAGTCACAGCACTGCTCCAGACCTACTCAGACAGCTTGGTCATCATGCCATTTCTCTTACTATCTGCGTGAATGATGTATTCCTGCTGTTGTGAAACGCCACCAACGGGGACCTTATTCTCCCAGTTCTCTTTTAACTGGACTGGTTTACTTGTGCTTAGAAGTACCACAGCTATGACACCCTGGGCTTACTATGTGGTAGGGGGAACTGAGTGAAATACCTTCTCACAATAGTTTGCATGTCATTCCCATACTCCAAGGTGTTAACACTGTGAAACAAGAACCTAGCTATATCTTCACTTTCTAATATAAATATCTCTCCCATTTTTCTTTTTTGCAAGATGATTGCTAGTGCAGGATTGAACGTCACAGAACACTTTTGACAAACCTAAACCCACAGCGTCAGTGAGGTCCAGGCTGATGATTCTTCCCAAAGAAGAAGGGGGTCTCTCTCAAGTTTTCACTGTTAGCATTCTTCAGCACAAGTTTAGGGAGTTTCATTTTAGTGAGGCTGTTAGATATCCCTTAAATAGAGTCAATAGTGTAAGAACCTGGACAATCCTTTAAAAGAAAAGTTAACATTTCAGTGTAGGTTTTGTAAACTACTTAGTCTTTCGCTTTCTTGGGATAACTTTAAAGTCTCACAAATTTGAGATTTTTCCTATTTATTTAATTAAATAGAAGAATTTCCTTTGATGGGCATGGAGCTATATAGTCTAGAAACCAGCAGAGACAATCACGTGTTTGTCTTTAATCCTTCTCTCCTAACTTGCCCAGAGGAGAAGCAGCCTTCCAGAAAATCTTAGAGGTTGCTGTCAATCAAGACGCTACAGGCTGTGTACTGCCAGCAGTGCCCCTCAACATTTCCAGTGCCATCTGGTCAGGGCATCACTTCAGGTTGCTCTAAGGTTTTATAGGTTCAAGAGGACACGTACATACCAGTCCCCTCCCAACAATCAGAAAGAAAATGCATAATGTATGATAATGGTCAGACCAGTAAGAATTAAAGTAAATGGTGTGACATAAAAAGAGTTTCAAAGAGGATTAATAATTCTGGAATTTGTTATACAAAGTCAGGTTTTTCTTTTTTCCACTTGCAGAGCAAGCTGCCTGGTGGGTTTACGGGCCTACTCATTATTAGGTATATATCACTTTTATTATTTTACATTTTTATAGTTTATTAAAAAAAAGACATCACTCATGAACAAACCGTTTTGGCTTCAGGCTGCCATACAGAGAATCGGTCAGAGAGATTATCCAATTCTTGTTTTAAAACAGTAGTCAAACACACAAGTAGAATCAGCATACAGTCAGATGGTTTAGCAGAGTGTTGTGTAGGGCCCCTCCTGAGACCCCTTCCATTTTGTATCTACTCTCTAGACAGGCTCTTCCTGAAGGTAATTTTATCTCTTTCTTGCAGGTCTTTCTCTGATCTACTTTATTCTGGTCCATATTAGATTAATATGTCACATTCACATGAGATGACAGTGACTTAGCAAGAAACATGTCATCATTACTCAGGAGTTTTCTGCCTGACGCCCAGATGGCCACAGTTAATGTTTACATTGTTTCATTCACTCCTGCCGTCTGAGTGTCCCTCGTTATATGTGATCAGCAGTTAACACACACTGGTAGCACTGTCATGGATTTCCTTATTACTTTGTGTGGCTCTTATGTACCAGAGCTATTTCTGGGAAGGATGATGGTGCTACCAGGAGAAAGTCTCAGCTGGACATGATGGTGCACACCTGGAATCCTGGCCTTGGGAAGTAGAGACAACAGAACTGTCTCTACCGAGTTATTTAGTGTAGCTTCTTTCATCAAAGGATGTCCCAAATGTGATCTAAGGCCCAGCGGCTCTGTAACAGGGAGGACATCAGTACATGGTTACATCATTTCTTGGTAGTATGTCAGAAGACAGTAGCAAGATAGGAAAGCAGAATCCCCATGTCTCTGTGTGCACTTTGTAGATTAATGATGGTCAAAAGGGTTTTCTGTGCACCTCTGACTTTAATTATTTTAACTTTTCATATTGTAAATTACCAATATGTTTAATTTGTTTCAATAATTAGAATACTAAACAAAATATTGAACTTGTTGAAAATTTGAGTGGAATGCCATTGACACAGTACCAAAACCTAGCTCATTGCTTCATTTCATTTTGTCATTTTAAAGTAACTATGTTATTTTTGAATAGTATTTCTCCTGGTTATCCACATATTATTAGGAATAAGGCAACACATAGAACAATAGGTAGATTAGTAGTTAAGCAACTGACTGCAGAATATGTTCTATGTAAGAGGATGGGATTGCATTGGCCAGACAGTCAGGGCTTCTCATAAGCCACTAAAATTATATTTCTCTATAGCTTGCATGCTCAAAGGGACCCCAGTGTAATTTAATTTTGCCTGCTTGAGGCAACAGAATACTCTTTTATTTTGCTTAATTTCTATTTCAAGACGGAACATGTCTGTCAACCAGTCACTCAGAGAGTTTTTGATTCAGTCAATAATTGTTATTATTGGTTTTCACTGGATTCCCATGTAGGATTTAACGCCAATGATGTATATATCCAGTCTGTACTGCCTGATGCAAGATGTAAAAATCTAATCATAAAAAGTTCTATTTTTCAATCAAACTCAAATGTTCAAAGCTATGAGTACCGGCAGAACCCAAGCTAGACTCTGTTCAAAATGAGAAGAGGGAAAAAGTCCTAAGTCCTGTCATTCTAGACAATATCCAACCCATTGAATATCTGCATTGTATAATTTATCAAATCTTGTGTGTCAGGCTCTCCTAAGAACTCACAAGAAGAGGGCACGTTCATCGGGCATGACGTGGAGGTGCCAAAATGTGTAAGCCTCCTTTCTGAAGTCCCTGAGGCTTGCATCATGGGAGCCGTGAGGTAGCAGTTGTAGGTATGATAAAGGTGAGTTGGCAACCCCTCCTTAAAGAATGAATATTAATAATATAACAGAGACTCATTGTCTATAAAGATGATTTCTCTTTGTTTCAATCCCAATAAATTCTTTGGATTTTCATTGACTATGCACAGGGTTCCCTGAGTGTCTACTCTCTTGGAGTAGCTATGCAGTATCTGTTTCAACTGGAACGTCCTGTTTATGACCCGTTGATCCTAAAATTCCTCACTCACTTCATTCTTAAATATAAACTCATGTTGATATATTGATAAACAAATTATTATAGAAAACATTATTTTGAGTGAGGTATCCCAGACACAGTAAGACAATTATCACATGTACTCGTTCATAGGTGATTTTTAAACATAAAGCAAAGAAAGCCAGTCTACAAACCACAATCCCAAAAAACTTAGACAACAATGCAGACACTAAGAGAGACTTACATAGATCTAATCTACATGGGAAGTAGAAAGTGGAAAAAAACAAGATCTCCTGAGTAAATTGGGAGCATGTGGACCTTGGGGGAGGATTGAAGGTGGGAGGGGAGAGGCAGGGAGGAGAGAAGAGAAAATGTAGAGCTCAATAAATATCAATAAAATAAAATAAAAACGAATTCTGTAACTGACAGAACATTCTGAGAAGCATAAAACTGATGTATCATCTGATATTTAGCACAATAGAGATTTAGAAAGATAAACTTTCTGGGTCATCCTGTATAAAACACATAAGATGTGCCTGATTTTTTTTTATTTCAAATGTTTTTATATTAGAATTTGAAAAGTTTACAAGCTGACATGTAAGAATTTGGGTTCCTATCCAATATATGTTGACATAGGAAGGCTTACTTCTCTTATTATCTAGCTGGAAATGTACCTAAGTGTTGCAACACAATTTTATAATGTGCAAATCAAATAAAACTTCAGAGATTAAAAGGGTTTGAAATAACACTGTGTTTTTGGCTAGAAGAGAGGCATTTCTGTTGAAAGTTTTAACATTTGTGGTAGACCTTTGTGATAAGGTATGGTAACCATAAGGGAATGAGCTTCATTGCTAAATGTTCGTTCTCTGGCGAATTCTCATCTAAACGATAGCATGTAGCTGTTTCAGAAGAAACAGTATACAGAGGCCTGTTTCTCAGTCCACACTGAAAGACAACCATGCTTAAGCTGTGTCTTCAGTTTTAAGGCATTGGAAAGTCAGCAAAGAATAATGCAAGACATTAGTTTTGCTTTTCCTTCATTTCAATAGAAACTTGAATTTTATTATAAAATGACCCAACATGCATCCACAAATAAATGTACATATGCTAACTTTAAAATCATAGATTCAGGAAAAAACTAGTAATTTCAGTTAAGCTTTTACCATCCCTGTTATCTGTAGCTATATAAGTGAATGATAACACAAGTTTCTTTAGAACTTGTGATGTATGCTGTGACCAACAAGCCAATTCACATTTTGAGATAGAGTCTCACCATGTCGTCCATGCTAGCCTCAAGCTCAGGATTCCCTTATCACAGACTTCCCTGAGCAATGTGGTAGCAGTGGCACACCGTGATGCAGAGACAAATGTCACACTTTTTATGACAGAATATAAGTCACAGTTTCAATACAAAATTGTGTATATAAAGTATAAAAAAAAATCTGTGAATAGTTTACTAAAGTTTTTGACAAGGGCATACAAATTACTGGACAAAGAGGCCATTTGTTACACTGTCAATCCTTAAATCATAAAATTGTATATAATTTTCATCTAAATTCTACTGTTTTGCAATTCCGAGACTCTTTCCAAAACCATAAACTATAATTGTAATATGAAATCTATTAATATATTATATTTATGTGTGAGTGTATAAAATATTTTATACAATAGTATAGGTTGGGTGATGACATCTTTGGGGAATTATTAGAGACCTAAGCTTTATTTCATTATGAAAAGTAAAAGTTATACAATATTATTGCAATAAAATAGTTAATGTGTATATAGGTACTTCAACAATGAATGAGTATATTACAATAAAGATTTATATAACATACCCAAGAAAAGAATGTTTAAAACTTTAGTGAAAGTCAATAAAAATATTCATATTGTGGTTAGATGAGGACATAGTGGTAGAAATGGAAAAACCTCCAACTTTAGGAGATATTGGGATATATATTTAATTGAATTATAAAAGGACCATTGAATTAGAAAGTGAAGAAAACCACCAACATGGGTAAGTTTTTATTGTAACCATCTGGGGCAAAGACAGGAAGATGATGGGCTGGGAGGTATTCAGAATTTTAAGCATGCTGAACCATTGTGTGTACCAAACGAAGAAGACACTGGAATGTTAAATTTGGAGCAAATGATGGAGATCTCAGCAGAAATACATGCGTGGTGAAACAGGCAGCCTATAATCAACTCTAACTGATCACTGCAAGTAGGAATATTTCCATTGCAGAGACATCTGGTTTCATAACGGTTTCCTCAAATGTTCTTGTGGAGACAGGATACTGTAGAATGAGGAAAGCCAGCATAGCTTTTTAAATTCTTCATAAGTAGACAAAATACCAAATGCTTCCAAAATGAGATGCATATTGATATATTTTATAACTTAGATAATTTTTTAAAATATGAGAAATTTATATACACTAATATATGAAAAAGATAGACTATTGAGAGATAAAAATGACAAATTCTAGTTCTGTTCTATTACCTTCAAATTTCATTTTTCTATGCAGTCAAGTCATATTCTACTGATTATACACACAATACTGCTATTATCCAACCCTCAACTGTAGGATGTTAAAGTTGTTTAGCTTTCATTGCTATTGTAAATAGACTACCCTTAGATGAAGAGCTATAAGGAATGGGGGTGGACAGAAAAGAAATACCAGTTTTCCTCACAGGTGAGCATGCTAATTGGTCACATAGTACCAAATGGTCAACCCTACAAGTATATACATTCAAGCAACACGAAAAGGAATCATGAATTTGAGATAGAGTAAAAGCAGTCATGGAACTTGTTGAAGGAAGAAGTGGAAAAAATTATGAAAATATATCACACATGCCGGGCGGTGGTGGCGCACGCCTTTAATCCCAGCACTCGGGAGGCAGAGGCAGGCGGATCTCTGGGAGTTCGAGGCCAGCCTGGTCTACAAGAGCTAGTTCCAGGACAGGAACCAAAAGCTACAGAGAAACCCTGTCTCGAAAATTCATAAAAAAAATATATCACACATACATGAAATTTAGAAAGTAAAACTAAAATAAAAATTTAATGAACAGATTAAAAAGAACAGAAGAAACGTGTTTCTGTTGATGAGAGTAAAAAAAAAATTCTCCACTCTATTCTTTCAATAATTTTTGTTTTTTAAGCACTTTACATATCAAAAGTTTCACACATATGCAGCGTGAATGGAATTTGTCCTATGGAGAGTTCTAATCTACTCCTTCTTTCTCCCATCCAGTAAGAGTGTTACTACATTGGCCAACAGAGCAGAATAGAAGGCATTCTGTTTGACTTCTTTCTTATTTACTTTTCTATTGTCTTGATCAGACAACACTGCCAAGGTGACTTACAAAAGAAAGCATTTGATTGGAGGCTTGCTTACAGTTTGAGAGGATGATTCCATAATTACCATGTCTTCGAGCATGACAGGCAGACAGGGTACTGAAGTTGTTGACATCTGATCTACAAACCCAAGGCAGAAAGAGCTAAGTGAGAATGTTGTGGGCTTTTGAATCTTCAAAGCTTGCTCCAGTTACATATCTAATCCAAAAGGACCACCCATCTTAATCCTTCCTAAATCTAATAATTCCAATGCTTTCAAACAAAGCATTCATAATTTTTGTGCCTCTGGGGCCCATTCTCATTCAGACCACTATATCTTCTAAGGCTAACTCACAAAGGTTGGCTGACTTTGTTGAATAGAGCTTGGCCGTTTTATAAATCCACGAAGACTGTTCTAAGTCAACAGGGTGGGCACATATCTGTTATCCCAACGCTTGGGAGGCTGAAAAAGGAGGATCCTCATGTATTCAAAAGCAGCCTGTTGTGAAAAGTGACATCAAAGCCAACTTGAGTTGCATAGTGAGTTGGGGACCAGGCTGAGTTTAAATGAATTAAATCTTCCCAGGGATATTCAGTGAAAGCTATATCAAGAATTAGAAAACACTTAATAATAGATATCCAAAGACTATAACTCCATACTGCTGGATGCTATAGACATGGATGCCAATTGACAACTGAAGTAAAACATTAAACAATTGACTTTGCAATGAAAATTTTAACAATTAGCATTGAGTTTTCCTTAGAAAAACATCTTCCTGAAGAATCCCATGAATTACAAGGACCCAAGGAATTATATAGAATAAACACATAGTAAATAATTTAGTTTTCCAACCAAAAAATCTGTGATTCAAATAATTATTTTTAATTTTGGGGGAGTGGATTTAAAACAAAAAGTACTAACTTAGATGTGCTTTCCCTCCCTCACTATTATCAGGGACAAAACAAAGTCATTTAATCTTGTAACACATACATTATATAATCCTGGAGGCCCTAGAGTATAAGCAAAGAAAACAAAATAGAAATTACAAACATTGCAAAAGGAAGAAGTACACATTGAATTTTCAAAGAACAAGATTGCCTACTTAAAAAATCTGAAGGAATCTACAAGACAATTACTTAGAACAAATAAGTAAATTTAGCAGGTCACAGGACAGAAGGCCAATATAAAAATCAATTTTATTTATGTGTACCAGGAGCAGAAAATTTGAAAATGGAGTACAAATCAATATGATGTACCATAACATCAAAAATAAAATAGTTAAGAATAAATTTACCAAGCCATGGAAAATCTCAGGCTATTTCTTAATATCACTTAAATTTTATGGGTATATTTGAAATTATTTTCATAATGTGCATATATAATAGGACTCAACACTACAAGTTTCTGCTTTTGGGAAGATCCACAGTAAGGGTTAACAATTAAGCTTTTTAAAGTTTCTTTCAAGTTACAGTAAAAACAATGTCAATATCAAAGTTATCGGGGTTACATCTATCAGATTGGAGAGGAGACTGAAGATTACTGGAAATCAATAATGAAGCCTTAACTGAAGGAGAGGACTTTGTCATAAAGAATACAATGTGACTTGTAAGATCTTACATGGGTTAAATATAGAAAAACTTGATTGTTAAAAGAAATGTTGAAAATTAAATGTCATCTACAAAATAAAGCAGAAATCCATGATTTCATATTGATATAAGTGAATGACAATATGTGAATATGAAAGAAATCTCTTCCTTACAGGTGGATATCACCAATAAACACAGAAGAAATAGGAAATCCACAGAGGTTTCTAAAATTAGTTGGTGAACATTGGATTACATATAAGATGTTTCTGTAGTCTCAGAGTACCTCCAGAAAAATCAATTACTTATTATAAGGAAGAAAAATCATAACTTTACTATAGAAAATCCTGGGGGAATCCTATTTTAAGAAAATCATTAAAGTAATATCCACAGCATGTGTGTCTATGGATATGAGTCTTGAGAAAAGGAGGCTAAGTCCTAAGCTATCCCAGGCTAAAATGTGCCCCCAAGACTACTTACGAAGATGCAGCAGGGGTAACAACATTATGTAGCATTCAACACAATAATTGGTCCTTTACAATATTCGAGGTTAGGAAGCAGCAAAAAGAATATTAAAGGTGAGAAAAGGAAATTTGAGAACCAAATGTAAACGTGTGTTACTGCCTTGAGGAGTAATTGCGTGAGAAGTTGCAGGGGTCATTTAAAGCCTAGAACATAATCCAGAACCATGATCACTGCTGTGATTTGCAGTTTGGTAATTGCGTTGGCAGTAGAAGATAAAATATTCTTATGTAGTGATAACAGTTTACAATATTATTTTACTCTCAAATTCAGATTATGTATAAATATTTATAGCCACAAAACACACTCTGGTTCCAAGGGAGAGAGAATAGTCAAACAAAAGGACTGACACAAGGCAAGTATAGGAAAGTTACTTATGTTACTATTACAAGACATCTGTGTTTGAATAGAAAATAAAATCTCCACATACAATAAACCTTTATCTGGAGGCTGTTGCTACTTCATTGGAGTACATGCATTACAATTCACGGAAAAGTGATCACACTGAAACTAAATAAAAGAATTAAGTAGCTCGATTTCTCTCATTTAAAAAAAGCAGACACAGATTTCTGGAATGTGACTGACAAATCTTGGGAATGAATTTCCAGTTCTCTAGAAGACGATCATACCAGCCCTGCATCCCTTCATGTGGTTAATCTGCTTCACCTTGGCCCTGGTTGCCACTGGAAATGAGAAGTTAGTTTTGCCTTTGGGGCCTATTTCATCATTGAATCCTCGCAGAGACTGACAACTAGAAGTGCACATGAATGCGTTTAAGATCTGTATGTGTCCACTGGGACCAGGGTTGAAATTCTGATATGTTTCACATGCCTTCTGGAAACACGTCTGGGATAGTAACAATCTTCCAGCCCTATTTATCTAAGTCGAAGGAAACCTGAATCTGAATTTTTAGGAGGAAATTACCATCTTCTAACTTCTTAGGCCTGGAAAACTCAAATGTACTTTGTGTCTACTACTGCCTCAACTGCCCAGCAAGGACAGAGGATACTCACAAGTAAACTTGAACTAGGAAACACAGTGTAGGCTTTAACTGCTTACATGCTGCTTAGGGACAGGACCAGTAAGCCTTTGACTAAAGTCAAAGACAAATAACACATAACTGCATACTCCTAGGGAGTCAGGTTTTTAAACAGTTTGTTAAACCATATATTTTAGAATCCTGCATGCCCTTGATGTATCCCTATTCAAATAATGAAATGGACTAAAACTGAAATTAAAAGCATATTTCTAAAACATCTAGATGACTGGAATGAATTCTATCTAAATACAGTTAAAGTCATTTATTTACTAATCCTTGTGCAATGACTTATATAATTCTTTTGGTATTAATAGGCTTATCTGAGAAAGATAAGACAGAAAGCTGAATAATCTCCCCAATGCTGATTCTTGTAAAAAGTTGTCCTCACAATTGAAATGGGAAATTGTAAGTTGCAATACCTGGTAGTACTGAATTATAGAAGTGATGGGTATGGATATACCCACCTAAAATGTACTTCACACCTAGTAGCTCTGCTCTAAAGTTACGGGAATATAAATAATTCCTTGTCAAATAGAAAGCAGAAAATAGTGGCTTCTTTTTGCTTACTTAAACAAGAAAAAGTTTAAAATAATATTTAAGTTGAATAAGTATAAGAAAAAAAGAAGTAGCCCTAAAATATTGAAGAAAAACAGCAAATAGACGGTAAATTGATTGATCAGATGTCACTGAATAGCTAAAACAAAAGTCATAAAGAACAAAATCATCTAAAAAATAAGTCCCAATATGTAGAATTTTGAAATGAAATAAAAACTATGACTTTCAAAGAAGTGGACATAAATTTTAAATGAAAAGCAAACAGATAAAAAGTAAATGATACAAAAGTTAAAACACATGATTTTCAAAACAGTGAGAATGTTATCTGTAGCCTTAAATTGAGATTTTCCCAGAAACTGAGTGTCTGGCAGCACCATGATCAAGGGTTTGCCATACGTTCTATTTCCCATCATTCAATATTAACTGAACACCTGTTATGATTTTTATCATTGCCTTTTATTTTAGCTGCCTTGTCAATTCGTCTAGAGGTCTAGCTGCTTAAATCTCTAATAGTTTCAAACATATCTAGGCAATTTTAAGGAAGAATTGTGTGTCTGCATTGCTCTCTTTTAAATTCCTGTTGACACTATTTAGATGATAAACTAAAAGTTGTTACTGCAAATATCAGAGGAGCTGTAGAGATAACTCTGTCATTAATGTGCTTGTTATGCAAGTAGAAGGATGAGAATCAGGAAGTCCAACACCCACATAAAGCTGCAGGCATGGTAGATGACTAGCAGTGTTCCGGAATTGGAGATGGAGAAACTCTGGGGTAATTTGGCTAGCAAAGAACTGAATAGGCATGCCCAGGGTTCAGTAAGAAACACTTTCTCAAAAAAAAAATGGAGAATAATTATAGAAGTCACTATATTGCCAATGTTGGGCCGTCCCACATACCCACACCAACATGTTTGCTTCCACATCCAATAGAACACACACACACCCTAAAAATATGAATATTATTATGAAGTTTTAAGGTCATAGACAGTAGCTCATCCTTCCCCAAACAGGAAAGTATCTTCATGAAAAAATATACTCAGTGGTCCAAAGGATTATGTACTTTGTCTAAATAAGAAAATAAGTATTAATCAAAGGTGAGTGAACAGAATGTAAATTTTAACTATAGAAACATCACAAGACACAAAATCAGTTATTTTCTTTGCTTGTGAAAAAGACAGATTTTCTACAACATAAATATTAAATATATTCTATTAATAAAATTCTAGAAGAAAATGCAGTGATATGGGATACCCCTCTTTATGCTGTGATTACAACTGATTAATAAAGAACTGCTTTGAACCTATGTCAGGGCAAAACAAAACAAGACAGGCAAAGCTAGGCTGAATGCTGGGAGAAGGAAAGCAGAAACAGGAAAATCCATGTAGCCCCACCAGACACCAGAGACAGATGCCAGAGTCATGTAGCAATATACACAGATTAATATAAATGAGTTAATTTAAGATATGAGATAGCCAGAAACACACTTAAGCTACTGGCCAAACAGTATTGTAAATAATATGGTATGATTGTTTTCGGGCTGGTAACCTAGAATGAACAAGTGGCCTTAATACTACAAATTGGCACCTGAACATGTGCTAGCTAAATTTATGTAAGCCCTAAGAAAGCTTGGAAAGGAATTCTAGACATAGAAAAACAAAGTTTATCCACATTTTTTCTTTCTTTCTTTCTTTCTTTCTTTCTTTCTTTCTTTTTTTTTTTTTTGCATCCTGCAAGTTACTTGGTGGCAGCATGGGCCAAATGATTTTGAGAGTTGAGGTAGAGAGGATGACTCCCATCTGGCAGTTTCGGAGGCAGAGAACAGACTTCCACCATGTTGGACTGGGCAGAGCAAGCAGGCAGGGCTGTATTTGCCCTCGCTGTGCAGCCACTTAGATTTGTAAGAAGCACTTAGCATTTTAAGAAGCAGTCCTGGGCAGAAAAGGATTACAGATATGTAATAATGACAAAATCCTCTAAATGGGTCACAGTGTACTTAAAAATGTACTTAGGCTAGGAAGAGAGAAGAAAATGAGTATAGAGAATCATAAAAGGAAGTAAATGGTTTAGAAAAATAAAGTCTTTAAAGAGACAGAGCACACTCATACATTAAAGGAGTAAAGATAAGTAAATATTAAGCTTCTAGAAAAAGAAATAGAGTAAGAAAAATAAGCCATGTTAAGATTAAATATACACAGAGGGTCTGGATTATGTATATTATTGTTTTCTTTGGATTTTTTTTACTGTGAAAGAGATAAGTACAGAGAGACATTTCATTGTGTGGGCTGCCAAGCTAAACCAACTTGTATATTTTGAAGGTATGCTAATTCCAAAATTTGGGTCTAAGGATTTGTTGCTTTGAAAATGAGGGTTTTCTTTTGTTTCCACAGAGGATGAGAACCTGTAGAATCCTTCCAGAATGATGTGGTTTGAGGGACCAAGACACCCCAAAAGGTCACTCTGAAAAATACTTCACCTAACAAAAATCAGAAAACAGTTTGGAGAGAACTGCATCCAACTTCCCTAAATGATTGCTTGTAAATGTTTGTTTACATTTAAAAGTGGATATTCTATAGAGATGGATATTTTGCACTGGTATGGATCTTGGTTTATTGATACAAATTTAAGGCCAGTTTTGTTATATATATATATATATATATATATATATATATATATATATATATATATATTTCTGTGCTTGATTAAGTTATTGTATTTGTGCAACTCATTTAGAAATGTAATATATAATTAAAAATATAGTTTAATAGTTAATAATCTATAATAGTCAAGCTTGTAGTTGTGTTAGATTTTGTGGATATATAGAGTTATATTTCAGTTAGATAATGTTCAAACCTTTCAAAGATTATAGGATATGGCATTTAAAATGTTTAAGAAGTTAGGATGTTTTATGACTGTAAGACACATCTGCTCCTGCTACTTCAAGAGGAAGATGAACATTGAAAAGGTTTCTTATGAAGTTTGGTGACCATTTGGACAAAAAGCTGCTCTTTTCTGGACTCCTTGATGAGCTGGACATGCAGGATCCACAGAAAAATGACTGCTCAACTTGCCTAAAGAGGGTGAAATGGTCATTCGGGGTTCTTGTTTCAGGAAAGATTCTACCAGACATTCTGTAGGACCCAGAAGAAAGTGACTGACAAACTGCCAATATAGATAGAACACTCTTTGAAACTTCCTGCTTCATGGAAAAGTCTGCGGGTTACTATGGTCCGGTAGGTTGATGATGGACGAACTTTGGGTGACTGTCCAGGCAGTGAGATGTCTCTGTTAATTCTAGAGTTTTGGAAGTTGCTTATGACATACTTCCTGCTTACTTAAGCAATATTATACCCTTCTGGAGTCATTGATGGAGTTGAATAATCTATAGTTATATTTTTCTTTAGTTATGATGAAAGATAAACTAGAACTATAACTCTTGCTTGATAACTGCTTTGTTATATATAATTTTACGATGTTAAAGTTAAAAAACTTCCTTTTTATTTAAACAGAAAAAAGGAGGTGATATGGGATTCCCCTCTGTATGCTGTAATTACCATTGATTAATAAATAATTTCTTTGAGCCTGTGTCAGGGCAGAACAGAACTAGATAGGAAAAGCTAGGCTGAATATTGGGAAAAAGAAGGCAGAGTCAGTGAGAAGCCATGTTGTACCACCTGAGACAGATGCCAGAACTTTACCTGGTTATCCACAGCCACATAGCAATACACAAATCAATGGAGATTGGTGACTTTAAAATATGAGTTAGCCAGAAATATGCTTAAACTATTGGCAAAACAGTATTGCAAATAATATGGTTTCTGTGTGATTATTTTGGGAATGAGCAGCCAAGAAACAACAAAGCAGGCTCTTACCAAAAGGTAGAATAAATCTTTGTCATTAATTATGTGGCATTGCTTGCTTTTTCCCATATATGATGCATAGAACATGATCATCTCTTTCTATGACTGAAAATATGTTATACATCTTTCATAATCTGTATAAATTTCAGGTGATTCAACCTTTTCTAGACCTAATGTATATACAGAGACAAACTATTCTCTGTTTTTTCAATTTAACAACTGTTAGCTTATGACTTAGATAAAGTGATAGCAAATATTGCTAAGATAGAGTCTCTTAAAAGCCTCCATGATAGATGAAGGGATCATAAATAAATCATTGTCAAAAAACTTAATCACTCTAGAAAATATATCATGACCAAAGACACTTTAATCTCAAAAACTAGAAAAAAATCTATTAGTAAAATTTATTATTATAATCTGCCTAAGAAGAATATATACATTTATATTAAGTGGCTCTATAATCATATATGAAATTCACATCAAAAAGAAGCAATTAGAGCTTAAATGTGTCAATTCTGGCAGTCTCTTTTATTGAATGCTTGGTCTTTAGGTGATGGTACTATATTTTGGTTTTCTAGAAACATTAGTAGGTGGGGCCCAATTGGAGGAAGTGAGTCACTGGAGTTATGATTGAAGGTTTACCCCTCTAGGTCTTGTCCTCCCTCTGCTTCCTGTCTCCCTAAAGGGAACAAACAGCCTCCTGCTCAGGGACTTCATATTGTCACACTTTACCCGGCATATGGAGCCAAAAACCAGAACTAAACCCTACCCCACTGCTCAACCACTCCTCAGAGAGGGTAAGGCTCCCATAGGAAGTCAAAAAATTCTACCACTTTGCTTTGAGGTAGTTCCACGTCCCTCCCTATGATATCTAGGCTGAGCAAGCTATCCCTCCAAAAAGAATGGGTTCCAAAGAACCAGTACAAGCAGTAGGGATAAATCCTGGTCTGACTGCCAGTGGCCCCACAGTCTTCCCCAGTTATACAACTGTCAACCACATTCAGAGGGTCCAGTTTGGCCCTATTCTGGTTCCTCCACTGTCAGGCTGGAGTCAGTGACCTCCCATTATCTCAGGAAAACTATTTCAGTAGGGTAGGTGGGAGGTAAAGGGAGCAGGAGGAGGCAAGGGAAGGGAGTAGAAAATTGGATTGGCTGTAAAATGAGAAAAGGTAATTTAAAATAAATAAATAAATATAAAAATCTTACTGCATAATAGCTATTGAAGAAGAGACTGAATTTTGAGAGAAATTTGGAAAGACATAGAAGGAAGTGGAACATTGAAAGGACAGGGTAGAAATGACATCCACACAGTCCTCATGTATGAAATTCTCAGAAAAATGTTGATTAAATTTAAAAAACCTTATTTATTGTTAGGAGCTCATTTTAAAAACTTACCTAGGAATGTGTATTGTTTGCTCTCTCATTCAATTAGGCAAAAAAACTAAACTAAGGTTAGGAGATTCGAGGACTTCGAAGGAATTAGGGAAGAGGAAAGCATGATCAAAATATGTGAATTTTTTTATAAAATGACCAAGTTAAAAACCAATGCATTACTTTATACTTATAAATATGAAGCATTCAATCATTTTCTTTAGAACCATGATGAAATTCTGAGAAAAAAATGTTTAACTAAAGAAAGATCTGGTTATAGCTGCTATAAAGAAGATTAAATCACCTATGCATTATCTACTTATCAACTAATCTATTTACTTGTCTGTCTATCAATAATCAATATTTAGCATATCTATTTCTCTCTCTCTCTCTCACACACACACACATACACACACACACACACACACCAAAATTATGCTACTTTATTTTGGTATGCTGATATTCTAAGTGGCTAATTATAGTATCTTGAGAAAAATTAGTACTTCTAGAATTTGAATATTTTCCAATTGTGCAAAACAATGGTATTATCTGATGACCTTAATGAAGATGCCATTGTTTCCTTTTGGGTGAAGTTCATCAAGTTGGTTTTGTTGGTTTTGTCTATGAGATAGCTATGTTATAAAGGTTTACAGAGTATGAGCATTTAGGAGTTTTCAGACAATCATTAGACAAAGCATGAGTCTTCAAGTGTTCTTGCTCCTATTAACAGCTGTTGCTCCCACAGGCACCCATATTCTGCCCTCTTTCTCTGCTACAGTCAAAGCTATTTTTATTTGTAACTTTTTATCCATGAAAAGTAGAGACAATAAATTTCAGGACAGGGAAAAATATTGAATACTTATAAAAGGAAAGATGAGCAAAATATGTAATAATGAACAAAACACTGAATTGAAATGTGTAGAATTATAGCAGGCAGAACTTTGAGAATTCTGCCAGTTAAGAACCTGACAGTTGATCAGGAAATGAGCATAGCATGTGTTCTCTGGGTTGTTCTGTTCATTTAATTCTATTCACATGAGTCCCTCTTGAGATACACACACACACACACACACACACACACACAGAGAGAGAGAGAGAGAGAGAGAGAGACAGAGAGAGACAGAGACAGAGAGACACACAGAGAGAGAGAAACAGAGAAAGACAGAGAGAAAACATGTACTAGTCTCTCAGAGGACCCAAATATGGTTCTGAGCACCTAGTTCAAACAGTATACAACTGCCTGTTACTATACTTTCAGAGGATCCAGACCAAGTATTCCCCCTTTTCCTTTACAATCACCTAGCCATATATATGCTTATGCATTCTCTGTCTCTGTCTCCCTTTCTCTCAGGCAAACAAACACAAACATAAATAAATACATACAACATATACATATCCATATATAAAAATAAGTCTTTAAAAGCATATACTTCTAACAAGTATGTTAGCCTATGTAGCTGATAGGCTGCTTATTGTCCACACTCTAAAATCAAGTGTGTTGGACTTTTAAATTACATTTTCTTGAGATGGCTCAGAGGTTAAGAGCATTGCCTGCTCTTCCAAAGGTCCTGAGTTCAATTCCCAGCAACCACATGGTGGCTCACAACCATCTATAATGGGGTCTGGTGCCCTCTGCTGGCCTGCAGTCATACACACAGACAGAATATTGTATACATAATAAATAAATAAATAAATAAATAAATAAATAAATACTTTAAACATTACATTTTTTGACCATACCCTTAGTCAGTCTATCTAGCATTGCTATTGGGCAACCAGTTTAGAGTTTAAACTACAAATCTTTTGCCCTGGCTGGTTTTTATGTCAGCTTGATACAAGTTAGAGTCCTCTTACAGGAGAAAATTTCTATTGAGAAAATGCCTTCATAAAACTGGACTATAGTCAAGTCTGTGGGCTCTTACTTAGTTAGCATTGATGTAGGACAGCCCAGTCAATTGTGTCTGGGACAACCCTGGGGCTGGTGGCTCTGTTTGTATAAGAAATTGGACTAAGCAAGCCATGGAGAGGAAGCCAGTAAGCTTTACTCTTCCATATCCTTTGTATCAGCTTCTGCCTTCAGGTTCCTGTAATGTTTATGTAAGTGGAGATTGTGCCTTCATTTCACAGTCACCAAGTCCCAAATAATCACACAGAAATTGTATTAATTACAATATTGTTTGGCCAATAGCATAGGTGTATTCCTAGCTAGCTTTTACATCTTAAATTAACCCATTTCTCTTAATCTCTATAGTATCACAAGGTTTTGGTGTACTGGTTAGGTTATGGCATCTCTCTCCTTCAGCAGCTACATGGCATCTCCCTGACGCCACCTACTCTCACTATTTATCTCTGTTTGAATTTCCTGCCTGGCTTTACCCTGCTAAGCCACTGTCCAAAACAGCTTGATTCATGAATCAATAAAATCAAGATATACACAGAAGGACATCCCAAATCATCTCCTCTTTTTTGTCTAATTAAAAATGGTTTTAACTTTAACAAAAAACTATACATACAAAAAAGTTATCAAGCAAAAATTATAGTTACAATATTTAGTCTATTTGAACTTAGCAAAATTACAGAAAATATTCTATCATCTATTTTATCTTTGTCAGTCTAAAGTTTTATATCGAATTTATCATTTATCATAGTTAAAGAAAATTATGCCTATAACTATATATCTTCAACTCCATCTTCCAATGCTTAGGAAGTTAAATACCACCCTCTACTGTGTGAGACTCTCTGTTGAGAGAGAGAGAGAGAGAGGGGAGATAAAGAAGAGAGAGAATTTTATTTGAGTTAGCTACTAAGTTAGAAGTGAACCAAGGTCAGTTCCAGATAAGATAGTTTGGCTCTACTCTAAACTTTCCTGTGAGACTTGGGAGTTATTGAAATTATAAATAAACCCCATTTTTTCTAAAAGCTTCCTGAGTACTCTAGGTGTTACAAGAAGGCTCTCTCTTCTCTCTCTCTCTCTCTCTCTCTCTCTCTCTCTCTCTCTCTCTCTCTCTCTCTCTGTGTGTGTGTGTGTGTGTGTGTATCCATCTGTCTGTATAACAATTGAATCAACAGAATATCCTGAATAATGAATCAGAATATCCGGAGATAATAGTATTCTTACCAACATTGTTTAGGTTAAAATACAGAGATTTAGAGACACCAAAGAATGTATAATATTACAAAATTGCCAAAATTTAAGTGTAGAACATAAACTAGATTTATTTCACAAATATAGTTTACTGATGAACTGCTTTTGAGTGTATGCACATACTAGGCTGATATCTAGACATTTGTTTACTCTCTAAAATTTAAATGGATGAATTTAAATATTGCAAAGATTGCCTGTGTATATTATGCAACTAAGGAAAAATAAAGTTTTGTGTCTTAGAAAATCTCCTTGAGTTTATCCATCCATCCATCCAAAAAAAAAAAAAATCTATGAAGTGGTGGTGGTGTCAACAGGGTCTATACCACCTATTCACATACAAGCATAAAAAACAACAGGAGATCTTACTTCCTTGTCTCTTATTACTTTCTATTTAAAATCCCTTTGGTTCAGGCTGGCAGGGACAAATGGTTCCTGCCTGGAAAAGTTTGCTCTAAATTTCTCAATATGTGGCTGATCTTCAAAGCAAATCCCAAATTGTGACATATATTTTTTTCAGTCATACTTCAAATCATTATCTAAAAATTGATTATGAAAAAAATAATTATTTCCTGATCTTAACATGTTATAGAAAACCAATCTGCTACTAGAACCACTAAATGACCTATTTCTAACACCAGTCTAAATCAACTCATTCAAATAATTTACCAGAAACATTCAATGAAATGTTGTTAAAACATAAAAATAAAAATGAAATATTGGAACTGTGAAATCTTTCCTAATCTCTCTTTCAAATCTGTGATGACCATGCTTCTCTGAAGGTCACACAATTTCAGTTTAATAAAGCCCATGATTAAATGCAAACTAACTTCAGAAAACAATGAAATTCTAGAAATAATAAATAGTAATAGTAAAAGTCGAAATGCTGGAATATTTGTGTATGAACAGTTGAATACCAACAATTTATATCCTTTTAAGAATACTAACAGTAACAGTCACTATAATATTAGCAGTTATAACTTATGCACAAAGGATTCTTCTCTGTTAGTTTTCTGTTTTTTCCACTTAAACTGTAACTTAAATTCTCATGGTATTTTTATCTGAAAGATAAGAATATATAAAAAGAGGGTGGGCAGGTAGCTTAGGGGACATACAAACATAGATAAATAAGAGCGATGTAAACATTTTATTTCTACGTGTGCTGCTGTAATTCCACATAGCTGTAGCAGGGGACTTGCTGTCCATCTACAAGCACATATCACTTAATCACACAAACATATGTATTTTTTTTAATGACCCAAATCACAAAATTTCTATAGTAATATATCTGCAGTTATTCTAGATTTTGATATGGCAGCACTTACGCAGACATGCAGCAAAATGAGAACGCCATCTTTATCTTCAATATTATGGTGAAATATTATTAGTTTTTATATCTATAAGTTTTATTGTTTTATCTTTGATCAAGTCTGAGATAGTATACAGGTGACATTTTTAAAATTTACTGTTTCACATTTAAAGACCATCTACTACTGTCAATCCTCATTGTTCTGGAAATGTCACATTGATTTTATCTTTCTTCCAATAAATGGTAACATACAAAAAACAAATAATTGTCTCACACTTCAAAATCTGTTGCCACTCAAGGCTAGAGCAACAATAAATGGAAGGACAATTTTACTTGAAGGATAAGGAAAAGAGTGAAAGAAAGAGCAAGTTTCTCTACCAGACTTTCACAATATTGGCAATGACCCAATGTAAACTAAATTATAGCATTTCATCTTTTCAATTTAAGAAATGTCACACATAAATGACAGATAGAGCATGTCCTATCACCAGTTCTATTAAATATTAAATATAATGTAAATCTAGATGTAGAACCATAATAAAGATTTTAAATTACAAAATGATATTTCATGAAGGCTTATGGTGTCTAGATAAACAATTCTGGAATTTTTGTGTATCATATCACATTAAGGGTATATGATTAAAGATATGACATCAAACTTGCTTGCAATTATATTTAAAATTTCTATAGGAATAAAATCATTTTAACTGTGGGTACAAGTTGAACTCAGAGACTTTAAACATAGTCCCAGATCTGTGGAGTTCACCTGCCATTCTTCAACGGACAATTGGTGGTGTTGAAGACATCATTTGAATGCTTGTTTTATGGTTTGTTCCCTTGACAATGAAAGAGCTAAAGAATCTTGTTCACAATCCCAGAGTTGGGAGGTCAGGGTAGACAGAACTGTGGCTGAGATTCCCCAGAATCATCAGATAGTCTGTGAGGTCTTAAAGCCTTTGGTTCAAAAGCCCCAATACCAATACTGGAAAAACAGATACTGCTAAGGGTTTTAAATGACCCACATATGTCTCTTTTCCTGCAAGAGTAGACATAAATTTCAGAAGACAATAGGCAAGATACATTACAAAATAAGAAAAAAAATAACAGTTTCTTTTCAAGGTTTGTCTACAGTTATTTGACTATCAGCATCAAAAGAGAATAAGGACTATTTTTGTGTACAACACTAAAGAGAAAGGATTGCATGATAATGGGTTGATATTGTTAGCTACCTTGATATTAAAATATAAGATATTGTCAAGATATTCTAGTTATCCCAACCCAAAAATGAATTGACAGAAAATAATGATATGTAAAAATGACTGCCCTACTTTGAAAGGCCTTCTTTTGAACAACCATGTCCATTTTATTTTCAGTGATAAATTTGAACTGGTTTTATGAGTTTCTTTGATAAATGGAATTCCCTAGAAATATGTTATGTTTTTGGAACCTCACTTTCAAGAAACTTTATCCCATTCCTTTTTTTTTTTTTTTTTTTTTGCACCTGGAGTGATGTCTTTATTTGGAGATAAACCTAACAAAGATGAAAAACCAGAGGCAAAAGATGTGAGAAGAGCTCAAATAGGATTTTTTTCCCTTGAACTAACTAGTCATTGTGAATTTGGAAGAGAGACTTAGACATATGGAGTGGACAGACTGATTTCATGAGATCATTTAGTTGAAAATAATCATGACCACCAATTAACAGAATATTTACTAAATAAACTATTTTCTTCAATAAAAAAATAAAGCAATTATTTTCATAGCTTGTTGATATCGTAACAGGAATCTTCAGTTTCTTAGGAGACAATTTTTCAAATAAGTAGGTGGTGTTACAGTGTATTATTTAGGTGTTGTTTATTTTATTTTTATAGCATTAGTAAATGTATCTAGCTATTAGATGCCCTAAACATACTGTTTCCTGATTTATCAGTTACAGGAATGTGAAGAAGCACAGATAAAAGATATTAATATAGATTTTTTGATTAAGGAATTTGAAGTCCTTGCTCCCTCTAAGCCCCACAGATATTCTTCTCTAGGAAATAATCAAGATAAAAATGCATTTTTATTCATCTATGATGAATTATGGATATAAAGTAGTAGAAAAGTAAATTTTTATATTGTGGTTCATACAGTCTATTGGTCTGTTTTATATCAAATGAAGTAATAAACCTTCAGCATGTAAGTCTTATCTAATGGAGACGTGCCAAGGCCATTGTTTCTTACAATTAATGGTTAGGGTATTATGACAGAAACTGTGAATCCTGGGGCAGCCCAACCTAGTCTAGGCCATCATAGACTTTATACCACACAGAACCTGACATCATCCTTTCTCTGTGATATACAACACAAAGTTCTCCTCAGTGTAGACTTTCTCAAGAGTTAGACATTGAAAACACGGGGACTTCTCATGGAGACCAATGAAAATATTCAAGCCAAAGAGTCCACTTGATTCAAACGCAACCAGAAGACATGAAGCTCTAGGGTTGGAGGAAGATTGGAATTTAGTATCAACAATTGGAGACATTGCTCATCTGATAAAGTAATGGCTATGCAAGTATGAGAATGTGAGTCTGATTACTCCAAACACAAGTCAACCCTTCCTTAGTAATCTGCAGCTGCAGTTTCATCACCATTGCAACATGGGAAATAAAGAATCTAAGTAAGTTATTTATGTTCAGTAAAACAGGTTACCAATATAGGGTTCAATATGAAACTTAATCTCAACAAATGTAGTAGGTGAAATTCAGCACTTGAAGTTGTCTACTGTCCTAAAGGCAAAATGGGCATACATGGGCATTACTGGATAGAGACCCAAAGACCACTCAGCCTGACCAATAGACAAATTGAAAGTCTATATTAAGCCCATTGACAACTGACTGGAAAGAAACATTTCTCACAAAGCAGACTCGATTTCATCTTACAGGGACTTCTAAAGGCAAATAACAGAAAAACTACAACTTATTTGTCAGTTGTCAAGGAAAGCAAGCAAGAAGTTTAACAGAATGTAAAAAACAAATGCAGTTAGTTAGGATATTTATACCGAGAATTTCAAGAACAGAGAACAGGGTTGAATACTTTCCCTTGGGAGTTTTCACAGTTGGAGATAGAAAAGGGTACGATCATTGTAAAAATTAAATAAAGACCAGATAGGAAAATTAGATAGACCTGTAACTGCTAAAGAAATAGAAACTGTCATCAAAATTATCCCAACAGCAACAACAACAAAAAAGCCCATGACCAGATGATTTCAGATCAGAGTTCTACAAGACCTTTAAAGAACTAATACCAATGCTCCTCAAATTATTTCACACAATAGAAACAGAAGGGACACTGCCAAACTCTATGAGGCTACAATTACCCTAATACCCAAACCACACAATGATATTATTAAGAAAAAGAATTACAGACCAAACTCACTCATGAACATAGATACAAAAATACTCAATAAAATACTGGCAAACTGAATTCAAGAACACATCAGAAAATCATTCACCATAACCTAGTAGGATTCATCCTAGACATGCAGGAATAGTTCAACATACAAAAATTTGGCAATGTAATCCACTAGATAAACAAACTGGAAAAAAGTATGATCATCTCACTAGATGCTGAAAAAGCCTTTGACAAAATACAAAATCCATTCATTATAAAGGTCTTGAAGATAGTAGGGATACAAGGAGCATACCTAAACATAATAAAGGCAATTTACAGCATTCCAATAACCAACATCAAATTAAATGGAGAAGAACTCAAAGTGATTCCATTGAAATCAAGAACAAGTTTCAGTTTCTCCATATCTATTCAATATATTACTTGAAGTTCTACCTAGAGCAAAAAGTCAATAAAAGGAGATCAAGGGGATACAAATCAGAAAAGAAAAAGTCAAACTCCCACTATTTGCTGATGATATGATAGTTTACATAAGTGACCCCAAAACTTCTACAGCTCATAAACACCTTCAGTAATGTAACAGGATACAAGATTAACTCAAAAAAAAAAATCAGTCCCCCTTTATACAGATGATAAATGGGATAAGAATGAAATCAGAGAAACATCGCCCTCCAGAACAGTCACAAATAACATAAAGTACCTTGGAGTAACTCTAACAAACAATTGAAAGACCTATATGACAAGAGCCTTCCGTCTTTGAAGAAAGTAATTGAAACGACACCAGAAAATGGAAAGGTTTCCCATGCTCTTAGGTAGGTAGAATTAACATAGCAAAAATAGCAATCTTACTGAAAGCAATCTACAGATTCAATGCAATGCCCATAAAAATCCCAGCAAAATTCTTTACAGACCTCAAAAGAACAATACCCAACTTCATACTTCATATAGAAAAGCAAAAGACCAGGATAACCAAAACAGTACTCTACAATAAAAGAATTTCTGGAGGCAACAAAATCCCTGACTTTAAACTCTACTACAGAGCCACAGTACTGAAAATAGACTGGTTTTGGCATAAAAACAGAGAGGGGGACCAATGGAACTGAATTGAAGACCTGGATATCAATCCACACACCTATCAATACCTGACTTTTGACAAATAAGCAAAAATTATAAAGTGGAAAAAAGAAAGCATATTCAACAAATGTTGCTGGCATAACTGGATATCAACATGTAGAAGAATGAAAATAGATCCATATCTATTGTCATGCACAAAACTCAAGTCCAAATGGATTAGAGACTTCAACATAAAACCAACCACACTGAACCTCATAGAAGAGAAAGTGGGAAATTCATTTGAATGCATTGGCACAGGAGACCACTTCCTAAATATAACCCTAGTAACACAGACACTGACAGCAGCAATTAATAAATGGCATCTCCTATAACTGAGAAACTTCTGAAAAGCAAAGGACACAGTCAATAAGACAAAATGGCAGTTTATAGAATGGGAAAATATTTTCACAAACCCCACATAGGACAGAAGGTTAATTTCCAAAATTACAATGAACTCAAGAAATTGGTCATCAAAAGAACAAATAATCCAATAAAAAATAAGGTACAGACCTATGCAGAGAACTCTCAACAGATGAATCTAAAATGGTTGAAAGACAATTAAGGAAATGCTCAGCATTCTTAACCATCAGAGAAATACAAACCAAAACAATTCTGAGATTCCATCTTACACCTGTAAGAAGGGTCAAGATCAAAAACACTGATGACAGCTTATGGTGGAAAGGATGTACAGTAGAGGGACCACTTGTCCATTGCTGGTGGGACTGCAAACTTTTATAGCCACTTTGAAAGTACACATGGTTGCCGGGCAGTGGTGGCACAGGTCTTTAATCCCAGGATGTGGGAGGCAGAGGCAGGCAGATTTCTGTTAGTTCGAGGCCAGCCTCATCCATAAGAATTAGTTCCAGGACAGGTTCCAAGGCTACAGAGAAAAACTGGTCTAGAAAAAAAAAAGTCAGCATGGTCATTTCTCAAATAATTAGGAAATATTCTACATCAAGATTCAACAATACCACTTTTGGGTATAAACCCAAAGGATGCTCAATCATAACCCAAGTACATGTGCTCAACTATGTTGATAGCAGCATTGTTTATCATAGCCAGAATCTGGAAACATGCTAAATGACCCTCGGCCAAAGAATGGATAAAGAAGATGTGGTGCATTTACACAACTGAGTAATACACAGTGGAAAAAATTTAATGACATCTTGAAATTTTCTTGTAAATGTATGGCTCTAGAAAACATCATATTGAATGAGGTAATTCAGACCCAGAAAGACAAATATAATATGTACTCACTCATAAATTGCTTTTAGAAATAAAGCAAAGAAAAACCAGCCTACAATTCACAATTCCAGAGAACCTAGACATCAAAGAGAATCCTAAGAGAGACTTACATGGATCTAAGCTACATGGAAAGTAGAAAAAGACAAGATCTCCTGAGTAAATTGTGAGCATGTGGATCATGGAAGAGGGCAGAAGAGAAGGGGGTAGAAAGAGAGGGGAGCAGAAAAAAATTATAGCTCAATAAAAACAGTAAAAAAAAGTCTTAATCAACTGTAAATGTAAAAAATTGTTATTAATTAATATATTATATGAATTAGGATCATTAACAACATAGAAGTCCAAATAATAATTTTATAGTAGTCCAAATAATAATTTTTTTTCTGAGGGCGTGTTGATGTCTTCCATCCTGAAGTAGGACTTTTGAAACTCCTTAGACTCTACTCATGTAATTCAATGCTTCCCTCTGCTGAGAGTGATGCACTACAAAAACTTTGCAAGCTTTAAATGACTGCATTTACATTCACAGCAGAAGTGATATTCGAAGGTAGTAAAAATCTTGTTTCTTTGTATCCACCAAGGAACTAGGATTTGCAGGTTAAGTGACTCATTTTATCAAACAGGTGGTCTATATTGGAAAGAGCTAGAGAAGTGAGTTCCCAGAAAGGGCAGAAATCATCAAAGAAGTTACTCTGTAATATAAGAAGGCATTCAAATTAAAGAGTCTGTGAAAGAAATGTTTATATGCAGTTGCACAGGAAGACTCAATCATACTCCCATCCCCCAAAGAAGCTAATGTGTAGGTCCACAGGCAGCTGAGCCCTTCCACTCACTGTCTGTCCATCTGAGCATATGGAGATGAACTAGATTTTGCTGCTGATTCAGTTTATCTCTACAGCTTTGGTGAAGTGCTAGCTACAGATAATCGCTTTTCAAGAATTCGCTTCCAGCAGTTTCAGCTTTGGAAAAAAACAAAGAAACAAACAGCCTACAATTCACAATCCCAGAGAACCTAGACAACAATGAGGACCCTAAGAGAGACATACATGGATCTAACCTACATGGGAAGTAGAAAAAGACAAGATTTCTTGATTAAATTGGGAGCATGAGGACCATGGGAAAGGTTAGAAGGGGAAGGGAGAGGAAGGGAGGGGAGCAGAGAAAAATATATAGCTTAATAAAGTCATGTGGTAGATATTCTTTTGTATAGTCAAAATATTACTGAGATATAATTGGGATTATCTAAGACTATTGAAAATGATTTTTCTGATTGACAGGGTGCTGGTTAGTTTTATGTCAACTTCACATAAGATAGAGTTATTGGAAAATAGAGATTCTTAATTAAGAAAATGTTTCCACAAGACTGTACTTTAGACAAGCCTTAGAACACTTCCTTAATTAGTGATTGATAATGGAGTGCCCAGCTTATGATAGATGGAGCCTCCCTAGTTGCTGGTTCTGGGTTATATAAGAAAGCATCCTAACCAAGCCAGTAAGTGGCATTCTTCCAAGGCCTCTGTTTCTTCTCCTGTCTCTAAGTTAATTGGAGGTTTGGATGTCAAATGTAATACATGCTTCATTGGAATGATATATAACCATATATATATTTGAAGCACTGAGTGGAATCAATGGGTTCAAAAAGAGTAGGTGAGGTTGGAGGAAAATATGGCAGGAAATCTGATTTGACTGATAACTTATTATCAGTATCTATAAGCTTTCTATAAGAATATTGACATCCAAACCTCTACTGTCTACTACTTTGAGACTGCAGATGAACAGACCTGTTGTTGGAGGCCAGTTCTTCATCCTGGCTGACCAGCTAGCTTAGCCCCGAAGTAACCACACAGAAACTGTATTAATTAAATCACTGCTTGAACTATTCATTCTAGTTTCTTATTGGCTAGTTCTTACATCTTAATTTAACCCATTTCTATTAATCTATGTATCGTCACATGGCAGTGGTTTAACCGGGTAAAATTCCCAGCGTCTGTCTCCAGTGGATCCATTGCATCTCTCTCTGACTCTTCTCCCAGCATTCAGTTCTGTCTTCTAGGCCTACCTAAGTTCTGCTCTATCAACAGGCCCAAAGCAGCTTCTTTATTCACTAACCAAGAAAAGCAACACACAGAGGGGCTCCCATATCACAGACCTGCTGATGAAATCTTTCATCCCCCAAATTTTCCTTTCCCACCCTCTAAAACCCTGAAGCTCTCTGTGATATCTACATGCAGTCTCTACTCCCTTGGAGAGAATGGTGTCTTCAGTGGTTCTGATTGAAGAACAAGTCTGTTCATACACAGGGTAGTCCTTTTCCTTTTATTACCATGTTACCTAGATCAATCCTGAGCTAACATTTGTTGCCAACACTTTGTTCCCCATAACCTTTCCTTTTTTCCATAACCTCTCTCTCTCTCTCTCTCTCTCTCTCTCTCTCTCTCTCTCTCTCTCTCTCTCTCTCTCTCTCTCTCCTTTCTTGTCCTCACTCCTTTGAAAGCATGGCTGTTCAGTAAATTTATTAGGGCTTAATGATAGTCAATCAGGTCTTGATACAGCAAGGGTTTTGGTGGACCCTCTCAACTCAGTTTGGTCTTCCATTCTCTCTCCTATTATGGAGAGCTCACCAAAGATGACTATGCAGACACAGTTTACAGGCAGTTGAAAATTGTTGTTCCAGCTAGTTAGGGTTATACTATAAGACATTCTGGACCTACACTAGCTCCAAGCATTTAGATCAAGGGGCTTTTCAAGACAAAAGCCATTTCTTAGTTTCTCTCTCAGTATTTGTACAGAAAAGTTAAATAGAAGCTAAGATAGGCTGTTAGGTGAAGTGGGTAGGCAGTTTATCAGACACTAAAATAGTTTAGCTGGGCATCTAAGCCTCAGATACTAGAATAGAGTTGGGTAGTTTTCCATGTAATTCTCCATTAATGAGGCAAAATTCTAGTTAAGCTTGAAATGACCTTAGCAAGAATAAACGGTGTAGGTACCTCAGCCCTGTCTTACTTTCTCACAATATCACTGACCTCTAGATCAGAGGCCCTTTGCTATTCAACACTATGACATATCCCACATATATACCAAGGTATTGTCCCTGTTCAGTCTACAGGTGCCCTAGGCTGACTTCCTTATCCTAAGCCCGGGGGTCCTCCAGCTTTCTGACACCAGCTATGCCTATCACATTGTTAGAAGTTTGAACCTCAGGGATCATTTTAGTTTTCATTTTGACTTTGGCTTTGCCTGCCGATTTTAGCCCCAAGAGCCAATAATTTCCGGCCACTTTCTGGCTACTGGTGATGCGTTATTACCAGAAAGGTCTGGACTCAATAGAAATTGGACATTACTTTCAACTTTTTAAGTTCCACTCACTCAGTGTCATAAGGTAGAACGGCAAATGGTTGCAAGTTTCCCACCGTCAAGTCTATTTCTACGTCCACTCTTGACATTTCTTCATAACACCTTTTGCCAGCATACACTCCTAAACCTAACTGCCTAAACTCTCCCTGAGATGACAGTCTGGCAGATAAGTCCCCTCTCTATCAGAGCAGAGCACATTAAGCTACGTTAGCATATTGTCCTGTGCTGCATACGCTCACCGAGAAGCTGGCACTAAAAGATGGGACTTGACCCTACTACTTTCTCAAGCATATCTGTCTCAATATGTCCTTCAAATTCTTATATTGGGTCAGTCTTTACCCCTGAACCTTGTGACTGGAAAAATGAGAGCAAAACAGTCCAAACCTTGTTCCATTCTGGAACAGGATTGGTAATGTTCGGTAGGAAGCTACTCTGCAGAGCATGTCTTTGTCTCTGTATCTCTTCTGGACTCTGAGAGAAACCACATGCTGTGATTTTAATTAATCTATCAGCTACTCTTGGTCTCCACCTAGACCACAGATACTATCTACTTCTATAGTCATATTAACCTACCCAACTAAAGTAGCTTTTAAAGAAAAAGATGTAACAATCCACATTTGTTCTGCAGAGCTGTGGGTGCCCCAGGGATGGTGATAGGCTTGCTGTATTATGAGGCTGAACTTGTTTTTAACAGAAAACAACCATGTGGTTTGCAGTCATTTTGGTTAAGGAGCTTTATCAAGATGGAAGCAATCATGTGATTTGAGTGCCATTTTTCTTGCTTATAATATCCTAATGAAGGCAAATATGATTTGACGTCACCATCTTGGTTAATGTCACCACATGACACAATTCAAAATGGCAGCACCCATAGCACCTCATGGTGTCACTGAGTCCCTTGAGTCTCAGAACAAATCTTTGATATTAGAGTAAGGAGGAAGCATCAGAACTCAAAAGTAATTATTTTGTAATCTTAATGTTTTTACATGATACATTTCTAAGTAGGTAGAAAAAGCAGAGTTGCTATTAGCATTCCTTGTAGCTGATAGAATTAACTTTAGTATTTGATAGAATTAATATTTCAAGATTTGTTGTTATTGGTGGTGGTGGTGGACACCTGCTTGGGGTAAATACACTTTCTTTGTACTACAATATTCTACCATAAAATGATTCTTACCACGAAGCCACAATACCTGTGGTATGCAAGATGCTTCCCACAGGTAACTACATAGGCTGGCAGGAGAAAGTGGAAAGTTCATGTTAAGACTTCTACTGTACACAGGACACTTGATTTATGGCAAAAGTAACCATTAACAGATCTGCTTCTTCAGATGCTTAATATGCCAAAAAGGCAAACTTAATTCTATTTTTTTTAGAAATTTTCAGATATTTGGTAAAATTGTGGCACATATAAGGGGTATATATGCTTTATGATGATGATTTTCCATGGACAGAAACTTTTGTGCTTGTGAATGGCCACTATAAAAGTTTCTAGGGTCCAGAGACTTGTTGTTCTTTGTGCAGAATAATGGTGTTAGACAGGGAACAAATAATTAGAAGACTTGTGCGCATGTTCTATTGCAAAATAATAATGATGATATCCAGGAATTAGAGGATTTATATCTAGAAAGAACCATGTGGTGACCCTGGTTTCTTCATATTTGAGTAGACACACAAATTGTTGCTTGATTATCTCTGGAAGGTAAGTTTCCTGCTCTGGGAGATTGCTATAAGGTCTAATTGTATTACTGTCATTAACATCCCACTATTCAGAGCCTCTTCATGCTGCAGCTAACAGGTGTTGTCTCTGAATCCACAGAGCATAACACACAGCAAGCAAAACTATTCTCATCCTTATGTTTTCATGTTCAGATAGACACCATAGTGCAGAATATCCCAGTAACTAACTGTGATACTGCCCCTGCCTTCCCGGCTTCTGTGATTTAAGCAACAGAACACTGAGGCAGAGGTAGTTCTATCAGTCTCCCCATTAAGGCTTGTATTGGATTATAGCATGCTTACATTTCAACCTAGGGGTAAGCTTAAGACCAGTGGCCAAAGCAGGTTGTGTTAAACTATCTGTTGGAGATCACCATTTATTGGTTTGGAACAGGGCAATTAAACTGTAATTGGAGGAAGAAGAATTCTTCAGGAATCACATAAGACTAATGCGGTTCTACTCTCTCAGACTCTATCAATTCTCCTGAGGAAGAATATAGACTTTTCAGTAGAACAAAATCCTGATTAGGAAGGTGAGGGAATCTTTATTTAACAAGCAGTGAGCTCTTGTCCAAATTTTGAGTTGAATACTAAAACTATTGTTTAGGAAGCATAAAGATGGTCTTGCTTTTGGGGAGGATGAGAGAATAATGGAGGGGAAATTCAAAGGAAACAAGACAGAATATCTATGTTTTATATAGCTATTGATACTCATAAATCCCTTAGATGCTGGCTATAATATTTTTATGGAAACCGTTAGAAGAGCTGGATTGTGTGCTTATGTTGATATGGATAATGCAACTGTACAGGCACACAAAAGAGCATACCAGAAGAAACTAAAGCTTGAGGTGGTACAGCTGTACTATAGTAGTAGCCTTGTCTGATGGCCTCCCATATGGAATAATGATCATGACTTCAGATCACCAAGATGTATCACAGTGGACCCCTGAACTTACAGTTCGGTCTTCAGATATTAAACCAAAATGTCAGCTGCAAAAAATCATAATGGGCTATGGTAACAAAAAGGCCATTGAAGGACATCAGTGCACACATTTATTTAATGTAGGGGGGAAAAGCCTTAAAAACATTGAGCTTACTGGCAAAGGCAAGGGTTGAAGGCATTAATAATAAATATAAAAGGTAAGTCTGCCCCAACCTCCTCTGTACAGAGGAAGAGAACAGGTGCTGAACCCCCCTCCCCCATTCTGCTGCACTAAGACTTTCCTTGGAGGTCACAAGCAACACTTAGCTCGCAGCGCTCAGGATTATTGATGGTAGCAGCCAGCAGAATAAAAATTCCATAGGTAGGCAGTAAATATTTGAAAAGACCTTTCAGTTTGGGGAATGGTTTATATTGTTGCTTAAAAATGTAGTTTGAGAGCCATGGGAGCCTGCGATTGGGTGCGGCGTGTTTTACAAATGACACCCATTTGTCCTGGGCAAGAAACATTCCAGCCTGTAAATGTCAGGTTCACAGTGACCAGATATGATGAATGAGAACTGTGGTTCCTATTAATATGGAGGTCACACATTTTGGAAAAAAAATAGGGACTACTTTAAAATTAATCCCCCCTTCTCTGTGTGGCAAAAATGATAGGAAAAGAAATAGGGAGAAAGTTTGTAAAGGCAGGAAGCATCAAGTTTCCTTCTAAATATCTCTTTCAGCTTCCAACTTCATAAAGGAATTATCTTAATCATATTGAAAAAAGAAAATGAGAGGGCTTGAAATATGGTCACAGATGGAAACTCCGACACAGGGAGGTACAGCATAAATTTCTAGGCACTCAAGCTTGGGATATTGCAAGCATGATTCCATAGCTCAACCTCTGAAAGGCATCATAATTGCTATTTGGCTTTTTGTCAGAATGAGGCATCCACTGGAGGGAATGTCTTATTCAATTTGGGAGCTGAAATTACACAACTGGTGTTAGATTAAATAACATCGCAAGGCAAAAAATGGGAAAGAATCAAAGCCAGTCACCCAACTGAAAGCAAGGAGGAAGTGTGCACAAAGTACAGGAGGTCCTAGAGGAGACTGCTAACTTTCCTGATGCTAATTTTAGGCATAATTTAATTATATGCAAATTCACATAAACTTTCATAACCTATTTATGCATCTGGTAATGACAAATGATGTCACTTTGTAATTAGCAGGTGTGCTAAATCCATTAACAAATATTTATTAAGAATCTAATACAATCAAAGCCAGTGTAAGTGTTATACAGGAATGAGAACACATTATAATCCTTATCTCAAGTTTACTTGAGGAATAAGACTACACACAGCATCTAGTAACAGGTGAGGAAATGGAGCACATTATGAATGAGGGATCCTTGGAACTGAACTAAGGGAAAGCAGCCTCCTTTATGAGGAAGAAGGCATGGGAGTGTATAGCATGCCTTCTAATTTCTTGGCCTTGTAATTTCCTGCATTAAGGTAAATAACTGCCAAATTGTGGATAGTGCATATTAAAATAAAGTTGTTTTTATCTGAGACGTGGTACATGAATATTGGTGGTTAACTTTTAATCTCTATGATACTTATAGAAGAGCCTAGCTTACACATGAATGGCTGCAAAAATATTTAGGTATCAATATGCTTTATATCAGAGGGTTCTGTAGCCCCTGAGTTGGGGGTAGAGCAAGGGCAGGTACCTTTTCTTGACAAAGGTTTTAACTTTCCATTATAACCTTTGCCCATCAAATTACTCTCTGTTTGTCATACCATTTTAAATTTACATGCCAGCAGGGCCTTAAATGTCAGAAGTCCTGTTCTAATGGAGATTCGGGTGTCTTTAATTAATGCTTCGTGTTCCTGTTATGGTTATTTAGAATTTACTGAAATCCCTAGAGCTATAAATTTCTTTTACAGGTCTTTGCGGTATGAACTTTAACAAAACAGCTATAAAGGGGTAATAGGCAAGGGTGATATATCAGCTCACCAGCCCGGTGAGGTGGGAAGGAAGAGGTTATATTTTACCAACAGATTAAAAGAGTGTGTTTTTGTCGAGGGGGCTGAAACTGGAGCAAATTGGACATAAAACTTAAGCACAAAATCAGGAATTCCTCTAGCACATCCGGTTCAAGCAGTTACTTTTCACAAGATGGACAATTATACTGACTTTTGCTTTCAATTCCAGTATATTTCATTTATTTAAACCCATTTCATTTGAATACCAACTGAGGAGTTAGTATTTGCATGTCACTAAGGAAGTGCCATAGGAAAGGCAAGGGAAGCCTTTGACTTATTAATCCCAGAAGCCAGATATGAAGACAAGGTTCACATAGAGCAAGCGATTGTGCAGCGTTACCAGGTCCAGCATAAATCTGTCAAAAGTGCTCAAGTGAGCAGTCTCAGGATGTTGAATTCTGCTGCGTTTTGCAGGGAAGATCAGGGGAAATAGAATTACCCTGGGATCCACCCTGAAGCAGATGATGTAAAGTGGATTTTTTTGTAAAATGGATGGCCATTTGGATGTGAAAACACAGGGGAAGCCGCTTTAGTCAAGAAAATAGCACAGAGAAAACCACAGAGGAAGAATAATAATACTAAAACAAAACAAACAAACAAAAAAACAGAAACTCCAAACCCAAAACAAAACAAACAACAACAACAAAAAAGCAGTATGCTGTTGTGGATAAATGCATGGCTTTAGATTCAGCAGACACAGTTATGAAAGAATTCCTAGACTATGGCATTATTTGTTTTGGGAAATAGGATTAGTTAAGTAAAAATAGAGTTTTCAGAATTTCAGATACTTTAAGAATAATTTAAAATAGTTGAAGTTAGAATTAAAAATTCCATTGGTGATACTGGAGTTATACATTTTATATACTTCTCAGAGCTCAGATGACTGGCACAGAATTTAGTATTGCTTTATTTATGTTTCTGCATGGCATGTCATCTTTCAAATTTCCATGCTTCCTCATTTGCTAAATACACAAAAATATAATAGAAGAGAGGAGGAAAGAAAGAGAGAGAGTAGAATGAGACTCCATCTTTCTCTATAGCTGTGCAATAAAATAGAAAAGGGAAATGAGACACAGGTGTGCAACACCCCCTTAGACAAATGGAGGTGAGCTGGCCTGCTTCTCTATCTCAGCATAACAATATGACATACCGCTCAGGTAACAATGGACATTTAGCATACTAAAGACTACTTGTCTTAATTATTTTTTATTGCTGTGATAAAACACCATGACCAACACAATTATTAAAAAGCAAATGTTTAGTTTGGAGTTTCCTATTTCAGAGAGTTAATGGTTTATGATTGTCACAATGGAGGGCATGGCAGGCAGTAGGCAGACCTGGCCCTGAAGCAGCCCTTGAGAGCTCACATCTTAATCTGTAAGTAGGATGGAGGTGGGTAGGGAGAGAAATTGGGAATGGTGCAAATCTTTTGAAAGCTCAAAGTCTACAGCCAGTGACACACCTCCTCCATCACAGCTAAACCTCCTAATCTTTCAAACACAGTTGTATCACCTGGGGACCACATATTCAAACACTTGGGCCTATAGGTGCATTCTCATTCAAACCACCACAGGTTTTTAAATTTACTTAATTATTTCACGATAAAGGTACATAATCCACTAACGCACAAATGATTCTTGAGTGAGACATAGTTTAATAGGTATTAAAGTGAACTGGTATTTAATGAGGATTCGTTGAATGTTATATTATTTAAGTTAGGGAAGGCTGTGTCCAACTAGCAGCTACCCATAAAAATTTGGAATCTTTCTCCTAACTACAAGTCCACTTGAGATGACAAGTGTTTTAGTTTAGTTCCTTTTTAGACAATCACTGACTTGGTTTTAGCTGTCAGGAAGTTCTTTGATTTTTGTTGCACACAAGGAAAGACTCATATAAATTTTGACTGGGTTCATAAAACACATCTTTCTTTCAGTGAGAGTTCGATTCTAGTCATATAGATCAGAGAACCATAAACATATTGATGTTGACAACTAATGCTGACTTTAGAGGTAGGGGACCTTCCAGCTCCTTCTTGATGTTGCTCAAGTGTTTTCTGTAGAACACAAATAAATAGTATTTACTAATTTTAAATTCCATAAACAATATAAAAGGAGAATAAAAATATAGAGCAAGAACATAGAGTACTGCAATTGGGATTGTCTTATAGTAGCTAAGAAGTAAATGGTAAGAGTTGGCAATAGACCTGAAAATTAAATAACAGAGGCCCAATTGTTTACTCTGAATGTAAGAAAGCAATAAGAAAGAGATGGAACACACACACATACACACATAGACACAGTTAAAGCACACTGACTGACTTGGGAGACAGCTCAGGAATTAAGAGTGTTTGCTGGTCTCCCAGGGAACTGGAGTTGGTTCCCAGTGCTCTAGCCAAACAATTCACAATTGCACATATCTCCAGCTCCAGGGGATACTCTGTCTTCTCCTATTAGCAATTGTTAGCAGATACATGAACAATCACATTCATACACACATATGCAAAAATTCATTAGAAGTGGTAAGCATGCTATGTGATGATGGTAAAACACATGACATGCAGAATTTGGAGAGTTGTGGGAGAAGATGAAGTTGACTATCTCTGCTGCAAAGGCCTCTTAGAGCAGAGATAAATCTGCAGGATCTGTATTCAGATGTGAATGATTCGTTAGTGAGAAATTCAATTGCAATTCAGTTAACTGCATGCATCTTCTAAAGGTAGTGTGGGCTTAGACCAGCTACTGAGCTAGGTGGGAAAGACAAAATGACTGGGAGAGAGGCAGAAGGGCATCATTTGAATCTAGGCAAGTGTATGTTCTTGGGGAATTTGTCAGTGTCTCCTTTGAGAAACTGAATGTTCATTTGAGTTTGTGAAAATCCTAGACTCTGTTTGATTAAAATACCTAAGGAACTGTTCAAGGACTAAAAGCATGGTATGTAGCAGTGAACAGCTTAGACTGATTGTGGTTTTAAATGCTTCGATAAAGTGGATCAGTAAGAATTATTTCCTTTATTATTCATTTACTATTTTTTATGTGGACCAACAAAGTCTAAATGAGAGTTTTCAGACTGAATTATGTGCTTTTAATCTCAAAAGGAACTGGGGTTGAGTCATATTAATAATGCATTCATTGATGAATTCACTGAAGTATTTACTGAGCCTCATCTGCATATGAATCATGAGAACACTCTCCTGAGCAAGAGATGCTTCCTCCCTCTCATGTATCAGTTGTTGTGGAGAAAAGCTCAATGTGAAACTACAGACTCAATTTCCATTTGACATTTTATATAGTCACATGTTTTCTTGGAATATAATATTCTTTAAAGTGAGAAATGAAGTTAATTTGATTTTCTTTCCCAAGCATCTAAAATGCTAAAAGTTAATGAAGGGGAAATGAACTAAAATAATTATTTGAATAGCAGAGAACATGGAAGTCATAAAGAAGAAAGTCATTGTTACTTCATTCTCAGTGAAGGAAATTTAGTGAAAAAAAAAAGATGGTATTCATCTTAATATTTCACTTTCATTTTAGCCTGAGAAAGGAAGTTGGTGTGTAATCCACTGTTTCTTTCTTCTCTGCCAGTTCCCAAATAACCACTCAGAGACATCATATTACATATAAATACTTGGTTGATAATTCAGGCTTGTTACTAGCTAATTCTTATACTTAAATTAATCCATATTTCAATCTATACTTTACCACATGGTTTGGTACCTTTTTTCGGTACAACATGACCATCTTCATCTCTCTATATCTCCCAGTGACTCTCTCACTCTGTTCCTCTTCATCCCAATATCCTCAGTTTAATTGTCTCACCTAACTTTATCCTGTCTTGCTATAGGCAGATCAGTTTCTTTATTAACCAATGAGAGCAATACATATTTAGTGTGCAGAAGGATTATTTCACAGCATGGGTGTGTTTGTTATCTTTCCTAAACATGGAATCAGTAGGCGATTTTTAGTTAAGGAAGAAGAGAACTTCTGTCAACAGGATTCAGAGGTCTTGTAGAATTAGACACTCTAGTGTTGACTTTAAATTATACAAAATACCAACTTTGATAAAAAATGTGTGAGGAACATTAAATATGAAAACTAGAGAAATATCCTATGAGGTAGTTTATTAATGAAATATACCATTGTGATATTTTATAAGAATTTGTTATGGCTTTTAAAATATAGTATAATCCATCAGTATTTTACTAAAGGAGTTTGACTGAAAATGATCACCAGTCAATACCTCTGCATTCATTTCAACAAGAAAATCAATGATATATACTTATATCTTTGGTTTATTTATATATACAATCTATGTACGTATGTGCATTATGTGCACCTCTGGAGCAGAATTAGAATCATAGTATAACTAATATACTAAATCATAAATGTGAACAAATCAATTTGTGATATCTTTTTTCTTGTTAATATAAGCAAGTATATTTGGCTAATAATGGCAGTAAGATTGTGAGATACAGTTTGTGAAATTTATCTACAGTTCTTCCTTGCAGAGAAAACTATAATCATACCGTGCCTTCTGTGACATTCAGGCTAAAGAAACAGCAAACTGACTTTAGAATTCTGAATAAATATGAAGGTCATATGTGTAAAACTTAAAACAATAGAGGTTTCTTTTTCCAAATCCAGTCTTTGTTCATAAAATTTGGAAATGAGGAAGAATTTGTGATAACCATGCAGGAGTGTAGCACTGACTTTTGCAGATGACTAAGCTGATGTCAGTGCATCAGCTTGTCTCTCTGGAATTAAGTTCAAAGGTTAGAAAACAAGGGGCTGGGTTTACCCTGCCTTGTTTGTCTTGCAATGTGTCAAGTTTCTGGGAGGATAAAGCCTTCATGAATTTCCCTAAAGCTGAGGAGTATTTATTTCCAGTCATCTTGAGTTTCTTCTTGCTCAATGCACTCAATCCATTTTCCATGAGCTAACTACTGGCATTGAATTACAGGGTCATTTTCATGACTCTGAAGTTTGCTTTAGAAAGTAGATAAGCTTATCTTCTCAGGGATTATGTTGTTTCTCCTGTAACATCTTGTATTCTTATTTTTTTCACTCTATTTATGTCTGTGATTTTTGTGCAGAAGTGCGTTTTCTTCCTTCCTTTGGTCCTACACTCTTCATGGTTGTTATTCTTGTGCTTATGCAGAAAAGAAGACAATAAGTTAGAGTAAGGAAACATAAAAATAAGAATTTTCTACTTTTATCACAAAACAATTCACTTTTGATATGTTGGTTTCTGGAGATTTTCCTCTTTTGTTTTAAGCATTTTATATTTAAAGATAATTTACAAGCACATATCCCAAAGCAGAGTTCACAATGAAATACACCCATTATCTATTACTTGACATCATTTGATCAAATCATGGATAAATTAATTTTATAAGACTAATTTTAGAAACATTCATTGATGAAGGTAGTCAATAGTAAAATTATGAAATATGTTTGTTCAGAATATGCTTTAACACCTCATCAATTTACAGTATTTATGACAATCTAGAGGTAGGTAATACTATTATCCTCTAACAGATAAAAGCCTCTATATAAGCTTGTGCTACCAAAGTCCTCTTCAGTCTGTTAAGAAATAGCCTACACATTCCCAAGCAGGAAAAGCAATGAAAATCCTGCACAAAGAAAACACAAAAAGCAGACAAATGTACTTCCTTTTCTCCTTTTTGATGAACAGTCTTGAAATACAATTGACCTTGCTCCCTTAAGGAAATTCTATAAAACTGGGCAACTGGTTTCACTTAGTGGCAACCACATTAATGGCATTTCTTCCTTGAGGCTTTCCCCTTCTTTCCTGTGTTACTGTCCTCATCCATCACTCTTGATATCAGGGAAAGCAATCCATTAAAGAAAAACAGAATATAAGCCCCCTGCCTTAGGCTCTGTGCTCTGTGAAACTCAGACTAAAGCAAAAGCAAAGTAATTTAAGAATTTTTCCTAGCTGTCTAAAGCTATATGGACCAGACTTAAGATTCAAAAATATAGGTATCTTTATCCAAAGATAGTCTTTTTCCACAGAGTTTAGAAATCAGAGTAAAATGCAGCTGTAACTATGCATGAGGCTATCACTGATATAATTTCTACTATATTTCTGAGTATTTCATTGGATATTAAATAATTCTTTACTGATGATGCAGGGTAGTAGGAATATTCCTTCTGAATTTATGCCAGTTGCTTTTTCCAAGTATCAATAATCCTTGATAAAAAGAATAAATAATCAGAAACAATTTCTCAGGTCTTGCTAAATGTTTCCTTCCTTCCTTCTTTTCTTCTTTCCTTCTTTCCTTCCTTCCTTCCTTCTTACCTTCCATCCCTCCCTTCCTCCTCCCCTCCCTCCTTCCTTCCTCCCCTCCCTCCCTCCCTCCCTCCCTCCCTCCTTCCCTCCCTCCTTCCTTCCTTCCTTCCTTCCTTCCTTCTTTTCCTTTCCATTCTTTTTTTTTGTTTGAACAGGAAGGAACTCCAGTATGTAATCATCAAGCATCACAAAACATGAGCTTTGGGATTTCTTCATGTAAGTAGCTTTGTGTGAATGAGGTCTTCAGTAGTCAGTCTGGTAGACAAACCACCAGAGAAGAACAGAGAAAACTGAGAAGCTGTTCCCTTTAAAGTTGTATGAAATAAATATTTTATCACCTCGCTTAAAAACCTCCTTGATAGATAAGTCTAAGAGAATAAAGAAAATTTGGATTCATCTTTTTAGAAAACAGATATCATATATACTATTAAGTATTTCTAAGTGACAGTTGTTTAACTGCATGGAATGATATAAGGGACATTGATATACAATATGTTATCTTGAAAGTTTTAATCAATCCATAACTTTCAGTTTCACATTGCTCTGTCACTATGGAGATGTGTCTGCTTCTAGTCTGCATTTATCTCTGGTTGTCAAACTTTGGATATTCCTACTGTCCACAAGAGTAGATATTAAAACTATTTCCCCAAATCTTATCCATTTATTCTCTCTAGAATAACTTGCCAACTCTTATCACAACTACCAAACTGCATCTTAGAATACATTGGAAACTAATGCAAGTCTTTGGCAGTCGTGGTTGACCTGAAGTTTGATATTTCTATTTCTATATTTTTTTAACTTTCCTTTTATGATAACACTGTCATGAATTACTCAGCATTTCTCTAAAGATTAAGAAAAAATGATTATTCTGGAAGTTGATATTATATATCTGAAGTTTTCCATAGGAAAAATTTGGCTTCTAGACATGCAAAGGAAATCAACATTTATAGAAATTTTGAGTAAGAGTTTAGTAGCATGTTGTCAATAAACATGTGTTTCAGGTGTTAGGTTTTTGGTGTGTGTGGGTAAGCATGGGAAGTAGGACACCTGGAGTATCAGAACAACTTGAAGAATAGATGTCCCCTAATGCATGTATAAGTTGGAGCACTGAGAGGACTCAATGAGGAGGCTTTAAGAGTACTTGAAGCTGGATGGAAAAGACAGTGAGAAATAGGGAAAGCATTTAAGAAATTGGGGAGAAATTGGTTAAAACACTTTATATTCATATACATAATTCTCACACAATAAAAGAAAGACTAATATAATCCCAGAAATTAAAAGAATTAATCACCAAGGGCAAAGGTCAGAGTCAGGTAGTATCATGAATATTTTGTAGAAATAAAATCAACAGTGGGTTTCCTCTATACATAATAGAAAAAGACTGAAAAATAATGGTCAGGAAAATAGCACGAGCTCACTGATTCTGTTTCACAGATAACTGCAATAATGGAAAGCACAGTTTTAGAGTTGAGAAGTCACTGCATCATTTTGTTCATTATTGTAATGATCTAGTTGGTAGGTCACTGGGACTTGTACAAATTTAGCAATGGAAATGAATCCAATTTGTGATGTGTGTAGAATAGTTCATAGAATGTGGTAAGGGGTTTGTTTTAGAGATAAAGAATGGCCAACAACCAATTATGAGGAAATGGCCCAATCCTATAGCCATATTAATGAATATCTTGCATATCACCATAGAACCTTCATCTGGAGATGGATGGAGATAGAGACAGAGACCCACATTGGAGCAATGGACTGAGCTCCCAAGGTCCAAATGAGGAACAAAAGGAGGGAGAACATGAGCAAGGAAGTAAAGACCGCGAGAAGAGCACCCACCCACTGAGACTGTGGGGCTGATCTATTGGGAGCTCACCAAGGCCAGCTGGACTGGGATTGAAAAAGCAGGGGATAAAACCGGACTCTCTGAATATGGTGGACAATGAGGGCTGCTGAAAAGCCAAGGACAGTGGCATTGGGTTTTGATCCTACTGCATGTACTGGCTTTGTGGGAGCCTAGCCTGTTTGGATACTCACCTTCCTAGACATGGATGGAGTGAGGAGAACCTTGGACTGCCCACAGGGCAGGAAACCCTGACTGGTCTTTGGACTGGAGAGGGAGGGGGAGGGGAAGGGGCTTGGAGAGTGGGGGGAGGGAAAGGAAAAAGGGAGGCGGGGAGGAGGCAGAGATTTTTAATAAAAAAATAAAATAAAATAAATGGCTAACAACACTTGAAAGCAACGTTTTCTCGGAATCTGATGGAGAACAAAGGCATTGTATGACATGAGAAGGTGGGTAAAATTGTGGGGTTGTTTTCTCCAGAAAGCAAGTAAGACTTCTTTGGAAAGATATTCAATTTGTGATGACTAAGGGTACAAAACACATCTGAAACAATAAATTTAAGGTTCATAATCACCCACTCAATGACAACAAAATATATAGAGGTTTATTGATTAGGGAACAAGGTAAGGTATAACTTTTATAGCTTTGATGGATGAGTCAGTCTTGTCAAAAGATTCTGAGAAGGAACAGAGAAAGAAATAATTTCATAGATGGCTAAGGAATGTTGAGAGGAGAAAAATAGTCTTCCCAAGTGAAGAGCATACCAATTGGTTCAATACCCAATGGTCATCTCTAAAAACATAAATACAAGTAGCATTATACATATTTAACTGGTTCTATTATCTATTATGTGTCAGAAATAGTATACATACACATATGTTTTATGTTTGTTTGTGTATATTATTTATATGTATTCATATATATGTGTATTAATAGATTGATTGACTGATTGAAATTCATAAAAATGAGGCCACTAATATAAAAGGATGAAAGATGGTGGGATATATGGAGTATTTTGGAGGAAGGAAAAGGAAGGGAGAAATGATGTAATTATAGTATAATCTCAAAAAATAAATAATTTAAAAAATATTAAATAATAAGTCTTAAAATCAGAAACATTGTGAATGTTGTTGGATAGTGATGAAGGATTTGCAAAAGTAGCACAAATTCCTGCATAAAACTTGGAAAAGTTGTACATGAAAGGAGTGGAGGAAACAACAAACTAGGGAAGGCTGACAAAGCTAACAGCATCTGGAGCTATTTGTGTGGACAGCATCATGGAAAATGGACATATTTTTAAAAATGTGAGGCCTGACAGGTTATTGTGTGTCAGAAGGAATTACCCAGTTGACAGAGAGAAGTAAAGACACTACAAAAGGAATAAGGAAGAGAAAAACTGCTTCTACACTGACAGAAGGAAGGTCTGATGAGATCAACATCATCCTGTCCATTCTATAAAAGAGTTGAGGAAAGACAGGACATGAGAATGTGGGTAAGATAAAGAGTAATATTTCATGACTTTTAGTGTGGCATAAACATCCCTTATCCAGGTACTAAGGTCATGGCTAGTAGGATCATATATTCCTTTTAAGGTAAGGTAAATACTACTTTTACTGCTTATATAATAGAAAAAATATTGGAATAGTTTAAGGCTGTTGAGGATGAAAGTAGTTAGTGTTGACAAGCCATAATATTGAAGATAATGAGAGATTAATTTCAGAAAGCAAAATAGAACAATAACAATATATGTTTCTATCTAGTCATTTTAAACTAGTTATAACCAATAATAGGGTCACTATTGGATTCATCTACCAGAAGGAGTCATGATCTCATTCAGTGCCCCATGAAACAAGTATACAGAGAACAACAACAGTGGCTGATTTCAAGGAAGCATGTCATTCTGTGTAATAATAGTAATAATACAGTAATAGAGAGGGACTCTGTCATTTTTAACATTTAATAATTAAAGAGTTATGAAGACAATGACCAGAAATGCACACTAGCATGGCAGAGATGTACTCCAGAGCAGGTAGTGACACACAGCTCAAATTGGGAGAAGAATCTAAAGTAGAAAGACTAAGTGAGGGAAAGAAGTAGAATGTTGATCTCCCGGTTTAATATTTGTATTTATAAATAATTGTTATTCTTTGATAACTTCATACATGTCTTTAATGTGTTTTGATTGCATTTCCTCTTCTCCATGTCCTTCCTAATCCTTCTCCATCTCCCTGGAAACTTACCTTTTCTCAACTTGTCCTCTTCTTACGTCTTTTTGCTATTGCTTTATAAGATGCTGAGTTAGCAGGAGCTTTCATTTGTAGGGTTGTTTAGAGGATCATGGGCATACCCCTAAAGAGAAGTGACCCTCTCTCTTTCTGTGGGTATTAACTGACAATAGCCCCTAAGCTGGTTTAGGAGTAGCTTTATCTATCCCTCTTTTATGGAAAGTGGAGAGGCTCTGTCTTACACATGTCTTGTGCTGGTAACAACCTGATTTAAAATAAAATTTCTGGCACTGAAACAGTAGAAACAATAGTCTTATGGTAAATAAACAAAGTATAGTAAGGATCATTTGTATTAGAGATGGTTATGGAGGTAGCAGATGAATGCAGATAGGTTTTGCATGTGCTCAGTTTGGTGGTTGGTTGGTCTTTGGTAGAGAGAAGAATTGTGACCAAACTATCTGCTTAGAACTATCCACCCAAATTAGTGAAGTAACAACTCTTGAAATTTTTGCATCAATCACTTAAATACTTTGTATTTATTTCCACAATTTATGTATTTTGAGCTCAAAAATTACTTCATGATAATGAGAACTTAAGGACAAATTGAAGTGCTTTTCTAAAAGCTACCTCCATTTTGCCAAAAGTCTAGAAAGTATTTTAGTGGGAAAAGTGGAATTCTTAAATGAGAGAATGGATATTTAGTGAAAATCTTACCAGAAGAGTATCACGTAATTATTGAAAAGTTTAGTACCATGAAGAACACTTATAAATGAGAACAATGTTGTCAAAAATTCACTTTTCTATATAAATTGTCATGACTTTTAGAAATAATGCTGTGTGTGGTGTTCTATAATCTGTACACTAAGGAGGTTGTGAAGTTTAACATGTATTTTTTCTTTATTGTCAAGGGATAAATAAGCCTGTCAAGGAAAAGAATAGCTTGTTTTATATGCACAATACTTGGAAGTAAATGAAGATCCCTCCTTCCTGTCGATCATACAGTGCAATGCAGTTTACCTCATCTATGAACTCAGACTTGAGAACATTCCTAATTGTGACCTCTTTACTGTTAAGAAACTTATGTGTTAAGTCAACTAGTCTATGCAGACACTGGAATCTGTAATGTTTCTCAGGGAGAAACTGGGTAGATCGTTTACATTGATTGCATATTTATATAACTTATTGAAATAATACAATTAACAAGATGAAACCAAATTTCGGCAAGTTTGAAAAAAAACTGGAGTAGCTGTGCTTCATACCATAATATTTTTTTTTTGATTTGTGTGTTTTGATTCCTACTTTTTATCCAGTTGGTTTGATAGGAGATTTTGATATTTCAATTAAGACATTTGCTTAGTTTTATTACGATATTTATCAAATAACAAAAATTATCTGCAAAAGGATATACGATAAGCTATGGTAAAATGTATACAGTTACTTATTAATTAATTAACTGATTAATTCTTTAACCTACTGTAACCACAAAGTGATTCCTTTTATGAAACTGAGAGTAGCAAGTGGTAAAGCAATAAGGGAAGAATTGGAAGGGAAAGAGTGAGGAATGGATTACAGTGAGGAATGGATTAGTAAAAAACATTTACACCCATGTATGGAATCCTCAAAACAATAAGACAAAGATGAATTCAAAACATACAAAAAATATACCACCGAAATAAATGAATTAAAAAAACCTATGCATTAAATTTTTAAAATTCTCACCAATAAATCAGCTGACTTGGCTCATGAATACAGGCAGGGATTGATCAGAAATTTTTACAAGTCCAAGGAACAGAGAGGATCCCGGTAGATTCAGGGATGGAAAGCATCCTTTGTCTGCCACACAGCTGTTTATGTTGTTTCTATTCTATGTGCTCACATTTCCTCACATCATGAATGTTCATGACAAAGTACCAGTCACCCCACATTCCTCCATGAACAAGCTTGTATTTGGCCCAAAGAGTCTTTTCCCATGTGTCATCACCACTACTGCTACAAGATTCTTGGTCAAGCCAGGCCAATCTGTGCCACTGATGGAAAGCCACCATGCTCATTTGGTCCTGCATAGCTTCTGGAAGCTTATACCTTATTCTCAGCAGTGTACATAATGGTTTTATTTGTTTGTCCGTTATTGATGGGAATATGTATTAACCAATACCGAAGTGAATTGAAAATGATGCTGTGAACTGAAAAGCATTCAGTCCTACCATCAGAGGCTTCTGTGGCAGAGGCTTCCTATAAGCTGGATGTATACCCAGGGGCAAATATCATGCACTGTCAGGGCCCATAGGCCTCAACATAGAAACTATTTTTCCCTAACTGGACTGGTACCGGGGCATGAGAAATAACGAGACACAGCTTATACAGCCATATCAGAAGAGCCTCTCAGGCTTCAACCATCCTGAACATCGACCCACACTTATTATACAAAATACCTTTTATCCCCCAGGTAAACCAGGGTGGATACTCATTAATATTCTCTTTCCAGGGGATGTGGGGCTACCAAAACACCTGCACCTTAAGGCACCAGCTTTGGAAACAACACCTCTCCCGAGGCGATCTACATTTTAACAAAGGAGGAGCCATACATCCTGGCCTTTGTCAGGTGGCTAGCTTGTTTGGCAGGTTTGCAGCTGCCTTGGAAATTAAGCATGGCCAGAGAGCCTCACAGTAAATATTTTGTATGAAATATGGGCCCACAGAGCACAAAGCTGATCTACTATAAAGCTGAAGGGTCATGTTTGGGTTGACCTTCTACTTTTTTCTGGATTCTTCCTTTCAGATACTGGTCTTTGTTTGAGTCCCATGAAGAGCCCATGTGGTCATGTGCATTCCAGTAAATGACTATGCTTTGGGACAATGGTCTGTACCCTGTCAACTGTATTTTAATCAAACACTGATTGGCCAGTAGCCAGGCAGGAAGCATAGGTGGGGCTGCAAGAACAGAAGAATTCTGGGAAGTGAAAAGATTTAGACTACAGTCATCACTCAGACACAGAGCAAGCAAATTGGAATACCTCACTGATGAAGGTACCCAGCCACGTGGCTAACATAGACAAAAATAATTGGTTAATGTAAGGTGTAAGAAATAGTTAATAAGAAGCCTGAGCTAATAGGCCAACCAGTTTATGATTAATGTAGTAGACCTCTGTGTATTTCTTTGGGACTAAATGGCTAAAGGAATTGGTGGGACTGAAACACTATCAACATGACTGTGCATCTCATTATCCTCGAACCCTTTTCTCCTCTTGCCTTTTCTTTGGTGTCTGTATCTTGTATTCCCAAGTGGTTGTGCAACACCTGAAGAGTCTCCAAAAATGAGAACTATGTGGAGTAGTTCCAAGGACCATATATCCTTAATATCAGGAATATCTCTGAAACATTAGGGACAATCTATCCTTCTCTAGAGATTCCTCATTCACCTCTCAGCTCTTGAACTTTTGGTGTCATTTGTTTGTTGTTGGTTTTGTGGTATCGAAGAGTGAAACCAGGAAGTAGACACAACCAAGTAGTCTCCCCCTGAATCATAACCCCAAGCTACTTGTATTAATTTCAATCTATAAACTCCATAGTTTCCTGGCCAATAATACATAATTGCCAGGGGGAAACTGGTAACAAAAGAATTGTTTTTCACTAGATTATATACTTGGCTGTTATACCAGTGGTGTAAACATCCTGCTTCCTCTAGCTAATTAGTAATAAAACTTCTTGTTCCAGCAAATGACACTTCTGAAGTCTAGTTTATCTCCTATGGAAAGTGACCTATGCTTTTATTTTGTCTTCCCTGGAAGAGATAAGGTTTATCCTGTTTCCTCTCTGATCCAGGGGTCTGTAGGAACAGCAAACAGAGCAACATATCCATTCCGGGGAAAAAAGATGCTGTGATCTACTCTAGCTCCCAACCGTGGCGTGTTCATCCAGAAAAATTCTCTTTGGTGGTGTTGTTGCTTAGAATCCCCCTATTTAATGAGGTAGGAACCAGTGTTAATTCATTTTAAATGGTTTCTACCTATGTGACTTTAGATTATGAAATCAATTGAATTTAATTTTGTAGTTCACATTCTACAAGTTTTCATAACTCTGCTACTAAACATCAGTTTTCCTGAATTTGGGAGCTTTGTAATGCTGTCTCATGACAGCGCAGTGCAGGCCACTAACACATAGTAGGCAGTAAACATTTGCAAAGCCAAATTGGATTCTTGTCTGCAGGTCTCAGCCTACCACAGTACACATATGGCCTTCATTTATGTTAGAGTCAGAATATTTAAGAACAGATTAAATTAAAATGCCACCTGCCAAATTTATACAACCAAGGGAAAAACAGATTTACAGAATAATTGGTTCAGGAGATGAGAAAGTAAGCACAAAGGACAAAGACCAGATTTTATTCCATCCATTTTAATTTAACAGTTATTAATGAGTGTCTCGTCTGCAGAGATTCTGAGTTAGGTGCTGGTGATGTGATGATTTTTATGCACACTGTCAGCCTCAACCATTAAATGTCTATTATCTCCCCTTCATCGTTCTCATGAGGATGCTGGAGATGCTGGCTGTGTCTTTCACACATTGAAGGTAAACATAGTCATGGCAGCTGTCTTGCAGGAATATGGTGCTATTGCTATTAACGCTTTTATCAGCATAGCACTGCCTTCAGTGCAGAACCCTGGGAGTTACAAAGTCTGTGTACCAACAGAAAAGCAGTGATAGAAATGAATACACCAGGAGATGCTGAAGTGCCCTGCGACCTGAGATTCCATGAGCAGCCCTTTCTAAAGAATGGAAACTCAATTAGATGGCACAGTACAGTTCATCTGAGCAATGTGAATACCACACAGGCTCCGTCATTGTGTGTGTAGGAGGAAGCTTTCCTGTCTACATATGAGAGGAATAAACATTCCTAAATCCCTTTGCCTCCGAAAGAAAATGTCTTCCTATAACCATTGCCTCAAGGTGTTTGGGACTTTAACTGTAGGGACAGACAGTCAGCCCTGATAAAGCTCCCTGTGTGGAACATCCTAGTATAGAAAGAAGCTTTTAACAATACAGAAGGTAATGCTATGGGTGCTGATGCATAAGTGACCAGATACAGTGCAAGGGGAATAATGAAAAATGCTGATGAGGGGCTGCAAAAGAGGACAGAACATTTGCATTCGACAATAAAATGCAATGCTCTGTTGATCTGTTTCCTTGCTCTCTTATTTGGTAGGTTTTTAAAATATGCTTTTGTTCCTCATTTAGTTTCTTATACTATATTTTCTCCATTCTCATCACTTTTCCTATTTTGACACTGACTTTAATTGTGAATAGATCTAACTCTGCAAGGCTTGGATATAAACTATAATGTTAGCATCAAGAAAACCAATTTTTCTGTGTGCCACATGAAATAAAAAATGTTAGCTATGGATAGCACGTATTAGAAGCATCCCCAGCAGAGGCGGGAGAAACATTCATTGTCAAAGCCACATACAGTGATCCTGAATACCTGGGGCAACTTAGCTAAACTGCTACTAAATCCTTTAGTAGAAATGGCACAGAACTAAGTATCAATATGAGTGTGTATATAAATATGAATGTGTATAGTATAAGTGTGCATTTACAATTTATCAGGTATATGTACAAAGACTGGGCAGCAAGACTAGTCACCCTCATGATTCTTTATGATGTATTCAGGAATGCTCTTCAATTAGCTTATAAGTGAGATATCAGTTTGAGAATAAGCAAGGTTAAGTTGGACCGTTTTTCACCACCTAGGCGTATCTTCTTAATTATAGTATAAGTCATGCTATACATAACATCCTACAATTATATTTGTTATCATGTCGCTTTACTCCCTCTGTGTCTCTTCTATACTCTTATACTCTCTCATTCCAACCAAGGACCAGATGTTAAATTCACCCATGCCTTGCTGAGTTTCAAATCTTTGTTTGCATAATTTGATAAGGTGATCGAATCTGACTCCATGTATTGTTTCTTTTTAGTCATCATGTGTTATTTTTGAAAATGTAAAAATTATATGCTGGCATAAAGGCATTTATTCTACATTTCAGGTATCTGGTTTTTTCTTTCATTTTTTACCATAATAGTATATCCACATTTCTCAAAGCCAGCTCCTTCCTTGCATACAAATGTATCTGTAGTATGTCTGCTGCTGATAGGAAGACACCGATGTTGAAATATTGATGAAGGATGACCCATCTATTAACTTGAGATACTTTTCTAACTGCAATCTGAGAAGAGAAAGAGAATGACTGCGTTGGGTAACTCGTCCTAGTCAGCATACTGGGCAGCAAAAGACCAAAATGAAACAGCTGAACCCTAAATTCCCAAGATACCAACTTCCTTCTTCAGCATAGGTCATATTCTAAGAATATAAATCAGCCTAGGGAAGGGGAACACATGGCTAAGTGGCATGAGCTGCCACTGCTGGTAGGTGGTGTGAATTTGATATCCAGGCACTGTTCTGTTGGGTGGTGTGGATTTGCTCTCCCGGCACAGAGCTGGTGTGTAGCATGGATTTGATCTCCAAACTGTACTGCTGTGTTTCATGGATTTGATCTTCAGGCTTACTGCTATTGGGTGGAGTGTATTTGATCTTCAGATGCAGAGCTGGTGTTTTGATTGAAGACAGCAGCTGTTAGGAGCAGAAGGAGCAGCTGGCACAAATGCCAAGCCTCCTGGCCAAACATGCTCTTCCAACTGTCCTAGATTGGGAGGTTGGTAAAAGAGAGCCACAAGAGGGGGAGAGGGAGGTAGAGAACCTGATAACAGACCTATTGAAGAAGGGCTGTACCTCACTCTGAGGAATTGCATTAAATGAACTCATCTGTCATCTTGCCTTTTATTGATGAGTGGCATTGCTTGGTGGCAAGTGACATAGCAGAACAAATAGCATCACAGACTTGGCTCCTGTTCCACGGTGCACAGACACACGGGCCCCAAAACAATGAGTCATTACTTATTACATCCATTATTAACTCAGCTCAGCCTCATTAGGCTCAGAAATTGAGGAGAGAGGGAAAACTCAGAAGCTAAGTAGCACCAAGTACCCACATATGTATGGGAAGAGAGTGGTTTGGGAGAGACAGCGAGCAAGTCAAGGGTAGTTAAAATTAGCAACTCAGCAATCACAGTTCTTTCAAATCCATACTGTCACAGAAAGTTGACTGTGGGTCCTTCGGACATGGTTGCATGGAGAACCCCAATTTAATGTAGTGAGGCTCAACTTGGAAATATAGGAAGTGCATCATTAGCCAACACCAGTCCTTGAAGAACTTTATTAAGAGTGGTGCTGTACCTTTATTAATGGTTGAAAAAGTATGTATGTGAGTGAATGTGTGCATGTGTCATAGTGTCTTTGTGTCACATAAAAGGAGATGTCACATAAGAGACACAGAAGAGACAATGATGGAGATATTAGAAAGTGGAGCTTCTTGTTCAAAATAGTCATCAGGGTCTCTCTTCCTACACTACCCGAGGAAAGCTACTGCCCATACCTGCACATATGGTAAACCAACCAACCCCCTCAGCTTAAAATCCTAGTTAATGATTTCAATTATTAGATTTACTTTTTTCTCTGTGTCTGTCAATAAAATTGCTCTTCTCTTGTAGACACCGCCTTCTTGCAGTAAATTTTTGGAATTCCAAATACTTTCTTGTATGCAGTCCTTTAAAGAAGTCAGCACTTGAATAATGCTGAGAGCTCAGCAAAATGCATATCTTGCAAGTGTAAAAACCTAAGTCTCAGCCTCAGAACACATCTGGAAAGAAAAAGGCTAAGATACTAGCAGTGGTTTAAAAATACCAATGCTGATATGGCAGAGAGAACAGGATCCCTGTGTCTGGCTAGTAAACTACAGGGCAGGCAGGGAGTAAGCCTCTCTCTCTCTCTCTCTCTCTCTCTCTCTCTCTCTATATATATATATATATATATATATATATATATATATATATATATATATATATATATAATTTACTTATTTATAAATAAAAATTATAAGAAAGCTCAGTGGTGTGCTGGAAAATAGAGTAAACCAGTTAGTGTGGTTGCTTTAAAGTTTCAATATATTAGGAAGATCAGAAGGGCACAGCATAGAGAAATGTCTTCTCTTAAATGCATAGCCAGTCAATACTAAATGAGATGATGAAAATTAGTTGCACTCACAGATTCAGCAAGCAGATTTTGGCCTCATGATCATCTTTGTCATTAGACATAAAATGTCATGTTGCTTTATGACTTTCTGTTTATGAACACCCACTAGTCCAAACTCATAAATAAAAGCATAGAACTATAGAATACATGTAAAATAACATGTATATTTTTATTTCTTATGTAGGTATACATATATATGATAATTCTAACTCATACTTTAGTCATTATCTATTTTCCACTATATCTAATTAATTAGGTTTGTTTCTTTTCTTTCAAGAAAGGACAGAAAAGTATTATACTGATTTAGACCTTGGATACCAAGTTACTTCACAATGCCTTAGCATGATTAATGTCACTGAAATATTCAGGGTTTGTTTTGATTTCTTCAGGTTCTTTTTCATTTGATCTTAAAATAGTTAGCTCATGGACTTGAGAGATGGAGGAAATGTGTAGTCAACTGGTAAGACACTGATAAGACACAAACAATGAGTCCACTCAACTTAGGTAGCTGAATCAGTGGGTTTAACAGGAATTATCTACAGGAGGAGTATGACCAACTTACTGGTGTCTGCACCACAGAAGTACCTTCCCAAGAATTTTTTTTATTGAAACACTTTCTAAAATCCCAAATCTGTTAACAGAATGACAGAGATTTTCAAACAGCAAAGCAATTCCTGAAAAACATGACATGTATAATTTGTGATTGTTGAGTACTAATGATCTCACCAATGATTGTTGATACATACTATAGACTATTGAACACTTTCAATGATTAATGCAAAATTGAATACCTGCATATTCAAAATACATACTTAAAATATGTAGCAATTTATGATGAGAATTTAAAATAAAATGATTGCAACAATAATTTTATTCTCAAGGGGTTTGAAATCTGTGGCAGGAACATTGAATAAAATGATGAACACTAAACATAAAAATAAATTCAAAACAGCAGTGACTGAAATCATTGAAAGCAGATTGGTAATGACAGAATTGTGTTTTAAAATTGTGTTTTCTTTCCTATGATTGATAACTTTTCCAAGTCTGACTACAATGTCCTAACATGCCATTTAACACAAGAAAGCCGTTCCTATAGGAGCCATTAATCGATGCTAATTGAAGAAGCTTTACTGTTGCCCTCAAGCAAAGAGTCAATTTTGATTGAAATGTTTTCTCTGGAAGGTGATTGAAGTTGCATTTTAAATCAGAGGTCTATTCATTCTAAGAAATTTAGTAATACCTTAACAGTGAAACTAATGTAAGGACAAGATACATACATATGGTTGTTACAAAAATTCTACAAGTTGGTCAGAAGTTATCACTTTTTTTTCTGAGGAGAGGAGGATCTAAAACTTAGATTAGGATTGAAGACATGAGTCCAAGGTGCTAGGACTCTGACCGCCTCTAGTTTTGTGTTCCTTTACTGTGTCCACAATACCAATTCTCAAAAATATTTTTACTGAAAAATGAATGCCTTGCACTCTGTGGATCATAACCTAGACAAAACCAGTACTATAGATTCTTGTAAACTTGATGCAGCTAATTTGGGAGCAGTCCTAATTCCTGTTGTCCAGTTTGCTTGTTTTCTGGCTCTTGGTCTTCCTCTGTCATAATTCTCCAGCTCCAACTGTCACCTCCTTCCAAGCAGAGTGCTCTTTTATTGCTCTATCTTTCTTGCAGAGACAAAGCAGAAATTAGATACACAGCATGAATTTCCTGATTTCTTGGCCCACAGTGCCTCTGGCCCAGGATTAAAATTGTGTTAAGGTTATATACCTGATAACAAATTATATGTATCTCACACTACCTCCTGATTACAGCCTTGTCTTCGAATCTCAGAAAACAGTGAAACACACAAAATGGGATTTGATCTGTCACTTGCCAAATATTTGGAGTATGCACGTATATTAGTGAGGGTGTTCTGAAGGCACAGAATTTATGGAATGCATATCTATCTATCTATCTATCTATCTATCTATCTATCTATCTATCATCTATCTATCTATCATCTATCTAATCTGTCTATTATCTATCTACCATCTATCTAATCTATCATATATATATATGTACATATATGTATGAATTTATTGGAATAACTTACTGTCTGCTGTCCAACTAATCCAATAATGGCTAGTTATGAAATGAAAGTCTAGGAATCTAATAGTTACTTGTCCCCACAAGACACAAGACTGGGCCTCTCAATGGTCTGTATATGCTGGAATCCTGAAAGAGTAGGCTGCAATGCCAGTGAAGTAATGGATTTGCTTGTAAAATGAAGGCAAACAGACAAATAAGAACAAAGAATACATTCTTCTTCCATTGGCCTTATATAGGCTTCCAGCAAGAGCAACTAAGATTAAAGTTATGTCACTCCACCTCAAGATTTAGATCAAAAGACTGTGTCTTCCGGCCTTAAGATCTGGACCAAAGGTGTGCCCTTCATTTCCGGATTGTAGTTCATTCCGAATATAGTAAAGTTGATGGCCATACACCTAGGTAAATCAGCATTATAACATATACACGTGTGATATATTACTTTGTCTTCTTATTGAGCACAAGAGATTTTAGGAATTTATCTTTTTCTGAGCACCAGACAAGATACTTTGATCATTCCATTGGACAGAAAATGGATTGACAAATAAAAGTATGGATGACATCATGTAGGATAAGATTAGAATGTTTGAAATATTCAATTCCCCAAATTGTTTCTCAGTGTTGTCAGAGGCTGCTTGTTTTTCCCCAGCCTCCCAGACCCAAAATAATCACACAGAATGTATGTTATTTGCCATAGTGCTTGGCTTATTAGCTCATACATCTTATTTGCTGGCTCTTACTTCTTAAATCAATCCATTTCTATTAATCTGTGTATCGCCATGTGTTTGTGGCCTACAGGTAAGGTTCTGTCTGACATTCAGCATCTGCCTCTTGTGGCAGATACATGGTTTCTTTCTGACTCCATCTACTTTCTCTATGTATATCTCTTCCAGCCTGCTATATTCTGCTCTGCCATAGGCCAAACAGCTAATAAGCCAATGGTAATAAGACATATCCATAACGTACAGAGGGAAATCCCACATCACTATTCATTTCATTTAAATAAAAAGGAAGGTTTTAATTTTAACATAGCAAAATTACATACAACAAACCAGGTATCAAGAAAAAATTATACTTACAATATTTATTTCACTTTATCTTTTATTATAACTAAGAAAAACTATAACCATCTAGTCTTCAACTTCATCAAAGACCATACAAGGATATAATATTACCTAAGTAAACAGAAAGTGTGTTGTAAGCAACTTCCAAAACTCTAGAATTGAGAGAGACATATTGCTGCCTGGACAATCACCCAAAGTTCTTCTCTAACATTGGGGCATCCATCGTCAGCCTACAGGCCCATAGTATCTTGCAGACTATTCCATGAAGCAGAAAATTTCAAAAACAGTTTTACCTATATAGGCAGTTTGTCACTAACTTTCTTCTGTGTCTTCCAGAATGTTCTTATTTTTAGGCAACTTTAACAATCATTTTTCTGTGGGTCCCGCATGTCCAGTATATACAGCATAACATCAAACAGTCCAGGCAAGAACTGTTTCTTGCCCAAAGGGCTAGAAAATTCTATAAAAAGACTCTTCAATGGTCATCATCCTCTTGAAGTAGATTGGTGCTCCCAGGAGCAGATGAGTCTCATTGTCATGAAAAGTCCTAATTTCTTAAACATTTTAAATGTCATATTCTGTTAGTTTTTGAAAGGTGTGAAGAATAACTATCCATCTGATGTATAACTCTATACAACTAGAAAACCTAACTAACATAACTACAAGTTTGACTATTATAAATGACTATCTACTAACCTGAATTTCTTAATTATATTTGCATTTTAAAATGAGATACATAAACACCATACTTTAAATAAGAGCAGAAATATGTACCAATAGACCAAGATCTATACCAATGCAAAGTATTCATCTCTATAGCATGTCTACCTTTAAATGTAAACAAACATTTATAATAAATTTGGGCTTAGTCCTCTCCAAGATTCTTCCTGCTTTTTGTTAAATGAAGAAATATTGGGATTTTCAGAGATCTTTAAGAGGATGTTGTTTCATCAAACCACATTAAGCTGGAAGGAATCCAAAGGTTCTCATCCTCTGTGAAACAAAAACAGAATTTCTTTTCCAATGCAACATATCCTTAGACCCAAATTTTGAGGTCAAGATTTGTTTAAAATATATATGTTGGTTTAACTTAGCATCTTGTAAAATGAAATGTCTCTCAGTGTTTAGCTCATTCACAGTCAAAAATTCAAAGAAAACACAAGAATAAGCATAATCCAGACTCTCTGTGCATATTACTTCTTTATGTAGTTTATTTTTTTCCACCAGTTTAATATTTATTTTATTGTCTTTCCTCTTTTAGTCTATGACTGTTTGGACTTTTTTATATTACTTTTACTGTCTCTTTACTCTCTTCTGTCTCCCAAGCCTATGTACATTCACTTAACACTGTGACACATTCAGAGATATTTTTTTATTTCAGTCTGTCTTTATTGCATATCTGTAATTATTTTCTGACTATGAGAGCTTTAAAATGATAAGCAGTGTGGTTGTGGCAGCCCTGGATATTGACTCCATCTCTCCACCTTTCAATATGGTAGAGGTAGTTTACCACGAACTCTGGGACTGCAGGGTGGGAGCTGTCCTCAACATATTAACTCTGCATAGCACCATGCAGAATATAAAATCTTTTTATCTGAGTAAAAGCTAAATCTGCCATGCAGTGCAACTGCATGGCTTGGAAATATCTCTGTGTAAGGCAATAGGAATCTGCTATGCTCTCCTGCCTGTGCACTCCTAGAAGACCTGATCTTGCTGCCTGCTCAGGCGGGGAGCACTGAGCCATAGGCATGGTTTCAGCTACTTTCCTCCTGTCCCCGAGTGGGCACACAAGCACTGGACTTAAAGTGGGTGGTAGCACCAGCGTGAAAAGTTCCTTGGATGCCATTTTGTGACAGATACTGCTCGTGCATTTGCCAGACACAGAAACTATATTATTTGCAATACTGCTTGACCTGTTAGTTTATGTATCTTATTGGATAGCTCTTGTGTCTTAAACTAACCCATTTTTATTAACTTGTGTATTGTCATGTGGTTGTGGCCTACTGGTAAGATTCTGTTCAGTGACCAGTGTCTGTCTCCTGGCTTCTTCCTGACTCCACCTATTCTCTCTTTAATCTCTTCCAGCTTGGCTATATTCTAAACTTCTATAGTCTGAAGCAGGTTATTTATTAGCCAATGCTAAAAAAATATATTCATAGCATACAGAGGGGAATCCCACATCACTCAGCATCTAAATAACAGTAATATCACATTTATTTAAGAAATTCATAAATGTTCTTACTCTTGGAAATGGGATTTATGGAAACAATTCTGCAACAAACAAGCTGTACATTTATGGGGTAGATTTTTGCCCAGTGACATGTAATTAACAATTTAAAAAGCATGTACAAGACTTAACTCTTACTCCAATGACTCTCAATTGTGTCTGTAGGTGCCAAAGATAACTGTTAAAATGACGATATAACTGGCATTTATATTCCCAAGCATAAAATAAATTAGGCACACATACAACTTTAGTGTTTTACAGATCAAGGACCAAGCTAAGGTATAAAAAAACTGACAGAAAAAAAAAAGGTGGCCTAGCAAGACAAAGAGTAAAGAACAAAGTGGTGTGAGTTTATCCACTCTCTTACTTCCCCATCATAGTTCTCTTGTGACAATAGATATCTCATTACAATTTCCATCAACTGAAATAAATCAATATTAAGACCACTTTTAAGCAAAGTGTCAGAAGTTCAGTTCCCAAGTCAACCTAATTGGACTAAATTTGCTACCAATTAGATGACTGGTGTGTCTTTTTTTTTTTTCTATCTAATTCAGAATTGTGGGGCGGCAGGAAGCTTTTCTCATTCAGGCATTTGGCAGCTATGCTAAGTAGAAAACCTCAAAAACCTCCAAGCTGCAGCAGGTAACACCTTCCAATGTTGCAGTTCTCTTGCAAGCTTTGGGTTCTGAAATTAAATCCTATGGTAGGAAGAAGTCCATTTGAGGACTTGGAAGAGGACTGGGAATTCAGAGTTCCTAGCCCACACTCTGGCTGTAAATCCCTTCCTCAACATGTACTTCATCTAATTTTACATCTTCCTTTTGGTAATAACCCACTGTTTTTAAGTAAGAAATTCTTTCTGGAGTTTGCTTAGGAGGTTATTTGCAAGAGCAATGCCACTGACGTCATGGAAGAAAATGATGCTTCCTACCACTCAAACTGTTAGCTGTCATTGGTCTCTCAAGCAGGGGAGGGGTCCCTAGAGAGATCCCACCCAGGAATTGAATGTTGCTGAATGTTGCTAAATTCAATAAAATAAGGGACTTGTGTAGATTAACCAAAGCTGTAAAGAGTTCATGAGCAGATTGTTTCTGTCTTATCCAGAAGGGACTTCAATTTTACTTACATTTCTCTATGTTCTTGCTCTTACATTTTTTTCCCATCCCCACTTTTGGCAATATTCTCTGAACTTTGAAACAATAAAACAATAACAAATTGTTATTTTAAGAACAAATAAACAAAAACAAAATCCGCAGATACATAGTGAGCTTCCAGCAGCTAAGTTCTCGGGGTTAATGAATACTAAATAAAAGTAGTCTTGCTATATAAGTTTCTAATATTTATATCAAAGTGTTTATATTTCAGACATGATTTTTTAATTGGTTTAAGTATGCCTCTCCCTGGTCAACTTCCAAAGAATTCTATTAATTTAAAATAGGATTGTTTAGTGCAAATATCTTCTAAATATAGAAACATTTTCCTGGCTATTAACTTGATTTTTTTAAAAAGGCATCCAAATCTTATGTTTTAAAACCTGTGAATATTTTTTGAATAGCTGGTAGAATCAATTTATATATGACTACTTAGGGTTTCTGTTTCCTCTTGGTTCTATTTACATAAATTAATTATTTCCTACAAATTTTATTTTCTTGGGTCCCAATTATATGTCATATAATTTTCTATTTATTCTTTAACTTTTCACTGCAGTTTTAATGCTGAAAAAAATTTATTTGCTTATGTTCTTGGTTTTGGTTCACATCGTATCTTTGAATATTTTCTTAGTTGTATGAGAATAAACTTTTGGGGTTTTAAATGTTTCTTATTTTTATTTTATATGGTATTAAATTTTCTTTGTGTTTTTTTCTAGCTTTACGAAATTATCATTGATTATTGTTCCATTTTTGATTATAGTTCTTAAGTTGAATGCTTAACTTTTTTGCTTTTAGTAAGCTAAGTACAATAAAGTCTTAATCTAATTCTTAAAAGTTATATGTATCATTTTAAAAGATTTTAGCACCTTACTTTTTCTTGTGATTTATTATTTAAACTTGAAATGTGTTCAAACTTTAAAACTCACAAGAATTTAGAATTTCTTGTTACACTTTTGCAAGCATTTCTTTATTATACTATGGAAGGAAAAAATAGATCCATATATAAGTATACTTTTGATATTTGATGAAAAAAGCATATCCCTTTTGTTAAGTTTAGAACTTCAATACATATGCAAAAACAGAATGCTCACACATATTAATGTATTAACATAGAATGCATTTGGAGAAAGTTAACTGTATTGCTCAATTTTTTGTATTTTTCTCAGGGCTTCACAGATGTTGGAGCTTCTGAGAAAGTTGCTGAAATGTTCCACTGGAGATGGTAGACTTTAGAATTCCTCACCCGTCCAGAGCGCCACCATTGGTCTCTGTTGGAGGCAGGCATCCCTTATCACCCCACTTTTTCTTCTGCTCTACATGAAAGACAGGGTATTTTCCTCTCTGCTGCTTTCCCATGCCTCCTCCAAGACTGTGCCAAACTTCACGTGATCTGTCTCTGAGCAACACCTGTTGATGCAAAGCTCTGCTTCCTCCTCTCCACTGGTGAGCCACAGAAATTCTAGATCAGCTGTCATAATCCCTTAGCATAGCCACCTGGAGTATTTGTTAGGTCTTCTTTGCAGAGCTGGCCAGTGTTTGTTTCTCAAGACTTTACTTGTTCCTGAAGTTAAATTCGTCTACCTATACCATGAAATGCATTGGTTGGAACAAGTCAGACATTTTATAAATATAAGGGGAAAGATGATCTTTTGGAAATCATCAAACTTTTCCAAATACATAGAGTTAAATAAATAGGCCTTATAATGCAAGGGAAGGGTCACTTTAGAAATGAAATAAAGTTTATAGAAGCAGCACAAGTTGTTTTCAAATAATAATAATTAGCACAAGAATATTAAATTATTTAGCAATACCAACCATCATACAACCATTCCCCTCATAATATCTATAGGAAACCACCATTGCTAGCTTAATTTTGTTGATGGATAAATTGGTTTGTTATGTGATTCACCAAATAATAGAATGTTGATGTCTTATGACTATTTATTAAATAATAAATCAGCCTTCTAAAATAAAAAAAAAAAATCAGTGGAATCCTTATTGGGTTTATTTTATGACAACCTTTTAATTTTTTTTTACCTTATACAAATCACATACACATATAAAATGAATCTAATTAATTTTTGCTCTCATTATTCTGTTTTGCCTCCTTTATCTTTCTCACCAAAAATCTATGCTTACCCAAGATGTCTCTTTCTTCCTTTTTTTTTTTATCTTTTTTAGTTTTTGACCCACTGAATTCAACCAAGGTGACATACTTGAGACTGTTTGGTGGTATTTACTAAATTGTTGACTATCTTCTGTAATTTTAGTAAAACGACAGGAAATGTTGGTAGACATGTTTGCTACAGTAAGAATTAGATGCCCAAGGTGAAATTACCATCCAACAGAATCTTTGTAAATGGGAGCAGTAATATCACAGAATAAGCATGTAAAGAGATGGGAAGGAATTTGGAACACTCGATTAACAGAACTGTATGCTAGGCTTTGGACCCTCGTCTCCTGCCTCAGAGTCTTGTTCTCTGTGTTCTTTCAGGTCTGCCCACACAGTGTAACTTTACAAAGGGATTGATGTAACTGTCACTTCAGTAAAGATTACTATAAGAACCATCTGCAAGACTCTCCCCACGAAGACTTTATTTTAAATATACTCAGCGAAATCCTTATGTTAATTTCTGTTTTTGCTGTAACCCTTATTTGTTCTCTAAACCTCCTTTGCTCAGAAAATTTATTATTTATGGTCTATTAAAATGACTCAGCTAGTAAAGTGCTGGCTGTCAAACAACCTGAATTCAACTTCCAGGATCCACATACTAGAATGAGAGAATCAGTTGTCCTCGGACTTCCACAATTGTGCCATGCCACATGTCATTCTTACTCCCTCACCAATGATCAATAAGTAAATTCATAAAAATAATAACATTTCTAAAACTGTGCAGTACCTGACATGAGATTCCATCTATGGAATGGCCCTTATGTATTATCAGGAAGCCGTTAGTTATTCCACCCATACTACTAACGCCACTATTTCTCATGTGGCATGTCTTGCCAGGATGGTCATTATAGCTATAAAAGTTCATAGATAATTAATACTGTCACTTTTATTGCCAAACTTCCTGGATATTACATTCTGGTACTATGAAAACTCATCAGCAGGGAAGGACTTTCCATATTCCTGGCTAAGAACACATTATTGGTAAGCTCTTAAGCCGTATGAGTTAACTTATCATTTTCCTAAGTGGGTGGAATACCAAACTGCTTTCTAAATATGTATTTCTCTACCCATAGATTAATGCAGTTCTTAGTTCTTATGTATGAAGCATCTTTGTGAAACAGATGCATAACAGGTCAAAGTGCAGAGCGTAAGTATCTGTGGAATGTTCAGGCACACATAGGATGTTATTTCCCACAGGTTTGATGCATCATTGCAGAAAAGGAGCTGGAATAATTGCAAGGGCCAGAAGTTAGGGAACAGTGACATGAAACTATATCTTCTATACATAACAGGAATGCTGCCCTTCAAAATTTACAGCAGGCATAGTTGCCTGAACATGACCTGCATGAGGTCAAACAAGTCAATATTCTACCACAGCTGGGGCATAATGCAAATGCCCACTACAAGCTGGGGTACTACCGACAGCTGATGGATGCTAGGGAGAAGAAGATCAGCTTTCTTTAGGGATGTAGTTCCTCAATGATGGACCATACAATGATGGACCTCAATGGATGACCACACATTGATTAATATATGGGCAAATCAAAGTGGACTTGGTAGGTTATAAAAAATTTAAAAACAAACTTGAAGTTGGGAGGATGATGTAAGGAAACAATCTAAAAGATGTTGGAGGGTTGGGTAGGATGACTATTACAGAATTATATGATATATAAATATGAAATTCTCGAAGAAGTTAAAATTTTATGTAACTACACAAAAGAATGTTTATTTTTACGGAGGAATGAGAAAACATTTCAGAAAAAAATGTACCTTGGGCTACCCAGTTCCTACTCAAAATGTACCTGGACTACTCAACTTTGGTGCCTTGAATAAGAAAAGGTAAATGGAACTTTTTTAAATTGTTATATGTTTTATAAATACCAAGTAATCTAATACAAGAACATTAGAAGATCTTGATAAAACTCTAGAAGGATGTAGAAAAGGCATTCAAGCAGAAGCATGTAAACCTATTTTGAACACTGGTTAGAGCTGGTTTATGGGTAAAGCAGGTGGCACATAGAAGAATATGGCTCAGACTGTCATGGACTTTTAAGTCTGGAAGGTCTGGGTTGCCTTCTTAGAGCAAATATTTACATCATCTAAGTTCCCAAATAGGGACGCATAGGGAGTAGTGTTGCAGAAGCAGAGATGATGTGGGAGAATGAAATGTTCAAAACGGTATATCAATTTAGTGAAACAGAGCATTAAACACACCTGAGATTTGACCAGAAGAGGATGGTACTCCAAACTAACAGAAAGTAACAGAAGAAAAAAAAAGGTGAAAAGCATCAGAAAATATCTCTCCTAAAAAGACAATCTAATACTTACTTGCATGATACTGCATTTAAACTTTGTGTCTCTGAGTCCTCACTTTCATGGTATCTCTCCAGACTCTTCTTTAAAATACAAAATCATGTTGTCAATTGCATAAGCCACAGGTACCTGTATGCACAGAAAAGTTGGCAGATTTTAAAATAGCTAAAGAATGCTGCTGGAAAGTTGTCAAAGGATACTTCTCCCAGAGTACAGTTTTGCTGTAGGTCACCTCTGAAATCATAATTCTGTCCCTTTCTCTCCAGAAGGAATTTTGTTACCACTTCAGTGCCAAGACCATAAAGCAGGGCTTTCCAAGCTGGCCAGAAGCAGCCAGATGAGAAAATACCATAAGTGTGCCCTCAGTAGATGTCCCTCAGTTTTCACCAGCTGAGATGTGCTTCCAAAGACTTCTGTAAAGTATCCAGAAATGGCCTTCTGAGATTTACTCATCACCAGGCTTCAATCTTTCCAAATGTCTAAAATGATAATCAGATTCCCTTACCTTGAGCTGTGAGGATTGCATTGTGTTTGCTTCTCCATAAATCAATCCTTCCTGACACATGGGCAATGTCTATGGAACAGACTGAGTCACAAATGCATTGCAAATTTAGGATAAGCTTGGTACATTATTAAATCCATGCCCTTCAGAAAAAAATTTCTAAGTGGATAGGCAAGAAGAAGTGTGTCACAATTAAACACAGGGTTCCTGATATCTAAGATTGGCCATTGTATTACGGCCAATTCTGTTCACTCAAGGAACAGAACTGATAGAATTATATATATGGGATTTATTAGAGTGGCTAACAGGCTGTGTCTGGGTAGGTCAAGAAAAGTGGCCTCTCAGGTAAAGGTCAAGTATCTTTTTTTTTTTTTTTGGATTTTTCAAGACAAGGTTTCTCCGTAGCTTTTTGGTTCCTTTCCTGGAACTATCTCTTGTAGACCAGGCTGGCCTCGAACTCACAGAGATCTGCCTGCCTCTGCCTCCCGAGTTCTGGGATTAAAGGCGTGAGCCACCACCGCCTGGCTTAAGGTCAAGTATCTTGTAGTTGTTTAGTCAACCGAACTGAATGGATGTCTCTGCTGTCCTTTCCTGTACTGTAGTCTCATGTATGCCTAGAGAGATTCCTGTCTTCTGTTACATTAGAATCCCAAAGAAATGGCTGCTGACACGAACAAAGAAATACCCCTGCCACAGGATAGGTGAACCTGCCAGTGAGAGTGAGGCAGAAAACACAAGCTTTCTTCTTCATGTAATTTTTATGGGCTGCCACTAGGTGTGGTTCAGATTTGGAGAGGAGCTTTTCACCCTAAAAGATCCAATAAAGAAAATTTCTCACAGTGGTACCCAGATGCTTGAGGCTTAGCTGATGACTGATATACTCAGATTGACAACCAAGATTAGCTTTAACAGCCATCTGTACCTCTTAAGCTTAGAGATTTGACAGAAAACCTATAGGGCATTTTTACAATTAGCTCAATCTTTGCAGTGCTGAAAATATTTCTTAATTTATGGGTTTTCTGGCATTCCCAATAGCCTGTTTATGGAATTCTGAGACTAAAGAGAAACTTTTATTTTTTTAAGAAAATGAAAGTAAAGAAAACTTGTTATATTTTAGACAAATAACTGAAGGAGGAAAAGTGTTAAATCCTACTGAGTAAGTACGTTTTCAGGTTTCCTTAAGCAGTACCCAAAAGTATCCCATGAACTGCTTTTTTTGCCATTTCTGTCTTCTTCTTATCTCTCTTCCTTCTGTCCTCCCTGTCCCCCTTCTTTATCCAGCCATGTCTCCCTCCTTCTTCCCTTTGGTTTTCCTTTCAGTTTCCCTCCTTTTTCACTTTTCCTTCCTTCCTTACTTCCATTCCTCTTTTTTCTTCCCTTATTTCTTCTGTAGTTCTAATAACTGATGAATTAGACTAGAAAAATTAAACAACAAAGCTAGTACATTCTCTTATTACAATGCTGAATGTAGGCTTATATGTTCAAGATATTAGATGAGAAAAATGTTAAAAAGAGCAGCATTTATAACATGCATTTCATATTTTGAAACAGAACCTTTTGTATTTTTCACAAGTACAAAAATGTTTTTACAGAATTCATACCATCTTTCTTTCCCAATATTGTTCTTCCAATCTTTTTTTTTTTTTTGCCATGTAGGACACATACTTTTAGTGTTGATTGATGACATAAACTGGGAAATTACTAATAGCTTCCCTTATTATGTGCTCAGGTAGACAAAATCTAATTTTAACATATATTGAAATACTTAAGCATATCTACACATTCTCAATGGACATAACCTCAGATCAATCACCTTCCTAGGATGAGGCCAATTGGCATCCAGGGTGGTCCAAGGGTAGCTGAAGAAGAGGTGCTTCCGCAGATGTTGAGTTTGACCCAGGGCAGCTCAATCCAAGTTTGAAGAGATTCTAGCATTACTAATGGGAATTTCAGAAAAAAAAGAAGGCATATGGATTCTACTGGCAAGCAGAATATGTGGAGAAATTTGTATGCAGTAGTTCCCAAGCTTGAAATATCACTGAGAACAAGTAGAAGAACCTAGTGCTTCATTGCAATTATGTTAATAAGAATGAAGAGATTTGGTGATTCCCAGGAAGTGAGTTGACAGAAAACCAGAGGGGATGAGAGTCAAGCAGTAGCCTACCAGGTGAGAGCTGGAAAAGATTCAGAGAGTAGACTGGAAAAACACAAGGAAGGCTGAAGCCCAATGACAGACAGCTGCCCAGCAAGGAAGATGGACAAGGGAGATTTGGCAGATCAGTACCATTCTCTCATGTAACCACCTGATTGTTATAGAGCACATAGATGAAAAGAAAACAATAAAGCCTTCTTGTCAAATTTTGAGTATAGTAAGCTACAAATTAAAGTTTACTGCATGTTTCAAAATTGGTTTAAGTACTCTGGGGGGTAGGGGGAAATAGGAGATTTAAGTTTTCAAATCTAAGATTAAACAGATTTTAAGCAATCTACAAATCATTAAAATTTGAAAATTTTTCTGTTGTTAAAAATATGGATATTGGACTTTTCTAAGTATTTATTGCTAGAGGAAACGCATATACACATATGTATAAAATATAAGGTATATGACACATACGCATATTATTAAACATATGCATACATGAACTTTTATGTATGAAGTTTTCTCATGTGGAAAACAACTGAATTGAGTTTTAAATGACATGAATGCATCTTGGTGTTGACTGGTGTTTTATTGAACTATAGGTAGCATTCTGGAAAATATGAACTTAACATTACTAAAAAGGTAACAGGAAGCTGCATGATGTTTGAAGACTGACCTGAGCCTACAAAATCTTCAGAGGTACAGAAGAGGAAATTATTTAAAATAGGAAAACATGAATCAATGATGCCAGGACTGTCCTGTTGACCAGCTCTACACAAAAGATTAACACAGTAACTGAATAAAGCAGAATTAACAAACTGAGATTAGAAAGGCAACTTGAATGCTGACAAATGTCGGGGTTCAAACTGGGGATGTTTGACTCATCATTTCATTGCTAGTCTTCTGCTAATGTTCATGCTTTCCCAGTTCATCTTCTGAGGGACTCACCTGGGTCTGTGAGTGGCAAGGGGGTCACAATGCATTCCCACATGAAGGTTACTGAAGCAAAGAGGACGTCTGTCCTCTTAGGACAGGTCAAGTTAAACCATCATGGTAATATAAAAGAGTGTCTTGGAAGTGAGGCAGAGAAAGAGTTTCAGAAACAGTTATGGGTCATATTATAAGGTACGATCTATGATCAGGGCCAGAGATTAGATGAGTCTAGAAATGAAACTGAGGAGAAAAGGCTATGAAGGATTCTGAAGCAGGAAACAATAAGCAAAAAAATTGGAAAAACAAAGAGTCAAGAACCCCAAGCATAAGTATTTAATTCAAACAAGATGGCAATATTTTTAAAGAGACAGAGGGACGTTTTCATGCTCATTCAGATGGATCTCAGGAGATAATTATGTATAAGTGACTAACTAAAGGAATGCTTTCCCATTCCTTTCTGGAAGTCTTCATTTTGTTTCTGTGATAGCTTATTCCTTATTTTCTTTTTCCACCATTTTCTTTTTCTGAATGGTTGCCTTGCTGAAGTATCTATCTATCTATCTATCTATCTATCTATCTATCTATCTATCTATCTATCTATCATCTATCTATCATCTATCTATCTATCTATCTATCATATCCCCCATTTATCCTGGTTTCTAATTTACTTAGAGGGGACGGGTCTGCATGGAAGTACCAGCCTTCCCAACAAAAGTGCTTTTTCTTCAAAGTAGGTGGTGCCTACCTTGCTGCTTAGGTCACAGTAAGTACCTTTTCTGTTGTAAAATTAGGCTCCATTTCTACACAGTGCTTGATATCCTTCTGTAGCTTTAACTATGATATGCTGCAAATCATGAGCCATTTTAGCAGGAAATAACTAATGTGTTACTGGATTACTGTAGAAAGGTAGGACTGTCTCCACCATGTGGTACTGAGAAATCCTTTGAGAATATATTTGAAACACATCTTGAAGGTCAACTCATTAGTTAGCTTTTCTTCTCATTTTTCTTTTCATGTGAGTTATATAGGCTTTCAGCTTAAAAACTACCATCAGTTCTTGCAAGTATCTGAAATTGGTCTCTGTAAATTTATTCTCGACTTCATATCATCCGCTCTGGAAAAACAGATTGAGAGGTTGTTTTAAGATATAGGTATACGACTCCTGTTCTTTCATGCCACCCTCAATTTCATGGATTGATTAAAAACTCTAGTCTCTAAATAATTTAAAATATTTTTAGGGTTTAATCAACATTTTAAATTTCTGTCAATGAACTTACTAATGAGCCATTATGTATTATTTTTAAAGAAACAAAAATGCAAAGAAAAGTACAGAGGAACTAAAGACCACCCACATGTAAGGTGACTACTAGTTGAGAAAATGGATATGCATGTACATGTGTGTGTACACATGTGTGTGTATACACTCACATATGGGCCTGAGTTTCTGATGCAAAATTTACTGTGGTTCAACACTCAGGAATATCACTTTCATCAGCTGCTGATAATTTTGACATTTTATCTTTTGCTCTTCCTCATCTTTTGGTCTAATACTTTTAATTTTTTGATTATTTATTCCATTATTTTTATTTCATAGTCTTAGAGCTGTTTCCACTCTTTGTTTACATGGTTAGAAGAAATTCAGTACCAAATGATCAGCCCCAAAATTCTACTTACAGATAACATTATATTGATCAAGCAAGTTATACTTTGGATTATATATGTATATACATGTAAACACATGTATGCAGGAACAATTAACAAAAAAGAGAGAGCTTCATTTGAAAGAGCACATGAATAGGTGTGTGGGAAGATTTAGAGGAAAATTATGTTATTATATTATAATTTAAAATTAAAGGAAGTAATTTTTAAAAAGTAAGAAAATCTCCTCACCTTAAGATGAGAATAGTTCTTATCTCCAAATGTTGTTCTAATACCCAGTGTGTTTGTTCTTTCAACATGGTTCTACTTATTCATCAATTTCATAAACTCCTGTGACTTTGTAATCACACCGTTGCAGCTAAAGATAAGAATCAAACTTCATACATCCAGTGTTAACACAAAACACAGACCTTGCCTTAAACTATGAGAAATAAGAACATATATTTTGCTTGGTGAGCAATATATATATATATATATATATATATATATATATATATATATATATTTATCAGCAAAAGGTCAGTTTTAGACACGGGTAAGAATGGAATAGTCTCTTCCCTTTTATTAGAACAGTCATTTCCAGTAGAGCACTTTCTCATTCTGTTTTGAAACTTTTCCATTTTGTTTATTCTTCTGCCCAATTATCCTGTCTCTAAAGTCTTCAAAGAAATCAATGTCACAATCCCACTTCTCTTTGTTTCTTTTAGGCTTACTCCTAATATTTACTATAAAGGTTCTTTAACTCAGGAGTCTATGCAAATATCTGTGCATTCACTTGGAGAATGTTTTATTATTCATCATTTAGCATAGTGTTGACAATATCACCATAACAAAAATGCAGAGTTAATATTTTAAAAGATGTCATTCATCTATAAAATAAAGACATCAACTCGATTTTCTTTTCTATAGCACCTAGGATGAGGATTTGAAAATGACAGCATGTTTTCTCCTGGGACTCAAGAGGATTCTAACATCTCTACCATGTGGTCTCTAAAGGTTGCTCTCATGCACGCTTACAGTGTTGCCAATCACACCCAGGGGGAAAACAGAAAGGTCAGAGAAAAGTCATGTGACAAAAAGGAAGCCGAAGTTGTCCTGCGGTATCAGCTCATGTACTCTTGTTAATATTTTCTTTTTTTAATTTATTTTTATTGATCTTTACATTTTTCTCTGCTCCCCTTCCTGCCACTCCCCTCCCCCCTTCAAGCCTTTCCCAAGGTCACCATGCTCCTAATTTACTCAGGAGATTTTGTCTTTTTTCTACTTTCTACTTCCCATTAGATTAGATCTATGTAATTCTATTTTAGTGTCCTCATTTTTGTCTAAATTCTCTGGGATTGTGTTTTGTAGGCTGGGTTTCTTTGCTTTATGTTTAAAAACCACCTATGAGTTAGCACTAGTAACCATACAGTGAGTCTACACTAGGCTTTTTTAAGATTTCCTCTGCCAACAGAATTAATTCAAAACTATTAACTTTAGTCTCAGGGAGACTCTTCAGGCAAGAGACAAGACTAAAAAGCAGCCACATTCTCTACCAAGATATCACAAAGTGTTCTCCAGGCCACATATTAACATTTTTCTTCTCTGAAACCTTTTAATCCAGGCACCTACAATTCAAATCACACTTAACACCACTGTCTTTCATGTTCCTCCTCAGATGGACCCTTAAGCAGCACTTAAAGCATTCAACTATTTTTCTAATCCACAATACCAAGGTCCATATTCCTTCTAACAAAAAACATGGTTATGCCTATCACAGAATTACCTGAATTCCTGGTACCAACTTCTGTCTTAGGGTTTCTGTTCTTGTGAAGAAACCCCATGATCATGGCAATTTCTATAGAAGAGAAACATTTCACTGGGTCAGCTTACATATTCAGGGGTTTAGTTCATTATCACGATAGTGAGACAACTGAGAATCCTTTATCTTGCTCAAAAACAACAGGAAGTGGTCTGAACCACTGGATGTGGCTTGAGCATATTGGAGACCTCAATGAGACCACAGTGACATGACACACTTCCTCAAACAAGACCATACCTCCTCCAACAAAGCCTAATAGCATCTCCTAATAGTGCCACTCTTCTGGAGAGTCATTTCTTTTCAAAGCACCATATTTATTATATCAAATTGATTAGCATATATATGTATATATATATGTATATATGGACATAGAAATTCTTTTGCGAATGAAAGCTTACTTTTGAGCTATGTTCTTCCCCTCCCCCAAATACTCACTAGGACACACCAATGACTCCACTTTTATTCTTCATCCACTGCCTTACTAGCCTCATGTGAATGATCACTCCTTCCTGTGGTTTGAAGGCTTGCATAAACTGGTAAAGTTTTATTCATACATATTTTAAAAAGAAGTTGCAACAGACTTCACATCAAAAGATAAGGCTTTATATTTATTTATCTTTTTAAAAAATCATTGAGTGGTTTATGAGTTCCCTTCGACAGCTTATCTATCATAGCTCCTCCATAGAATATTCTAGTACTTCTTACACATTGCTTATTTAATCTTCTGATGTAAACAAAAGTTTAGGGTTTTTTTTCACACATTTACTCTACTATCTGACAGAAATTTGAGGGTGAATATCAATTTACTTTAGAAAGGCGACTATCTAAAATAATGTGAAATGCCCCAATAAGCAGCCCAGCCACAGAAGAAAGCTTTCTCTCCTTTGCTTCATCAGTCAAGATCGCTTCATAAAATGTTTATTTAAAAACCACCACAGAGCTAGAGATAAGCTCATTGTTAGGCATGATAGGGAGAAACAGAGAAGAGAAAATTCACAATCCCCTGGCCACCTACTAGAGAGATTAACTACCCTTGCTTTTGCATATCTGGCCTGTTCATAACATTTATATATTTAATTTATATTTAGTTGGTACAAACTCTTATCATTTCTTTCTCTCCTGGTTCCGTCTCTCTTTAAGGCCCTTAGTTAATGTTAGTCACTCATAACACATTATTTTATATAAATAATGTGTGAAGGAAATACCAGACACTGTCTGTCCCTGTCTTTATATGGTTTATAGTTTAATAGTGGAAAATAGCACTAATAATATAAGAACTCAAAAAGATTAAAGGTAGTTTAGATGCCTTCCCAATCTTGCAATCACTGTAACCTCCTGGTGAAAATGCCCAGATTCAACTTAGACTCTTTAGTACTGAGCTGAAGGTCACCTTGACCCTAATGTTAAGTGAGTCTGCTGTTTTATTCAATAAATTACAGATCATGGATTTCTGAGGAAAGTGATATGATAGACATTATCATTTTAGAGGGAACCTATATTTCACTATGTTAAATCTTATCACCTTAGTTTTACAGATGAGAAAAGTAACTAACAGGCAGAAGTTATGCCTACAAGTTGATTAATTCACTTTACAAAGCTAACAGTTTGGATTTGAGTGTGCAATGTCCCCACAAGTTTGAGGGTTTGAGCCCTCGTTCCTAGTTAGGCACATGGATTTGAGCAGTTCTAGAACATTTAGGAATGTGGCCTACCTAGCAGAGTTGAATTTCTTGTGCTGTGCATTGTTCCTGGAAGTTTTTTGCATCCATGTTTTCTAAGAGATGGACCAGCTATGCTAAAAGCTCCATCCACCACAAACTGAACTTTGTCAGGGGGCATATTTTCACTGCAATAAATTAGAAACTATAGACCCAAGTAAATGCTTCTTCCCTTCCCTTGTTTCTGACAGGTGTTTGGTCTCAGTAATATGGGGAGAGCTATGTATATGTTTTAAACATCTTAATATTTGGCAGAATCTCTGGGGGGTTGTCTGTGAAGCTTGCTTTTCTATACGTCCTGAGCCATTCTCATGCAGAATCAGATTTAGAAACCGTTCTAGAATGTCCTCTGCTTTTTAAAAAATTACTTCTTTTACTGTTTGAAACTACAATATAATTACATAATCTCCCACAACCCTTTCTCCCTCCAACCCCTCTCATATCTTTTCTTTCTCTCTTTCCAATCCATGGCCCTTTTTTCTGTGAATTCTTCCTACATGTGTATATGCATATATATGTACATTATATGTGTTTTCAGGGTTGACCATTTAATATTGGGATAATCAATTTGTATAGTACTTCCTGGGGAATATGATTTATTCTGCTTTAAGAGATTTCCCAGTAACTAGCAAGAAACATAGCACTAGAGAAATTCCCAGGAGTCCCCAAGGATGACCTCAGCTAAGACCCTAATCAGTAGAAGAGAGGGTGCCCAAACTGGCCTTGCCCTGCAGTCAGATTGATGAACATCTTGATTGTCACCATAAAACCTTCACCCAGCAACTGATGGAAGCAAGGCAGAGACGCAAGGCAGAGACCCACAGCAGAGCACTGGACTCAGCTCCTGAAGTCCATTTGAACAGTGGGACAAGTGAGAATACGAGTGAGGAGGTCAAGATCATGATGAGAACACCCACAAAACAGTCTACCTGAGCTAATGGGAGCTCACCAACTCCAGTCAGACAGGGAACGAACCAGCATAGGACCAATCTAGACCCTCTGAATGTGGGTGACAGCTGTATGTCTGGGGCAGACTACCCACCACTGATGATGGCACCTGAATTTATCCCTGTTGCTTGTACTGAAGTTTTGGGAACTCTTTTTGTACTGAAGTTTTGAGAACTCTTTGAAAGGATATCTTACTCATCCTGGATATAGTGAGAAAGCCTTGGATCGTCCCCAATTTATTTATTTATTAAGGATTTCTGCCTCCTCCCCGCAACCGCCTCCCATTTCCCTCCCCCTCCCCCGATCAAGTCACCCTCCCTCATCTGCTCGAAGAGCAATCAGGGTTCCCTGACCTGTGGGAAGACCAAGGACCGCCCACCTCTATCCAGGTCTAGTAAGGTGAGCATCCAAACTGCCTAGGCTCCCCCAAAGGCAGTAAGTGCAGTAGGATCAAAAACCCACTGCGATTGTTCTTGAGTTCTCAGTATTCCTCATTGTCTGCTATGTTCAGCTAGTCCGGATTTATCCCATGCTTTTTCAGACCCGGGCCAGCTGGCTTTGGTGAGAAGCTAAATAAGAAGGTGAATACAAACACAAACACATAGGCATCCTCATGAATATTAACCTTCATCAGGCGATGAAAGGAGACAGAGACAGAGACCCACATTGGAGCACCGGACAGAAATCTCAAGATCCAAATCAGGAGCAGAAGGAGACAGAGCACGAGCAAGGAACTCAGGACCGGGAGGGGTGCAGCCACACACTGAGACAATGGGGATGGTCTACACTTTTTTATGATGTGTTGTGGACTTGTGATCTTTCTCTGGTCCATATCAGCATGTCTATTGTTGTTGTCCATGCTCAGCTCTTGTTCAGCCAGCCAGGTTAATGAGACTTTGTGAATTCCTAGGAGACACAACCTCACAGCACATTCATTCCCTGGTCCTTTGACTCATACAAACCTACTGTCTGCTCTTCTGCAATTTTTCTGAGCCTTAGGTGTTTTCTCAGGCCTTCCATGACATATTCCATGTTGAGTTATCGGTTTCTCATGTAGAGAATTTGTATGACGGTGTGATGGAATTTGGGTTCAAAGGTAAATCTAGTCTCCAGAAACTGTTTGACTTATTAGTGTTCCTCCCGCTGGATCAGAATGGAGCTGCCTCTCTTACTCAATGTTCTGTTTTAACTGCAATATTTTAAATTATTTTCAGAACTTTATATATGTGTTCAATGCATTTTTAATTCATGTTAATGCTCACATTACCCTTCCATCTCTTCCCATGCCTTTACCTCCTCAACCTCTCTCTAGACTTTATGCTCTTTTTTATTATATTACAATGCACATAGCCTAGTTAAAGCTGTCCATATACTTATGGGTATGGAGACATCATGGTTTATGCCAAACTACAAATTCTCATATAGAAAGAGGACTGTGAAATGACAAACCAGTTTCTAGGATGTCTGTGTGCTACAGAGGAAATAGGATAGAGAATAGCTCCTTGTTTTTCCTACATTAAAAGCTCAGATATATGGCAATAGGCATAAAATTAACTGAAAATTGAAATAAAGTAAATTGTGTGACCAAGGAAAAGATACAGATTTTACAATGAGTATTCATAAAACAAAGAAGTAGGACCACACAAAACAGAGGCAGGGAAGTGAACAGATGACACCAGGAGCATAGTGATGGAAATTGGAAAAAAAATGGAAACAAAGCAAATACACAAAAATAATGAGAAGGTTAACTATAGACATGCTGCTGGCTCTAGGCATTAGGAAAATGATACTAATGTTCAAATTTTTGATAGTTTCAATTTTGATCTTTTATTTTTGAAGTAATAATAAAATGCAACTATCATTAGTTAACTAGGCAATAAGCAACTAGGTAACAATAAAATGTAGCTTCTCAGTGGTAGTGAAGTCATGGTTATTGGAGAATCTGCAACCACAAATTACTAAACCAGAATAATCCTTAGCAACAATCTATTCTCTTTTTTCTTTCCCACCCCAAACCCTCCCATATACTCCTCTACACTCACCTTCAAATTCATAGGCTTCCTGTTTCACTAAGTGTTATTGCATGAATATATGTATTTAAATAGATTGAGCAAATAATTAGTGTGCTCTTCCCTGGAAAAAAACTATCTCTCCTGCTTCCAACTTTCCTCAGTTGCCTATAGTTCTTTACATGGAGTTGAGGCTTTGTGTTTTTTTTTTTTCATCAACTTTGGTGTATTCTAGTGTGTCATCCTGTTTTTCAGCTCATGTTTGGACAGTCATGTTGGGGGAATTTATTGGTGTAGCTTCTGTCAATACTAGGAGACACAGTCTCGTGGTATACTCCACGACCCTCTGGCTCTTACATTCTCCCCACTCCTTCTTCTGCAATGTTACCTGAGCGTTAGGTATGGGAGTCATTTTTAGATGTATTTTGATTGGCTGTGATTTTCTGTAGTGCTGTTTCAAAAAGAAGTTTCTGTAATGAAAGGTGAAAACACTTATCTGTGAGTATAAGGGCAAATTTTTATAGATTGTTGTTAAGGATTATGCTGGTTTAGTAAATGTGTGGTTGCTGATTCTCCTCCAACAACCATGACTTCACTAGCACTGAGTAGTTAGCTAGGTTTCCAGTATCATCCATGGCTTTCTTCATGTTGTGTGGGTCTTAAATTTGATAGAAGGGTATTTCCTTATGGCCAAGGTATGTGCCATAACTGCACCCATAGGGATATTATACCATATTTGTTGATGATATGGTTCATAGTCTTTATAAGTGGCCAATGTTGTTTACCTCCCTTCTTTGGAAGCTTGCCTTTTGGTACCATAAAAACTGGCCCTCTGGGAAAAAGCATTTAGGCCAGCTCCACTGCAAGGGTCTCCTTGCCGTGATTCTAAAATGAAATAAAGACTTGACTTTCCGTGGTGTAGGTGGGTCTTCTTTCTATATGTTGCTTTCATTGGTTAATTAGTAAAGAAACTTCTTGGCCTGATAGTTCAGAACATAGGTGGGTGGAGTAGACAGAACAGAATGCTGGGAGGAAGAAGGCAGTGAGGCAGACGCCATAGCTCTCCTCTCTGAGATGGATGCAGGTTAGAATCTTCCCAGTAAGCCACCACTTGGTGATGGTACACAGATTATTAGATATGGGTTAATCAAAATGTGAGAGTTAGCCAGTAAGAGACTGGAGATAATGGGCCAGGCGGTGTTTAAATGAATACAGTTTCCGTGTTATTATTTCCAGGGCGAAGCTAGCTGTGCAGGAGCCGGGAGGGATGAAAAGCAGGCCTGCCTGCAGCTCCTTCTACGTTTCCATTTATTATGGGTAACCAAAGGGGACTGCAGTAGACTATGTTTTCAAGTTTCTAATCAACAACTCAAAATAAGACTTTTCATATTTGATATTGTGTTTTTGTTAGGTTGTTTTTCTTGGATAGAATACCATCATCAAAGTAACCTATTATATATATATATATATATATATATATATATATATATATATGCATATTTATACATTAAATTAAGTACATTAAAGGTATTTGGGGTAAATAGTTAATAGTATGACTCCTCATGGCTTTTTCAACGTCCTTATTGTTATTTTATCCACAACCCTCCTTCTTTTGTATGTACCTGCCCCCTACCCTAAAAAGCCCATCAATTTTTAATAACTTTAATTAATCATCCGTAGAAATGCATTGTGTTACACATATGTATTTTGTATGTACAGTTTGGCAAATATATACGAGAGGTTTTGGCTTAGCAAAAAAAAAACATCTAAAAATTTGTAATATGCATAAAGATTGCTAGCAGGGAGAAGATAGTTCAAAGGGAAGAATGGCAGTTACAGCTCTTGTCGGCTTATACCTCCTGCAGATCCATGTTCATGGGTCCTCATTTTTCTTTTCTACTATAGTCAATATAAATAAATAAAAAATAAATAATAAGATATTGTAAACTTCTTTTTTCAATTGGTTTTACATTTTTGTTTCTTTTCCTTTTTTAAAAAAATGTTGGTACTGTTTGATTACACCTTCAAGGGCACTTGCAATTTGGAAATTCAAGAACTCTGTACTATTTTCAGCATATAGATCTTTAGGTTGGTTATTACAGGAGATGTAGTAGATGTGATTGATTATACTGTCTTTGGAAAATGTAATGTAGAACAATCTGATAAAACTGCTACAAGATGTGAATGTTGTTTTAAGGGTGGACATTGGATCTTGTGTGTAGAAAAGGACAGTAGCTGTACCTCTTAGACATCTTTCAGTTTATCCATAAGATGTATGAACTAAGAAATATATGCTTTAAAATCAATTTACATGTTGAAAAAACAAAAAGTCACATTGAAATGTTTGATTAGAATTTTTTCTGAACTGCAAGTCTATCACTAGAACATAGAAGAGTTAATCCACAACTCGTGATAGATACTAAAGAATATTTTTTGTGTTATATCTATTATTGATATTTCTTAGACTGTTCTTCATTAGATAGACAATCAAGAGACCATCATGGGCAGGGCAGTGGTGGTGAACACCTTTAATCTCAGCACTCTGGAGGCAGAGGCAGAAAGATATCTGTGAGTTTGAGGCCGGACTGGTCTATAGAATTCCAAGACAGCCATAATGAAACCCTGTCTTGAAAAAAAAACAATAAAAATATATATATGAAAACAAATCTATATATTTTAATAGAGCATTCTTTTCAGGAACATTGTTTCTGAACACAAGAAAGGGAAATGAATATCAAAGAGCTCATCAAGGCTGAGGATATGCCCGTTGACAGAGTAATAATAATAATAATAATAATAATAATAATAATAGTGGGGGGCTGGAGAGATGGCTCAGAGGTTAAAAGCACTGGCTGTTCTTCCAGAGGTTCTGAGTTCAATTCCCAGCAACCACATGGTGGCTCACAACCATCTGTATTGAGATCTGGCGTCCTTCTCTGGCACATGGGCATACATGGAGGGAGAATGTTATATACATAATAAATAAATCTAAAATCATCATCATCATCATCATCATCATCATCATCATCATCCAAGATGTACTGGGTTCCCGCCCCAGTACTGAATTAAATCAGGCTTGGTGGTATACAGCTGTTACCATGACACTTAGGAGGCAAGACAAAAGAATCAGAAGTTTGAAGACATACTTAACTGAATATAGAATTTGAGACCCACCTACAGTTCATGAGACCTGCCAAAAATCACAGGTGCTATTCAAAGAACTTGTTGATGAGTTTAGCAGTGTTCTGTTATATGGAATGTCTATCTTAAGTGCACAAAACTACATATGTAAATAATTACTCATGCAATGCCATAGGAATATGCTTTGTGGGTAAATTTTCCTATGGATATCATTTTATAAACATGAAATTCACAAGGTTATCAATAAAATGTGGATGTGGTTTGTTACCATTAGGAAAAAACCCTGCAGATCAGCCTACCATTGTTGCATGTTACTTTACCAAATATTCCCAAATCTATCCTCCCATCTGGGAAATATCTGTGTCACATATATAAGGGCAGATAATAAAGTTGATGGGGATTTCAAATATTATACACCATTTTTCCATGCTCTGTAGAATTGTTTTCAAATTTTATATTCACTTTAGCTATTTCTGTATTAGACATAACTAAATCAACTAGTAGATTGTATTTAGTAAAGCAACTCTATCCCCATTGGTCAGCAAATATTCAAACACTCAGAAATAATCTATGATTACTTAAATGTTCTCTACTTTATCAACTTGATTCACAGAGAAATCTTTTATGGGAGGTTAGAGAGATGGCTCAGCAAAGCAAAACACTAACCACTCTTACAGAAGACCCGGGGTTGATTCCTAGCTCCCTGATGGTTCACAACCACCTGTAACTCCAGTTCCAGGGGTTCTAATATCCTCTACTGGCCTCCGTAGACACCAGGCACAAACAGTGTGCACAAAGGTACATGTTGACAAAACAGTCATCCCTGTAAAATAATAAGATTAAAATGAATAAAACAAATAAAACAAAAACTCTTTTAAATTATATTGCTCTATTTTCTGGATTGTGTCACCAACAAAGTACAAAGTGTGAGTGACTTGCCAGGCTGTCTACAGGTAGTGATAAAGGTAAATCAGAAACCAGACGTGTTAATTTGAGTTTCAAATTAGTAGTTACTACCTAGACAAATTATCTTCACAAGAGATGAACCCATGGTCTGCATCACTAAACATAGTATGGGGTTATAATGTAGAATTTAAATGCAGAGAGAGGAAAGAAGAGAGACTTTTCTACAAGTGATAAACATTCAACTGATATAGAAATACTTCAGGGGTGGAAAGAAACAGTGCTACATAGAGAGCTTTCATTTTGAAAATTCATTTTCTCTTCCAGTGCAATGAATCTCTGGTTTATTACTCCATCTCTGCAGTAAATTCATGGATGATGGATCCATAATGAGAGATAAAAAGAAATTAGGTTAATAACAATGTCTCTCACTAACCTAATGTTCTCTACATCTCAAAATATTTTCTATCATAAATGAAAGAAATAAAATACTTTAGCAAAGTTGCCAATATAGATTTTTAGTGTTTCAACCCAACCTCCAATTAAATGACATAATTTTGTTCAACTGAATGTATTCTAAATACCACACACTCATATCCATGTATGCATGTGCACTGAAAGGGCACTGACAATTCTATTCATGCAATCAAATAGAAGCTATTTAAACTTATGGTGTAGCTGCATGCATACATGGAAACATCCAGTACCTTTAAGTTATAAGTAAGGAGACCAAGGCATTTACGAAAGTAGGCTTGGTACTTCAACAGTCAGTGAAGGCAGAATGAGAGACAAATAATTACTTTGAGCAGTGATACCAGGGATAACCAAATCTTCTGACTCTGAATATGTGACTCTGTCAGAGACAGACAGGCATCACAGTGACATGGGTCACAAGACTGAATATTGCTTCTTCTCAGCTTTTTAAAAATAAGTCATATCCTCAAGATAGTAAATGTTTTTATTTCTTTTTTCCCCATGGTTTATGTGGAAGCTTTTACTCTTATTGAATCACAGAATACGGTACTCAATATGGTACTTTGAACTCCTTGGAAAAAAAGTGCTATTTAATTGGGAAATGTTATTAGTCTACAGCCATTGCCATGTGCACTAGCACAATTTTACAGCTAATACATCTCAATATTACTGGTGTTGACATCCTTCACTTCTTTCCCCCTCAATTGGCTCAACAGCAGATTCGTAAGTATTGGAGACTGGTTATTGGAAATTGGATTTAGAGCTTCTTGCTTCAAGGTCTTTACTGTCTAACACATAGCTATATTACCCCATGTTGAATGGTGTTTTAGTAGCATCAATACAAACTTCACAGGGGTCACAATCCGGCAACATTATCCACCAGATTTACTTGTGAGAAAAGATCAATTTGCAGAGATGTAACTCTACCCAGTTTTAATGATTAGACCATCTCTACCTGCAAATATAATTTATTTCACTAATTGTATTCCACTTCCTTTCTTGGTAAAAGAGACATTTAACATTAAATTGCTTCCTCTGTACTTTTTAGGGCAATAGCGTATGATCTATTCTGTTAGCTTCCCACCGACTGTGGCTGGCAATGCTGACAAGTAATTGCAAAAGCGTTTGTCCTTTCTCAGAGGTAGACATTCATTCCTGGTTTTTCATCTCTTGATGAGAAAAGCAGTAATGTGTATAAAATTCATTAGGCATTCTTCAAGCTTTAACTATCTGGTTGCACAGTTACTTTCCACATTAAGGACTTTTAACTTCCTTTCACTGTCTTTCTCTCCATCTTCCTATTTCCCCATTTTTTGACCACACAGGTATTGTCTATTTAGTTGACTTATACAGTGACATTTATAGTACTTCAGCATTCATTCTCACTAGATTTCTTCACTGAGGTATTGAGGAAACAAGAATAAAGCAGTTGGATTTCTGTGAATCCAAGGCCAGGTGTTTTACACAGTCACTTACTTTCCAGCATAGCTATATAACCAAACAAACAAACAAAACAGAAGATAGTACTAAATTTTCAATGACCAAAGGAGCAAAAGAGACAAATAGCTTTTACAGGTCTGGAAGCACAGCTGTTCTTAAGAAATGATTGTTATTGTCAAGGTTATTTTTCCTTACTATAGAAAGGAGAAAGAAGTAGGAATATGGGAGAAATTATGAATCACCAGATATCAGTGCACTCAAGAAGTTGTGAGCTATTCTCTATAGATAACTGTGACTGAACTTTGTCAACTTGAGTAGATTAGTCTCACCTAGGAAACAAGGAGACATACCTGTTGGTATCTGTAAGTGTGTTTCAAAATGAGCTTAACAGAAGAGGGAAGTTTCTCTCTAAATATGGATGGTGCCCTCCATTGGACTTGTGACCTACACTGAGTAAAAAAGGTGAGAGAGAGGAAGCAAGGAATAGATGATGATAGGTAGATAGATAGATAGGTAGATAGGTAGATAGATAGATAGATAGATAGATAGATAGATAGATAGATAGATAGATAGATAGATAGATAGATAATAGATGATAGATAGTTGAACTGAGACCCAGAACCCATCTGCTTCTACTTCTTGCCTGAAGATCCAATGTAAACATAATCCTGCCATAATGCCTTCTGCACCATGATGGATTTTATCCTCTCAAACCAAAACACAACATTCTTTCATTATTTGCTTTGGTCAGATATTGTTTCACAGCAATGAGAAAAGTAACTAATGCCTATCAGGAAAAGGAGAAAGAAGGGACCAAAAAGTCTTGTCAAAAATATAATACAGCAGGTATCACCATGAATCAGTCCTTAAAGGGCCTTGAGAAAAGCTAATTCACTTGTGTGCAAGATGAACTTTATCCCCTACTGTGTGAAGGGACCTGTGTCAATGTAAGCAATAAACTTGAAAGACAAATTATGCATCATTAAAGAACACTTGTGAAGAATATCTATGTTTTAATAGAGTGGAAGATTTCATATATAAAACCTGAAACACATAAACCAAAGTAGGAGATAATAATAAATTTCATTGAAATAGTAATTTTCTTCTTAATTAAATTATTACTGATAAGGAGGACTTTAAACTTAGGATAACTTATCCAAAGTGCTGAACAATGCTTATTCAAATGGATGACTTCTGATTTCTGTCCAGTTACCTTGAAATGTGAAGTGGGAATTTAGCAGAATTGGTGTCATGTTTCATAAAACACCATACTTACATTTCATTGCCTTGACCTCAAACAGATATGTAGTCCATGCCTGAATCTGTTCCTTACTATGTGAAGGCTTGACCAACTCACTTCACCAACTCGGCTTCAAGATGAAAGTCCCCTGACATCTCTGCTATTGTACTATGGAGTTTCACATTTACACGCCACCACGTGTTCCCAGGTAACACTGCACCACTGTCCCATACTCTTAGCTCTGGACAAACTCTTATTCTGTCTCCTGTCATTCACTTTCTCTTGTTCTTCCTCCTTTATTCTCTCTTTGCTCTGTAGAACATAGTACTAGGAGACTGGGAAGTACAAATGTGGTAGAGATTTTTCTCTTAGAACTTGCCTAAGATTTTGGACCTCAACCTCTAAAATTAGGCAATCATGACAAAACAACCAAAATGTCTTGGTGATTTGAATGAGAGTGTCTTTCACTGGCTAATATATTTGAATGCCTGGTTTCCAGTTGATAGGCAGTTAGAGAGGATTAAGAATGTAGCCTTAATAAAATATATGTGGTCTTTCTTGAAGGAATTGGCTTTGAGGTTACAAAAGCCTTCACCAAGTCCCCCAGTATCTCTCTTTGCCCCTCCGTCCCTTCGTCTCCCCTCTCTGTTTGCCTCATCATCTTTCTATTTGCTGTTTGTGGATAAGATGTAAGCTGTCAATTACTTCTCTAATACCATGCCTCCCCATGTGTTACCATGTTCCCCACCATGCTGGTCACCCTCTGAAATTCTAGGTAAGTCCCAAGTAAATGCTTAATTTTATGAATTGCTTTGGCCATGGTGCTCTTCACAGGAATATAACAGTACTAAGACAACCGATGACCTTGTAAGATAATATAGAACAGATATTCGGAGTAAGTATGAGTTTTGTAGATTGTGAACCTCAAGCTGGCAATGCAACTATAACATTTAATATCAAAATTAAATTGTTACTAAAAGTAATTATTGCCAAGTTGAATTAAACTGGATAATTCAAGTGTAATAGAATTCTACTTGAGGTAAAATTTCATGGGTCATGGAAGGCTACTGCCTCCTCTTTCTCCTTTCGTTTCATGAAACAATAAGCTCCAAGGACACCAGGTAAAAGAGAATCCTTAGGTCTGTGAGAGGGTTCAGCAACTAAAGGAGCTTTCTGCCAAAGATACTAACTTGAAATTTTTTCCTGGGACTGACACTCTGGAAGGTTTGAATCCATCACACAAGACATAGCATGCCCCTCTCATTAATTTCCAAATAAATAAAAAATAAATGTAAAAAAAATTAAAGGGAATCATGTTCTAGCATTATCTTCCCAATATTGTTTTTTCTTATAATTAATATTGATAACCATTACATTATTATTAAAATTGTAATATGCTAATTCATGGTTGTTGGACATCTACTCTTTCTGTGTTCACTATAAGCGATTTAAATGTACTCATTCTAATTTTCACATCAGTGACAGGAGATGCTGAAGTTTTTCATCTTACTAATGAGGAAATTTAACTGCTTATGAGTCTCCACTCTGACATCTTACACACACACACACACACACACACAAACACACACACACACACACACACACACACACACACACACACACACACATATACATGGTGCATCCATGTTCCCGTATGCTTTTAGACACCACACCACATATACCTTTTACTGTTGGGCTTCCCACACCCTCTAGACTGCTCTAGGAAAGCTCAGGAAACTCTGGCTGTCTTTGATGTAGCACTGACCTAATAAAGCTGCATTTAGTGATTTCCTACTGTCCTTCTGGCCAAGTGTTTCTCTCCTTAAAGGGGCAGTATCAGAGGACAGACTATCATTGGTGCCAGTTCCTAATTTTAAACTGGTCTTTGATAATGACTTACTCCCATAGGTGACTCTGTCTTCAGAATCTCTTCAGAAGCAGAATATTGACTGGAAAAGGCATGGGCAGACACCACCTTTCATCTGCCTGATTGTTCTTTGAAACCCTGAGTGACTGGGTCTCCAGTTTATGAACACCCCCTTCACCATTTCTTAAAGACATAGAACTGAAAGTTCCAGCTGAGGATTCCTCTGTCCTTTTTCAATGTAGCCTTACTTCTTGAATGAGAACCAGAAGGCAGTAGATACAGTTATCAAATAATGACTTTGAATTGGTAATACATCGGAGAAAATAGAATTCACTGGACAAAATTTCACTGGAAATGTGAATTGGGAATGAGTTTTTTATAAAGGAGAGATTGTCAGTTACTTTAAGAAGCTCATAAGCAGATTTGAATCCACAGGGACAATGGAGAAAGTACGTGAATGAATCACTATTTTCTGTCATGACAATGACAGTTGGAGATTCTTATACTGCTTCCGGTGATAATAATTTCCATTTCGATGGTTCCACTTCCTAGATGCTTGAAGTATTTTACGACAGGATTTTGCCATCCATCCTTACATTTCAAAGAGAAGAGACACAAATAATCCCATCCTCATTTCCCAACTAGAAGAAATGTCTTCAGAAAACCTTGAATACATTTTGCTTTTTCCAAAGAATTTTTTAATAAGATGAGCTCAGTCACAACTATGAAGAAAAAGGAAGAAGTTTAAAATATGGTCACAAATAATTCTTTCAAAGTTCCCATTGTCTTCTAATAATCTATCTATTCTAAAAGAGAAAATTGAAGACTAAATGTAATATTTTATACATGTGTATTCCATGTAGCCATTGGCTAATATCAATTTAAGTATTTTAACATTTCATTTTTATATCATTTGCTGACTCCAACTGTTCATTCTTCCTGGAAATCATATATTCTTCTATGCTAATGTCTACATGTGACTGAACAGATACATTGCCAGATTAGTTTTTTATTATAAACAATCATTTTCCCTTATGTACTGAGTAGAAATATTCAAAACCATATAGTTTTGCATTTTGAGTCAACAAAATAGAATGCAAGACTGAAAACATCAAGGACAGAAAAACAAACTGAAAGAAAAAAAACACATGATTTCTCATTAGAGTATGAAAAGTCTTTTGAGAATTTTCAATGCCCATTCATAATAAAAGTCTGAGATAGGGCAGGGATACGAGGAGCATACCTAAACATAATGAAGGCAATATACAGCAAGACAACAGCCAAAGTCAAACTAAATGGAGAGAAACTCAAAGAGATCCCATTGAAATCAGGCACAAGACAAGGTTGTCTACTCTCTCCATATCTTTTCAAAGAAGTACCTGAAATTCTAGTTAGAACAATAAAACAACAGAAGGAGATCAAAGGAATACAAATCAGAAAAGAAGCTAAACTCTCACTATTTGCTGATGATATGATAGTATACATAAGCTACCTCAAAAATTCTACCAGGGAACTCCTACAACTCATAAACACCTTCAATAAGGTAGCAAGATACAAGATTAACTTTAGAAAATCAACAGCCATCCTTTATACAGATGATAAAAAGGAAAAGAAAGAAGCATCACCCTTCACAATAGCCACAAATGTTATAAAATATCTTGGAATAACTCTAACCAAACAAGTGAAAGACCTGTAGGACAAAAACTTTAGATCCTTGAAGAAAGAAAGTGAAGATGACATCAGAAAATGGAATGATCTTCCATGCTCTAGGGTAGGTAGAATTAACATAGTAAAAATGGCAATCCTACCAAAAGCAAACAGCAGATTCAATGAAATGACAGTCAAAACACCAGCAAAATTCTTCACAGACCATGAAAGAACAACACTCATATGGAAAAATAAAAAACCCAGGATAATCAAAAAAATGTGTACAGGAGTACAATAAAGAAAATTCTGGAGGCATCACAATTCAACTTCAAACTCTACAATATAGTTACAGTAATGCAAACAGCCTGGAATTGGTGTAAAAACAGACAGGAAGACCAATAAAATTAAATTGGAGACCTAGATAGCAATCCACACATGTATGAACACATGATTTTTGTCAAAGAAGCTAAAATTATACAATGGAAAAAAGAAGGCATCTTTAATAAATGGTGCAAGCATAACTGGATATCAACATGTAGAAGACTGAAAATAGATCCATATCTATCACCATGCAGAAAACTCAAATCCAAATGAATCAAAGACTTCAACATAAAACCAACTACACTGAACATTATAGAAGAGAAAGTGGGAAGTACACTTGACTGCATTGGCCCAGGAGACCACTTCTAAATATAACCACAGTAGCACAGACACTGAGAGCAAAAATTAATAAATGGGACCTCCTGAAACTGAGAAGCTTCTGTAAACAAAGGACATGGTACAAGACAAAACAGTGGTGTACAGAATGGGAAAAGATCTTCACCAACCCCACATCGGACAGAGGATTGATCTCCAAAATATATGAGGAACTCAAGAAACTTAACATTAAAAGAACAAATAAAATGGGGTGCATACTTAAACAGAGAATCTCAACAAATGATTTTCAAAGGCCTGAAAGACTTGAGGAAATACTCAACATCCGTAGCCATCAGAGAAATGCAAATCAGAACATCTCTGAGATTCCATCTTACACCTGTCAGAATGACTAAGAACAAAAACCCTAATGACAGCTTATGCTGGAGAGGATGGGGGGTAAAGGGAACACTCAACCATTGCTGGTGGGAGTACAAACTTGTACAGCTACTTTGGAAATCAGTATGGCAATTTCTCAGAAAATTAGGAAACAACCTTCTCAAGACTCAGCAATACCACTTTCAGGTATATATTTAAAGGATGTTCAATCATTCCACATGGACATGTGCTCAACTATGTTCATAGCAGCATTATTCATAAAAGCTTGAATCTGGAAACAACATAGACACCCCTCAACCTAAGAATGAATAAAGGAAATGTGGTACACTTATACAATGTAGTACTACACTACAATAAAAACAATGACATCTGGAAATTTGCAAGCAAATGGATGGTCTAGAAAATAATCATATTGAGTGAGGAAACCCAGACCCAGTAAGAAAAATACAATATGTACTCACTCATAAACTGGCTTTTTGACATCAAGCAAAGAAAAACCAGCCTATATACAGTTCACAACCCAAGAGAACCTAGAGTACAAATAGGACCCTAAGAGAGACATACATGGATCTAATCTACATGGGAAGTTGAAGAATACAAGATCTCCTGAGTACACTGGGAGTGTGGGTAACATGGGGGAGGGTAGAGGGGTAGAGGGAAGGAGGGGAGTGAAAAAAATGTATAGCTCAATAAAAACAATAAAAAAGAACGGGGAAACATCCTATAAAAATTAATTCCTTTTCTGGTTTAGAACACATTGCATTTTGTCTTGCCACTGTCTCCCAGTTATCATTTATTAAAAATATTCTCTTATCATTTTCACAGATAAAAATAAAAATGGACTAATTAGAAAAAGCCACTGATGCCCGCAACTTAGAAACAAATATCACACATGATAAAACTGTGGAATTTAGCCTACCAACCCTCTAACATTAAACTATTCAGATTATTCTCTTCTGTTTGGAAGGATCCTACATAATTGTTCAAGTCTTTAAATATGAAATAGGAGGATGGAGAGATGACTTAGCAGTTAAGAACTCGTACTGCTTTTGTAGAGGACACAGTTTCAGTTTTCACACCTATATGGCACCTTACAATTGCCTATAACCCTAGCTCCAAGTTATTTGACACTCTCTTCTGTCCTTTGTGGACACTACATAAATGTGATACACATATGTCTAGGTAGGGTCACACATACACTTATATATAAAAATACATAAATATTAAAAATAAGGTAAACATAAGAAGGAATGGGGGAGAAGTCATTCAGCAATGACGTAACTCAGCCTAGTCAAAGTCCTTGCTGTTAACCATTGCCTTTTAACAATGCAGGAATCCGTTAGAAACTGAGCAAGACAAGGAAAATACCCCACCTCACCCTCTGATCCTACAGAGAATAAAGTTTACCCTATGTGGTGTAGGAGTTCCTTCTGTTTGTGTGTTGCTCTCACTGGATAATGAATAAAGAAACTGCCTTGGCCTAGTTGATAGGACAGAACTTAGGTAGGTGGAGTAGACAGAACTGAATGCTGGGAAGAAGGACAGAGTGGCAGATGCCATGGATCTCCTACCTAAGATGGACGCTTGTTAGAATCTTGTTGGTAAGCCACAGTCGTGTGGCAATACACAGATTAAAGGAGATGGGTTAACTAATATGTAAGAGTTAGCCAATAAGAAATTAGAGCTAATGAGGCAGGCAGTGTTTAAATGAATACAGTTTCTGTGTGGTTATTTCTGGTGAAATCTTGCTAGGCAGCCGGGACAAACAAAGGACCACCCTCTTCATGCAACACCTATGAAACTATATTTGACTTCTGAACTTCAAAAATGTGAGATGTGTGTCTAGCTTCTCTCTCTCTCTCTCTCTCTCTCTCTCTCTCTCTCTCTCTCTCTCTCTCTTCTGTCTGTCTGTCTGTCTGTCTTTCTCTCTCTCTGTCTCTCTCTCTCCCTCCCTCCCTCTCCCTCTTCCTCCCTCTCTTTCCCTCTCTGTGTGTTAGAGTATAAATATATGTGGTTTATGTACATATGTTTTTACCAATGGTTTTCATGCATGTACATGAAAGACTAGAGGAAGAGATCTTAAGTTTTTCTCTATCATTCTTCTTATTGATTTTTATTCAGACTTGATATCTCACTGAACCTGAAGCTCACCCATTTGCCTAGGCTGGCTGGCCAGAAATCTTTGAGGTCTGCCTTTTCCCTCTTCCCGCAAGAATCCTAGTATGGTAGCCAAGTGTGTGCATATCGGGCTTTAACATGGCTGCAGGGAATTAGACACAACATTTTTACATTCACAGCAGCTACTGCCATCTCCACAGCCCCAAATATTGGTGTCTTAAGCAGTGTACTTGTATTAAATTTCTCTAGAAATCATGGGTTTATTTTGAGTTTTCAGATCTTATCATTTATTCACATCTCAAATCTTAATCACAGGCAGGAGAATTATTGCCCATGAAATATTTTTTTAAAAAAAAGTTAAAATTGAGATCTTCACAATGATTATTTTGCTCTAACTCACTCTAACTCTAGCTTTATATATTCTCTCCTATATAACAAAAAGACCACAGTGTGAGCAAAAGACCTAGTGTTTAGGAGGTATCATGAGGAAATGTGGGAACTATATAATGATATAATGTCAATTATTCTAACACAGACTTTTTCTGTTCTTCCTTTAGGTGTATTGCTGTGAGCCATATGCATGTATCAGCTAGTTTATGCCTCAAAGAAATCCCTGGAGAAAGGTAATTTCTCTATATTTTAGAATTTATAATATAAATAACTGCAATGAGAGACTATAGCTTGTTCAGAGTCACATAGCTCAAAGGTCACAAATACAGATCTGCAAATCTAAAACACTATCAAACAAGCACCCTCATTTGTCATCAAAACTTTAATAGGAAGCTCCTGATTTGAACATTAATTAAAAAGCTTTATCAGTTCATGCAAACACCGTAACAGAACAAGAAAACATTGTAAGAAGCAGAACCAGCAAGGAGCGGGAGACGTGATTTGCTGTGATTGCTTACTGCGCACAGGCAGCTTTGGTGAAAACTGAACATGGGAGCTTCTGTGTATTACTACTGAGGGTTTCTGTGCTTCAGCAGAGGAAGATGGAATTCTGTTCATTAGCAGAAAGCACTGCATTTTCTGTTTTTGTGTGTTTGGTTTAAGGTTAAATAAATAAACAGTCAGAATTGCCATGCTGGTTGAGCTGGTCAGTGATTCTCCCAGCACTGTTCACTTTTCATGGATTCACTTTTTCGTTGATTCACTTTTTCATTCTCTGAGATTTTTTTGTGCTTCCATATAAATTGAAGATTGCTTTCTCTTCCTCTGAAGAATGACAGTAAGGTGCTGGCGGGGAGTGCATTGAAGGTAGAGATGCCTTCTGGTACAGTCACCATTTCACAATATTAATTCTTAAAGGGTGGTCATTCTATCTTCTAGTGTTTTCTACAATTTCTTTCATAAGTGCTTAAAGTTTTCATTGTAGGGGAAATACTTCAAGATTTCAACACAGGCAAAGTCTTCCTGAATAGAAGAACAGTTTCCAGGAATAAAGCAAACAACTAAGAAATGGGGCATCAAGAAATTGACAAAAACAAGCAACTAGAAACAAAAAACACTAAACATAGCTGTACAGCAAAGGTTTCAGGTGTCAAAGAGGACACCCGGAATGGGTGGGGAAAGAGGAAGACACAATCTGAGGGCAAATCAGGCTGACCACCAGCAGCATTTGATTGAGAAAAGATTACACCTTTGATATAATATTAAATGGGAGCAAGAGAGACTTGAGCAGGGATGTGGCTTGATAGCAGGGGTTAAGGAATCTAGCTTTGACAATAAGTACCAGATATATGTTAATGAAAGAACCATTAAGTTCCTCTTGAGAGAGATAAGAAGAATGGCTGTTTTAACATTTCTTTCTTCAAGTTACCAATGGAATTGAGACCCTTATTCAAATGCCTGATCTTGGCAAAATGACTTCTGGGGAGGTTTCTCAGTCTTCCTAGTGAGCCTGTTCCCCTGGTAACACTCTCAAAGGGAAGGTTCTGATGTCTTACTCTTTTCTCAGTATGCTGTACCATTCTGATTTCTTTGTATTTATTAACTGAACTCTTGACCTTTATGGCCTCAGGATCTGGTTCTCAATTGTAGGAATTTCATCCTTGGGATCAACTGTGTTTGGTAAATCTCTAACTTTTCTGTTCTTAGTGTAATTAGGAGGGTACATTGGAATTCTTGGTTCCACAGTGGCAGAGATTTTTTTTCCAAAGGATTATTTTGTTTAGAGAAGCTACCATTGCGCATATTTTAATCTTTTAACAAAGTGCATACAAATGTTCTGAAAAGAAAAGGCATTACTAGTGAGAATCATTAAAAATAAAAGTCAAAAGGAGAAGTGTCGTCTGCAATGTCGAAATGCTGGAACTTTGACAAGCAGCAATGGTCACCATGTGGTCCAGGAAAACTTGTGTCATTTTTAATATTGATGGGTGTTGGAGGTATGCAACTGGAGGGGACAACAGGAGGTGGTAATGGGGTCCAGGTGAGGGAAAAGTTTGGTCAGTAAAGCTTACTTGCAACTGTTGCTGCATATGCATGATGACAGAGGGTCAGTGCGGGATGAGTGGGAGTAGAGGTCAAAGAAACGCAGCAGGCTGCAGAGGACAGGAAGAAGAGAAGGTTTCACTGAAGATTTGCTCCATTGTGACACAAATAATGATATCAATTCATCCGTCCGCATCCAAGGTAGTCTGAAACCTTCTGGTTTCAGAACCCTCTTTTGAAGCGAGCTACCCTGGATGCTCACACGTCTCCTATGAAGTGGTGTGGGGTATGATTTGTGTATGATGTATTCACATCTTTTTATTTGTCATTGGTCATCACAAATTTATTAGAGTACTGAATATAATGCAAATTCTCTTTGTCACCCTGTGTTGTTCAGGAAGCGATGACAAGAAGTCTGTACAATTGAATCCTATTGATTTAAGTATTTTCTATCTGAGGTTAGCTGAGTCCATAGAGGCAAATTCCACAGACATTGATGATCAGTTGTATATCTGAAGTATTTAGTATCATAAATAACTAGCGCCAGGGTTGTGATTGATTGACAGTTAGATGTTTCTGGAAAATGTTTAAATAAAACTTTCAATATGAAGCTACCAATAGAATGTCAATAAATATTACAATATGATTATCCCACTAAAATATTTTCCAGGATTGGAACTGGCTCATTTGGTAATGTACTTTCCTTGCAAGAATGACATAAGTAGCAGAGATTACTGGCATTTCCTTCCAATGGTATCAGTTAGGAGACAGGTGGACTCGTAGGGCTCTCTGGTCAGCTAACCTAGCCTACATGGTGAGTTCCATGTTAGTGAAAGGCTTTGTTTCATATAAAAAGATGAGTGATTCTTGAAAAATAGCATCTAAAGCTGTCTTCTGGCCTGTGAACACACATGCATTTCTGCATTCCTACATATATCAGGACACACAATGATGGACACACACACACACACACAAACATGAGACACAGAGAGACAGAGAGAGAAAGAGAGTTCTAGGCTCATTTGGAGGTGCACATCTATAATTCCAGAACCCAAAAGGTGAAAACAGTAAGATCCCAAATCATAGGATGGCTATATAATGAGACCATGTCTCAAAATCATTAACTTTTCCTGTTCTTTCTCTGTTTCCTAGATAGTCTACTAGCAATTCATAACTCCAGCTTTCCCATTGTCTTTGTACAGCCAATTTTCCAACTTGAGTTGGAACAGCTACTCTAGCTTACTTAGTGGGTTCTAGATTAGTGAAAGAACACACACACACACATATATATATATATATACATATGTGCATATGTATATATATATATATATATATATATATATATATATATGAGCCGTTCATAAACAATGACACCCCTGCTATTGCTGTGTTTCTTGATAGAAATGTGTGCCTTTCAGAGCAGTAGCAGCCCTGTCAAGCAACACATGCAATATGACATCCATCAGGGACTCAACTCATCACCACCCTCATTGATCCTCTTAGGATCTGAGGAGGCTGTACTCCATTACCACAACGCCTCTTCTGTTTACTATAGGTGAATCAGGCTCACAGGCTGCTGTTCTGTTCTTCTGCTGGATCCCAACCAATAAACCTCTCTGAGACTTTGGTGCTTTGTTTTATGTGTTTTATTCAAACATATAAATAAGAATAGTTTCTGCCAACTGAGTTTATTCTCTCTGCCCTGCTGGCGCCAGCTTCCTCATTACTCAATTCCGACCCCTTAGCAGGATATCCACAGTGCTGACTGCCAATCTTCCTTCAGTTGACTTCTCCATCCCAACTACTTTAAAAATTCATTACACTTGAAAGTCGCAATGCATGTGCAAATCCCCGTTTTTGCTAGACTCTCTCACCACGGCTAAAAATTGTTGCAACAATTCCATTTAATCATCACAGGAAAGTTCTCACTAAGTGCACTGTGATCTCGTTAAGTACAGCTTTGCTGCTTGTCTTTAACCACAGTGATAGTTTTATGAAGCTTGTCGAATGCCAACAGTTCTCATTTAGACCAGAGAAACTTACGAATAGGTGTTTGGAAGTTTGAATGTTTGTCTCCAGTTGGTTTACTATATCTTATCTATTCTTCCTCTGAATCTTGCAGAGTTCTGCCCTGGTGCCTATAATTCCTTATGTTGTTTATATCCTCACCTCTAATCCTCAGAATGAGTTAATCATCTCTGAATGTGCCATGGTCTGGTCCATGCATTCCAGATTCAGAGAAAGCTGTGCTCATGTCCAGTATAAATTACATCCCCAGATAGGGTTGACAAACACCTTGAAACCTCCCTTCTCTTTTCATTAAACCATTATATTGATGATACTGCACACTAACACTTCTTAGCAGTCTTGCAAATCTAAAGTGAATATTTCATAAACTGAAGGACTGTAGAGAGGCAGACAAATTTTCTCTTCTTAGCTTGGCTTCCCTTGCCAGTAAATTTTAAATATTCATCCTGCCCATCACTACCAGACATAATACAGTCTGTACTCCTGGTATTGAAAAAACTATTTTCAGAACAGCACATAACACACCAACAGATAGTAACTGCTGCCTAGAGTGTCCTTCTTGATCAGGAGAAAAATGATAAAAATAGTTCCTGCGTGCGAGAACAGTGATCCACACCTCTGTCAGGCCGTTTCGCAAAGCCCACTGGGAAATTAGACCTCATCAGTGTCAAGCATCAATTCCCAATCACACAACAAAGTGGCAGAAGTTGCTGGAGTGACACGCTCAGCTGCTGAGGCCAGGACTCTTGTCACAAAGAAACGAGGCAGGAGAATTATCCCGAGACTTAAGTCTGTATAGACAGGCACCTTATATCATCTAGGACCTCAAGTTTCACATTGTTAGAACTCCCTCAGGACTGTCCCCAGCTACTGTCACATCAGTTCCTATAGTTTACATTACTTTTTACAGAGTAAACAGGGTCTGAACTTGAAGTCTAAGGAAGGAGTAGGGCCTCCACCCAGTCACACTAGGAAAGTCTTGACAGCTTTAGGCAGCATAAAAAGCCTGGAGCTGTTGTCCCCTTGGGCCCCCCTCAAAAATGACACGTGTACTTCATGAAGATATCCTAGCAGGTAGCATTTAAAAATAAATAAGTAAGGTTTACTGCAGAGCACTGTCAGATAGGAAGAGTGGCATGGTCTCACTCTCTGGGGACTCTGCTAACCTGCTGTGTCTGCCGGAAGGAGGACGGACTGGCGGATGAAAGTGGGTGGCTGTCACTGCCTGCAGCGAAGCGATGGCTGAACATCAGACTTCAGTTCAGATGAACTCAGTGTGAGGATCTGTTGCTTGGGAGGGGCCATGGAGGAGGAAGTAAACTAGCATAGTTACAATGCACTTCACCATGGCAACCTGACTCTGGGGTGGTACTGTGTTTTCATAAAGGCAAGAAGGAAAAAATAGGAATTTGGGTCAGAGCTGTGCATAAGATAGACTCTCCATAAATGCTAGCATGGGATAAATTCCAGTCTACTGTAATGTTACTGCATAAGACAAACAAAGAAGTCTGCCAAGGGGTGTGTGCTTAGAAATAAGAATAAAAAAAAAAGTTCAGATTAAGATCAAATCCAGTCAAGTACCAACTTGAAATTCAGGCCAGTGTTGAGTATTGCTGTGAGTTTAAAGCTAGCCTGGGCTACATGGTGAACTCAAAGGTAACCTAGACAACATAGTAAGTTTGAGGCAGCATGAACTAGATAGTGAGACACTACCTCAAAATATGTATTTATTTATCTCTCTGTCATTTGCATCATACATATGTAATTTGACATATTTACTATAATAATATCTATGAAATTGATCATTATAAGAAATTGAATAAAAATGTTTGTACATTCAGCCACACACCAGCATATTGAAGATAGAAATATCTGTACCATACTATGTGCTATACATTTTAGTTTTGAGTAATTTCTATTATACATTAAGCATGCATTTTGTGAGACTGAAGCAAAAATACAACTTAACCTTAAGACACAATACAGTTCCTTTGAGAGTGTACCCTGAGATGATCCTCATTCTGATAATAAAATGCTGATTGATGTACTATGTGATATTATAAATGTAGATTAGTAAGAATTCTTTTAAATATTTAGACAAATGCAGTGAAAAGCCCCAGGGAAGACCCAGACTGACAGACTGGGGTAAGGTGACAATGGCCTCAGATATTCTGGAGCTTTTCAGTATCATTGTCCTCAGTAATCTTCAAAGAAGGGACATGCCATTGTCTTTCTTCCTTAGATCTTGCACTTTGCACTTTGGGGAAGTAGGTGGCTTTAAAAGATTTACAATTGGAGCTGGACCAGCAAAGAAAAGAAATCTCAATCTCTTTCACTTTCTGCACACATATTCATGTACCTACTCATAGAGCCATTACTCTTGTCATTTGAAAGAAAAAGACAAGTAGCCATGTATTTCTTGTATTGTGAAAACTCTCTCTTCATGATGTAATTTTAAAAGTCCAACACAAGAACTAGAAAGCAATCCTCCATTGTAAGTCATAATCATGAGCCTATAGATAAGTAGGTAAAGGGCAGCTCTGTGTGTGTATGTGTGTGTGTGTGTGTGTGTGTGTGTGTGTATGTGTGTGTGCGTTCCTGTGTCTATATAAAACTATACGTCTCCTTGGTTGTTGATGTTAGCTTAAATATTATTTATTTATACACTGTTCACAGATTTTCTATACTTATGAAAACTGAATTCATAAATAAGTATTATTTTTTTATTCTCAATTAAAGCAAGAAATATTACTTAGGTCAGTAGATCTTTAAAATAAGAAAGGAAAAAATTGACTTTACATTGCCCAAGTTAAAAATAGCTTCCCAATTCACAATTCAGAAAACACATGAACATATTGAATCATTGGAATGAGACCAGGTCTCACAGCACAGACCATTACCTGGTGAAAATTTGTGTGTCTGAAACATTAAAAGCTAATAACTGACCATCAGTAGTACTTTAGATCAGAAAAATAATCAACAAGAAATATTTATTTACACTGCCCCAGTGAGGGATGAATTCCTTAGTCATAGATTTGACATCTTCTTTGTCTGTCAAGACTAACAGCTTCGTGGCCTCTGTGTTGATTTTTACAATAGAAATTATAACGACTGTTTGAGCCCCCATGCAGTCTTATTTAGCAGCTAGTTACGGAGACCATATACAACCAGTGTTTGTGGTCATTCTTGCACCAGACAGCAGTTATACTGAAGAGCATAGTGTTTGAATACACAGACTCATATCTTCAGCCCTGGAATTCCACCCTTTTAATGACAAGCACTATGTTCTGAAAAACTCTGCTTTTACCAGTTATAAACATCTAGTGAAAAAATACACAGTATGTGATTTATAACTTTTCTTGACACTTTACACTTTGGCATTTCATTTGTAATACCACAGCGCTTATAACCCACTTGTAGGGTTGGATGGACATGTTTTAATGTTTCAAAGTTCAGTTTAGATGTGATTTTATTATTACTACTAATTTTTGTTATTATAAAAGGAGGAGAAAGACGATAAAAGTGGTTTCATCTGTGCCTGGAATCTCAAAGGATGAAAAGTGATAAGAATTAAACATAGACTAGGAGGAAAAACAACACACAAGACTCAAGGTAAGTGGCAGGGCACTACAAGATTAAGGCCATTCATCTTATTCCAGAGAGAAAAAGAATGGAGACAAATTTCTAATTCACCTTAACTGTGAGGGAAGAAAATGTCTGACATACACAGATCTCGGCAAGTTAAAGGCAAAAATTAATGATCAGTGTAGTCAAGAGGAGGTTAGAAATGGCACCGTCCTAAGATGGAGATTCTAGGCTTGCTGTAGCCTAAGGAAAGGGACTCCCTGCCATCATTTATTTTTGAAAACCTTTGGAATCTTCTCATTAGATATTTTATTATGATCTATAGGCTTCTTATATAGTTTAATTGGATAGATTGCATAGATGCAACATAATAGCATTTCTTTGGAAAATTTATTTAAGCAAACTGCATTTTTGAACCTGAAAAATTCTTAGGATAGTTTCTCAATATCCATTTATCTATAAAACCCATGTTGTAAGTTTTGAATGAGGTTTCCTCAATATTCTTGAACATTTGATTATCTGCTCCCTGGTTGGTAGCACTGTTTGGACAGTTTAGGAGTCGTACCTCTTCTGGAGGAAGATTGTCACTCTTGGTGGGTTGGGTTAGTGACTTTAAAGACTACTTCCATTAGTAATCTGTCGTCCTGTTTGTGATTTGAGATTCGAATTCTGCTCTCTTATTGCTACCAAGCTTGCTATCTGCCTCCTGCTCCCCCAGTTCTCTACCAGTATAGACTCATCCCTTTGAAACCACCGCTCATGTAAACTCTTTATTAAACATGTTGTCATGGTCATGGTGTTTTATATCAGCAACAGTAAGCCAATGAAAGAAGACAACACATTTCTGTATAATGATTCTCACAGTGCCATGTAAGGTATTTTAAACCTCTCTGATACATTTGCTGTTTGTCATACTCATATTTAATACCCGATTTTGCATAGGACGCATGAGCCTGTCATACAAGTCCTTGGGTACCATCAGAATTTCTATGTGATATCTCTGGATCATACTTGGTCATCTGTGACAACTTTAAAGTTGCTTTTTAAGAAATTTCTGGACAATCAATAACAAGGAAGTTTATTCAAAATCTTTGTGATGACTTATGTTGAAAGAGTGGTTATAAATGTCATATTAAGAGGTGAATGACTTAAGATCCTGGTATCACACTTTGTGATACATGAGGACCAGCCCCCTTATTGCTTTCCAATGTTCTCATGACTTTCTAACTGAAAAATAATAATGCTTAGAGACAACATTTCTTTATCATTTAGTGGCAGAGCTGATTGATGTGAAATAATTGTATTTCATTCCCTGATTGGTATTTAAATGTTCAGAGACCAGAGTGATAAAGAACAAGTAGAAGTACAGTAAGACTGTGTGGAGAGCCTGAGTGAGGGAGAGAATGGGGAGTGTGGAGTAGTGCAGTGTTCAGTCAACACTGTAGGTTAAGTCTTAGATGTCCTCCTGATGTGGGAGTGTCATATATCAATCTGTTGATTTCATTGGTTAAGCAATAAAGAAACTGCTTGGCCCTGATGGGTTAAAATATAGGTGGGAGGAGTAAACAGAACAGAAGCTGGGAGGAAGAGGAAGTGAGCTCAGAGAGACGCCATGTTCCCCTCTCCCGGAACGCGAGAGTTCTGCTCTCTGAGGCACATGCGATGAAGCTCTGACCCAGGATGGACGTAGGCTAGAATCTTTCTCTGTAAGACTGATGCTACACAGATTATTAGAAATGAGCTAGTCCAGGTACAAGAGTTAGCCGAGAAGAGGATGGATATAATGGGCCAAGCAGTGTTTAAATAAATACAATTTGTGTGTTGTTATTTCGGGGCATAAGCTAGCCGGGCGGCTGGGGTGCCGGGGACTTAGCCCCGCTGCTCCAATTACAACATCCTCCTAAAACAAAGACAGGATAAAGCTATCTGGGAGGAGGTTTGGTTGTCACTGATAGACTATCAGATACAGATAGCAAGGGAAAAGCTTTCCCGTGGCATGGCATTTATCTAAGGGGTATGGATTTGGACTATGAGTGGAGACACAGAAAATGTAACTATTTTTTTCACCTTAAAATAAGTGTCTCTTTAGAGAAGAACAATTTTGTGTTAAGATGGAGACCAGTGCCTCTAAAATACAAACACTGAGGTCAATATTACAGAAAATGATCATTGTCCTGTGTGTCTCTGTCTCTGCCTTCTATTCTTGTTATCAACCATGCTGACCATTCTTCCTCTCTACTCTATGCACTGTTTGTGGCAGTGGCAGCCTCTGTCCATCTGCTGCCTGAAAGGACCGTTCATGTTAGTAGTGTCCTGCTCTCTCTGTCTGATCCAGACTGTCGACCATAGGCACATCCTAATGGAATTGGTTACTGTTGTGCTTTACCATGTTTATCTGGCTGCTCATCAATTGCACCACAGTATTTCAGATTCATTTATTCTGTTCAATGAAGAGAAAGGGTGTCTGTTTCTCTTGTTTAGATCCTCAGTGAATATGATTTGTGATTTGACACAGTATTTACAGAAATGAGTAGTTTATCAATCCCCTAATGATTAAGATGTTCATATACATTCAACTACTGAAGTTAAAGGACAAATAAAATATGAGTCATGTCAGTCACAAAAATAATTCAGAGCAAAGTTTCCTTAACAAAGCATCTAAGTCTTTTAGACCGAGAGCATGCTTTCCTTACCAGGTTAGTACCTTCAATGCCTTTAATTGTGATGTTATGGTATATTTGTTTTTTTTTTTATTTCTTCTTCTGGATTTTAAAGTTCTTTAAAGCCAGGTGATGGTGGCCCACACCTTTAATCCCAGCACTCGGGAGGCAGAGGCAGGCGGATCTCTGTGAGTTCGAGACCAGCCTGGTCTACAGAGCTAGTTCTAGGACAGGCTCCAAAGGCAAAGAAAAACCCTGTCTCGAAAAACCAAAAAAAAAGTTATTTAAATAAATATACATCTTGTTAACTATGAATATTTTACACCGTATTTTCTTTGTATGTTGATAATATTCACCACATCTCTCAACTCTTCCAAGATATACACCCCAATACCATATCAATAACAACTTCCCTTGCTGTTTTTTAACCCATAAAGTCAAAGTAGTTCTACCTGGGTGCATTAAGTAATATGGCCATTCAGTGGTGTAACAATAGCGCTCTAGCCATGGGTGGGACCACCTTCCCTCTCCATTCTGTCATGTTTTTCCGGCTTAAACTTGCCACATATGTTATCATAACTGCTTTGAGTTCATACACATAATTTTCCTGTTGTGTCTGTAAAATCACAGGGTTTTTTGTTTTGTTTTTGGGTTGTTTTTTAGTCTAAGTTTCGAAAAATGAAATCCTTGGGATGATATAGATGCAAGGAAATTCCCATGAAGTGTTTTAAAATGCTCTCAAATCACTGGCCTCTCACATTTCATTGATGGAGATGAGAGAATTTAATAAAAATCATTCATAATATAATATATAATGTTGCATTATAAAATTATAATGAACGAGACATCTACCTATAAAACTGCACTACAGCTTGCAAATACGATTTAGTATTTTGTGGCAAAATAAATAGACACTATTCAAATTATTCTTCAGAAAAAAAGTGGAATTGTCTAGCTAATTCTGTGAATACTCATTTCAATGTAAGTAGAAAGTTCACATTTGTTTTTCTGATTTCTCTTTTTATTTAAGGTTTTTCTAGCATCAAACAAACCCTTACAAAGTTAAATTATCAGAAACCAACTTTCACTATGGAAACTTGTGTGCAAACAGCTTGAATTTATGATTTAGGTGCAACTTTGAAAAAATCAAGTATGCAGCCTCAAGGAAAAAACCTTTAAGAATAAAAATTCCTGGGGAGGCATTCTTCCTGATGATGCATGTTAGAAGTGTTTGAAGTTTAGTTTTGTGAAACATTCACATGTTTTATAACCTCCAACTTCTTGTCTGAATCATGTTTCGAATATTACTTGAATCTGAAAAAGTCCCAAGGACAGCCTTTATTTTGGAACTTGTTTACTAAGTTTTTTTTTTTCTGAATCTAAAGAGTAGATACAAAATCTTTTCTTATCCTCTTCTCCTGTACTCTGATCCTGGAAGATATTCTCTTTTCTAATAGAAAGGAAGTACTACTTTAGATTTGGTAATATAACTCGTCTTACGATACTCTACACACATATGCTGATGCTCCTAGCAGCATAAAGGTTGCAAAGTGGGCTCAGATTTCAAATCAGATGCAAATGCATGACTGTTCATTGGATTCTGAGAAATGGAAAAACCAAGGAATTGCTGGGCACAATAATATGAACCTGGAGTTCTCACAGGATTTGTGTCTGGAAGGTGATATGCTTTCTAGTCCATTGGCTAGAAAATTTTATGCAGATATATCCATAAAGGGATGCATACAATTTGATTATACATCCCTGTAGTTTATTACTCATGTTGTATGAATATCTATTCACATTGGATGGTCCACCAGTGACAGACCACACAAATGATTGCATGTAAGTTTAGCTTGATGAAACAATGAGCTTAATGGAGTTATTTACAGGAGCATAGATGACATATGGGTGTCTACACAACACAAGAAAACAATCTCTTAGCCCCCAAAATTGTTAACTGTCTGTAAATGCTTAGGGGAAGGGCAGCCCCACGATCTCCTTCCTTCTATAGTAACAGAAAGTTAATGGACCCAGTCTTTTATAGGTTGTCTTCAGACAATCATGACTGTTGAGAGTTCAAGGGAACAATAACCTGTCATGCCCTAATGACGGAATCCCACAATAGTCTACTTCTTAAAAAAGATGAATAAACTTGCTTTTCATAAAGTGGGAGAGATAAGAAAACACAAGCAGAGTGTTCAATAAGTCATCAAGATGGGAGAGAGGATCAATTTTGCTATCAGTTCTACTGATCGTGCTACTGAAAAATAAGTTTTAAATCTTCAGCAACTATTAAATTAGTAGCAAGGCACTGGGAAGACAGCAGACCATTTTCTTTCAGAGGAAAATACATTTTTACACATTTTCATATAAGACAAGATTGCATCTGGGGATTTTGGAATAACAGGTGCATGCATCAAAGCTTTCAGACCTATAATTCAGAATTCTGAAAACTTAAGCAATTTTATATTAAAGTAAGAAAACATCTTATTCTAAAAACTATTGAGAGGTATTTCACTTTGGGAAATGGAATGAAAAGTTTAGAATGTATTATTTTTAAATAAAGATAGATTAAAGAAAAAATAAAAGATGCAATGCTTTTTTGCTTAAGCTTTTGAATGCCAAGATGATGGCTGAGTGACTGGGAAACTGATGCACAGCATCCTAGACTTGCTATGTACTTCCCTTCAAACTATAGACTGGATGCCATCTGCTTAACTGTTAGGCAAGTGGATAAAAAAAAACCTATAATATTCTCAGTCTAAATAGCACATAGAGAACTTTCTATTAAGGAATACAACACTTGCCACTTGTAGCTGCCCTGCTTGGAATCTCAAAGCATAGAAGACTGACACAAGTGGATTGCTACAGCTTCAAGACCAGTCTGTGCTGTGTACTTAGTTCAGGAAACACCCTGGGGTTAAAAGTGAAACACTGTCTCAAAAGATAGAAAAATGAATTATGCAAGGATACACATTTGTGTGTGTGTGTGTGTGTGTGTGTGTGTGTGTGTGTGTAGAGAAAGTAAGGGGTGGAAGAAGTAAGAGAGTAACATCTTATGAATAATAGGCTGAGAGGTTTATTAATATTTTAGCGATAGGCTTTTCAAATAACACAAAACATAGTTATATATCACTGGGTTTCCGAACAGAGATTGGAGGACGCAGTGTATAATTTGCCACATGCTTTACTGAAACCTGGCCACATTTCATTTCATTTTGAGAGAATTTAAGAACCAAAGAAGGATGACTTGTCCTTTGAAAGAGGTACAGGTAATCCAAGCAAACAACCAAACAAACCCAGAAAGACAAAAATTTTAAAAGAAAACAAAGATAACGCAAAACTCATAAAGTCCATTTTGCGTTGGCCAACTATTCCTTGGAATGTGGCCTGCCTGGAGTGTGGTTGAATATATTCAATGAAACTCTGTTAGAGAAAACTGGTATATATATATATATATTGGAAGCAGTTTCTTGATTATGTGTGGGAGCTTGTGTCTACTTCTCCTTTTTGGTGATGCGAATTTTGTCTGGTTTGAATTTGTGCAGGTCTTGTGTTAGTAGAAAAATAAAAATAAAACCACTATGCTATCCCCATTTTCTTTGAAATACTCTTTTAATAAAGATCTTAATTTTATAATAGTATAAAACATAAGAGAGAAACAAGTTAAGTCTTACTAGTCTCCTTTGTGCTAGAAGAATTTTTCTTCCTTTATACCTTTCAATAGCAGTTAGTAAACTTTCAGCTCAGTCCTGCTTCTGGAGTCTTGAATCTTCTCTGTTTTTCTTGGGAGAGAGAACTAGTTGATGTTCCTTGGCTTAGGTAAAGGAACAAAAAGGTTATTTTTATTTAGGAAGCAGGATTGCACATAGTGCATAGTACATTTTGCTGGTGACTGGAAGGAGTTTGGGTAGAGAAAAGCAGTTGGACCAATGAGCCCACAGTAGAGAAACAGGAGAATCTGCTTGATTTATATTCAAACACTTGGCTGAAATCTTTTTGTGTGAAATTCAATTACAACAAACAAGTGTTGAGTAGAGAGATCTAGACAAGAAAAAAAAAAGAGTAATTGAGCATAGTTCTATGAGTCATCCACAAGGCCTTTCAACTTTGAGAAATTTTAGAAGAGATGACAAAGCACTTGGAGTGTGACCTCAAAGAAACAGGGTTATGGAGCCATGATCACAAGACAGAGAGCTTTGTAGCTCTGGAAGTCATGATGTGCACAGTAGTGGCCAGAAAACAAGACTGGCCCTCTGAAAAAGGGAGTTCTGACCTTGTGCAGTGACATTTTTACTACACAGTCAGTATACAGTCACTGTCCTACACAAAATAAAAAGATTTTAAACTAGTCAGAATATTCTTTTTGCTGCATCTCCCAATGACTGGTGGACCATGAAGCCTGTTTTAAAGAGCAGGATGAGGGCTGATGGGAAGTAGACCCAATTAGGCTGATGGACAATATTTAGAGGAGAAAGGTTAGACATTTTTGTTCTCTTGTTATTTGATCTTGACATAAATAAATCTACACTAGCTTGTATTAAATCTTTCCATTATTGGCTATTCTGGATTACTGGGCCACTTCAGCTATGCCATTCCTGGAAATCTTATTACAGACGTGAGTATACTCCCTTCTTCAGTGCTCTCTTATACCCACTGCTGCAATGGGGCATACCACCCTTTATTGTCAGCTCTGTAAATTTTACTTTAGTCATTGTTCTTCCAAGCTACTGATGGAGAATTTAGGAGATGATACAGTTTCCTCTAGTTTATGACAGGAACATTCCCTGTTTTTCTGTAATATGGGGTTTCTTCAAACTCCTTTGCTCTATTCACATGCCATCAGGTACCTGAATGTGGGACCCAATAATGCAGCTCATCTGATTGAGCAAAGATTTAGACTGCAATTTTGTCTCTGCACAACTGGTGTGTGTGTGTGTGTGTGTGTCTGTATGTCTGTGTGTATTCATGTGTGTCTGTGCAAGTGCATATGGAAGCTATAACACAACTTTGGATACATTCAGCAGGATGTTGTTCATCTTACTGGCTAACACTTTCCAATAAGGCTAGACTGCAAATCCAGTGAGAACCAGGAATTATAAGTACATGCCACAACCTCTTCTTTCTTTTTTTGAAGCCATTTTGCATAAACATTTTTTGTAAGAATGCATATACTCAAAATAATGTTAATAAGTATAGCAGGGTAGATACATAAACTAGAAATTATATCCATCTTAATCAAGTATTATATGTTGCAAATATTTTTATTGCCATATTTTATGCAACTGTCATTACAATAGGCCTGGTGTCTTCTATATCATCAATAATACACAAGGGAGGAAGGCTTTGCTCGTTGCATAGGCAGAGCTGAATGCTTATCAAATAACAGAGATTTTTTTGTCTCTATTATAATCATATATGGAAGATGTTACTCAGAGTATGAATGTTCTTGGAAACAACAGAAAGTCAAAGACAATAGTTGATGATTATATAATTAGATTTTCATTTAAACAAAACATACTAAAAATGTGTGGGGGAGGAAAGACTATGACCAGAGACCAAAGGATATATTGTTGATAGTGCTCAGTTGAGAAAAAATATGGATGTGTGAATGTAAAGAGAACTAGATGGTAAAAGAGCAATTTAGAAGGCAATAGCAATTGGAATTGTTAAGTCCTTAAATATGGAAGCTTATAAGATGAATGTCAAGCAGTCTGTATTTTTGACTTGGAGGAACAGTTTCTTTGAAAAATTTTGAATTTAGATGTTTGTTGAGCAGTTGAGTTATTGACACTGATCTCAGGGTTTTCTTGATTGAGCTATCTCTCCAGACCTGCTGGTGTCTATTATAACTTACTAAGGCACACATTCCTTTAGAAAGTTTAGCAAGGTAAATTATAATGATGATTTATGTCTAGAAGTAGCCCTCAAGGAGCTCAGCCCCTCTGACTCAGCATTCTATTGCTTTGATGAAGCTATCAGAGGTCTAGACTGCTGACCACATATTAGGGGATGAAACTGGAAGAATGGGGAGAAACCAGGATTTCCATGTGCTACACAGGTGGTTAACATGGTAGTCAAATAGAAGCAAATGGAGGTTAACTGATGATAGAAATAATGACCACAAGATATTCAGCATACTTTAATTTCTATCCATTTTCAGTAACATATTAAAGTGATTATGTCTTGATGTTATATAGAATTCTCCCTTTGGGGACCATAGTTATTACTGTTACATTTTAATTTATTCATGGAAATCAAGTAACTTTTTATTGTACTTGTCATATGAATACCATAGGTTCCAAAGCTACGCAAAGAAGACCTGTCTCAAAAAAAACAAAAAGAAAAGAAAGAAAGTAAGTAAGGAAAGAAAGAAAGAAAGAAAGAAAGAAAGAAAGAAAGAAAGAAAGAAAGAAAGAAAGAAAGAAGAAAAAGAAAAAGAATTACATATTAAGATTTAAACTGAAATTCCCTAACCTTTCTCTTACTGCTCACATTCTGGTCCTTATACTGTCCCTTCAAACACTGTTCTTTATTGCTACAGTTAAAGTGATTTAATCATTGCATCACTAATGACCAAGAATGAAAAAAATTTCTGAGTTACCAAGAATAGATGTTAAGAACCTCATTGGCCGAATAACTAAAATCAACATTACTATTAATTATTAATGCTGACATTTATTTAGAATTAGCAACAGTGGAGTTTCATGAAAGATAAGTTTTCTCAGTACTTAGGCACTAGTGTCCATTATTACTAAGATAATTATCAATACGGCTGCACTTGCAATTCTCTATTGAGCTGTGAATGGTCTTCCCTTTCTTTGCTTCCTCAGTTTCCCTTCAGATACTCATTTTCCATCTGCAGTATGTGAGATGCTCCCTTCAACATTCAGAGAACCTAGGAATGGTCTGAATCTACTCTAAACCCTGAATCTGCCCCCTGCTTTACACACAAAGAGGATGCAAAGAAACATGCCTTTCTATAGAGGGAATAAAATGGCTGAAAGGTCTTTGCTGTTGTTTGCATGAGAAACGTTCCCATAGGTGCCTAGTTACTTGACTACTTGATCTTGGTGGTGCTGTTTACGGTGGGTATGCTGCCTTACTGCTGGAAGTATGTCACTGGGGAATAAGTACACAGTGTCAGACTGTTGATATTTTAATTCTCTCTCCAGTTCAAGACATATTCAGAGGGTGTATTTTCTGAGATCAATACAAAACAGGAAGTGTGTTCGTTTGTTCCTGTTTCTGTAAAGACTGATAAGTATATAGTCTCTGTTCAACAGAAAGGCAGATACCTAATTGAAGGGGTGGAACATAGCAGCCATCTACCCGTACTCATAAACATTGAGGAATACATTCAAGTGGACTTAGATTTTTGTGGAGATCAGACTAGATTATCTTAACTTAATTCACTGCAACAGGATTTCCCCCCTAAAATTGAGAAGACATATGGTTTTCCATTACAATTCCATAATCATATAGACCATGAGATGTAACTGTTGCTCAAGCTACTTGTTTTGAATTTGTTGACTTGGGCAGGCAGCCAGCACCAGAAGCAGCAGGCAGGTGTCCTGAAACTGTTTGGTGGTTTTTATTTGGTTATTCTTGTGGACCCTTTGGCAGGACTAATTGCTGTAAACCTTAAACCTGTTCATTGTCTGGGATGCTTGGTTTAGTAAATGAATGCCTTAAATTGGAAAGCACCTCAGATAGCTGACACCCAAAGATTTCCATGTAACTAAGCGACCATGCGAGGTACAGTATGATTATGAAGCATATTCTGAAGCAGCAGGGTATGAGCTAAATACACACAAAAATGTACTATTTGAATTGGGCCCATTGGTAAACAAGAGGAATGTACATTCCCAGAAGGTATTCAGACTACAAATGGAGCAACTAAAATTCTAAGGGGTGTCTTTGGGAGTCAAGTGGCTTAAAGTTATACTAATAGGGGGTAAATGAGCATGGAAGAGCGCAGGATTAGGGAAGAGGCTAAAAAAAGAAATTTGATATTTATATTCTTTCAGTTTATCTTGTTCAAACATTGCTGTCCAGATACAGATCAGCATAATTTAAGTAAAAGATATTTTTTGAAATTAACTTTGAGTAAAATACTGCCAGGATGCCTTTCCCATATGAGGTGTAACATATAAAAAAAGAAGTAGGGGGCATTTATAGAAAATTTAGTTTCCTAGAATTTAGTTGTGAGAATGCTATGTAGACAAAAAAAATCTCAAGAATTAGTGAATAAATTTCTAAAGACTTTAGCCCAGTTAGGATCATCACAAAACCTCTTCAGTTTTAAAACAGCAGATATATATATTACAAAAATACAAATAGTATTCACTATGTTCCTTAAATTTGTGTTTGAATATGTGATAATGGAAAGATACAAGATTCTATTTATTTGAACATAAATTGTCTTCATTGATCTCAACTAGAGCTTAAGAAAACTACACTTCATATTTTATGGAATGGAAACTTTAGCTGCTTAATCTGTTTTAATCACAACTGTCTCATAAAGAACATCCAAGTGTTCTAGGTTTAAAATTCTTATTTTGACCTCTTATATACATTTTAACTACATTTATCTCACGGCCACAGATCTTTAGAGATTTCCCAAAATTGAGTAGCCTATAACCAAGACCATATTCAGCTGTTGTTTTTAGACAGTGGAAAGGGTGTAGGGTTACTGGAAATGTTCTAATTTGTAATTTAATAATGTCATTCCTAAGCAATTAGCTGAGCACACAGGAGGAAATTAAGGAGGAGGTGGAGAAAGAATAGCAATTTATAAACAGCAGCCTAAGAGACAGCTAAATGAGGCTCAATTTCTTTCAACTAGAGCTAAGGCACCCAGTAGGGATAGGATAAAATGTTGACCCTTTATTGCTTAGCAGAGAATCATTGTGTGTTCTCTGGAGGAACTTTCAGCTCCTCTCTTTGTCCAAGGCTCTTTTTGAATATAGATCTGGTGAGTGGTCAATGCCCTTAGCATCTCAGTTCATAGCCATCTGTCGAGTTCTTTTTTGTTTGTTTGTTTGTTTGTTAGTCTGTGTCTGCTAATAATTGAGATCCACACAACAGTGCATGTCTCTATGTGTAAATGTATGTAAAAAGTAGGTAATAAAATACATGTTATGTATATATTTCTCCAAAAGTCTTTTATTGAAATTCATGCATGGTGTAAAATAGACATTTCTCCTTTCCATAAACAATGACTAAGGTTCTGAAACAGAATTTTGATCATTGTATTGATTCATTTGTGTTAAGGAAATGTAGAAAAGACAATGAATGTTGGAAAGTGGGTGACTATTACAATAGACTGTATAAAATCACAGAGAGCAAAAGTAAAACCAAGAATGAAGAGATAAGCTTAAAAGTATCTGTTATAGACCTTTTGTCTCTTGATAAGTGCATATTGGGGTGTTGGGAGTAAGGTTATGGACATATGGTTAGGGCATACCTCTGTCAAGAATGATTTTAATAACCTGAACTAAATCCAGAAAAAAACTGAAGGTGCCATTGCTTTACAAATCCATTTTTCTAACTCTGGAATTCACTTCTTCCAATGGTCCTTTTTGAGCATCAGACTTTTGGTATTCTCTTTAGTTAGTTTATTTATCTGGGATGCAAACCCTGTGACCACTGGGACTGACAAAGGCAATGATTTGCAGAGCTGCTACTGATGCTTAGGGCAACAACATCCTGCACCTCCTCCTGTTCCTAGGTGGAAACTTACTTATTAACGCCCAGACTGTTTTCCAGTTCTGATTGTTCTAAATGTCAGCACTTATTTCCCACAAAGATTTTCAGAGAATGTCTTGGCTAATCTCATTTTGTCCCTCATCTCAGGGTCTCACTTTTGTTTTGTTGGTACATACAATCTTACTTTCTCATTTTCATTCACTCTGTTTCCAAAACAATGTTGCTGTTCAAATTTTATTATTTTTATATTTGTTTTTGCCACAGCTGTGGTATAATATGTAGGAAAAGATTGAGCAAGGTAATATGGTTTGGCCCTTTTAAATTCCATGTTGAAAAGAATGGTGGCCAAAAAGGGCTATGTTTGTATTTAATTGTTAGGACAATTGAAACAACTATGAGGACAGCAGTCAGGATCCAAGTCTTGTCCTCACATGGAAGATATTGCTAATTCTGTCCATCCTTTATACCCCCCATATTTAATATATGAACTAAATTTGGGAAAGAGGAAAAAACTCATTGGCTAGTAATTACTCAACCCATCTGAATGATATCAGTGACTGATTTTCTGGGCTTCACACAATAAGCCAAGGTGAAGATTTCTGTGTTATTAAATGCTACAAATTTGCTAATATAGTAGAAAAAATATTTTAAAATGTATATCACCTATACACTAATAAAGATAGTGAAAATGAGCCAAGTTTATTTTAATGACATTCAATTTTCTTAAGAAGTATGCCTTCATCAATATTTTTGTACCTTTCTAAACCTCCTTTCTATTTAATTAATATGATAAAATGAAACAAAATCTTGGATTCATATCAAAGAGTTAAAATATGAAAGATTTCTAGGAACAGTAGATATAGGTTTTGTTCAGTATCATTTTAAAAAATGGAATACATAAATAGAAGTTAACACTAAGTGACTAGCCAACAAGTCTGTCCATTGGCAATTTCACTACATTCCTCGTCTATAAAAAGTTAAGAATGTATCTCCCTGGGCTCTGTAAAGGACATGGCCTATGTCTTTTCTGGAAACCGAGATAAACACCCCTTAAATGTGTAAATGGCTTCCACCACATCCTAATTCAATACATTGAATTTATACATGCCAATTAAAGTTTCATTGTTTATGATGGAGTATTACCCAGCAGAAAAATATAATGATATCTTGAAATTTGTGGGCAAATGAATGGATCTAGAAAACATCATATTGAGTGAGGTAACCTAGACCTAGGAAAGACAAATATCATATGTATTCACTCATAAGTGGCTTTTAGACATAAAGCAAAGGAAAACCAGCCTACAATTCACAGTCACAGAGAACCTAGACAACACAGAGGACCCTAAGAGAGACATACATGGATCTTATCTACATGGGAAGTAATAAAAGACAAGATATTCTGTGTAAATTGGGAGCCTGGGGATCATGGAAGAGGGGAGAATGGAAAGGGAGAGAAAGGAAGGAGAGAAGAGAAAAATATATATCTCAAAAAAAAACAATTTATCTAAAAAAATTCAGTGTTTAATATACATAGACAACACTATAAAGCTGAAAACTATCAAGTTGCTTATGTTCTGTTTTCAAAGATATATTGTTTTGGGGACTGCAAGTTTGACTCCAAATACACCCAAACCTCATTGTCCTCTATGTTCAGCTAGTCCGGATTTGTCCCATGCTTTTTCAGACCCAGGCCAGCTGGCCTTGGTGAGTTCCCGATAGAACATCCCCATTGTCTCAGTGTGTGGGTGCACCACTCGCGGTCCTGAGTTCCTTGCTCGTGCTCCGTCTCCTTCTGCTCCTGATTTGGACCTTGAGATTTCTGTCCCGTGCTCCTCGAATACTGAGAACTCAAGAACAATCGCAGTGGGTTTTTGATCCTACTGGCTTTGGGGGAGCCTAGGCAGTTTGGATGCTCACCTTAGGAGACCTGGATAGAGGTGGGCGGTCCTTGGGCTTCCCACAGGTCAGGGAACCCTTATTGCTCTTAGAGCAGATGAGGGAGGGTGACGTGATCGGGGGAGGGGGAGGGAAATGGGAGGCGGTTGCGGGGAGGAGGCAGAAATCCTTAATAAATAAATAAATTAAAAAAAAAAGAAAACAAAAAAAAAACAAATACACCCAAACCTACATGAGCCATTTTCATGAACTGGGCTAACTACTCTTCTGTAATGATAAAGTTTCTTGATTTCACTTAGGAAGAACCTGGTCAGAGGATATCATCCATTCTGTTTGACTGAAAAACTATGTAATTTTATGAATTCTTCCTTCACTGAACTTAAATTTAAAGCTAGAAAGAGAAAAAGTATTAAAACACAATTAAATTCCTTTTCATTTCCTTTTAGTCAACACTGTATCAGTGAAGTTTCTTAAAAAGGGAGACAAATGAAACAATGGTCATTAAAGTGAAATAATTACTTGTAGCATTCATAACAGTGTCAAATGCCTGTGCTGTCCCAAGGGAGTACACAGAATGCAGAATACATTAATTGTCTGTCTTGGGAGACTTTACATTTTAAATGTCATTGGAAATTTATTTCAATTACGTAAAGCAATCTTTTGACACCCATGAAAGGGCTTGTTTTCAACAAAGCTAATGACTGTGTCGGAGTGTTCTTCATTGTAAATGTTCCTGTATTCTAATATTTGTACATTGTGACAATTTTGCTTTTGTATTTGGCTAATAAGATTACTTAGGTAAATCATAATATTTTTATGATGAAACATATTTTTGTACTCATTTTTGTGGGGAACTATTTTAAGATTTCTGTGAAAATAAATGTGATTATATTATTCTACGTTGATTTTTTTTCTCCAGTTTGATTTTCTAAAAATCAGAACTCTATCTTTTCAAGCTAAGAAACAACTACATTTAACTATCTCCCCCTTTGTTTCTAAGGACAACATATATAAAGATGACTTAATGTTTTCCTGCTGGTCATTCTGTGGTTTATAGTTCTCATAGCTGAATAACACTCTTGATTGTCTCACTCTTTTGGAGGATTGCAATGTACCTTCTAATCAGAAGACTGGTCCTCAGGCAGGAAACTATCAAATTAGTTATAGCTCAGGGGCCTCTGGGTCCTGTTTCTGAAACACATGATGTCTTCAGCAAAAGTAACTTACCTTTTATCTGGGGAGGCAAGGGTGGTAAGAGCAGTATCAATAACCTGCAATGTTCTGGGAGTCTTTTTTGAAAAAAAAAAAAAAGATGGCTTCCAATGCCTGGGGTTGGGACTTTTGTAAGATGGTCTTTGACCCTTGGACAGAGACTTGTCAGCCTAGATGGGAAACTCTGTGTATACTGACTTATGTGTATTATGGGTATTTTAGATAGATAGTTAATAATATAGCTTATTATGGCTTTTTTCTTTTGTGTTTTAAGATAATGATATAATTATTTTAAATTGTTCACCCTTTTTCTTTTGTCCTTTATTCTTATTCTATACCCCATCCTCTGTCTCTTTCAAATTCATGGCTTCTTTAATTAATTGTTGTCACATGAATATACATATATACATTTACATTCCTAAATACAACCTGGTCAGTCTGTAGACAATTACTTGCATGCATATTTTCAGTGCTGACCAATAGGTCTTGGATAACTAGTTGGTGTACACCTTTCTGGGTAAGACTATTACTCCTTCTCTGAATATCCCTTAGTTGCCACGTGTTCTTTGTTTAGGGTTGAAGTTTGGTGGGCTCTCACCCATCCACTTTGGCATATCTACTGGTGTCTTCCTTAGTCTATTCATGTTTAGATAGTCATGTTGGTTAGAATTCATGGGTATAGTCTGACATTACTACTTATGACTTTTACAGTCATCATTACTGTTACTTTTCACCCTCCTTATTTCTTCTGTATTTATCTCATGTATTCTCTTTATAATCCTCCTTGCTTTTCTTACCTCCTCCACTTAGAATATCTTAAAAGAACAAGTCATACCAATGGTGAGAGATGATACAGAATTTCTTTGTTCAATCATACTTGAGGAAATTGGTTTCTACAAAAGAGTATGGGGGAAAATTACAACTCCATCTTACAGTTGGGTAGAACACTTCACAGCTGCTCGTCTTCATTTTATTTCTGTTTATTACAACAAAATACCTTAACCAAAGAACTTAAAAGAAAAGACTTTCTTTTGGCTCATACTTTGAGGATATAGTCTGTATTTGTGGGGAAGTCATGGCTATAGGGGGATGAAACAGTTGATCATTTTGTCGATAGAAATCAGATGGTAGCCTGTGCTCTAGTTTTTGCTCTTTTATTCAGGCTGATGTTCCAGCCTATGAAGTGATGTGGCCCACATTATATATTGGGTCTTTGTACCTCAATTAAGATAATCTAGATAATCCCTCAAAGATATACAGAGTAACCCTTTAGAGATTCTACGTGTCAACAGTCAACAGTCAGTATTAACCAACACATTATTTTAAATCTATCCATTCTTTTTTTTTTATTGAGAAAAGGAAAAAAAACCAAAAAACAAGTTTCCACCTCCTCCCAGCCTTCCATTTCCCTCCCCCTCCTCCCACCCTTTTCCCCCTCCTCCCACTCCTCTCCCCCTCCCTCTCCAGTCCAAAGAGCAGTCAGGGTTCCCTGCCCTGTGGTAAGTCCTAGGTCCTCCCACCTCTGTCCATATCTAGGAAGGTGAACATCCAAACTGGCTAGGCTCCCACAAAGCTAGCACATTGCGTAGGATCAAAACCCTGTGCCATTGTCCTTGGCTTCTCATCATCTATCCATTCTTAAATCAGTCAAGGAACTCTAGGAAATATAATTTGCATGAGACTAAGATGTAGCAAATGATGTGACTCTTGATTCATACAATCCACCAGGTAAATATTACCAAGGTTCTATTTATGGATGAGACACTGATGTTCTTTATGGTAACTAGCTTGTCCCAGGTCTAAGAATATTACGCAACAACTACTTGTCAGAAGATGACAAAACCAATAGCAGAATCAGTATCTTGTAGTTAAGCTGTATTTACCAAAAAACTAAAACTTCAAATCAGTAAGTCAATTGGATATGGCAATGGGTCATGAAATAAGAAAATTCTTAGTATTGAGGTAAAGAATACTTTCTTTGATGGCCAGAAACTGAAAGCAAGTATTTGACTATTCAGAGACCCCAGAGAAATTCCATGTATATTTATTTTTAGTTTTTATCTTTTACTTTAACGCATTTGGTAATCAGACATAGCTGATTAACATTGATGCCCTAGTCTAAGGTAGTTTGAGTATATCATCCAGTGTCAATTTCCCCAGTGCAACAATGGAACTTGAGAATGCACTTAAAGCTTACTGTAATGTGTAGTAATAGGAGCAGTGGGGCTGCGTCCCCGGCACCCAGCCACCCCCACGGCTAGCTTTACCTGAAATAATTACAAGGAAACTGTATTCTTTTAAACACCACTTGGCCCATTTCTATCTAGCCTCTTCTAGGCTAACTCTCGCACCTGAACTAGCCCATTTCTAATATTCTATGTAGCACAGCTAGGTGCGCTTACCGGGAAGATTCTAGCCTACGTCCATCCTGGGTCAGAGCTTCATGGCGTGTGTCTGCCCAGGAGCCGGGAGCATGGCGTCTCTCTGAGGCGTCTTTCCTCACTTCCACTTCCTCCCAGCATTCTGTTCTGTTTACTCCACCCACCTATGTTCTAAGCTATGAGCCCAAGCAGTTTGTTTATTACTTAACCAATGAAATTAACAGATTGATATATGACACTCCCACATCAGTAATGCACTATTTTGTTAATGATCCTGTGAACTGTACCATGTGATTTCAGCACCCCCATTTGTATAAAATTCATTTAAACAGACTTAAAGGTAATTTCATCTATCAGCTTGTAGCATATAGTAAATGGAGTGGTTGTATTATTAAGTACATTGGGAAAAGAAAAAATAGTGTTTTATTATCTACAAGCAGTCTGTTACAGTGGAGACTCCTTAATATGACCAGACTGGCCACATGATCCTTTGTTACAGTTTCACAGAGAAGGAAGGACATCAATTTTAGTGATGCTTTTGTCCTTTGTTATTGCAGTTTTGCTGCCCCAAACAGGTCTAATTGGAAAGGATGGTTTTAAAATAATTTTTCTTTTATTGACAAACCCCTACCAATAGGAAATGGTATAAACTCTGCAACATACTTTTTATAGCATGACCCTAGGCAGAAGATTCCAACTAGTATACAAAACAAAAAGCCATTCATGCCTTGAAAAAGAGTTGAAGGTTGGCTAGATAGATTCAAATTTTAAAAGGGGGCTGAACAAAGATGGTACCTTGGTATATCCTTGAACTTGTAGGTGATGCTGAGTTGCTACATTTTATTTCAAAAGCACCCAGAAAATACAGGTTATATTTATCAGAACTACTACGCAAAGAATGCCAAATAAAGAAATCCAGCAGCATAAAAGACATAGCACGATATACTGTTTTATGTTGAATCTTTGTAGGAGCATTTTATAATATCTTTGCACTTTAAGAAGCTTTGGATCTATCACACACATTCTCAGTTTCCCATAGAAAAATATATTTTATTGAATTACATCTAAATGATTTACCCATTTATAAAGGCATAAGATAATCAAAAACATAATGTGTCATGTGGCTCTCCAAATATCTCTGATGCAGGCTGTCATCATTCTGCCATGTAAATTTACACTGTTAGAAGAAATTAGATTTTGAATGACTTTGGTTTCTCCTTGATTTCTTCCCTCCTTCCTTTCTCACTCCCTCCTTCCCTTACTTCTTTTTACCCCTACTTTCTTCTTTTTCTCTCTTCCTTTACTTTTCTTTCTTCTTTTATATTTTTACTTTGCTCAGTTCCACTTCTTTTCTTCAGAAGGAAAATTAAAGGTCATCTTTTAATTAGCTACTTTTGAACAGTATCCATTAATATCACATAAATTGCTGTGCACAAATCCGATTAAGTTCTTAGGTCATGTTGAAACTAAATACATGATTTAATTTTCAGGCACATTAGGAAGTGAGGTCTATAGGAGAAATCAATAAGGGTATAGCAAAAGACTAAGTTGTCTACATCATTGTTTATTGGTGTGAATATGGTGGTATTTAGATTTTATATGGATAGGGATTTAGTTCTTTGATGATTAAAAGACAATTTTCTGGATGCTTCCTTAAGATTTTGGTTTATTACTGGAGACAACTGCCAGTTTTACCCACAACTTACTTCAATGATTAAGAAAAAAAATAGACTCAATCACTGTGCTTTGCACAACTGTAATACCAGAATATACAGGTGGAGACAGGAAGATATTAAGTTGGATGGTAATATTCAGTGTGAGTTTAGCCAGAGGTGCATGGTGGAATCTTGTCACAATACAACATTTCAGGTACAAGAGCAAAAGACAGAAATGTTTAGAAATTCTTATATTTGAGTGATAGAAATCAAGAAATTCAACAATCCGAATACTGGTGAACTTGTCTTTCAGTTAACCAATTTAGGATTTCCAAAAGGTTTTAATGTCAATGGATCATGATGTGCAGACTGTTCATTACAAATATCCTGGCAATGGAAGCATAGCTTTTATTTTAAACACAGCAATAATGGCATTGTTACCTTCTAGACTGCCTGTAACTCTAAGACTTTCAACTTGCTTTACCTATCAATCCTTCCCAAGCTTAGAAAATGCATCATATTTTGGGCCCTTGTCAAGCAGCAGTACAGACTGGGTGATTTCTATGGCACAAATGTGTGTCCCCACAGTACTGAGAGCCTCATTCCAAGGCCAGCTTGGGGTTAGATTCCTCCAAGGCATTCCAATTCTTTCTTCTCACCAGGCTTTTAGTATTCTCTCCACAATACTTGACAATGCATATATGCCATGCCATGAGTACATAAACAAGTTCTCTTACCATCCCCCCATGTCATCTAGTCTGCCCTCTTATAAAGATAATACAGATTGAATCAAGCTTGAGTCTAAGGAATTCATTTTGCTTAATCGTGTGTGTAAAGACAGTACCTGCAGGTGAGATGATATCCTCAGTTAGTAATGTTTCGGGGTTTATTATAAATTCTGAAGGTGGTCTCACTGAGGCTGAAAGGTACTGGCTATTGCACAGAGCTTCACACTTCAGTGAAAATTGCTAGGTGGCAAAGCATGGGTTGCTCTGCTACTTCAGGTGGAATCATGTAGGGGTTAAATTTACATTTTTCATTAGAAGTAAGTTCAGACTTGTATTAGTAAGGGTTCTCTAGAGGAGCAGAACTTATAGAATGAATATCTTTTTCCCTCATCATATAAATAAATAATTATATATTTAAATTAAATAAATTATTATATTTATAGATTATTATTTAGATTATATTTTATAACATGCTACATATTATATATTTTTTAACATAATGGGGATTGAAAAGAATGGATTACAGGCTGTGGTCTGGCTAGTCCAACCGAGGCTGTTTACCAGTGGAAGTTCCAAAACTCTGCAATAGTTTAGTCAACAAGACAGAATTTGTCTGCTGCCCTTCACTTTAAGCCTGAATCCCAAAGAAGTCGGCTTTAATGCCAGTGAGGAAATGGACTTTCCAGTGAGAGTGAGTTCGAACGGGCAGAGAGAGAGAGGAAGGTTTCTTCTTGATCTTTACACACTCATTCCGCTACTGCTTTTCTGAGTGAATATCTGGCCTCATCATCTAGTCATTTTGAAGTCACTCTGCCCAACCTCATAGGGGAAATTCTTGATCTAATTTAACTTTAACTTTAAACCCACTTCTTCTATAAAAAGGGATTAATAATCCTCCATTGGGTTGTTGGGAAGATTAGACGCGTAATGTATCTGAGGTTGCTCATTGAAACATCTTGCACATGGCATTCAATAGATATTAATTGCCTTAGAAGTTCAAAGGGACATAATAGAACAGGATCATTAAGAGGCAACCAAAAAAGATTTTGTGGGACTTCAGTATAATTTAGGAAGCTCTGTGGGATGTGTCAGTCAATCTGAGATAGTGAGAACATAAAATCAATATTTGCTGATGTATTTTGCCTCTTTGTTCTCTTAGACAGATCATTTTATGTCTTTTTATCTCCCCTTCCTTATTAAACCAGTAATATTTCATGGTAATCTATCTCTCTTCTTGCCTTAAGCATATTATATTCAGCTTTACCTTTCTTTGTAAGTATATGAATGATTTGGATATAAACCTAATTTATTAATTCTTTTGATAAAGGCCAGTAGCAATGTCCTAGGTACCAAATTATCATAACACAGACACACTAAGCATGTTACTTCTCACATTCAAGTTTTGGTAATCAAAACAACATTCATAAGCAATGGCAAAGGCCCTCAAATGCTGATGGAAGTCAATTTTCACATTCTTGGCCTTGTTTGTCTCATAACCCTCTATACGTTTATTTATGATTGGATATGTGCTTGGTTTTATAACAGTGATAAACTTATGTGAAATGAATTACATTGGAGATATTTACCTCATGGAAAGCTTTTATAAGACGTAATTATTTAAGAGTCATTCCTATCTATGGAGATTTCTCAACTAATTGCTGTGGAATCAGCATTACAACATTCTGTGATTTTCTGAGCAGCATTTTTTGCCTTAAATTATTCCTGAGTATGATTCAGTATCTATTATTAATGACTTACTGTTGGAAAATTCCTTGTTAGTGATCTTCCAAACTTAGCTTATATATGCATATATATATACATAAATACACACACATACACACACAAACACACACACACACATATAAAACAACTCAGCAAAAAAATAAGATAAACAATTAGTTAGGAAAGGGAGAGAAAAAAATCAGTGAAATCTTGCACACATATATTATTGAATTCTTTATTTCCTTCCCAGAATCATTTTTAAAATAGCTTTTTTCGGCTATATAAATTCTTTTATTCTCTTTCCCCAACATTTTCCCCATAAGAATATACTTTTACCCCAGCTCTTTTTCTTGCCAAATGCTTCCTTCCCACTTTGTTCTCTCTGACTCTTCAGTACCCTCACAAACACACCCAAGTATATAGGAAACCTTTTATACCATTCAAATAATCCCTTCAAAGATGGAGCTAATGTTCCCTTTCTAATAAACAATTTCAATCCAAGGAGCCATAACTATCTCAAAGATGATTCTCTCTACAGCATTTCCATTAAAGTCAGGGCTTTGTGTGGTGCTTTGGTTTTAAACAAACACTCGTCCCAGCAGTACAACTCACCAATATAGAACAGAATTACAATGTACTTGCAGCCAAATTCAGTTTATTGTCAATTTCAGTCGTGTTTCTTATGGCAGCAATTATTCTCTGTAAGCCTGCAAGCAAGCAGTAGAAAACTGAAATCATCAAAGAGTTTTTATCTGCAGCAATTCCAGCAATGGCAGGTAGCTGATAGTTTAAACTTTAGTTCTCTGCAGTGGAATGGTGCAAGTAGGAAAATGCCATCTGCCTGCTCCTGCAGGCTTTCTGAAAAATATGCCTGAGTTAATAAAATTTGGGGATGATATTTGATGACTCTAGATAGCATTGTATGGGACACTGGGGCACACATAGCCCTGTGCTGCTGGAGGAACTCCTGGGACAAGATGTGCAAGCTGGAATGGCCTGGCTTTACATTTACACGTGAATGACTTAGCTGGGTGTTTTTCTCAATTTTTTAGTTATCTAAAATGAGTATTTCCTAACAGAAATTCCTTGACTTACTTCCGGAATCAGAATGGCTCCTGAGACCACTAGGGATAGAAACAAATGCAGGAACTAGCAGGAAGGGCCAGCAATATTTGTATTCATTCTTGGGATAGTTTGTAGGAATTTTAAAGACCATATCTATGTCTTAGAAGAGATTGTGGAAACATTCTAATGTTGCACAACTTATTCTGTTTAGTAATAACAATTTGCTTACAAAATTCTAGGATGTTTGTATAATACCATTTTGTATAATTTCTAAAGGAGTTTTTTTAATTTCTTGAAGAATTCTGAAGAATTATTGACCACCTCCTTCCCCAAATTTTGATGATACATGAGTGGAAGCTTTGAACTTAAGGAAGTCAGAGCAAAATACCAGGGTTCTTTGTTTATTTTCTAGCATATAAGAGTGAAAATAACACAACTCCATGTGCGTTAATTGTGTAAGACATAAATTAAAGACTCTGCTTTCATCTCTAGAGATTTCCTTGATGTTAGTCTTACCCATAGAAGGCAGGCTTTAAGTGCAATGATAAGAAAGGGTTTGCAATATCCTTTCAAGTAGATGGTCAAAATGAGAAAAAAAGAACAGAGCTATTTAAAATAAATAATAGAAAATGGACTGAAGAGTTGGCTTCACTGTTTAAGAAAAAGTCCTTGATGTTCTTGTCGAGGACCAGAATTCAGTTCCTAGGACTCAAGTGTGATGACTTACAGTCAAGTACAACTCCAGCTTCAGAAGATCTAATGCCCTCTTCTAGACTCTTTGAGCACCTATACGCATGCATTTACAAACACACACACACACACACATTTTTTTGAAATTTACCTAAAAAAGAAAGCTAGTGAATAGATAAAAAATGGTGAATATAAATTCATTGCAAGAACACACACATGCACATGTACACACAATACACACAGACTTTCACAGCAAACTACAATTCCAAAACAAGAAGGATGAAATCCTCTCAGTTGGACAACATGAGTGAGCCTGGACAACACTGAGTTACATGAAGTACGACTGGAGTTGAAAGACAGGTACCACCCGATACCATTGATATGAGGAATATAATAAATTTTTTTCTCACAGATGTTTTTAGAGTAATTCTTTAAGATACATGTTCAGGAAATGCAGGACAGTTGGTCAATAGGTGCCAAGACCTGTTAGTTAGGAGGGACCTTTTAAAGTGCTTTTCTGTAGTGCAGGTGAACATAATCAACATTTTATGTCTTTCACCTTCACAGGGAAAGATTATTGTTTTCAAAATAAACAAATAATGAATACTTTAAAGAAAGTATTCTGAATATTCTAATACATATTTGAAGTAAAATTTTCATATACAATTTAAGGCAAAAAAATAATAAATGCAATATTGACATGGTCTCATGACCCCAGCAAAAGGGAGAGTAAGGCCAAGGTACACCTAGGTTCCAAAGAGTTCAGGGCCAGCTAGACACAGGGATATATGGCCTTCAATATAACAATTTTGGGAATGTAGCTCAGTCTAAGATGTACTTGCTTATCATGCCTAAAACTCTGGCTCAGACACGAAACTCTGCAAAACCAAATGAATAAAGCAATAATAAACAATTGGCTAAAGGAATTTAAAAGAAGAAAACCTCACAAAAACATATATAGAGAGAGCTAGGAGAGAGGAAGAGAGAGTAACAGGTGACTGAACACAAGCTATGGAGTAATGTTCAAGGAGAAGTTGATGAGATGGTGAAACCACATAGAGATTTGTAGGTTAGATAAAATATTTTCATTTGTATGTTGTTATTATTATTATTTTAAAGCAGAGACTCATGCAACTAAGATGCCTCTTACTATATGATGGAAAACAATCGTGAATGTACTTCCTTCCTCCATATTCAAGTACTAGTGTTCTAGGAGGGAGTTACTACTCCTGGCTTTAAATTTAAATTAAAAAAATCAACAGATGACCTGAACATCTAGCTCTATAACATAATACTTCCCTAGTACATGCAAGGCCAGAGGTTTGATCCCCAAGACTTAGGGAAAAAAATAAAATCAAAAGATGCAACCTGAAAACATTTTTAACCAGAGAGAACAGAAAGTGTTTTGCTTGAAATAATTCATTTTTAGAGTCAGTCTTAAACATCAAGGGTGAAATGTTACAAAGATGATCCTTATTTAACAAAGAGTTATGGGTGAAGTAAAGAAAGACTGGTGTCTTAGGTAGGGTTTCTATTGCTGTGAAAAGACACTATGACCACAGCAACTCTTGTAAAGAAAACATTTAATTGAGGTGGCTTGCTTACAGTTTCAAAGGTTCAGTCTATTATCATCTTGGTGGGGAGTATGGTAGCATGCAGGTAGATGTGCTGCTGGAGCTGAGAGTGCTGCATCTTTCAGGTAACAGGAAGTCAACTGATTATCACACTGAGAGAAATGTGAACATAAGAGACCTCAGAGACCACCTCCCCCTCCCCGCCCACACTGACATACTTCCTCCAGCAAGGTCATATCTCCTAATAGTTCATTCCCTTTTGGGGACATTTTCTTTCAAACCACCACAACTGGTACTCTAAAAAGTGTTTATTTCCATTCATAACAGCTTAAAAATACCTAGAGATTGGCCTAAATAATGAAGATGAAGTCTTTTTGCACTGAAAATTTTAAAACACTGAAGAAACTGAAGAAGACTCTAGAGAATGGGAAGAACTTTCCATTACAGAATTAATGGTGAAAATGTCACTATTATCAAAAATATTTCAGATTAAATAAAACTCCATCTAAACCCCAAATAATTTCTTTACAGTCTTAGAAAACAATGTTCCAAAAATTCATACAGAAGCCTCAAAACTCCAAGTAGTCATGATGTTTCTTATCAGTAAGGGAAATGTTGGATTTGTCATAATATTAGATCTGAAATTGTACCATAGAGCCAAAGTAACACTTGCATAACGATAGACATATGACAGACCTGCAGATCAATGGAATAGAATATTAGGTCTAGAAATTATATGTATTAAGCTCTCTCTCTCTCTCTCTCTTTCTCTCTCTCTCTCTCTCTCTCTCTCTCTCTCTCTCTCTCTCTCTCTGTGTGTGTGTGTATGTGTTGCTATGAACCTATATAGGTCAGAGGACAATTTGCAGATTTTTTTTTTCTGTTCTACCATGTGGGATCAGGGATCAAGCTCATCTTGTCAGTCTTGGTGACAAGCACTTTTACCTGCGGAGCCATCTCATTAACTCAAGCTGTTGAACTTTTGACAACGGTGTCAAAACTATATACTGCAGAAAGACAGCTTCTTTAACAGCTGGTGCTCGGAGAGTTTCACATATGGAAGAATAATACTAGATACATGATTTCCTTCACAGTAGAACAAATCAGGTATGACTAGACCAACAATCTTAATGTACAACCTGAAATTACTAAAAATGTTAGTGGAAAACAAAGGATTAAGACCTCAAGGTATTGGTTAGGCAAAGGTCATCACAGGAGGAGTCCAAGAGTTGAGGGACAATCTCTAAAACAGCCAATAGGATTGTATGAATTTAAACTTATTCTACAAGGCAGAAGTTAGGAGGCAGCTTACAGAATGGAAAAAAATTGTCACGTACACATAAGACATTAGGGAATAATATGTTGAATATATAAAGAACTGAATATTTTCTATCCCCCAAACCCAACTCATCCAATTAATGAATTGATTCTGCACTGAATAGACAATTCTCCATAGGATAAAGGCAAGTGGCCAAAAACACTTTAAAATTTGCTCAATATCCTTGGTTGTCTGAGAAATTCAAATTAAAATGTTTAGCTGTCCCTTATCATACCAGTCAAACTGTGAAAACACCACTGACAGCAAATGCATAGAAGGATGTGGGGTGAGAGGGTCCCTATTTGCTGTTGTAGTGGGTAAACTTAGAGCCACTGTGAAAGGCATTGCAGAGTTTCCTTTAAAACTAAGATAAAAAAACCACCATACTATGCCTTTTATTATCCAAGAAGAGCACTTCATTTTTCCCCGGTGAAAATAGTCATCAGGAGAACATCCGTATATGTACATAGAGAAGCTACAGATGTCCTTCAGGTTCTCAGGTACTAAGGATGCTGCAGCTGAACCTAGGGGCTCTACTCTGCTTTAAAAATAATTGTGCTTCAATAAAAATCTTTTCACGTAAATAATAGGAAAGGGATAAAGGACACAACTCATAACCAATTTTGGCCTAATTGGTAATGCCTCTTTAAGATATGCTAGTTGCCAAGCCCTTGGTTTTGATAAGACAGTCACAGCAGGGCAAACTTCAATCCCTGGTTCTATAAAATTTTGTTATAATCTTTTCTCTCCTCCCCTCCCTTCTCATTTCTCCCCTATTTTCTTTTCCTCTTTCCCTTTCCCTCTTTTTCCTTTCTTTCATACCCCTCTAGAACAAACTTCCCTCACTTCAGTGTTCTTTCAATGTGGCTTTTAAAATTCTTGGGAAGGACTAATGTGTAAAGGAGGTTTGGCAGCAGTTTTGGTTTTATCCAGTAAATTCAAGTAGATACAAGTCCTCTCCACCTGCTCCAATTTGCAGGCTCTGTGTCTCTAGACAAACCCACAAATTTTTTGAGGTTGAAAAGTGCTTAAATTTTTATATTTTAACATATAGACTTATTTTCTCTTTTACTTTGCAACTTTTTAAAAAAGTCAGTTTCTTAAAATTTGTTATGATTATGTTTGTTTATAATGTGGATATGTGTATGTATGCATGTGTATGTATATTTGTATGTATGCATGCCAATGTATATGTGTATATGATCAGAGGACTACAGATGGAAGTGTCTGTCCAGCCTGATCCTCAGCCATTCAAGTCCCAAAGAAATGCACATTGGTTTATACTAACTGTATACTCTTTTGCCTATTAGCTCAGACTTATTAACAACTAGCTTTTACAAGTTAAATTAACCCATACTTCTTATCTCTGTTTAGCCATTTGGCTTGATATCTTTTCTCAGTGCAGTATTCTCATCTTGCTTCCTCTGTGTCTGGCTGTTGACTGACTCTCTGCCTTTCCTCTTCCCAGAATTCTCTAAGTCTTGTTGTCCTGCCTGTATGTATGTTGTATTCTATAAAGTTTATAGTAGATCTACAGCCTCGTTTGCTGTCAGTATAAAACAACTAATAGACAGACCTTTCTGTGATCACTGCATCTCCAATCACTGCTGTTATTGTTTGTTACTAGTTCTATCCTGCTTCCTATTTTACATTTTTCTCATTTTGAGTCCACAAGTAAGGACACTGTTGGAGAATATGCTCCTGATTTGCACAATAGACACAGTGACTGATTCCAAGAAATATATTCCATTACCCTTTGATCATTGCTTGAACCTGAGCATGCACTTACAGGAACCAATTCAGCAATAGGAAATATATGCAACCATTGCCTTGCGTGCTCGTGACCAAAATGAGGTTATGCTCAAGTGACTAGAGCAACAGGTGTTCTAATGGCTAGGCAGCATCTTCTCATCTTGGATTTCACTTGGGAAATTCTAACATCTAATGATGCTGATTGTTTTTGTTTGCTTATTATCTGCACATGTTCTGAGCCAATGCATGCTCATGTGTTTTCTTTTGTAATTTTTACTTTGTTGTTCTTGTTCTATGGAAAGTTCTTTGCATGTTCTGCACAGGAACACTTAATCAGACACACAGTTAGCAAATCTTTTCTGTGTCTAGAGCTTACTGTGCTTTTTATTGGCTGGACCAAATTTCTAAATTTTGAAGAATCCCAGTTTCTGATGCTTTCAATTGTGGATCAAAATTTTCTAAAGTTATGTTTAAGAAAGCTTTATCTAAATTTGATCAAAAAATATTTTTTTTATTTCCCCACATTTTTTTCTTTTAAATTTAGAGCTGAACTAGTTAGACTATAATGTGTGTAATTCATTCTTCTTGGTTGTCCCATCTTATATGTATTCATCTTTAGCAAAGATATTTGTGGAAAAAAGCAAATTACTCAGCAATCATGTAAAGTTTTATGTTTTCATTTATATCAGAGAGTTATTACTCAGTTTTGTATTTCATTTTTTAACTGTTCTATCTCCTCTGAGTTTGTTTTCTCTGTTTTGCAGTGGGGGGTTTTAAGTGACAACTTAGTTTTTTGTACAGCCTGCAGTTTCTGGAGCTCTTTAAGTAAAACAAAACCTTGTACCCTCTTTTCATGATGGATGGTTTAAGCTGTTCCTGTTAGCTCAGGCTTATAATTTCAGCTATTCATAGGTGCGACAGAAGAAATACAATTTCAAGACCATTTTGAGCAACGTAGTGTTATCTTGTCTGACAAAGTGTCTCAGTGGTGGAGTTAATTCCCAGCTTGTATGAGGACACAGGACCAAACAACCATAACTGCAAAAGCAAAAACACAGTAATTAGTTTCATCACTTTATATTGAAATGCTCTCTCTTTCTTCTTGGAATTCTTTTAATGCAGTTGAATCAATCTAAGAAGTATCTGCTTTTGGTTATTAATGTTTTAGGTTCTACAGCAGTATTTTGCTCTTAATTTCCCCTCCATAGCTTTTACTTCATATTTGTCTTTATATTTATTTGATGGTACTTCTGTATTTTTCAGACTACATCAAATCTTTTATAATATACTATTTTTTAAAGAAGTATTTTGAATATGATTACAATATTTTCTTACCCCCTTCCTTGTTCCCATTCCTTACTCTCTTTCAAATTCATGGCTTTTTTTAAATTATATATATATATATATATACACACACACACACACACACACACACATATAGCCTAATCAACCTGCATGATAACATGTATGAATATTATCTCAAGGTTTTATATATGTATATGATCACTTGATATTAGATAACTAATTTAGGGTCTATTTCTTTTTTCAGCATTCATTAGTTACCTGTAGATTTTGTCTAGGGATGAGACCTCTGAGCTCTCCCACTTTCCATATTAGTATGTCTACTGCTATTATCTTTGTTTAGGTCAGAGCACACAGTGAAGTTCTTGATATTTTCTATGCAACCTTGGGATGTTTGAATATGAATTATTTTAAATTATTCTAGATAATATTAGCTTGCTATTCTGTACAATAAATTATTCTAAACATTTTATTTGTTATTTGATAGTCGTGCCATGACAGTTTATTTCATAGCAGCACCTGTTTGCTTCTAAGCTCCTATTGAGATTGAGAACATGGATCTACATCATCTATAGGTGTCTGTGGTTTGGATGACATGGCAGTTTTCCATGAACCTGCAGGGTTCTTCTGATTTGCCTCATTTGTGCATGTATATATCCATTTGAGACAATGGTTACATCTCATGCCATAGTTTTGGTGCCAAATTCCTTCTTTACCTGGTATTTATTAGGAATTCATGCACAGACAAATTGTTGGTGGCTTTTCTCAACAACAAACCTTCCAATGTTTACTATATTTTCAGATAGAAAGGTAGATCTGTCATTTTTTTATGATTACTTGGACGACATGGGTTGAAGTAGCACTCAAGGATTTCAAAGGATTTAATTGGGAGGAAGGTGTTGCAATGTTGCTCATTCTTTTTTTATTAGAATCTCTGTCTTCTGGTTATTCTCTTATATCAGTTCTATTCAGATTTTGGTATTATTTTATGTGGAGATGTCCACCATCACTATAACTGCTATAGTTTCTACAGCTAATCTGTCTCCATTCCGTGACAAATTCTAGGGTATTTTATTTATCATTTTTATTCTGCAGGTTTTTTAACAATAAATTTGGAGGCTAATGTGTAAAAGTTTTCTTACTAGATATTAAGATAATACATCATTTATCAGTTATGAGGAGTCTTCTAATTTTTCTTCAAAGATATTTCAGTATACTTCTCTGTCTTATTTGTTTTATTTTTTTTTTGTTTTTGCTTTTGTTGTTTGTTTTTTCTTTTGTTTGAGATAGGATTTATCTGTAACTTTAGAGCCTGTCCTAGAACTAGCTCTTATAGACCAGGCTGGCCTTGAACTCAGAGATTTACCTGCCTCTGCCTCTCGAGTGCTGGGATTAAAGGCATGCACCACCACCACCCTGCTCTGTCTTATTTTTTATTTGACATACTGGAGACTTTTCTAGATTATCTTCCATTTCTTGTCTCTTCATGTTTCCCAGTTTTTAAAATTTATTTATTATTATTATTTGTGTGTGTACACACGTATCATGAGTAAATGAACATCTGCCACTTCATTTCACTTCAATAGGTAAGGTCAGAGGACATCTTTGTTGAACTGGTTTTTCTACCTTTAGGTTGGTTCCTCATGATTGAACCAGTTGCCAATCTTGCATGGCAAAATTTTACCAAGGGATCTATCTCACTAGTCATCCTTACACTTCCTTACTTTAAATCTTTTGTACTCTATTAGTGACATCTTAAAGCTGTTTTATACAGAATTTCAAGATCTTCACACACAGTGTTCAGAAATCATATAGTACAGTTTTCATACCACCCTGTAGTTATAATTGATAACTATGATCACATGTAGATTTGTCCCACATTGCTGATACCCCTGACACAGTAAACCAGAGTCCTACTGAGGCTATCTTGTTATCATTGTCCTACTACTGTCTGGCAACTATATGCAGCTGGGGCAAGCAATTCCAAAGGACAGCACTGTCCAGTTAGGACAAACAGCCTCAGGAGGACGAGGTCATTGCAAGCTGCACATAGCCCTACAGTCATTATACAAAGCTCCACATACCTAAAGACCTGGTCCACCTTGATGAGACCCCTGACCACACCTCCACAACAGCACTGGAAGGTTGTTGCCCCTAGATGAGTATGCTAATAAAACTGGTTTCATCTGTTGACCTTCGTCTCTTTCCTGCCTTTTGTGTCTTTACTTTTAAATTCTAACAATTACACTAAAATTTGAAATAAAAGTGTGAACACTTCACCAGCATCATATGTGTTAGGATAGAGTATTTTTCAAATATGTATGTTGTTTCTCCATGTTCTTTCTTTCTGTGGTATATATTGTATTTAATTGCTATTCTTATCTAACTTTCTGTAAATGCTCCAGCTGGAAATTGAGAAAATCTTGTGTCCAATCAGCCTATCTTAGCTGATAAGCTGTTGTTCCTTCACAATTCTGAGGCTTTTGCATATATTAATATGTCTGTGTTTCCTTCACTAAGTCTAATGGCTGCCAATTGTCCTGAAGGTTCTTTTCTGCAGTGTTTATTTTTCGTATTTAATTTATTTATTTTTTATCTTTCAAGACTTGTTATAACTCCACTTATAGGTCACAAGAAACAGATTGATAGCTACCATAAGTGCTATAGCACTTGGTGCCACTCTAATAGTAATTATGTTATTTTAGTTTCTGAAACGTTGCAAAACATTTTGCAATGTTTGAAGAAATACACATAAATATACAGGTAAGCGATTTTACTATTCCGGAGTCATTAATTTTAAAAAATGTGCTTAAGTGTGCCTATGTGTGGATTTGTGAACCTGTGTACAGGTGCTAACAGTGACCATAAGACCATAAGGGTCTGCAGGATGCCCTAGAGCTGAAGTCATAGGCAGTTGTAAGCTGCCTGATGGGATAGCTGGGAGTAGAACTTGGGTCCTGTGGAGGATCAGCATTCTCTTAAGGATAGAGCCATCTTTCTGACACATCTTTTTTTTTTTTTAAGAAGATTTTCTGCATGGTTATGACAGCACAATGCTTACAAGCAAAGCTTAAATTAGCATTTGAATGTTAATTTAAATCATATATTCATATATGTGAATTGCTTGTATCACTATTAGCCAACATTATACCTATCATTGATTGTAGCAACATAAAATTTACTAATAGGCAATCTAGAAGTATACTAAGCAAGAATAGTGATTAGCAATGTGCTGGGTTTCCTCTACACCTTGGCAAATCTCTCCTCTACTTTACTGGTGGCACCAACATTTATTATTCAACAACAGTGATATTTTAAAAAAGAGAGATAGACAGAGACGAAGGGTCATTTTCAAGTCCAAATATTTTAGATACTATGTGTCATTGTCTGTGTTTCTTTTAATCTGGAAACAGATATGAGTGTGGAAAAGCTACAATATTGAAACATCCTGGCGTGTGGACCAGTCATGGAGGGTCAAACCTTTAGAAGTTTCTTTTTGTAACACATTGGAACCCATCTCGCACTGTGCTCGTGTTGTGTGTAGTACTTAACAGCAAGTTCCTGCCTCATGAATATTTATTACATTATCCCCTGTGCTGCTCTTGTTCTTTTCTCTCAAAAATAAATTCCCCTGGGCCAAAAAACCTTCTAAATCATTATTTTATGGTTTAACTTTTTCTGTGTAGGGTTTTTGAAAATCATTTATAGATTCTTAGAAATAATGACAATATCATTTTTTTTCATTTTGCTGAGTTATAATCTACAGTCTATTTTAAATATTTTGAGATAAAATTTTTATTCAAATAAAAAAATTTGGAATCTACTGTCCATTATTTCCAAGAACGTGCATGTGCAGCGAGACCAAAGGAAGAATAAAGCAGAACATGCAGATTTTGGCATTCCAAAAAAAAAATATGAAAATGTGGTGAAGTATAGCTATGGCAGTATATTTGTAAAACAAGTAATTTACAAGAAAAATAAATTATTTGGATTAAATGGCCCTTTAAAAATAATAATAAAAGCAGATTGTGCTCATTCGTTTGGCTATTCATTCTTTCACTTCCAAATAATCCTGCCTGGTTTCAGTCTGTACCCCAGAGCAATTGCACATGTTTTATAACAGATGTTTTATTGCCTGGAACTTTGCAAAACTCATCCATCCACAGTAGTATAATACGCCCCTGACACAAGCAAGAATGGAGATAAAACAGCAAGATTGCAAAGCAACCCAAAACAAAATCAGAAAGTCGTTCTGGAACTTAGTAAGTCATATAGGTTTGAGTTTCTCCACAGGACATACTTCTTTTTCTTAATTAAACCTTGGTTTTAAAAACTGAAAGCCAGAGGGTCATGCTCTTCCGCTGTGTCTTTGTGCCGGGGTATTGTGCTCATCAAAAAAAATGACAATGGCAGGCCACTCTGCTTCACTCCTTTGATCTGTGCTCATAGTTTAAGATTTCTTCATAATCTTTCTGACATAAGAGAAGAAAATCTATTTTCCTTATTGCACATTAGAAAAAATTTTGACTCTCTCTCTCTCTTTCTCTCTCTCTCTCTCTCTCTCTCTCTCTCTCTCTCTCTCTCTCTCTCTCTGCCTAGCTGATGCTAATCTGAGATTGCAGAATACAAACGCTTCAGGGATTCATGTAAACAAGGAAGCTAGTCACACACAGTAGCATGGCGGTGAGGACCACAGGAGCAGTGCAATAGCAGGGTTAGGAGATTCCTATTCCATCAGAGTCAAACAAAAATGTTTTCGCTGACAGAAAACTCTGTCTTTGTGCTGGAAGTTGGAAGTAATTTATCACCTAATGTAAATGGATATTGATTTCTATAATTATTCATATTGAAAAGCTTGTTTTTTGTTGAAATTGTTGCGTATTAGTACTTTGGAAAATAAATGGGATAGTTCAATAAACCATGACCTATTCATAAGGACCCTAAATCCTAGGTTCTGTCAATTTATGTCCTTTACCCTGAAATAGTTCTCATATTTTATGAACTCATAAACAACTTCCTGTTTACCTTTCTCACTTCTGTTTCTACTTTTAATCATTACCCCCTTTATTCAGGATACTCAGGATGTGAAGGAAAGGACGTCTAGGTCTTGGGCACTACCCTGCATCTGTGGACACAATCATTACAAGAAATGGCAAAAGGTTTTCTTTGTGAAATCATAATGAGCATGTATTCTTTGAGGGCATTTTAATTATCAAACTCCTTTTCACTATTTTTAGATAGAAGGTCCAATTGGTGCCAATCTCATAAGACAAAAGCGAAATGCTGACTATAAATTTTCTTTTTGATACTGACTGTACTTCTTTAAAATAAGATTTTAGTGAGAATGAGAGAGAGAGAGGCAGAGGAGCCAACACTTAGCTTTCTAATCAAGCTGTAAGTAATTGTTACAGGCTCAAGCTCCAAGAGATTCAGACGTTACTCTGCAACAGTGATCATAGTATTCTTCAATAAACACATACTTATAAATAATTGATATAGTACTGTGTATTTGAGATTATTCCAATATATTAGAAATTTATGCGTTATTTGAATATGCCCACATCTAAATGCATGCTTCATGGTCACTCTGCGACCATGAATACTCGCTTTTAAAGACTGGTATGACACACTGTGTTCAACCAATAACAAAGTCCTCGACATTCCATATTAAACTCTGTTAGGTGCCCAGATGGCTTGTTATTTCTACGGAATTAAGGAGAACTCAATTACTTAATCATATGTGATTTTTAAAGTAACCTCTCCCTTTTTTGTGAATATATGCAGACAAACTGTGGTAGATAACAAAAGTCATTGTGAGTTAAAGGACCCAGACCAGGATGGGGTGGGGACGGGGTGTCAAAAACTACATAAAAAAATTTCTCTTAAAGAGAACATTACATGATCAGGGTAATGCAAATCAAGACAACTTTAAGATACCATCTTACACCTGTCAGAATGGCTAAAATAAAAAAAAACACCAATGATAGCCTTTGCTGGAGAAGTTGTGGAGAAAGGGGTACACTCATCCATTGCTGGTGGGAATGCAAACTTGTGCAACCACTTTGGAAAGCAATGTGGTGGTTTCTCAGGAAATTCGGGATCAACCTACCCCTGGACCCAGCAATACCACTCTTGGGAATATACCCAAGAGAGGCCTTATCATACAACAAAAGTATATGCTCTACTATGTTCATAGCAGCATTGTTTGTAATAGCCAGAACCTGGAAACAACCTAGATGCCCTTCAATGGAAGAATGGATTAAGAAAGTATGGAATATATACATATTAGAGTACTATTCAGCAGTATAAAAAACAAGGACTTCTTGAATTTTGCATACAAATGGATGGAAATAGAAAACACTATCCTGAGTGAGGTAAGCCAGACCCAAAAAGAGGAACATGGGATGTACTCACTCATATTTGGTTTCTAGCCATAAATAAAGGACATTGAGCCTCTAATTCATGATCCTAGAGAAGCTAAATAAGAAGGAGAACTCAAAGAAAAACATATAGGCATCCTCCTGAATGTTAACCTTCATCAGGTGATGAAAGGAGACAGAGACCCACATTGGAGCACCAGACAGAAATCTCAAGGTCCAAATCAGGAGCAGAAAGAGAGAGAGAACGAGCAAGGAACTCAGGACCGCGAGCGGTGCAACCACACACTGAGACAATGGGGATGTTCTATCGGGAATTCACCAAGGCTAGCTGGCCTGGGTCTGGAAAAGCCTGGGATAAAACCGGACTCGCTGAACATAGTGAACAATGAGGACTTTTAGAACTCAAGAACAATGGCAATGGGTTTTTGATCCTACTGCACGTACTGGCTTTGTGGGAGCCTAGGCAGTTTGGATGCTCACCTTACTAGACCTGGATGGAGGTGGGTGGTCCTTGAACTTCCCACAGGGCAGGAAACCCTGATTGCTCTTTGGGCTGATGAGGGAGGGGGACATGATTTGGGGTGGGGGAGGGAAATTGGAGACGGCGGCGGGGAAGAGACAGAAATCTTTAATAAATAAATAAATTTTAAAAAAAGGGACACAAGTGTAAAGTCTGGACTCAAAGTCATGGGAGTAACCTTCCTCTCAACATTTCACCCAAGGATCCTGACTCTATTGGTACCCCTTGTCTGTACCAACTGCAACTGATGATGTAAAGATGACTTCCTAAGTCCAGCATGCTTTCCTTAACATCACTGCTGAACATGTCTGCATTAAAAACAGCTTTCCCTTAAAAAAAAATACATTACACACTATAAAAACTGGAACAAACACACACATACATGGAATAATTATAACAACAATTAACACAGCTCTTGGAGCACTTTTAAATTAGAAAATATTTTATATAATTGCACCTTTTGGTTGTATTATGAATATAGAAATTTCTCATTACAGTTTAAATATAAAATTTGAAAAATTTCACTAAAATGCTCGATTTGGGAGAAGACACAACGAGAGTTTTACTTGTAGGGAAATTGATACTGTCAGAAATCTACTAGGAAATCTATCATGAATCCTATCAACTATTCTGTTTCAGTTACTACAGAGTTAACGTTTCTAGAAGGCAGGAGTTTCCCCATTTCCCTTTGTTGTCTTCTCAGAACCACCACATAAATTCTATTTCTAATCTCCACATCATAACAGTCTTGTTGGATGCAGTCCTAGGAGGCAGTTCAGTGAGATACTTGCCAGGTTCTCTGTGGTTTTGAAGCTCTGTCATAGTCAATACAAGTTTTGAGGCCTTCGTATCCACAGACATCAGATTTACTACATGGCAAATTTTCAGAGAGAAGATGGACAATTGAAAGACCCTGGGGTACTAGTACATTCATCTTTAATACAATAATATCACAAAATCAAGCAGTTATACAATATTATTGAGGTAGATAGTTAATAGTAGTACTTTTTTGTCTTTTTCTTTTGTTTTTGAGATTATAATAGAATTATTTTATATCATTTACTCATTTAATTTTTTCCTCTATTCTTACCATATACCCTCATTCCTCTCTTTCAAATTCATTAATTAATTGTGGTTACATGCATATATGTGTATATGTATGTGTTACTAAATACAACTTTATAGGTCTACACACTGTGTTTTGTATGTTCAGCAATGGGGAGTAATTAATAATCAAGCAATTATATAATATTCTTGAGATATTTCCTAACAAAAGACAAGAAATGCATCACTTTGCTAAGAAAGGTGCAATGGGTAGCATTGGCAACTTGGCAGTATCCAGACTCACCTAGAAGACAAGATTCAGAGCATGCCTGTGAATGATTATCCTCATCAGGATAAGTAAGGTGTGAAAACCCACAATAAACATGAGCAGCACCATTCCATGAGGTTGAGAGGCTCTGGACTGCTTAAAAGGAGAGGAAGCTGGCAGAGGCAGAGCCTTCACAACCCTCTGACTCTTTGCTGCAATATGACCAACTGCCTGAGTCCCCTGCTGCTATGACAGAATGTACCCAGGAACTTTAAGTCCAAATAAACCCTTCCTTTATAAAGATGTTTTGATCATAGTATTTTACAATAAAACTGAGACAAGAAAGTAATACAACTGGTAAAAGCAAATGAATGAGAGTAGATATAACACTATGTGAGACAAAGGCCAACAGGGCCACTTACTAAGACCCCGTCTCAACACACACACAAGGCAGAAAGAGGGAAAGGAAGATGAAGGCTATACTGTTCTTGCCTCGTATTTGTGTAGTGTGACTTTAGCTCTCTGTAATAAAGACAAAATCACATTTTTTACCTTTATGAATATACCCTGAGTTCTAGTTAACAAGCATTGTTATCATAAGCATAAGCTTTTCTTTTATGTTCAGATATTATAGATTTGAGACTTCATGGGAATATAAAAAGAACCCAAATTTCATCAGACGTTTTTCAGAATTTAATTTCAGCCTGCTTCAGGAGAGTTTGTAGTTACTTATGATCCTGGTGAGCACAGTTTTGCAAGTTCATGTGTATAATTGCCACTCCTCCCAGAAACCCTGACCAGTCAAAACTCTAACACAGACTGATGACAGGCCACGACATAGGCCACAACATGGCCACTTGGAATCCTGGAGTTACCAACTCATTGTTCTACCATGGTGTTCATAATACTAGGTAAAAAGCTCATCTTTTAGTTGTCAAGAAAATTAACTGCCCAGATAGGTGCAAAAATACCTTCGCTACAGTAGAGGAAGCCAGTGCAGGATTAGGCCTCATCCCCACTCTGCTAATTAATTGTCTATTACTACACCATCAGAACGAAGGATTCTATTAGAGGTGGTTTTAGGCTTAGCTCACTGTCCTTTTACAGTGTCCTGTGTGTGTTAGAGCTTAGACATAGTTCTGCACGTTGCTGTGGCATCAAGTTGTTTTTCCTTAAGTTTTACATAAACTTGAGGTCTGTAGTTCAATTCTCATAAACGTTTCTCATGCCCATTTTATATCAGGAAATTGTTTTTATTTAATTAAGCGAGTGCCATGCTTTGGAGCCGTTTAAATACAGCTTTTCTTTTTCCTAGGGCTTTTTATCATTTCAAGCCATATTCCTAAAAGTATAAAACTAATTAGAAATCTTTGTTCAGAATTTCTTAAAAATATGAGATTGCTGTATCATTTTTTCTTCTCCAAGTTGAACCTACAATTTCTTCGAACATGTAAAAATTATTATCATCCCTATGGAACATTCTCTCTCTCTCTTCCTCCCTCCCTCTCTCTCTCTTCCTCTCTCTCCATCTTTCTCTCTCTCTCCTCCCACTCTTCTTCTCTCCCCTTTATATGTCCCTCCCCCTCACTCTGTCTTTTTCCTCCCTTTCTCTCTCTGCCCTGCTAAAAGATGAATAGCATCCTAAGCTTTAGGCCACTTTATTGAATTGTACATGCTTTGAAGGTTTGCATTTATACTACCATTTGTATGAGACACACATATGTAACTATCTTTATCATACATGTATGCCCATAAGATGGCAAGCAATCTTCAGGTTAGAATAAAAGAAATTAATTTATTCCATTGTCATTTATACACACACATATATAGCAGTGACTAGCACTAAAGAGTGGAAGCCCTGAGACAATCCTACTAGCCACTGTTTTCTATGTGAGAAATCTTTACTTTTATTTTCTATAGAACAGAAAGATATATTTCCTACTTTGCATTAGTCCCAAGACCTAGAGAGAAAGTTGTGACACTTTTCCATAAAAACACTGTAGGACAATCCAATCAGTCAAATATTTATCAGCCCAGGGAAATAGTGACAATTATTCTATTTTTTTTCGGAAAAATTGCTGGTCTCATTTCCTGTTCATTCATGGTAACATGATTTAAGGTAAAAGAGGCAATACTTCATGGGATGGAGCTCTGAAGTTTACATCATATAATTAAAAAAATAATTTTCTAATGAGATGCAGTGATGATTTTGCAGAGGCTAAATACTTCTTTTGTTGGTTTATCCTGATAATATACAATTTTAAAACTGAGAGAAATTGCATCACCATGATAACTGCATTCAAGTTTGAGATATAATATTGAAGTCGTAGCAGGCAGTGTGAAACATAGGTACCAGCTGCACTGTCCTCTTAGCTGAAAGTCAAGGAAGATAAACGGAGGTGAAAGGAGTTGGGCAGGGAGCTTGTGAAACTGCAGCTCGGGACAGCTCAGAGGACAATGCTGGGGCTTGAGTATTTATTTATTTTAATTACTTTTCTCTTCCTCCTATTAAATGCCTTTGCCTTTGTTCTTGATTTGAAAGCAGTGCCATTTCTGTTTAATTACTGTGATTTTGATTGACAAGAATAGAGGACAGGAAAGAAAGAAAGCTGTCTCCTTCATGTCCCGTTTGACACAATATAATGAATGTGAAATGGCTAGTTTATTTTTTCCTTGACAACTTAAATATTTGAAGATGAAATGTAGATTTTAAGAGAATAATGTTAGAGAGCTGAGAGAGGGGGAAGAAAAAGAAAGAAGTTAATTGGGCCAGGAATCAAATACAGCATTCATTTATGCATTTATCTAACAGTTTAATCACTGCCAATTTGATGCAGCCATTCTGTGTAATTGTAATAAGAATTTCATCTCCGCTCTTTCCAAGGAAAGAAGGGTCAGTAATTAGACCTAGTCTATTGAATGCCCTAGTGCTGTGTTTTATTATGTTTGCTTTATAAGCCCATCATCCCCATGCCACTAGTGTTCTTGAGGCAGAGAGGAGGTAGCATGTCTGCTCCCCTTTGGCCCCATGTCTTTCAGCACTACCCTAAGGTACTTAAGAATGACAGTATAACGAATATCTGTACAGATGAGCCTGCAGATTTGGGAAAATGGATGCTCATAGATAGTACTTCTTTCGGTAAACTTAATTTCTTTAGCAAAGGTGAACTACCATCTATGGGGATTCCTGTCATGTATAAGGAAGTTAGTCATGCTCTCTGTGGAGTTGAGTTCCTTGAATTTTAATGAAACCCATGTCAATCTGTCTCCTGCATACCCCAGTGTTAAAATCAGTGGTCAGTACCTCAGCACCACAGTAAATCTTGTAGATACTACAACCAGCACAGAACTGAGAAATTTTACGTTTGTCCCCCTTGAACCCTTTTATACTCTGGATCCTGAGAATATACAACTGATGGCATTTCTGCTTTAGTGGGACAAGCTTGTTTCAAGCAGAAATTGAGATTTTTTTAATTAGATTTTTTAAAAAACTACTAATCCAAGTTCTGACTCCCTCACCTCCTCCCATTCCATCCACACATCTTTCCACCCCACCCCCATCTAATTCTCAGAAAGTGTAAGGCATATTGCCTTGTGGAAGGTTCAAGGCCCTCCCAAATATATCTAGGCTGAGCAAGGTATATATCCAAAGAGAATAGGATCCCAAAAAAGCCAGTGCATGCAGTAGGGAAAAATTCTGGTGCCATTGCTAGTGGCCCCCCGGTCTGCCCCAGCCATGCAACTGTCAACCCCATTCAGAGAAACTAGTTTGTTCCTTTCCAGTCCAGCAGGCATTGGTAAGCTCCCATTAGCTCAGGGAAACTGTTTCAGGTCTCTACCTCCTTGCTCATATTCTCATTCCTTCCAGTCTTCAACTGGACTTTGGGAACTCAGTCCAGTGCTCTGATGGGTCTCTGCCTCTGCCTCTATCAGTTGCTGGATGAAGGCTCTATTATGATATTTAAGATAATCATCAGTCTGATTACAGGGCAAGTCAAGATCGGGCCCACTCTCCTCTATTGCCCAGGGTCCTTGTGGATTCCTGGGAATTTCTCTAGAGCCAGGTTTCTGCTAACCCTATAATGGCTCCCTCAATCAAGATCTCTCTCTTTGCTCTCATCTCTGTCCTTCCTCCATCTTGACCATCTCATTCCCTCAAATTCTCCTCTACCTTTCCCCTCTCCTCTCCTCTTCTCCTCCTACCCTCCCTTCTCCTCCACCCATATGCTCACAACCCTGCCAGTCAATTCTGTCTGTTTCCAATCTCCATTCTTTGGGTTCACCTTATTACTTAACTTCTCTAGGATCATGGGGGATTTTGTTGTTGTTGTTTTGTTTTGTTGTTTGTTATTTAATGTCCTTCTTCACTGGGACTCTTCTCTAGTAATAGATCTGCCATGGGTCCTGGGGCTGTTTTGCAGGTTATGGATAGTGAAAACGTACTTTTACAAATGTCTGAGATAAATGCTGATTTGAGCCAAAGAAAATGAGCTGTTACGCAGAAGTTAAGGGAGAATGATATGCATACCATCTGAATATAAATTAACATGAATTATTGTAACCTAGGGAAGCAGGTGGCCCTTCTATCTGTGATATTGACAATTAACCTTTGCACTCTCAGACTGGACTGGTTCTCAACGGCTTTTGACGTTATTATAGACCTCTGTGTGGCTTTTTGATGCTCCAGGGTGCATTGTCACTGCCTCAAAGGCAAGGTAATTGGAGACAACATTTATGCCACTTTCCTTTTACAAGCCAAACATGGTTCTATGAGGATTAACAGGACAAGCTGGTCCTGATAATTCTTTTTTGGATAACTTTTCTGGCCCACAAAAGTACTCTAGCAGGTCCTTTCATGCAAAGTGCAACCTCTGTCTGCCTTCTTGTTTGAGGGAGTAGTTGGCATCACTGACTGCTTGCACAGACCGGATGTCTCGAAGCCGTTGTCATGCTTCTTTTTGCTTGTTTGTGATAGTGTCCCATACAAGAATGACCAAAGTTAACACTTCTCATTTAAATGAATTGATACTCCATCTTACTGGCTTTTTAGGATTAAATAGGTTGAAATGTCAGAATAAGAGCAGACTTGCATTAAATTTACTTTAAAATATAGCTTATCTTATTTTTACGTTAACATGTGGGCATCTGTCAAGTCTCCTTTGTGTCATACTGTGGCTTTATCAATTCACTATGCATTCAGTCTTAGATGTGTAAATGTATCCAGAAATCCACTGATGTCAAAGCCTTAACACAGAGAAAAGGAATAATGCTGATAGAAATATTTGCTTGCCTTAAGAACAAAGGCACCTCACAGCTTTTTACAAAGAAACCTCCCTCTATTTAGCTCATAGTATTTACTTCTTTATCATGTCTCCTGCTTTTCTAGGTCAGTCAGTGGAGAGCACAGAACAGACACTCACTGATGCTTTTGATTAATGATGAAATATATTAGCTACTTTTTGAAAGTCCACTTTTTTAGGTTTGGTTATAAACATGCTTATATGGAAATCAACCAAGCTAGAACTTTGAAGCCAGTGGAGGTCACAAAGGCTGAATGTTCAGTAGTCATTTACTAACATTCATTTTAATAAAAATATCTAAACATCCATTCTGTACCTATCATGGCTCGAAGCCATACAAGACAATGGTGGATAAAATAGACACACATTTTTCTTTCAGAAACTGTCTCCCCAAATCATCATTGTATTCTACCCATAAGGGGTATTACCATTATAGCAGATTCCAGCCATCTAAGTGCTTTGGAATTGTATAGAAAGTTCTCTGTGTGTTGAGCTTCCATTGTGTCTTTTATTCACTCCTTAGCTTTTAGTTCCATATTTAATGGAAAAGTAAATAACCAACCTTTGCTCCAAGCTCTTCTATGGTGTCCAAAAACAGGTGTATGGCTTTTCTAAGGAGCTCTTTTTATTATTTCTAAACCAACCTATTAACGTTCATAATTCTGAATGTCATCATATGCTAAACAACATTAAGAATTTTATCTGAATTTTTGCTTTGTTTAGTTTTCTGTTAATATTCAACACTTCTTTTTAAAATAAGATCCTGACCAGCTCAATGACAATATAAAAAGACAAAGATGACAATATAAAATTGACATTTGATTTTCAAAGCTCCTCCTACCTACATTATAGTCCACATTACCGCACTAAAATTTTTACTTCCAAGATTCGTCACTCTACAATTTTGGGTGTGGGTCTCCTTAAGGAAAATGTAGAGTGCAATTAAGATTCCTTGGTCTGGCTGGGCATGGAAGCATTTATTCAGTCAGTAACTAGAAGTGTTAGGATCTGGTTGTTCCAACTTAAATACTCCTTAGAACATCTGCTGTATCATGGTATGCATCTTTGATGTTTAGATGCCTTCCTCAGGACAGTTCATAGTCACTGGTTTGTGAAGTTCCAGAGTTTTTCCCCAAAGAGGCACTCCTTCAGGGCCACCAAACTCCTTAACAGTTTTTGAATTAGTCAAAGAACGTCACTGTTAACATGTTACTTTATCCTTTTTAAAATTGATTTATATTGAACTCTACAGTTTTCTCTGCTCCCCTCAATGCCTCTCCTGTCCCCTCTTCAAACTTCCCCCAAGGTCCCCATGCTCCCAATTTACTCAGGAGATCTTGTCTTTTTCTACTTTCCTTGTATATTAGATCTCTCTTAGTGTCCTCATTGTTGTCTATGTCAACTGGGTTTGTGGTTTGTAGGCTAGTTTTCTTTGCTTTGTGTTTAAAACCCACCTATGAGTAAGTACATGTGGTAATTGTCTTTTTGTGTCTGGGTTACCTCACTCAATATAATGTTTTCTAGCTCCATCCATTTTCCTGAAAAATTAAAGATGTCATTATTTTTTTCTCCTGTGTAGTACTCCATTGTGAAAATGTACCACACTTTCTTTATCCATTCTTCAGTCGAGGGTATTTAGGTTGTTTCCAGATTCTGGCTGTTACAAACAATGCTTATATGAACTTAGTTGAGCACATGTTCTTGTGACAAGATTGAGCATCCTTTGGATATAGACTCAAAGTGGTATTACTGGGTCTTGAGGAAGTTTGTTTCCTAATTTTCTAAGAAATCACCACACTGACATCCAAAGGGGCTGTACAAGCTTGCATTCCAACCAGCAATGCAGAAGTGTTTCCTTTTCCCCACAACATTTCCAGCAAAAGTTTTCATCAGTGTTTTTGATTCTGTCTGTTCTTACATGAGTAAGATGGAATCTCAGAGTTGTATTTGTATTTCTCTGATGACTAAGGATGTTGAACATTTCCTTAAGTGTCCTTCAGCCATTTTAGATTCCTCTGTTGAGAGTTCTCTATTTAGGTCTGTATTCCATTTTTTTTATAGGATTATGTGATCTTTTGGTGTTTAATTTCTTGAGTTCTTTGTATATTTTGGAGATCAGACCTCTGTCTGATGTGGGGTTAGAAAAGATTTTTTTCCGATTCTGTAGATTGTCATTTTGTCTTGTTTACCATGTTCTTTGCTTTACAGAAGCTTTTCAGTTTCAGGCAGTCCTATTTATTAATGGTTTCTCTTAGTGTCTATGCTTCTGGCGTTATATTTAGGAAGTCTCCTCCAGTGCCAATGCATTCAAGTGTACTTCCCACTTTTTCTTCTATAAGATATGGTGTGGCTGGCTTTATTTTTAGGTCTTTGATCCATTTGGATTTTAGTTTTGTGCATGGTTATAGATATGGGTCTATTTTCATTTTTCTACACATTGATATCCAGTTATGCCAGCACCAATTGTCATCTCATCAAATGCTTAAAAAGCTTTTGAGAAAATACAACATCCCTTCATGATAAAGGTCTTGGAGAGAGCAGGGATTCAAGGAACTTACCTAAACATAATAAAGGTAATATACAATAAGCCAACAGCCAACACCAAAGTAAATGGGGATAAACTCTCAGAGATTCCACTAAAATCAGGAAGAAGACGAGGTTGTGCACTCTCTCCATACCTATTCAATATAGTTGTTGGGGTCATAGCTAGAGTAATAGACACCGAAAGGGCATCGAGGGTATACAAATCAAAAAAGAAGTCAAACTCTCACTATTTGCTGCTGATATAAGCAATCCCCAAAATTCTACCAAGGAATTTCTATGACTCATAAACACTTTCAGTAATGTAGCAGGATACAAGATTAACTCAAAAAATCAGTAGCCCTCCTTTACACAGATGATAAAAATGCTGGAAAAGAAATCAGAGAAACAACACTCTTCATAGTAGCCTCAAAGAACATAAAATATCTCAGAGTAACCTTAGCCAAACAAATGGAAGACCTGTATGACAGGAACTTTAAATATTTAAAGAAAGAAGTTGAAGAATACACAAGAAAGTAGAAAGATCCCCATGCTCTTGGGTAGGCAGAATTAACATAGTAAAAATGGCAATCTTACCAAAAGTAATCTTGAAATTCAATGCAATGCCCATCAAAATCCCAGCAAAATTCTTCACAGACTTCGAAAGAAGAGTACTCAACTACATATGGAAAAGCAAACAAACAGAAAACCCCAGGATAGCCAAAACAATCCTATACAATAAAAGAACTTCTGAAGTCATCACAATCTAATTCAAATTCTACTACAGAGCTTTAGTACTGAAAACAGCCTGGTATTGGCATGAGAACATATAGGAGGACCAGTGAAACTGAATAGAAGACCCAGATTTTAATTCACACTCCTTTGAACACCTGATTTTTGACAAAGAAGCAAAAACTATCAAAAGGAAAAAAGAAACCATATTTACTTTATCTTTCTACTTCCACCATACCCTTAAAGAGTTCCTCAGAGAGGATTCCACAATAAACATCTTTGTCTCTGCATTTTTACTTCTATCAAAGCCATTTGAAGTTACAATGAAACATAGGCTGTGTCTATTGAGAAGTGATGTGAGAATGCTTCATCAGGAGTGTGGAGCATCTCTTCTCAATAGACAAAGATGAGTAGTATTTGAGACTTGAAGGAAGCCTGGAAGAACCCATAGCTAGCTCCCAAGTGCTGTCAATCAAAGAAATCAACCTCCTCTATGGCTAGCCATGTGTTTCTCTCTTTAGTGTCCACATTAAAGGGTTAGCTGAATTGCAAGTTCAGTGTGTAAAAAATATTTTTTTTCCTCTAGGCTTTACTACTTACCTGAGTGCTTGCTATTCCAGAACTATGTCAGCAACCCCCTGCCCATCATGAAATTTCTGGAATCCGGACTGTACAATATACTATTACTCATCCCCTGTTTTCTGTGTTATTTTGTGGACATAAACAATTCCATTTCAGATTTCCTTGCTTTCTAATTCGTTTTTTTTCTTTTTTTTCCTTTTTTCCTTTGTGAGGGTGTGTTTTGCTCTGATTTCATTTTTCCGCATACCTGTACTATCAACCAATCCCAGTATTTGTCAGAATTTAAACATATATATATATATATATATATATATATATATATATATATATATATATATATACATATGGAACTCTCTCAGCCTTTGAGAAACAAATTTAATGTACTCTTTTCTACACACTTTGAAAATGATTTGGGAAACAGAAATAGCAATCTGTTGAAACTTAACGACTTTATCTTCCTTGCCTGTCTTACTCAGCAAGAGCGACAAGCATATACTATCAAATGAGTTCTTTCACTAATCCACTTTGAACCTGATTTCTAATATTGTCTATGAATAACTACATTGGAATTTCAAAGTAAAGAACAGAAAGTCAAAGATGAATCAAAGCCATTGAGTGCATAATGTCAGACTGATTAATATACTATAAGGTAGAGATAAAATTGACATAAAATGGTAGTTCAAATATTTTCTGTCTTTCATGAATATGACTTTGTCAGGCACTTTCAGTTAAAAATAAGCTGGAAGCAATACACCTCGTGGGTATCTTTTCTGTTCTTTACAAAGTGTTGGTCTCTGGGCCTAGACATCTTTACACGCAGAAAGCTGCAGCCTCTGGGCTGATAACTGCTGTGGGAGTCCTCACTGGCTTCTGATGGCCCAAAGAGGCTGGGGCACAGCAGGTTCTGGAAGACTTCAGTACCAGTCATCTTCAGGAAGGGTATTGTTTCATGCCAGGAATTAATTTCAGTGGTTGGATAGAGTGTGATTTGATCCATTGCGCATAGTTGTTCAAACACCATCAAAACCATGCAGTCCCCTGGTACAGTGAGTAAAGGCATTTTTTTCTCATTTTGTTCTACAAATCTCAATACAAATCAATAAAGTATGCTTTGCTAAGTGCCAGTGGTTAAATCTCACAACTGATATATCCATTGTCTCTACTGACAAACAGAGGTTGGGGCAGGGTAGGGGGTGGATCTGTTTCTATGTGTTAGTGCACATAAATAGTAGATAAGAATTTCACTTACATCATTTACATCCTTGGCTTCATTTTAAAAATCAGATTTGGTCCTCTGTGATTGCTTATTTATTATTCATAAAATATGTTACTTTGATGTTGCACGTCAATGGTCTTTTTGACAGAAAAGACATTACCTCTAAGCCACTCTCTATATTGCTCTTGACATCCATGAAAGGTGACTTTTGAATGTTTCCAGTTTTGCAATTTAAAAAAAAAAAAGATCCAAACAACAAAAAATACAGAATCAGATGAAAAAATACAAGCATTCATTTTCTTTAAAAAGAAAGATAAAAATAAATATGATCTCACTGATTAGAATATTCAAATATGAAAAATGAGAAAAGCCAAGAATAGCTAAAATACAAAACCAGCGGTGTATGTAAAAAGATAGCTGGGGTGATTGATTAAAACATGTTCTCGAGTCAATCTCATTTTCCTCCCTACTTATATCTATGATCTTTGCTCTAAATACAGGATAACATCATAACTTTTCTACCAAAGCACATATTTTAAAAAGTCATCCTTTCTCTGACTCCAAACAAAGTTGAAAACCATCATTCTCACAGACTGAGAAATTGAATTCTATTCAATTGATTACTCTTTTTGCTGAATTGGAGGACACCGTCTGCTAATCACAGGCATTAATAAATAAATAAAATAAACTTTTAATGATAACTTATATTTGTGACTAAAACCTGTATGGGGACATCACTCTTAGGTTTCTCTAATTTTTCTTCAACCTTCTCATAACCTTTTCTTCTTAGATACAATTTTCCATTTTGTCTCCAGAGCAAAACAATTAAAACCAATGTCCTTAGATGGTTCACTGATGTATACTGTATATTATCATTTCTACATTCATGCCAATCACAAGCAAGTATCACATAAGCTTTTAGTGATGTTTTGTTTATGTTTTAACAACTAAAGCTTGCCTGAAGGTCAGAGTACAGTGTTAAGCCACTAGGAGTCAGGAAGTGGTGGCACACACCTTTAATTCCATGACTTTGGAGACAGAGGAAGAAGATGACTACTACTTCCATCTGAGCATCCATAGAGGTAAAAGAACTCTCTCTAGTGGCTGGGCCTCTCTGCTTCTCTGATCTTCAGGCAAACTTTATTTGCTAAATGTAAACAAAGTATCACTACATAAGCTAAAATAGCTGTATCTAAAGCAGAAGATGCAAGGGAATTCCCACCTCCTGGTCCATAGCTTTGTCATCTAGAGGAGATCCTCTTGATCTTTCTAACTCTAACATATACTGAAATAGAGACACCATGTTAACACGTGATTGCTTCATGAAGGAATTTCATTTCAAAGCAGTAACTGTCTTTAGAATTTGTAATATGACATAGGGGATCACTTACATTAAGTATCTTGCTCATCTTTAATATAATGTAAAGTGACATTTTCTGGCTTGTTTTCAGTACCTAATGAGCAGTACTGAGGTCAACGTTCTGCCACAAATTTCTTCTGATGGAATTCAAGTGGGACCTCAGAACTGTAAATGTATATTTATGCACTAAAAATTACATTGAGTCCACCAATCTATATTAAAGCAATAAACAATTAACATAAATCTCAGGTGGACAACACAAAACACTGTGTCTTCTGGTACATGAACCTTAGCATTCTAATACTTCTGTTCAGAATGGGCTGGGCAAGGATCATTTATAAGTCTCCTTGACATTCTCAACTTATTCACACAGTTTTACCTTGAGAAAACAAAGTTGTTCTCCCACAGCAGATTCTGCTCTGCTTCCTCATTTGATGCTTTTTTTGGAAATAAGCTAAACAGTGCAGACTCTGAGCTGAAGTTAATTTTTTTTCTTTCAAATAACTAGTTAAAGGGTTTCTTTATTATTTTTCCAAGTAATAATAATGATAACAACAACAACAAAACAATAAACTATCCAAAGCCTTGCATAAGCATGGGACTCAATTTTAGACTTTGCTTAAATCTTTTGGATACACTATGGTGCAAAGTCCACAGAGGCACTCTAACTCTGAGTTAAATGAAGATTAATACTCACATGGTTGAATCATCTGAAACAAGAGTTAAGAGGAACCAGCTGAGGCAGCCTCTACACAAGCGCTCTCGCTCACTGTTCCCGCCACCAAGGCCAGCAAGGTTAAAGCTGAACACATTTGATGGCCAATGTTGTCTCCCCACCCCCTTTTACTGAGTAGGTAGAAAATGTTGCATGTCTGTTTTAGGATCCCCAAATTGTTAATAGTCTCTATTTCCATTTCAAAAGAAGAAACCCTCAAGCTAATATTTTGTGCTCATTGTCAGTGAAAGTTAAAAAGCAAGCCAAATAAAACTACCAAAACAAAACAAAACAAAACCCTAAAGTGCCAAGGAGCAATGTTTATAAGTTTTCAAATAGGAGTTGAAAAACACCAATAAAGTTTGGATTCAGCTCAAATGTACCATCAACCCCAGGCAGCTCCCCCGCCCCTGCCTCTTTTTAATGGTCCATTTGTCTGGTCCTCCTGGAAGATCTATAGAGAAAATTACCAGGGCAGAATGTGCATCCAATTGCACATCCTGCTACAGGAGAAACGATTCCTGTTCTCATCATTGGGATCAATAATTTGCTAACACAGTATTAGCAAGAGCAACAACTCCACCAGGCTAAAGGAGTTTTACACTGAATAATGACGGCCCAGGAAAGGGAAAAGCTGAGCGAGTAAATCCTGGCAGCCTTTTACTATTGAGATAGCAGGTGCTAGTGAATCAATAGTGGCTCTGGTGAGCCTGGACTGTAAAGATGCTTTATTGTTCCGCCTAAGTACATTGGCAGAGATGCTCCTCTCAATATCTGTACACAGGAGCCACTGGGATCCAGGCCTGCCCTATTAACAGAAGCATTTCCTCTTCCGAGCCAGAGAGAGCCCATCTGTGGCCCCAGAGTCAGGTTGTACAACACCTTTGTGGAAACTCTAACAGAAGCAGTGGGGCAAGATGAAGGGGAGGATAAATGAAGCTGCAGAAAGAATACTGAGAAGAGCCAGAACCTGGAGAAGATCATCAGACATGGACTGACTGGAAGGATGGATCAAGGGAACTTTCTTCGGAGGACCATATCTACATCATCTCTTGATAAGAAAACATTTTTTTGGAACCATATATTGACCACCAGTTATAAAATGTGTCAGCTCAGAGGCAGTAAAGGTCCAGCGGCTCAGTGTCAGCCCTCACTCCATAGTGGTCATGGATAATGTTTCCATTTGTATCTGTTGTAGTTTGGCTTCTGGTGCTTTGATAAAACACTGGATACAACCAGCTAGGGGAAGAAAGGGTTTCCTTTAGTTTGCCGGTTATAATCCATTTTCAAAGGAATTCAAACATAAAAAAACTTGTGGCAGGAGACGGAAACAGAAAGCTCAGAGGACGGCTTGCTCTTGTTTATGTAGGTATTTTCTGACAAGGTGCAGGCCTGTGTAAAGATGGTACTGCCTGTTATGATGTGGGCCTTCCCGTGTCAAATGAAATTAACAAAATTCCTCAGTGGACACAATTCCTCACTTGGGGTTCACACGTGACACTAGCTTGAGTCAAGTTTGACAGCTAAAGCTAAGCATGACAGCATTCTTGCAAACCTGATAGCAAGTGGTGAAAAAAGGAAGGAAACGTAATTACCAAATAGCTTTGGATTTCTCTTCCTCAAGCAACAACGAAGCTGTGCTTTCTGTCTTCCACTGGATAACCATGCTATAGGAAAGCTCTGTTTATAAACTCAGCTATCCTAGCAACACACAGTTCTCATCCATTAAACAATTGAGAAGAATATTCTTCCAAGACAAAACAGGCTTCATTGGTGTTTCATGAATAAAAAACCATGGCTAACAGGAGAAGAACAACCCATAATTGAGAGGAAAATAGAAACATTCTTGTAAATGAAGAGAGAACAATCCAGGATTGGGGGTAGAGGTAAACTATAGATAGACTTTTGTTAGATGAAGTCCACAGCTAATTTCCCAAAGAGATAATATTTTTATTATTTTTCATGAGAAACCACTTCCTAAAGAACCACCAGATTCAAAACAAAGTTTTAACATTTAAAGAGCACTTGGAAAATCAGACTGAATGTAGGTGAGAAGAAAAGCTGAGAAAGTGATGCTCTTGCCATAGGACCACATTCCAAGACTTTATTCAGATGCTATGGGGGACTAAGGAGAAGGATGGGGTTGCTCATTAGAACCAGGGTGCTCCTTCCATGCATCTAGCTGAACAACTAGTTAACTACCATCCCTCACTCTGCTTTCAAAAGGATTTTAGAGTTAGCTACTACATAAGGCGTTTTTGTGTCTTTGTCTCCCAAACAGGACTATTCTTTCTTTGATCACTTTGTCCCATTCCATTGAGTTTTGTGAGCAGTGAAGAAGGAAATTTTTCTTCAAACACAGATTTATTAATCCCATAGGAGTTCAGAAGAACCTGATCAAACACCACCTCTAATGAACATAACATCTTGATGCATCATTTTTACTGTGTTCTTTTATTTTTAGTTGTATATGTAGTGTGCATGCATATGAAGCTGTACATAGCACGATTAATAAAAACCCAGGAGACAGATATTGGGGTTCAACCTGAAGGTCAGAATAGCAAAACAGCCAGCCACTGGCTCTTACCCTTACCTCAGTCTGAAATGACGTTCCTGCTTCCAGGAAGTTTTACAATGAGACCGACTGAGAGCTTTCATCTTCTGTCTTATATTTTTCTCTAGTTCTGGGAGTAAAGGTGCACACTGCCTGGTTTGTATGGCAAATTACTGTGGCCACTAGGATTAAAAGTGTGTCACCACTGCCTTGCCTGTAAGTCTGAGCAGAATGGATGTTTTACTCTTTGATATTCAGGCAAGCTTTATTTATTAAAATACAAATGAAATATCTCTACAAGTGTCTACATGTGTATGAGAAAACATGTGTGTTGTGATTGTGTGTATGTGTGCACGCGTGTGTGCTTGTAAACGAACATGCATGTGGAGGTCTGAAGTAACATTAATTGTCTTCCTTGATCACTCTTAACCTTATACATTGAAGTGAGGTCTCTCAATTGAGCTCAGCACTCTCTGTTTTGGCTAGTCTGACCAACAAGCATTCTCTATGTGGCCTTTCCTCTGATTTCCAAGTCCTGGGACTAAAGGGAGGCTACTATGCCAATCTGACACTGATAAAATTATGGGGATGAGAATTCTTGTCTCCATTCTTGGACAGAATATATTTTATCCAATGATCCATATCGCCAGCCCATCCTCAGAATGTTATCTTTATGGAGTGCGTGAGAGGTTTTGAGTAATTTCCATGTAGGATTAAATAAGTGGTTTTTGCCTGAGAGGGGAATTGGCCATGAAGGTTTTATAATCTGAAATTCAGTCCTAAACATGGATAGAGTCAATGTTCTTTAGAAGTCAATGTTCTTATATCTGATGTTTGGGTACTGTATCCCATATGACTTCTACTAGGGCAAAGTGACATGTCCATCTAGGTACTTTGAGCCTCTGAGATTCTCCTTACATCTGATCGGTAGCTTTGGTCCATTACCCATTTCTCTCCAGAGCTCTCTTGCCATCCAGTGTCTTTTAAAATGGTAGCTGTGAGGAGGAAGGAGCTATGCAGTGTAGTGTTACAGAGAAGAATGGAATACAAATCTAGTAGGATACAGATAAGCAAGAATGAGCATGTTTTATGTCTTCTAAATGGGACAGTGTTGTTTACTACTCCAGATTATTCTGAGTGGCAGAATCTTGTCATCAAATTCTCTTGCAGGTAACCCATGAATGCGAGTGTTTGCTACCCTGACAACATGTAAGGGTTACTAAAGAACCCAGCCAAGGAATAAGATAAGGAATTTGGCCTAAGCATGCTGAAAATGATTTATCCTCTTCTCTATGTTTCTTTCCAATAGTTGTTTCATTGATATTTCCTGTAACTCCAATATGGATATTTATTCAAAAGTGTACAAACTGACACTTTTATGTTATAGAAAATAATTATTCTCGCATTCTATAATGCTGACTTGGCACAATTTTCAGGAGATTTTATACTGACTTCTTTTGTTTGTTTGTTTGTTTAGAATTTCTATTTTATTTTATTTGATTTTTTATAAACAATCATTTTTCATTTTACATACCATATTCTGCCCACCTCACCCCGTAGCCACTCCTCAGAAAGTGTAAGGCATTCCATGGGGGAGTCAACAAAGTCTGGCATACCATTTAAGGCAAGACCAAGGTCCTCCCTGTTGTATCTAGGCTGAACAAGGAATCCCTCCGTAAGGAATGGGCTCCACAAAGCCAACTAATGCACTAGGTCCCACAGACTGCCTAAGCCATAAAACTGTTACCCGCATTCAGAGGGCCTAGTTTGGTCCTATGCAGACTACCCACCTGGCAGTCCAGAGTCAGTGAGCTCCCACTAGCTTGGGTCACCTGCTTATGTGGGTTTCCCCATCATGGTATTGAGCCCTTTGTTCATTTTACCACTCTTCCCTCTCTTCCACTGGACTCTGGGAGCTTGGCCCGGTGCCTAGCCATGGATCTCTGCATCTGCATCCATCAGTTATTGGATGAAGGTTCTATGCTGACAATTAAGGTAGTCATCAATGAGTATATGTAACATCAATTGATGAGCACCAAGGTTGAATCCATGTCTTGAGATATGGGATTGCAAGCATATCTTCCACATGTATATATGAGGCTTCATCTGAGCTGAGGATAAGTGTTCCCTCAGTCAGAGAAGATGACTTCTGCTTAGAACAGAAGAATACCTCCACAAGACTATGTTTGTAGATTATATATGTGGAGACCTTAATTGCTTATCATTGAATCCATGTTATGTTATGTTTTATACAATTATTGACATGTATTTGCACATATTTACTGGTTCAAATGTATACCTTTTTAAAATATGTATTGGTATTATGATGATTAGTCATGTATGTATCTGTATGTAGGTATGTGCACATGAAAACCTGTGCTGGAGAGACCAGTAGCACCATCAGGTCTGCTAGAGTAACTGACAATTGTTATCTGCTTGATGTGGGTACTAGGATTCGAACCCAGCAGAATGTGCTCTTAACTTCTAAGCCATTTCTCCAGTGTACTGGGCCAGATGTGAATCCTCATGCATATATATATATATATATATATATATATATATATATATATACTTTTCAGTACATACACACATATATGTGTATGTATATTGAAAAAGTGATCAAATCAGGGTAATCAGCATGTAGATCACTTCAAACATGAATGATTTCTTTGTGATGAAAACATTCAAAATTCCATTCTTCTAGCTCTGAATTATTTATATTGACTTCTTCAAGCTATTTGAGAAATAGACATTCACAAGAAACCCATATGCTTTCTATAACGTTCATTGGGGGTATAGGAAGCACCACTGATTGGATTTATTCTAAATTGCTCATCAAATGTTTGAAAAGTGTTCTTACATCCTAAAGTCATTGAATCTAGGTTGAGATCCATGCTTTCAGAACAATATGCTGATATCAGTCATCTGTTGTGCTTCATAGACTTGATGATTCAATGCTTTGCTCTTTTCAAGGTTAGATGTAGATTCCACACTGTTGATGTCCATGCAGAGTTTATGTCATGACAAAGGGATAGGTCTTATAGACTCTCACCAACATAGAAACCTGTGCTGGCCCTCTGTGAGAAAAAGAACTGCACTATAAATGCAATGAAACTTTTACAGGTAGGCAAATTAAATTTGTGTAAAATCTTTTATATTTTTGTTTTTAATTATCTATGTTATGCTATTACTCAGGAAAACAGTTGTTTGTGGGAGTATTTCAACAGATAATCTACGAGGAGCCAGCTACTTGCCCATTTCAGAATCGTTTAAAGAAGTGTTACCTACGCTGAAAAGCAGCTTTTCAGGGTCCAGAAAATGAAGTTAGTGTACGGTTAAAACAGTTCTGTGCTCTAATTTTATAGCATCATGCAGAATTCAGGCAAATAATTATTGGATTTGACTTTATTGGGAGATGTATTTTTTTAATAATTTCTAGTTTGCTCCTATATGGATAAGAGACTATAGAACGCTTTTAAACACCTGCCCCACCACCCCCAAGAAAACTGGCAATAGAAATTATTATCCTTGTGCCAACAAATGGGAAGATATTTTTCAGACATTGTCCATCCACTCATCCAAACGGGAAGAGGAACAAAGATGAAGTTTCAGGTGTTGCCATATTGCACTGAAAGAAAACAGAGGCCAAGTATGTAAAGCACTTTACCAACAGTCCACAGAGGAGATGAGCAGAATGGCAATGTTGTTGATGCAAGACCTTGATTCTCTCTCAAAATTTCTTGCAGAATATCCAAATGTCTGCCATTCACATGTCTAAGTCAGTAACTAAAAAAATGATGTCATAACATTTCACTCTCAAGACTTCTCTGAAATAAGAGTACAAAGAAGAAAATAAAGATAACCCACGTTATTCAATGAGGACTACTGAGAACTCAAGAACAATGGCAATGGGTTTCTGATCCTACTGCACGCACTGGCTTTGTGGGAGCCTAGGCAGTTTGGATGCTCAACTTACTAGACCTGGATGGAGGTGGGGGTTCCTTGGACTTCCCACAGGACAGGGAACCCTGATTGCTTTTCGGGCTGGGGGGAGACTTAATTGGGGGAGGGGGAGGGAAATGGGAGGCGGTGGCGGGGAAGAGACAGAAATCTTTAATAAATAAATAAATTTAAAAAAAAGATTTAGAAAAAAAATAAAATACTTAAGACAAAAAAAATAAAAAAATAAAAAAAATAAAAAAAAAAAATAAAATAAAATTGTTTCAGTGACTTATCTCAGAGTTTCTACACATATATGTTAGGTTCTCTCGGGAGCTGGGTAAGCAAAAAATATATGTTCACACATAATCATTTTGAGGAAAATTGGTTTTACGTATAAACGCAAGCAGGTGTTGAAGTTACAAAGCCACATTCAATGATTTTTATAAGACACAAAGTTAATCAGAAAGAGTTGTTTGGAAGTGAAACATTTAGGGAGTGATGAGATTGGAGATCATCAGGAAGAAGCACCGTGGTCCAAACCTGTTCCTAATAAAAGGGATGCATCCACACAATACCTGTACCCTGTCATTGATGCTCTGTTTTACCTTGGCACTCTACCAATAACAAAGCCATTCCAGAAAATAAAACAATGGGCCTGGATCTTAGGATTTAAATATGCTCAGCCATAAGCCAAAATGAACCTCTTTGTTTTGGGAAGCTAGCTTGTCTCTAATATTTTATTATCCTTTGCAATACTAACTAATGTAGCCACTAGCACAAAAATTATCACCAAAATAAAATAGAGGCAGGAAGGAAAATGGGCTATGGAATAAAGGCAATAGAATGCCAATTCTTAATTATTGAAACAAATATTATAAAGAATTACAAAAGGAAGGGGTTAAAATTTGTGGCCAGTATTAATTGCTCAGCTGTTTATTTTCTTTCTAAAATAAAGATGAACTTCAATAGTCCAAAATAGTTTGAAAGAGGAGGCACAGTATCAGATTTTAATTCCCAATTTCCTAGATCCTTTATGTGATCATAGGTTATTTACAGGTGAGTTATGACATAATTTTGAAATACTACCAAGAAAGTGTGCTTTGGATCAGGGTTATGTTAAATTTATATTGCTAGTAATGTGTTCTTTTGTACTGTACATGTTTTTCCTACTTCATACACCTTGGGCAACTGCAGTATGAACTGTTCTGAACAGAGTCTTGTGATCTCAGTTCCTAGTGTCTGTCAGTGACAACACACGAAAGGTGTGTCACACATTTCCCCATTTTTCCTCTTTGTGTTTGTCATTCTCTTCTCTGAGACCATTGGTTTATGTCAAAGAAAAGTAATCTGCAAAACTCCTATTGTGATGACGGCACAGAGGGTACTAGAATTAGCTACCCGCTTGGGCTATCTATTCACCTAACCCTAGTCATCTCTAGAGTTCTGTGTGGAGCTGTAAACTGAATCACTTAGGAAACAGACGAAGTCTTCACTGATAACAAGGGAATTAGATAGTACAAAGTGAGAACAGAACTGAGCATTAGAACCTGACAAAGAAAGAAATGAACCAGAAGAGAATCAGGTACTAGGGCCAAGGTTAGGATTAGTCTTGTCAGGAGTACGTCTCAGTAATATGGAATAAAAAAATAGGACACAGCCTGCTTCAGATTTCTTTTTAAGCCATTATGAATGCTGAGGTATATTTTCTGGTCTTAAAGGAACTGAAAGGTATTTGGCTATGTTCATAGAAACAGAAGAAAAACACAGAGTGCTAGGAGAGCATCCTGCTCATCCCACTCCCACCTATTTCCCTCCATGGAGGTCGCCTGTCTATTGGCACACAGCCAGGGTCAATTCTCCTCAGTAGCTGCAGGTGTATCTAAACCCCCTTGGTACACAATTGCATATTTTATGTATGCCACCACCAAAAGATATGCTCTTACTACCACACTTTATTTCTCATGTTTGAATGAAAATTAAAAGCATATATGCATTTACATAAATCTGATTCGTCTTTTAAACATAACTTGCCTTGGAAGTGTCCCAATGTTAGTATGCTTTTTCCATTTCTCTCTTTAGTGGCAGAATTATATTTCATAGTCTATTAGTCAGGACAGACCTGGTTCTGCTACATTAACAAACAATCTTAGTGACTTAAGCAAGTGAAACTCTATTTGTTAGCCATGAAACATTTTTGTCTCCAGGAAGCAGGGACCAGTTTCACATTGCCTTTGCTCTGAGGTTGATGGTTATAAAGGGAACTCCTGCTGGATCATTGCATGCCTCCTTGTCACAGGAGAAAACATTGCTTGCTACTCATTGTGTCTTCAAGGTTCTTACCTGGAAGTAACACTTCAGCATTACTCATTTCCTTCTTGCCCAATGCCACCCCCTTGCATACATAATGTAAAGGCAATGGAGAAATACATTGGTACCATGATCTAGGAAGAGTCAAATTGAAAATTACACAAAGGAGTTTATCACAAAGGTGTTTGCATTTTAAGAAACTGTCTTTGACTTAAAGTTTATATCCAGTAAACTGAAAGCTTACAGCAGCCATGATGTCAAATAACCATGATACCTTTTAAAAATAGTCAAGAAGCTGTTTTCTAATTATGGCCGCTTTGGCATTTCTACCAGGACATTGTCTAATTTCAAGGCTTCTGTAGGTATACGCTCTACAGGTAGACTATGGAGTTTGAATCCAACCCGGATATCTGATTCTACACTTTCATGTAGTGATCTGTATCAGCTTGAATCACGTGATTAACTACACATTAGTCTTTTTGATAGTCTGGATCTGTACCACCCTGAAGTCCATTTATCCACAGCTTGATCTCCACCTGTGGCATTATGGTTGGATGCTTCAAGCTTTAGAGGTAAGGCATGGGGGGAGTTTGCAGGCTCCAGAGTGAGTGCACTTGCACAGGACTGTGGAAATTTGGTCTCATCTGCCTTATTTTGCTCTGGCTTTCATGAGGTAAGCAGTCTGTTCTACCACACGCTTTTAGCATACTACACCACCTTGCCACAGACTGAAAGACAAAGCACTGGGTGTATGGCAAAAAAATCACTGTCTCCTTTTTCTAAAATTCCTATCTATATTATTTCAGGAATATAGAGTTCAAAAATACTTCTGAACTAGCTATTCTAACCATTCCATTGTAATGTCAAACCCACCTTGCCTGGTAGCCCAGCAATCATATTTAACTGAATTTCTGGGTTCAGAAAATGAAGAAATCTAATGCAGTGACCACATCTCTTTGTGTTTCGTTTTTTTCATTGAGCTATACATTCTCTGTCCCATGCCCCCTCACTCTCCTTATTTACTCAGGAGATCTTGTGATCACATTTCTTTAGAAGGTATCTACATTGAAAGACAAGTATCCACAGCACTGTTCAGAGCTCTCCATGACCTCCTCATCCATAGGCTTCCGCAGATTATACTAAGTAGCAGGCACCTGAGTCTTTTTCATTCTTAGAAGAAGAATATGCAAATGACTAGCAAAAATTAAGTCCAGCACTTCTTGCTCTCCGAGTGAGTAGATTTTTTAGGATCTCTGCTAGAATTATGAATCCTGTGATATTTAACCTTATAGAGAGAAGAAGAAGAAGAAGAAGAAGAAGAAGAAGAAGAAGAAGAAGAAGAAGAAGAAGAAGAAGAAGAAGAAGAAGAAGAAGAAGAAGAAGAAGAAGAAGAAGAAGAGTTGTATTTTGATAAAGAGATTATGACCCTAGGCTTTAGGAGAACAACTACACAAACAGTCAAAAGTCTATGGTTGCTAATGAGGTCTGTAGAAAAATTAACCAAGTCAGGTAGGAAAGACTGTATCTTGAGATGATAGACATACCATCAGAAGGTGATTTCCTGCAAGGTAAGGGAAGGGCATGCACATGGTACAAAGAAATAGGTGTTATTTGTCTGGAATGGATGTAGCATTTTGATGTTTTCTGTTAAGTAAACAAGAGGGATCTCTTCAAATGGACATTTTCCCCCTCTTATTCTGTTACTTTCTTGGCCCATATATGTTTCTAACTAAGAGGTTGGCATGCCTATGACTTCCACATGTGTTGTAATTTAGCCATATGACCAAATGTTGGTGAGATGTTCATAAACATTGACTGTAAGGAATTATATTGAACCTATAGGAAATAAATTATGATTTTTTACATTAAAGAAAACTACTCACTACTTTTCTGACGTTGTCCTGATCATTAACCACCCATGTTTTCTCTGTACTTTCAAATTCCATCTATTCTGAAGTCCTTATATTTGTAAAAATTAATTATTTTGCTACATTATTAAATTTGATAGTAACTTAATCCCCAAAACATTTCCTTTTTTTGGTAGTTGTTTGGTTCCACACAGTGATATGAGTTGAGGAGAATTATTTCAACATTGTCTTCTATTGACCTCCATGGTATCCCTGGCAAATAATTATTTACAACTTCATTCAATTTGGTCAGGTGTCATCCCTAGTGTTAACCTTCTAGATTCTCTTTGGTAGAAAACATCCTTGTGCATGAGATTCCCTGTCCTCCAAAGTAGCCTCCTCTCAGTTGCAGCACACTGTGTACACAAGGAGGGTTTTACAAGTGTCAGATAAGTTATAAGACCAGCTTTCAAGGAACATATTGCCAATAATATTTGCAGCACAAAAAAACTGGTCTCTAGGTCTGTGGCAAGTCATAGGGGCATGACGAAACTCTGAGAATCTTCTGCTTAGTTGCCCACATGGTGAGATTATGAGCAAGTCAAATTAAGTTTGGTGTTATTTATTTTCACTCCAAAAATTATTTTTTAGTGTATGTTCTCCTAATAATCAAGCAACTTTCTTTTTTTCTGGCAATGTTATTTAGAAGGGCATTGTAAATAATGGTGATTTGTTGAGAGTAAAAAAGTAGTCTCAGAGTTAAAACTGATATTTCCTCTATTTATATGAATTGCTATGTTCTAACCAATGAACATCTTTGATGTTAACTGCAAATTTGTGTCTATTTAGTTACTTTAGAAAGCCTCATACCAACCTTCTCTGTGGCTCAGTCCCTCTGGAACTTGGTATCTGGTCTCACACAGCTTTTGAGGATGCTGACAGAAAATAGACACATGCATTTTTATTTTTGACAATTGATTCTGTGCCACCTCTATAAGTTGAGAATCATACACCAACACTGTTGCTAGTTACATGCAAAAAATACTAGCTGGCCATGGTTCTGAAAGGACCTGCCAAAGACAGCATTGAAAACCCTACTGATATTGATTTTACAGTCTCCGTACTGATTCTACATCATGCCCCTTTGCTTTCTGGCAATCTTTATAACTTTTACACTGACATAAATTGCCATAAAATAAGCATCCAGCACACCCCTCCCTTTCCTCCTCTAGAAATGGTTAAGGACGCCCCATTATTCTATTAACATGTTTGACCATTAATTCTCCTGATATCCCTGGGAATGACGAGGTGACTCTAAAGTTGGAGGGCAATTTGTACTGCCTGCTAGATTTATTATTATCCTCTCTAGTGGAAAGCACATGAATTCATCTGAACATTTATTTTCCTTAGCGTGCTGCTATTTTTCTTTTTATGTTTTTTAACGTAGATTTAGTGGCAGAATATTAGCGGCTGAGGACACAGGAGCTGCCATCAACAGGATAAGGCAAACAGCTCAGCTTTTAAAATTTGGTTTCTAATTCCTAGATGTTCCCTTGATGGTCATGAAAGGTAGCCATATGGCAAATGGGGGGGTCAGCACAGTGCTCCCTAATTGGTTGGAAATTAGCCAGCCTTCATGTGAACTCAAAGGACTCTGGGTTGTTAATATAACACTGCAAAGACTCTTGTTCCCTCTTTAACACTGCTGTGTGTGTTTTCTACTGCATCATAACAAATTACCCAGTGTGTCATTGGTTAAACCAGCATATTTATCTTGCAGTTCTGTACATAAAAAGGTCCCACGCAGGTCTCACAGGGTTAAAAACAAGAGGAGTCAGTCATTCTGAAGCTTGTAGATGGAATCTCAGGTTGTCCTTTGCCAGCTTCTAGAGCCATCTGTATTCCTTGGCTACTGGCCTATTTCTGCCACTTTCAAAGACAACCATAACATCTTGAATCCACAAACCACTTAATTAAAGGCAGACATGGTGGAGACACCCTGATACAACCAGATTCCTCACTTAGATATGGAAAGGACAGCTACTGGGGGAACTGTCAGACTGAGTCAAAGTGTTTGTGTATAATCTGGTATGACAGTTGTTAAATTTAGAAATAGTGCAACCCTGAGCATGAAGTCTTTCTCGGGGTACCGTCTACTGAGAATCTGCCTATTTGAAGATCTCAGCTCAACAAGTCCAAATGCTTAAGAGGTTGCCAACATTGGGAAACACTGTAAACATGGAGCCTGCATCTAATGCAACCTCTGTCTTGTCTCTTTAATCTCAATTGAAACATTTAACTTCTACAAACTTCAGTTCCAGTGAGCATAATAACTCTTATTATTATTTATGTGATTTCTTTTCATCCTTGTGAGCTATGGAAATGTATGTGTCTCTCACCCCACATGGCTCCATGTATTGTTATGTTTATATTTATTTCTGAAGAAAAGACTAAGGTAACTTTCAAAATCATGAAATGTAAATATGAGACTCATCCTTAGATCATCATCAAATTATTGAACTTAAAATCTTTACAGATTTTTAAAGTGTGGGGAATGTGGAAAAAATATGTTTATTTGTAACACTGACATTGATGTATTGGAATGACACAGACCTGCTCCTCAATAATAATATATTATCTGCTCTATGGAAGGTGCTGCTGGGCTACATAATGTGGAAGAGAGAGTTGAAGGCATTCTAAACTGAAACGATCACAGAAGAAACAATTGCTGCAGAGATTAGACACCTGATAATTCTATGGAAGAATCTCATGTCTTGAGTTTGTCTTGGGGATATAAGGGAAGACTGGGGTGGTTACCTGGTACTCATTTCTCCTTATATCACAGGGCTGCCCTATTCCATACTCTGGATCTTATTCCTCACTGGTCAGGGGTCATAACTAATGATAGATTGAGTCTTAACTCGTGGTAGCTAGCCTGTCCCATTCTGTGTGGAGTAAAGTTCAGCTAGACAATTTGTGCAGGCATTTAGAATTGTCTGATTATCTGTATGTTCAATATCCACAGTGTCTTCTTTCTCACCCTGCTCTGTCTTATAAATGCCACAGTGTGCTATGTGCTGCATGAATCGCGACACCAGCATAGGTAATCCAGATACAACTTCAGGTCTATTTAGCTTCAGCAGTTGATAGGACGTGAAAAGATAATAACCTCTTCCCACCCCCGAATCTTATAAAGACACAAATGAGTCATATAGCCACAGATTATCTGGTGATGGAAATTCTCTGACAGCTCCATTTGAAGTTGCAAACTGACTGCCTTATAGCTTGTTTAATGTTTGGTAAAAGCTGAGATCTTTAAAATAGGAAAACGTTGTGATAGAACAAAGAATCTCAGCCCAGCCCCACTCTCCTCTCCCAAACCCAGAAGACTAGAAAATGCACAAGTTTGCAAACTTCAGAATATCACTATGGTTCTTTTTTGTATAAGGTTTTGTTTAATGGCAAAGTGTAACTGTACAGAGATATGACCAATGAGTTCAGACCAGCTGATCAATTGACCAACATGGTCAATGAGTTTAGAACTTCCAGTTCTATTCAAAATTATTTTAGGTGTGTGATAAACAAAACAACAAGTTACAGAAATATCCTAATACAAAAAGAGAAACAAAACTATTTATCTAAAAAATGGATTGAAAAGCCCTCCATTATGAAGATACAGCTACCTTATCCTTGACTGTGTAGACACGGGTGGAATGCGTGTAACTTTGATTAAAAAAAGGGACTTGCCCCATGAACTTATCCCTTTTCTGTTTTCTCTTTTCCCTAAACTGAAACTTTAAATTTCATATTGAAAACTTGTGATTTAAAGGGTAGTGTTCTTGCCTACTCTAAAGCTCTGTTTTTTATTTGAGAGTTTGGTGGTTCTGCTTTCTAGTTCTAAGCTATGTTTTGTGTATGATTGTACCTTGTTGCCGGGCAACTTCAGGGTCTCTATTTTATAGGTGTGGGAGTTAAATTTTAAATATGGTCAAAGATTAATAGTACTCAAGAGGGCATTTCTATATCTTAGGGAATGATGTCATTTCCCAGATACTTTATTTCCCATTAAACAACTATGTGCCAAGAAAAGGGTTCTAAGACTGACTTTCAGATAATTAAAATGCTAAGAAGCAGTACATGCTCTCTAATGCCAGATAAACAAAACCGCTCATCATCTAGCTTCAATCTCCAATGGTATTTTGAATTGGGAGTCACAAAATCCAGGTTTACAAATTGCCTACATTCGTCTCCAGGCAACATAAACTTACTAATTTGTTTATTGGTGGTAATAATTTAATAACAGATTCTTAAAATACTCCTAGAGAGGGACATGAAAAAACAAGATAGACACAGAGGTGTAGAAGTGGTCTTATAGGTTTGTGTAAATGCACTTGGGTTTACACTGGGAGCACCAAAAAGTTTCACATATTGCAGCAGCATTTCTTCAGTTAGCAATGCTTTTTCCTTTTGTTATAAGGATTATTAAGGATTATTTACATGTGGGTAGGGAGACCTGTGCCTGTCTTTGGAAGACATTTTAGTTCACTGGACCCACCTCCACTTTCAAGACCTATTGTTTATCTTTTATCTTGATTGATACTGGTCAGCCAACATCTCTAATGATGTAATTTCCCAGAAATGTGCAGATGAATCAAGTCTCAGCAGGACACCAGTGAGACAAAAGCTCTGGACACAGCCTTATCACCTGAAGGTCTCATTTGAGAGTGGCTGAACCCTAATGTCCCAGCATGCCAGATCCTCCTGATGTAAATTGGCTGCTGTGAAGCAGAACTGTCAGAGAGAACTACCTGCATGGTATTTGCTATGCAGGATATGTAATTGCCAGAGAAGTTAATGGAATTGTCAGACCATTGATAAAAGTGGATCCTGAAGAACAAGAGGTAGATTTAATGAGCAGTTCCCTTCCGTCCTTGCAATGCAGTGTGTTTGCTCCCTGAGTCCTGACACCCCTTTGTTCTACCATTTTCTAACAATCTGACTTACCAAAGAAAAAGTGGTCAGTTTTCCCAATAATTGCTTCCAAACTTATGTATCTGATAAGTGCTTTCATTTAGAGGCTTCTACAAATTGCCCCTTTAAGGCTCATTCTAAGTGTGCTTCTTGGAGAATGTGCAGTGATTAGAATAGATGTGCTCCTTCAGGTAAGTTCTAACAAAACACACTGCATTTTTCCCAATAATAATGGAGCTGAATAATCTTTAATATAGAATTTTATTAAAAATAACTCCTATCTCTCTCTAGGTCAATATACCGGAGTATCTTCCCATTAAGAACATATCATGCCCTTTATTACATTCTGCAAGACTCATTATTCTACATTTATCTGCATTGGATTTTCTATCTATTAGCTCAAGCATTTAAGTAAGCTAATTCCTTCCGTACCTGAGGATTGTTTTTCAGGTTTGACCTTTCCTCCCAATTTAGCATCTTCTACAAATCAGAACATTGTGTTGTAAGTAATGCATGTGCTGTTATTTAAGATGTTAATAGCAGGGACGCTGATATCATTTCTACTCCAAGGTAGCTCGTTAACAAGTGTAGTTGAGCTGTGATTATATCTTTATCTTCGATTTCATAATTCAGAAGCCTTGACTGCAATAAAAGCAAAAGGAAAATCGTATCTTGATTAAAACAAAATCTGAACGTCAGTTGAAGCTTCATGGACTCTATTTCTTCAGAACCTGATGGGCTCCAAGATGAATCTACAGAGAGATCACCTCTTGTATCCTGGCAGGTAACTATTCATTCTGCAACCCTGGGTCACCAGGACAGACATCACTTAGTCCCAGAAAATTGGTGCAATTAATTCCAGGCTTCTACTTCAAGAGTCCCTGAACTGGTAACTGTGGGTCAGTCAGTGACTGAAGGAGGTGGCAAAGGAGGAAAAGAAACCAGGCTCAACTCTGCACCTGCTAAGATGCCTTCACTGAGAGCAGGGAGATATGCCCAGACTTCTTTCCATGAACTCACTCACAAAATCTTTTCATTTTTATATTTTAATACTATGACCTGGCAAGACAGGGATGCCATGGTAGAATGATCTGACTCTTTTAGAGTGAGACATTATTGTTTTGAAACATAACACACACCTGAATGAAGATATTTAGCTTAGAAGACTTTGGAAAGTTACACCATTTTTGAAGGAAAATCTCAACCAACCATAGAGGAAAGTACCTAAAAGGCCCAGATGTAAACAATTTGGTTGTCATTACAAAATATGACAGCATACCGCTTATTAGAGATCGGAATCAGTTATTTCCAGCTGCCACATCATACATTCAGGGACTTAAGGCAACGCAAATTTGTTGTCTCAGCTCAATATGTAGGGAGACTAGTATAGGTTTTACACTAGGCTAAAATCACAGAATTCATAATGTTCTCTTTCTTTCTAAAGGAGCTAGTGTCCGAAATATTTCCTCCTTATTCAAGTAGGAGGTGGTTTTTAGTTACTTGAAATTTTTGACTGGAGACTCCTATCTTTGATAGTTATAAATCTGGAACATGGTGATCATGTAGAGACTTTCACATTCCTTAGCTTGTGGTCTACTTAATGCAGCTTTAAAGGCAGAAATACTGAGGCAAATTCTTACCCTACAGGAGTCAGGCCTACATTTTTTATTAATTGCTTTGGCTATAGTAGAAGAAAATTTTCTGTTTGTAAGAAGTGACATGATTGAGTTGAGTCTACCTGATGATCAGGACAATCCCTTCATATCAGTCAATGGCTTGAATCATAAATAGAACTTACCCTCTAGCCATGTTGTTAATGTGGTCACAGTTCAGAGGTTATAGCATGGACATTCATGGAAACACTGTATGTCCTAACACTGGAATTTTTAGTATTTTATTAGAAATCAGTTTATAATCAAACACATATATATTGATTCATCTTAGTGAATCAAGGTTAATAGTTTTAGCTGAATTCAAAACATGAGCATGGCTTCTGTGCCAGTGCTCTGAGTAAAGTAGTCAAATTTTGTGATTATATTTAATGCTTACACCTTGGTATTCTAACTATAGCCAGGAATTGTCATATAGCCCTCCACTATTTGGACTCCTAACATTTTTGTGTTTTTTTAAATAATATTCTTATGTATTATATGAAAATATACTGTAGTAATAAGAGCAGCGGGGCTGCATCCCAGCACCCTGGCTGCCTGGCTAGCTTATGCCCGAAATAACAACACACAAACTGTATTCATTTAAACACTGCTTGGCCCATTTCTATCTAGCTTCTTCTAGGCTAACTCTCTCACCTGGACTAGCCCATTTCTAATAATCTGCTGTAGCCCACGGTGCGCTTACCGGGAAGATTCTAGCCTACGTCCATCCTGGGTCGGAGCTTCATTGCGTGCATCTTCCCGGGAGCTGAGAGCATGGTGTCTCTCTGAAGCATCTGCCCCCGAGAGGAGAGCTGTGGAGTCTGAGCTCACTTCTTCTTCCTCCCAGCATTCTGTTCTGCTTACTCCACCCACCTATGTTCTAACCTATGAGGGCCAGCCAAGCAGTTTCCTTATTTTTTTAACCAATGACCTTCCTCCATCAATATACAAGTCAACTGCCTATTAATTTAATGTTATTAATTCATTGCTGCACTGTGTTTAACATTATTGCCAATGTATCTACCTTGACTAATTGATTAATCAGGCCACACTTCCTGCCATGTATTATATTTTAGATGTGCACTGATGTGGAATTCTTCTTTGTATGTTGTAAATATGTTTAACTACCATTGGTTAATAAGGAAACTTTTTGGCCTGTGGCAGGGCAGAATATAGCCAGGTGAAAAATCTGAACACACACACACACACACACACACACACACACACACACACACACACACATATATATATATATATATATATATATATATATATATATTAGACAGAGTTAAGGAGACGCCATGTAGCTGCCAAAGGAGAAAGACACTGGACCCTTACCAGTAAGCCATAGTCTTGGGGAGACACACAGATTAACAGAAATAGGTTAATGATATAAGAGCTAGGTAAGAATATACCTAAGCTGTTGGCCAATAAATGTTACAATCTATATAATTTTGCATGATTATTCACATCTGGGTGGCTTGTAAACAAAGGAACAGTCACTATTTACAGTGCACTTCTGTGTCTGTGCCTAAATTTAGTCATGGAGAATGGGTAGCACAGTTTCAGCATTCGTGGTACACTGATGGTATGGATTAATGTGGAGTCAGTAATTCAAACCTCTTGTCTTCTCACAACAGTTGCTTTAGAAAGCTCTGAATGACAGCGGTCCTTCTTCTCAACCTCCCTCAATCTGAGTCCTCACCATTTGCAACGATTACAGTAAAGAGGTAATCTTCTAGAACATGAGCATGACATAAAATAAAACAATCCCCTGGCTGTTGTCAGGTTCCTGTACCACATTTAGCATGGTTCATAGTTGTGCTATGACTTACTTCAGTTTCCTCAGTATCTTATTCCAAAGAGGGTAGAGACTTTCCAGATAACATGCATACTATATCAGCTATGTGATAGGCAGAATATAGTTCTTCCTAGGCTGTATCCTTCTTATGCCCAATAGCCTACTTTTTATATTACAAATAAATAAAGAAAATGGAATTGAATTGCTTTGTCGACATCATAGTGAAATACAGATATCATCCTGGAAAATCTTGGAATACTAGATTATATCATAACCAGATTAGAAAATGACAAAGCATCATGAGAAATACAGAAATGGGGGTGTGAAAGACTCAAATAACATTTGCTCCTTTGAAGAAAGAAAGGGATTCACCAGCCTAAGAATTAAGGACTCCTGTAGAACAGGAAGGTCAAGTGAGTATATCCTACTCTGGAGTTACCAGAGGAATAATTTTCCACTGACAGTAATGTTAACTCAGTGATACAAGAACTTAAGTCTAGATGTTTGTAGTGACTCAACTCTCATGATGAGATAATCTGTTATAATAGCCATTGACTAATACAGACTAACAACATTAAGATCAGTCCCTGTAGTGGAACAAGGACTATATTTAGCAAACGTCCATAATCTTTAACCCCAGACAAGAACCGTAAAGAACCCTTTAAAAATTTGGAATTTGCATAATCATTATTAAATATCTTTAACACTATTGACTAGATCCATTAAAAGAATAGAAAGATTAGTGAATATAAAAAATATCCTGTACTTACGTTCTCCTGTGTGCCTCAATTTTATCTCTGTAAAACTGAAAGGACCAGATTATGTATTGTACCAAATACACTGACCTATTCATGAATCTGTAGGGTACTCATAAAGATTCATAAAGTCATAACTCTTGATTCTCTTTCTATACAACATAATTCTTTAGGGAGGAAGTTCCAAAATTATATTGTTAAAATAGAGTTTATTTTACTGATCACTTTAAATATGAAGTAAAATTGTCCCTATCTTAGAAGAATGAATTGTCTGCCATATTTTATTACTTAAAAAAATCCTACACACATAAGTGTTTGTCTGACTGTGTGTATATGCACCATGTATATCAAGAATACACAGAAGCCATAAGAGGGCAGTGAATCCCTTTGAAGGGGAGTTGTAAGCCACTTGATGAGGATATAAACAACTGAACCTGGGTCTTCTGCAAGAAGAGAAACTTTTTTTAACCTCTAAGCCACTTTTTGAGTCTGACCCAGTACTTGAATAAATCAGAGATAATGTGTAAAGATAAGTCACATTTTTAAAAATCTCTTCACTATTGCAGCTAATAATCTATCAAAGAGGTTGGCTTTTGGGACACAATCAGAATACCTGCATTAAGGTCTTTGCTCAAAACTCATCTGCAGAGATGGAAGTCAATGGCTCATTTGTAGGCATGTGTAGAATAAATCAGACAAACCAAAAAACAGTCTTTAGAAAAATTCCTTTTAGACCTATGAACTTATTCATTGTTTGAGTGCATTATTGCTGCTCAGCATATTGTTTAGAGACTCATTTTGAATTTCCCTGTTAACTCATTTATAATATACAGTAGTCTTTTAAGAGGGTTGAATCACATTAATGTAGCAGCTAGTAAATGTAAATAGAGCACAAGTACATCTTTGCCTTGCTGACCATGTTAAAATATAGTGGATATAATAAAAACAGAAACCTAAAACCATTCCTTCTGCACGTGCTTGCATATTTAGTTCCCTTCAATGGGAGGAGAAACATATTTCTGTTGCTTTCCAGCTCCACATTCGCAATAGACCACAACACTTAGTATTATAATAATAAATTATAGCTATTGTAGTAATTCACAGCTGGCTTCAACTCTCTGCTAAGAAACATTATCACATTCTTTACCCTCTTTGGTCAACTGTGCCTCATAAGTTGGGAGTCTTATCCTTCTCTTAGGACAATGGTAATAGGAGGAAGTGAGCTACTGGATCTTTCTAGCTATAAGCTTAAGAAGAAAGGCAATGCAAGTAAAAGAAAATAATAACTATTTTGTTTAATTTTCTCAAGAACCCAACAGAAAATACCTAGTTTTTCTAATTTCGTGAGTGAGAAGGCCAGACCTGAAAAAAGAAAGAAAGAAAGTCAGTTAGAAAGTGGAAGATCTCTGATTAAGCCTGAGTTCTCCTCTTCAAAGGGCCCTCATCTCTCCAGGAGATCCCCTGTCTCTGTGGTATAATTCAGACATCTGAGAGTTGAGGCTATGTGACTCAGCTGTACTGTATGATAAAATGACATGAAAACCTAGTATCTACGTGCCATTATATGTGACCACAAAAATGCTCTGAATTCTGGGTTCCATTTATCTTAAATGGGAAAACGTTTACATTACCTTGGCTATAACCAGCAGACGCCTACATATAAACATCTGTGCTACTCTTGGTTTCTGTGACTCTAGATTATATATTTCCTTTAGTGCCCCCAAACTTATAAAGATTACTGTACCTTCTTAATTTCATTATTATGCACAAATATGTATCTGCTTTGTGTGACCTGGAAGGGCCTTTTATATTTTTTTATGAAGTTAAAGTTCTGAAGAGACATTAGTGATTGAAATGTTCCCAATTTAAATATAGCCTCATAGCATCATGACTACAAAGACTTGGAGTGCCACCTGAGATAGACTTTGGATGGAAGCCATATCTGTTTAGCATTTGCAATTTTTTAAACCTGGCTCTGAAGCAAGTATTTTATATACTTGGCTATTGTTAACAAAAGCAAGAAAAACATGTAACTTAACATGTTAAATGAAAGCTAAAGTCATTGCCTCATGGTCAATATACCCCAATAATTACCAATTTTGGCTGTGGGGGAGTCATTCCTTTCTAAAAAAAATGAAAGACATAGCTACCCAGGCCATACTGTGAATTGGAGTTACCACACATCCTTGTTCTCAGTGTGGTTGGAGAGCTGAGGAACATGGTGGGTGCCTTAACTCTACTGTTCCAAGAAGTAGTATCACTTTCCTTTCTTCTGTGTGTCTGGAGGGAGATGACATGAGGGTTCTTGGACACATCGTGACTGTTTCTAAAACTCACTCATGCTGTGATAAGAGATTGTTTCCTGGCTTTTGTGGAAGTCATGTTGTTATTTGGGCTGAAATTAATACATTCAGTAGATTTTAGTTTTTAAGCTTTAATAGGCACATTACAATATATATAACCACAGAGGTTAGGTATAGAGTAACAGACTAGTGAGGAAGGATGGTCTCCCAAATAAAACAAATAGGAAAAGAAATCTACAAGGGCAGGGGACATAAGATGATTAAATGGGGGTGGGAGAGACAAGAGAGGTACAAATAAAGGAAGACAGATAGGGTTAACTAACACTAAGGTCCATTTGAAGGGTCATATGGAAACCTACTACAGTAGAAGCTTGTTAAAATATGTACATACAAAAAAGAAATCCAGATGGAGTCACCAAATAACAGAGGAAATAAAGCCCCAACTAGACATCTATTGCCATCAAGTGCCAAGAATGAGTGTCATCCAGTTGAGCTGATGGCCTAAGAGCCCCGTGGAAACTACCAAATCACTCAGGTTAATGCTAAGGCTATTTATTGGTTATTCTCCACAAACTGATGGTAAGGCCCTATTGCTGAATAAAGCACTTGCATTCTCCTTGAACACAAAGTTTAGCTAATATGTAACTACGGCCTTCACTCCTACTGACTGGTGTCCATGGTACTGGAAGGTATGTGCACACTACCAGAGGAGAAACCTAAAATGCCAAACTAGCTACAAACCCTGTCATTTATATTGGTGACATGCCTGGGGTTATATGCAGGTGTAATAGTGTTACAAAAATTTTGAGTGTAAGCAACCATTATCTGTATTTAGTGGTTGTAAGGATCACTCCATGAGATGAAACCCATGCTTGACACTGCTAAGGTTGCCAAGAACCAGAGACTAGGGAAAATCAAATACTATTGTTCTACTAAACTTCAGCAGACTAAAGGAACTTTTAGCTGTTTAATAGACTAAAGGATCCTTTCAAATGATCCTAATGAAATTCTTCTATACCAATAGCCAGTGCCTCTCTCAGCCATCGTTAAAGAAGCTCCTTCCTCCAGGGAATAGGAACTAAAAGAGAGAACTACAATTAGACAATGTACAGAGGATGAGAGATTTTGGAACACTCAGTCCTAAAATGGGATGTTTTCATCAGACCTCTCCCCTCAGGGCTCAGGGAATTCTGAAGAAGAGGAGACAGAAAAGTTGTAGAGTAGGCAGGAATTGAAAACATTGAGGAAGCCATGCCTTCTAGACACAACAGGATTAATGAACATATGATCTCACAGAGACTGTAAGAGCATGGATAAGAACAGCAAAGGTCCAAGCCAGAGAGGATCCCAGCACTGAGAGGAGGAAGTTGTCACCATTTCTTGATCCTAACCAAGAAGTTATTTCAGACATCTCCTTACAAAGGAAAAATTAGTTTTCTCCAATGGAGTCTCACTTGGTATATATACATCCCAAGCAAAATGAACTCAATAGTAATTTTGTAATAGAGTTTTTTTGCTTTTTGTTTGTCTGTTTTGTTGGCTGTTTTTGTTGTTGTTGTTCGTTTGTGTCTTTTGTTTTGCATTTTTGAAACAGGGTTTCTCTGTAGCTTTGGATTCTATCCTGGAACTCGCTCTGCAGACTAGGCTGACCTCAGACGCACAGAGATTCACCTATTTCTTCCTTCTGAGTACTGGGACTAAAGGTGTGGGCCATCACTACCTGGTTTTGTAGTAGATTTTTCTCTCACATTGCTAGAGCATTTTTTTGTCTTACTGATCTTTTGGTTGTATATTATAGTTTCTAATTTGTTTCTCTACAGATTTTGTATGTGTATTTCTTAGTTTATTTTCTTTCTTTTTTAATTTACTGTTTATTTTCTAAACAGAAGGACAAAGAAGACTTAAGAGTTAGATGGGTATGGAAGTGGGGAGAACCTGGGAGGAGATAAGGGAGGGGAAACCATGCCCAGAATATATTATAAAGATAATATTTTAAATTAAAAAGGGGAATTTCGATATGAAAAAACATCATATGGATTCAGTCACTGCTACATAATAAACAAGTATCTACTGAAAGAATTACAAAAGGCCAAAGTGCCCACAGGAGATATAAAATACCTACTTGTTTTGTGCTAGTGATGCCACTAGCAATGTTCTGTGTGTGGCACTATCTCTCCCTCCCCATTCTCTCCTTCATACATTTATTCATTTTTCAATAATCTAATCAGAAAAGTTGAGGTCATTTTGTGTTCTGTTACTTTCAAAAATTAAAATCCTTCCATTATGCCCAAGTCCCCTAATGTGACGCCCATCTCTATTGATGTTCTAACAAAAGGGAGAACAGGGGAAAGCATGATCCAAATGTCCCCTCACATTCCACAGATGAAGTCAATATAAAATGTAAAGAGTGTCAACGTTTTGCTTGATTCTCTAATATCTATATCTAATATCTATGTCCTTTTGATATTTAGAATAAAATGGTACGTAGCAATATAAATAAGAAAGCCAGGCATGAACAACTTTAGTTACCTGGATCTAAGTTGAAAGAGGCAAGTAAGATTTAAAGGTACAAAAGTACAGAATAAAACAAAGAGATAAATAAAATAATTTGCAGACGGTTCTTGTGTGAAAGCAGAAGATGAATACAGCCCCTTTCCAGGGTCCTAAATAATTTAAATTCTATCAAACACATATTTCCTTTATAACAGGTTCATACCCGTTCCAGGACAGCTTAAGCCATTGTTTTCTTTGGCTTAGCTTTTCTGTGTTCCCCGAGGATGTTCTCTGATGATTATTTCTTTCTGTCTTTATTTTGTTTGGTTCTATTTTTTTTTCAGTCCCCTTCTGTTCCCTGAGGACGTATGCAGCCATAACGCCGAAGTGCTGCTAAATGCAATAAGGCAAAAATCATCACTGTTTGATGACACCAGCGTGCCGGCGCTTTGGATAAAGAATGATTCTACTATCACAGCGTGAGCCAGCCAAAAGGAAAATGAAGAAAACAATCCCAAAACCCATGATGTATTTATTTTTTTATGATTCTAAAAACCTTTATTTAAAAAAAGATAAAATGCGAATCATTGGATGAATGTGTCTGAAGGTGGAGATCTCAGAGGTGCTGGGACCAGCAGCAGCCGTGAGCTGCAGCACAGCCAGGTTCTCTGAGCCCTGGCAAGCCCCCACTGTGCACAGTCTTCAAGGAGAAAGCAAGGACCCGTCTATGACTTGCTCTTTGCAACTGAAGCTATGATTTGAAAATAAGTGTTTGGGGTGAAAATTTATAAGGAATGAAGTAAGGTAGACAGGTTCTGGGTTAAAATGAAGGGGAATGGGGCATAATTCTTGGACTATAGTAGTTTTGTTATTACCAGTATAAAATATGATGTGTATTATACAATAATCAATGTCTTTTCTTAGTGACTGTTTCTCATAAGCCAGAAAATTTTCTTTTTAATGTCTTTATATTTCTCCCACAGTTTCTTCAATACACTGTTATAATAGAAATTTGAATGAGTCCCCACTATCTCTCTCTTTCTCTTTGCCTATTTTGTTCTCATTCCATATATTTTTCTCTCTGCATGTTTCAATTTCTCTCTTCCTTTGTGTGTGTCTATATGTCTTCATCACCTTCTCGTTCTGTCTCTAGTTCCTTGATTTCTTCTGTCTCTGTCTCTAATTTTTAGATTTTTCTCTATCCCTCTCTTCCTCCTTTCTTCCTCCTTATCTTCCTCTCTCCCTCCTCCTCTGTGTGTAAGTAAGTAGGTGTCTTTCTATTTTTTTTTCTGCATTGGCTTTTCAAATATATTTCTGCTATGTTATCACTACAGACCTAGGAATTTGTTCCTATCAATATGTAAATATTCTGATGGAATTTAGCTTAAAATTTTCCTGGTTTTGGTATATAGGGCTTACTCTGTATCCAAAGATAAATGATGTTCTTGTAGATGTTAAGTTGCTAAACTCTTATCTTTAGACATGATATCATCATTGCATAAATATTTATTTACCAATTCTAATTTATTATTATTATTATTATGTTTTCCATTTAATGTTTCTCAATTTTGTTTTTGACAGCCAGTGAGTTCAACAGCCTTCTTCCTGGTAGGGAACCTGAAGCGACTATTGTAAATTTAGATATCTTTTACAGCAGCAAAGCTCAAACTAATTCTATCAACCAAGTATCGCATTTTACACAATATTGTTACAAATTCCACATAAATTAGGCTTTTTCAGTTGTGTTACTTCTGGATGTTTTGTTTGGGTCCTAATAGTATTTTAATGATGATATTACTAACTGTGACAGCTGACAAGGCTCACAAAGGAGCGAGGGATTTCACGTGTTTGTCTTCTGTGCTACTATCTGTATGGCTTTGTTCTCCGTCTGCCATATTTTTCCTCCTGCTTTTAAAATCTCAGGTAAGGGTAATAATGATTCAAGGTTGAGGACACTGAATGGTGAGTAACTTATGCAGCAATGATCTCTTGCAGTTTTAAATATCAAACCTTCTGAAGTCAGGCTATTTGTTACATAAGGATGTCTTACAAGAATTCACTTTATTTTTTTAACCACAATGGGAAGGAAAAGTGGAAAATAAGTTTGTATTTTCTGTGTCCATTTTCAATTATTCATTAAAAAAATAAATTCTTGACTCATGCTCTTTCTTCTAATAGCTTTGGGATTTGGCCATGATCTTATTACCCCAGTTTTAACTGCTCTCTGGGATGAAGAAATATTGTCTTGGCATCTGCAGGAGGTAAAATGTAGAGTTCTGAGAAACACGGGTTTAGGAAATGGACTTTAGAATATAAACTCCAATTTGAACCATATAAATGTCTATATCCTTTGTGTGTAAAATAGACACATTATTCAGCAATGTTAATTGACTTGTTTATATTCAATTTGTTTTATCTGCTTTTCTTTACAATAACCAAGTATCTACAAAGTACCAAAGAATATTTTGTAGTAGTATTTTTTTTCATTCCCATAAAAAATTGGAGCTTGATGCCTTGGCTTATTCCATTTGGCAGAGATAAGTCAGATTTCACTTGCCCAATGGAAGCTCAGATAACCTACAGTTCAAATTCACCTATACTATGAGACACATTTCTGGTAAAGGGATTGTGGTAGATAAGGCTCTATTTCAAGGTTTATCAGTAACATAACTTCATACAATATTTTAGCACAATTTCCCAAGTTCATTTAATTTGTAACTTTTGGCCACATCCAAATAATTTTATGAACTGTCTTGTTTATAAGAAACTCTTTGTGGAATGTTGAAATTCTATGACATGAGTGGATTTCCTTTGTGCTTTTCATTTTATTTCAACTTTGTATGCAATAATGTATAATACTTATTGAATATAGTGTAATATTTCAACACATGCTTCTGAGCAGTTATGATGAAGTCAGGATAATTGATATGCTCATTATCTCAATCTGTAATCATTTTTATGTGTGTTGGAATATTCAAAATACTCTATAGTAGTTACTGTGAAGCATATAAAGCATATTATTATAACCAGTCATTGCTAGTGAAGACATGGTTATTGGAAGAGAATTCACACCACCGATTTATTAAACCAGCATAATCCTTAACAATCTACAAACATTTGTTCTTAAACTGATAGACACATATAGTCTTCACCTCTCATCAAGGACAATTCTCAGTGCAACAGATGGAGACCACTACAGAAAAGCAACAACCAATCAAAATGCAGAGTTGTAGAGCCCATTCCAAAGGGTACATCTATAAGACATACATAGAACACTGAGGAAGACAGGATGGAAAGATTTTAAGATTCTGAGAATCAGCTAGTTTGCCATGAATTTGCTTTTCTTAATAATATCAGAGGTGACAACCATAAAATATAACCAGCATGACTCTCCAAATGCGAGCAAAGACTGCATGGACGGCCATGCCGAAGTAGACAGGAAAAAGCTCAAAAGGCCTCAATCCTACACAAAATTGAACAGTCAACTGAGAAAATCTGTGAGCCTGAGAGGTGGTTTTCCTCGTGGAACAGCAAAACAATGGTTGTCTAGTGATAAATAGTCAGCCCTGGAAACATAGATACAAGCAATATTATATGTACTGAACACATTATATTACAGAATATATTGCATATACATGTATGATTACAATACCTATCAATGATAAAGATAACACATTAATTTAAATTAAAGGTAGAGATATATAAGAAAGCTTAGAAGGAAGAAAAAGAAAGAAGAAATAGAGTAATTATATTATAATCTCAAAAATATTTAAAATATTACACTAAAAAATAGACAAATAAAATAGCATCCAATTAATTTGGTAAACCTTAGGTACTCTATTCATCCATAGAATGTTAAAAGCTATTTTGAGTAGATTTATGAAGAAAAGACCCACAAACAAACAAACAAGCAAAACACTCAAACCTTGAAAACCCATGCTTGCCCAGCATATTTGTCTACACAGTAACCAATATGGTTTCTGAAATATACATTTTATCAGTCAGGTTCACTGTAGAGCAGAATTTGATAACTCCTTCTTTGATCCAGTATGTACAGATTTGTGTGTACATAGCCTGGAACAGTGTAAAGAGTTTACCCTCTCAAACATCAAGGCATGTCCATTCTCTTGAACATACTAGACTTATTATCTCCATCTCTCTGCATGTATTATTATGACTACATGGGCATTTCATCTTGCCTACTGACTCCCTCAAACTAAGAGAAAATCCATTTACTTTCTATTCATTCCTGAGACATACCTCAGACACCATTTATTGTAAGGAGGATCCATTTGACTCAGTTTGAGTTCCTCACTCCTTGGTAAGACTTAACATTCCCTCTTACCCCTCCTGGAAACATGGATCACAGCACTCTTGTGCTGCTCCCCTTCCTTACCTGTGTGTCTGGTCTTGTACGCTGTCTTTCCCTACCCCTTTAAATATCCAAAGCAACATGCTATATATAGCATTTTCCCACTTTGGGTTTTTAGATGCTAATTGTGTTTTAAATTGTGAATAGGTTTAAGAACTGTTCGATGTTTGCCATGAAGTATTAAAGATAGAAGATAATGAAAACTGAAGTTAAGTAGGTGGGACTGATGTTCTGCCATGAGCAGCAGTCCAGGCAGGGACATGCTAACAGATCTTTAGAACTGTGATAGAGACCATGATGGTCACAATGACATGGGGTGATAGTAACCTAAAGCACAGTTATTAACAACTCAGGGTCAGAAACTGGGGTTCAATCTGAAGATCTGAAAAGAAAAAAAAAACAGTCAGTTTATTGTGCATATTGAGCTCTTAACTTGACCTCAGCCTGAAATGGCAATTCCTGCCTCCTGGAATCTCAGAAGGAGACTGTGTCTAAGAGCTATCTCCCCTCGTTTTATAATCACCTTTTGGGCTGGTATTAAAAGCTTGCACCCCTGGGATTACAGGCATGCACCACCCGATTTCTATGGCAACTAGTGTGGCTACTGTGAATAAAGGTGTGTGTCATTATGTCTACTGGAGTTAAAGGTGTATGTTACCATATCCTAGTCTATAAGGTTGACCGGTGGAACTGTTTTACTCTCATATCTTCAGGCTGTCTTTATTTATTAGAATATAATTGAAAAGCCACTACAGCAACATTTCTGTCAATTCATTCTTGTCACTTACTTTTTTGAAGAGGAAAAGAACAAACTCCTAACAGCTTTTGTTCTCAGACAAAAACCAACATCCCAGCTGTTAGAGAAGCACTCCTACATTCTAGTGGAAGATGCCCAATGCAGGGCTATCTCCGTGGCAAGTCCATGGAGGCCACCCTTCCTTCCCCTGCAACACTCAAGGCTGTCCTCTGTCACTTTCAACTTCTGCACAACCATGCTTGAGTTTCATAGAAGTGGGTGGCAGCTGCGGTTTCACGGCTCTCCAGGTCCTCAGCAGCCGATGAAAACAGATTTGTAGGAGCATATGGAAGGCTTTTCTCAGAGCATTTCTTTGTCGCCACAGCTGGGAACTTATCAGTTGGGATAAATTAGTATTGAAAGGAAGGGAATGGTCAACATAGCTCAGAAGATAACAGCAAATTTTGTTCTCCCTTCTTCCTTTCTATGGTATAAATTATCAAAAGAAAGGCATATTGAATGATTAACTATTACAGAGAAACACTTTTTGATTTCCAAACCAATCGTGTCAGTGTTTTTTTAAAGCTGTTATCAATCTGCATACTCATTTCCAACCTTGGCTATAACATGGGTACTTCAGATTTCAATGGATTAGTGGACATGCCAGAATGTCTGGTGGGGCTGGACTTAAATATTAAGACAGGGTGTGGATTTCTGCATCCAGTAAGAACAAGGGCAATCTGAGGTGACTGCATCTGAGAATGATTTTATTGAAAAACTCAAGGGTATTTTTCATGAAATAGAAAGCAAAATCAGCATGGCTTTTTAAATATGTAAGCCAGCAGTTACTCTCAAAATTCCCAGGAGTTTATTGTGCATATATTTAATGTATTCTTGCTATTATTTGCGTTTTTGCCTCATTCCACAGGATGCCATTGTAATTTATTCCACAGATTTCCAAAACTGAGTGAGCAATTTACTTTAGTGGTACAAATTATGTCCTTTTAATAATTTATAGAATTATTCTAGAGAATTCCACTTACACTTATTCTTAAACCAAAGTTTCCCCATATTTTGGCCATTGGACTGATTTCCTTTCACCTAATCAGAGAGGCATAGGGAAAGAGAAAGGGAGAGAAAGAGAGAGAGCTCAATGTGTCTATTACTTTTAGGAACTTAATAACGAATATTATGAGTATTCTTTTGTTCAAAAATAAAACAAAATTTTATTCCTGCAGCTATATTAGAAGCACAGTTTTCAATTCATATATTGAAGGTGCATTTTCCTATAGGTCAACTGATGACAAGAGAAATGTTATTTGTTATCCCTAATCCTAAGAAAGCAATGTCCTAGACATTAAACAAGCCTCTAGTCTCTGCCTCTTGTAGTGCAATAACGATGCAGCATTATGGGGTCCATGTGCAAGATTCCAAACCAAAATGCCCTTGTAGTATAAAATGACAGCCAAATGTTAAATCTTCATTTGTTATCTCAAACATCAATCATCTAACACCTATTTTCTATCATGTTTTTATCACCTGTCTACCATGTGCTTCTTTTTTATCTGTCACCTATCAATTATCTATCTATATATCATCTAAATACCTGTAATCATCCTAATCTATTTTTTGTCTCCCACCTATGTATATCATCCATCAACCATAATCTATCATCCGCCCATTATCTATCTGTCATCATATTTATCATCTATCTATCTATCTATCTATCTATCTATCTATCTATCTATCTATCATCTAACCATCCATTCAATATCTATCTATCTATCTATCTATCTATCTATCTATCTATCTATCTATCTATCTATCTATCTATCATATATATCATCTATTTATATATATGTTTTATATTTCTCATTGTCTAGTTTAAAGAAGAAATCATGATTAATGAGCCTATATATAAAGACAACAATTCTTCTTAGGGGTCTAGAGGATGTGATTCCCATGACTTACCTTAGAAGGTCTCTCAGATGACTAAGGATTGTCCATAGATAGCAATTAAAACAAATTGTTGGAGTTTCATTTTTATAGCCATGTGCTACTAAATGACAAGGATGCACACTAAGGGTTCCCTCACCATATAATTAGATGTAAATTTGCACAAATGAAAAGAGTAGATGTCAGTCACACACACATGGCCCTTCATGAAATCAAGATATCCCATAAACAGTGGTTACATGGGCTTGTAGCAGTGCAAGAAAACAGAGGCATCACGGTAAACATGTCTTCTTACACCAAATTAAAGGCATGTGCTGACACATGCCTTTAATCCCAGCACTTGAGAGACAAAGGTGTACTAAAAGCTGTGGGCCTCTTCCCACAGCCTGGCTCCTGGCAGCCTGGCTAGCTTATACCCCGAAATAACAACACACAAACTGTATTCTTTTAAACACTGCCTGGCCCATTTCTATTAATGTGTGTAGCATTGAGATGTTCCTACGTCCATCCTGGGCCGGAGCTTCATCGCATCTGCTCCAGAGAGCAGAGCTATCGACTCTGAGCTCACTCCCTCTTCCTCTCAGCATTCTGTTTTGTTTACTCAGCCCACCTAAAGGCTGGCCTATCAAATGGGCCAAGGCAGTTTCTTTATTAGCCAGTGACCTTCCTCCATCAAAAAGGAACATGGATCTCTGTGAGTTTGAGGCCAGCCTGCTCTACAAGAGTAATTCTAAGACAGATAGAGCTGGTATGCAGAGAAACTCAGTCTCAAAAAAAGGAAAAGAAAAACAATGAAAGAGAAAAGAAGTAATACAATCAATTACTATGATTTTCAAGTATTATAGGAACTGTTGCATATTTTCAGATTTTTTTTCAACCCATTCTTTAAACAGTGTCCAGATCCCACATCATCTGAGAAATTATCCACTGGGGCTTATGTAAATTCTTGTGTGCAGTTAACATGACCTCAAAGAGATGGAACTAAAGTTGGTTTTGAATGCAAATGTTAGTAACTGAGCTGACAATGCGGGGTACAGTTCCTCTCTTTTACTCATGTCCTCTGCATAATAAAATACTTCATTTACTATCATGGTGTTAGGACACCAGAATCTTGAGATAACAGAGCAGGAAATTTCTAGAGTGATAAGAGCACCCAGGCGTAGGGAGCTCTCAGAATGTGGGTGAGAGTACAAAACACTTTGCGGAGTAATCTGCTTCAGAGAGCAAAACATAATGCATACTTGATATTACTTTAGGTTTGACTAAACTGAATAATCACATGAAATCTCATACCTGTTTTGTTTGAGGACAGCTGATCTTTTATTTTTCACTGTTCGAGTGTTCAGGTCATGACTTTGCCCTTCAGCCTACTCTTCCTAAGAGTAATCCTATAGAACAGTGGTTCTCAACCTTCCTAATGCTGTGACACTCAAATATAGTTCCTCATGTTGTGGTAACCCAAAACCATAAAATTATTTTTTGTTGCTACTTCATAACTGTAATTTTTATACTATTAGGAATGTAATGTTGTGTAAATATCTATATTTTCCATTGGTATCAGGTGACTTCTATGAAAGGGTCATAAGATTGTTGAAGGGGTTGTGACCCATAAATTGAGAAATGCTGCTGTAGTCTGAAAGCTTTTAATAATTTTCAAGTGGGTGTTTCTGATTATTAAGGTGGTATAGCCCAAATGTCCAAGAGGGTCCCGATTCTGTGTCTCTTTGTCCTTGTACAGCTCTGAGGGAACGAGTCTGGAATTTCCTGTAACAGTTATGAAATTCAGTCTGCTCCAGTCATACCTCTGAGACCTCTTCAACTCACCCTCAACTGTTTCATGTCACTTTGTCCCACATTGAATTATTTACTTATTCCTTTTTTTTTTTGAATTTTCGAGACAGGGTTTCTCCATAGCTTTTGGTTCCAGTCCTGGAACTAGCTCTTGTAGACCAGGCTGGCCTCAAACTAACAGAGATCTGCTCACCTCTGCCTCCCAAGTGCTGGGATTAAAGGCGTGTGCCACCACCGCCCAGCTACTTACTTATTCTTATCTTCTAATATTATATCATCTATCTAGTCAAATCACCCCCCTCTTTTTGCAATCTGACTGCCACTGAGTTATTTTGCTTGTCTGTGCACCCATACCATGGCTTCTCAATTTTCTCTGCTCACATGTGATCACTTTATCTGTCTAGAGTTTGCATGTAATCCTGTTCAATGCTAATACATCTCCTTCTTTACACAGAAACTTAATCTGATATCCCAGGCTCAAGGTCGGCTCTGTTTCTTCCATACCTGCTCTATCTTTTTCAGTTAATTTTTCCACATCTTTTGCATAAAACTATATTCTAGTGATGAGCAATATTTCTTCAAGCTTTATGCTTCTGTGTTTTGGGTTTTTTTTTGAATAGTCCCCTCCCCTTTCTTAGCTGGCCAACATCATTTTCAAGGTGAAGTACATGTGTTCTCTTCAGCCTTTCTTGTGGGGATGAAGTAGAGCTTTAGAGAATTTTGTTCAACAATGTTAATTATTTTGTAACACCTTGTTGTTGTTATTTCCATTCTATTGTGGCTGTTTTAAGCCACTCCCCTTTCATTCAGATAGACAAATGCAGCCTTGTACTTTCTGTCTTTATCTTTAGCCACTGAAGCTTCAACAGTGTTTATTGAATGATGAAGTAAAGGAATAGATTGGAAACATGAGTGAGCAGCAAGGGGGACTGAATCCTTGATGAAGAATCTTTGAGAAGCAGCACAGTCAAATATGAAGTTGTCTATAGAGGATAAGGTGCACAGTCCACCCAAATAAAGTTTGAGCTGGATTTTTCAGGACATCATAGCCCCATATGTAAAGAAAGAGGAACCAAGGTTTCATTAAGAAAGCACTAGTAGATTCGTTTTTTTTTATTTTCTCAGTAATACATGGAAGCATTGCTATATTACATGCTGTAGCTCACCTGACTTCCTTAGAAAGATGCCCTCTGTGATCTCACCTGTGTAAGTCCTGTTGATAAGAATCCACAAATGCATGGTTTTCATGTGACTTGAAGGTATCTCAGTGACCAATTTAGTTTGTAACATTGATGAGTCAATCAGCTGAGCCATAAGGCAGCTGTGAATTTGGATCATGCACAAAACGCTCAATTTGAGGGCCATATGTAGGCAGGAGATTTGTGATGAATAAGCAAGACGAAAGCAAGTATTTCGTCTATGGGGAGCACACACGCATGTTGATGAGCAGGCAGACCAGTCCTCCGCTTATTCCGTCAAGCAGAAGGGGAAACTCCAAAAATCTATGTTTGAGAAAATAGAAATCATGCGAGCTTCTGCCAAATTCTATTTGCCTAGAGATTTTATTTATTCATACCTGTGAGGACACCAGAGCCATTGTCTATTGATGGCTGAGATCTGTGCATTTATGACTAAAGATTTGTCCATGGAAACTCTGTTCAGGAAAACAATTCACCACTGTGGGTCAATCGGACACATTAAAGCCTGATCCACTAAAGCAAGAAGGATCATTTTAAGGCTCCCGTTAATGTTTGTAGTTAAAGAGCCAGGTAAATGTTAAAGGGCCAAACAAATTTCATTGCCCTGGGCATGAGTTAATGGCCAAAGAGATCAGAAAGTCAGCCTCATTTTCTGCATATCTGTCTCAAGCCTCTGACCTTTGTTCTAGGGAAAGCAGCTTATAGCCTGGTACTTTCTAGCAGTCTGTGGTAGAGATGTCTTGGTCCTTGTCTAACCCAGTGAATGAGAGTACCAGCTGTACTTCCACAGAGCTACTGCTCAGAATAAGGTCCCATCTGTAGAGTTAGGCAGAATTTAAAGAGATAAAACTGTCTGTAATGTTGTTGTTTTTATTTTCCACTTTAACTCATTTCCTTATTTCTTGTTGGACATTTTGAAATTTTATATTCCCTCCCTGATACAGGGTGACCACTTTCCCCTGGAACTTAAGCTAAAAGATTGCTCAGTGTTGCTTAAGTGTTTGACATTTCTTTGCATCTCTCTGTGTCCCAGTGAGAGGCCATGCCCTTTCCCCTTAAAAGAAAGAAGGCTTCAGAAGAATACTATATCAGGCTGTGTACCAGTCTCCCATGCACACATGCATGCACACACACACCTCCAATATACAAGACAACTGATTTACCAGATTACATTATATCTATGCTTCTAAGCCTCTGGTTACTTTAATATGTTAAAAAAATGATTCTGCAATGTCAGATACCATTGCTGTGTATGAATAAATACAACTCAGCAAAAGGAGCTGTGGAGGTGAAACCATCCCCCTTTCATAGGTGGAGTCATTTGACCCTGAAATTTGCCATCAAAGTGAATAGGAATACATTTAATGCCATAGAGCTTACATAAAGTTTTCAATTCTCATTTCTTTGCCAAAAAGAATTCTCTGTGTATTTCAGCTGAGAGTAGACCTTCCATAAAAATTGAAAAGAAAAGAAAATAGTTGCAACTCTCCAACTCTGATGTGAGAGATTTTGTCGAGTTTCACTGGATCCTGGGATTTATGATAAATTCTCTCAGTCAGAGATCTCACCCATGTATGACTTCTGAATATTTTTCATATTGTTACACCCCTAATCCAGAACCATTAGTTCAAACCTGTACTATTGCTTTCAATGATATCATTTAAAAAAATACAGATACTATTTTCTAGCTACCAAAAGTATCTTGGTTTTCAGAAGGTCAGAGATTGGCTCCAGGGTTTGCAAGCAGGATGGAGGGTGTATCACCTTGTGTCCCTGAAACCCAGCCAACTTTGGTTAATAGTGCCCAAAAGTCATTTCCTGGCTTCCGCACACGGCTGGATGTGGATGGCTCAATGGCACCGGTTTCAGACAGCCACCTCCCAGATGAGCATGGCCATATGGATGCAGAGCTGGAAGGGAGGCTGTGATGAGTTTGGAGCGGCGAATATGAATGAGGAAAGAAGCAATTTGAGCCAGGCTGCTAGGGAGAGCGGTGCACAAATGAGGACAAATGGATAAGAGGAAACAGTTCGTGGCTGGGATGAGGGGAAGTGAGCTTGTGGGGAGGGCTCTGTCTCAACTCAGTCAAGTGACCTTGGAGATGTTACTCATTTTATCTAAGATAATTTTCAAAATGTATAAAATAAAAATGAATTTTACTTTTTATTACAGCTCTTGCAGTTACAGGATTCTGAGGTTTGGACAGCTGAAATAATATTTTATTATCAAATATTTTGACTATTTGTTCACAGCAACCATAAACGCATTTCAGAGATAATCACTGACACATGACATACAAAGAGCCCCAACCTGCCTACCAGGGTTTTCAAAAACAACTGAATTACTAACAGTGTTACAATTAATGTAGATATATACTTTCACTTATGAGTTCATGTAGCCTTTTTGAGAATTAAGTTGAATATTCTTATCACATTTTGATAATAACAAAGCTGAAAAATAAATGAATGGCTCACTTCCCAGTGTCCAAGATCAGATGTCAGGCTGTGCTATGACCACTTTTACATATGTTGTAATACACAGATTCTCTCTCTCTCTCCCTCTCTCTCTTTCTCTCTCTCTCTCTCCCTCCCTCCCTTCCTCCCTCCCTCTCTCCTCTCTCCCTCTCTTCCGTTATTTCCTCCACTTCTACCTTCTTTTTTCCTCTTTTTCTTCTTTTTTTTCTCCTTAACTGTGTATTAGCCAAGGTTCTCTAGTGCTGGGAAGAAGGGAAGTGTGGTAGACACCATGACTCTCCTGCCTGAGACAGACGCTGGTTAGAATCTTTCCTGGTAAGCCACGGCCTCATGGTGATATACAGATTATTAGAAATGGGTTAAACTAATATGGGAGAGTTAGCCAATAAGAGGCTAGAACTAATGGGCCAGGCAGTGATTTAAATCAATACAGTTTCTGTGTAATTATTTCAGGGCTAAGCTAGTAGGGCGGTGCACGTAGCCCACTGCTCCTTCTAGTACACTCTAGGGGAACTAAACAGCTCCATTGACTAAAACGGGGTTTCTTAGACTGGCTGACACAACATGGTCTAGGTAGTCCAATCCAACCATGGCTATTTTCACAGTGCTGAGAGTAAAAACACAGTAGAATCTCCATCCATGAGTTCAAAGGCCCACTATAGTACTGTAAGCCTAAGGGTCTGTGGAGAACCCCTGATCTTTTGTTCACGATAAACACCTGAAGAAGCTATATTTTGAAGTCAGGACCCACAACAACAAAGCAGATGGTCTCAACCACCAACACTGGAAGACAAGCAGGAAGAAAAAAAAATACCACATCCCTATATCAAGGCCACTCCAAATACGTAACAAACAATTAGGTTGGGTTTTCTGGTGTTACTTAAGCTAATTAAGAAATTCCTCACAGGTATTCCTAAAGATTTCTCTAGATGAGTGAATCAGACCCAGTACAGAATTGAAAACATAATTGAGTGGAAGAAAATGGACATGCAAAGCCAAGAAGGAAAAAAAAAGGGAAAAAAAGGTGGTAAACTTAAGGGAGTGAAAGGAAGAAAGAATAAATGCAATGAAAGAACAAGGGGAAGAAGGAAAGAAGGGGAAGAAGACTAACATGGGAGGGAAGGGAGGATGAAGGTAAGGAAGGGAAGAAGGGAAAGGTCAAAAGGAGAGGAAGGAAAGCATGAAGGGAAAACAGAAGGGAAGGGAAAGATGGATAAAAGGAAGGAAAAACGGAAAGAAGAAAAGTAGAGAGCAGAGGAAAGAGAATAGAGGAAATGGAAGGAACAGGAACGGAACAGAAAGAAAAAGGGAAGAAAAAATCTTGGGGGGAATAAGAATAGAAGAAAGAAGGAAGGAATGAAAAAAGGTGAATTGAGAAGAAGGGACAGAGGGAGGAAGGGAAGGTAAGCAGCTTAACCCTAGCACGTAATAAAAAAATACATGACTCAAACATGACCACTGATTAAAATGAAACCATAAAAGGACAAATCTTTTCAAATAAATCATAGATTAGAATATTCAGATCCATTCCAGGCAAATTATTCTCAAATATAAAATCTAAAGAATATTCCATAATTGGAAAAACTAATGTGGTGAACTTCAATAAAGTCATCTGTTCAGGGGAAGATCTAAGAAAAATTTCTCTAACATAAGTTCAGAAAGTAAAATTACACATCTGATCCTCAACCAAATATTAGTGTCTAGAAAGGATTAAAAACACATCAAAATTAACAATCCATATATAAAATGATCAAAAGGTAAAAGATTTGATGAAAGGGAGATGTGAATTATGAAAGATTACATTAAAGGACATTCAGTGTCAGTGTCTACTAGACAGCTTCAATTTGAGCCACAGTGAACCATTTCTATATGCCTAGGAAAATGGAGAACAGATATAAAATGAGACAGAAACATAAATAAAATAGAAAAAAACTGTAATCAGCAATAATCATAAAAACCTGCTGAATGTGTGGGTAAGCGGGTTCATTCTGGTTTCTTGGGAATTGATCCTTTGCTAATGGGAATGAGGAATGTTCCATCTGTTCTTCAGAACAGTTCAGTGCTTTCTTATAAAACTAAACTTGTAATAATCAGCCAACCCTGTAATTGTGTTGTTATAATCTAAAGACAGATAGAAGCAAGCATTCTTCTAAAAGGTATAAACCTAAACACAAATATTTAAAACAGATTTATATGGTGAAGGTCACATGTTATTCAGACTTCCTATGGTGGGTCTTTGATTAAATAAACTGGTACGTTCTTACCACAGAATGCTATCTAGCAAGGCAAAATAGCATGCTTTCATTCACAGAAAAACTTGGATGAATAAGAAATATAAAGATTATACTATAGGACTTGTTTTTATAACACTTTCAAGATGTAAAAGTTTACTTCTGAAGCTGAAAATGACTGTCAGGGTCAAGGAAATGGTGAGAAGGGCAGGGGTGGGGTGTAGGCAGAGGCAGAGGGCTATAGTTCATTTCCTGACTTACCAGACATGAAATAATCACACAGAAACAGTATTAATTGCAACACTGCTTGGTCATTTACCTCTGGCTTATTATTAACTAACAGTTACATCTTATTAACCCGTTTCTATTATTTTGCATGGTAAAGTTCTGGCTGGCAGCTCACATCTTTCTCCTTCAGTGGCTATGAGGTGTCTCCTTGACTCAGCCTACTTGGTCTCTCTCTTCATCTCTGTTCACATTTTCCACCTAGCTTTTCTGTTAAGCCATTGGCCGAAAGTAGCTTCTGTATTAACCAATGGCAATAAAAACATATTCACAGCATACAAAGGGGAATCCCACATCAGTGGGGTGTGTATAAATGGGTACCAAGTGTAAATACTGTGATGTTGTCCTTACACAGACACACACACTCACACCTGCATACACACAGGATGGATTGCAAGTAAAATGGCAAAGTCTAAATACGTGTTAAAGAATAGTTATGTTGATTTCTTCTGTCTCTTTTAAAAGTCTTATGAACATGAATTATGTCATCCTGGGGAAACTGGGGAATAGATAGAGAAATCTAACTTGATTCGTACAACCAGAAATAGTTGTATAATTATCTCAGGATAAGAAGTTTAATTTAAAATAATCAAGAAGGCTAAAGAACTGGGTAGTGGTGGTATACACCTTTAATAATGACACTCCAGGAGACAGAGACATTACTTTGAGGCCAGTCTTGTAAGGAGCTAGTTCCAGGACAGACAAAGTTACACAAAGAAACCCTGTCTCAAAAACAAAATAAATAGATGATAGATAGATAGATAGATAGATAGATAGATAGATAGACAGAGACAGACAGACAGATAGATAGATAGATAGATAGATAGATAGATAGATAGATAGATAGATAGATAGATAGATGAAGGAAGGTAGGAAGAAAGGAGGAGGAGGAGAAAGGAGTTAAAAAAATTAGGGTTTTTGAAATAATCAGTATCATATTCCTGTATAAAATTTGTCCTTAAGTCAATACCTGATTCTTCACAATGATTCGCTTTGATGCAAAGCTATTAGTGTCCTGAGTCCTTGACTTCACAAATTTTCCATCCTTTTCTATCCCCAGGCAAGGGTTATGATGCTTTTCCTGCAGAGAAAGAGTGTGTCTTTTTTTGATTGTTAAGCATCTCTTCTTCATGGTCTGATATAGACCAACAATGAGTCATTGCTTCTCCCTTCTTATTACAGAAATGGGGCCTGGGAGACATGCACATAGATCTCAAATGTTACACATTAGGATTGATTACACCAACACACCTATTAGGCTTTAAAAAGCATAATGTTTTAAGCCTGCTCAACTAAAATACTCTAGCCCACGCACATCAAACCTCTCTGAGGGAATTAGGCAGAAACCATTTTAATTTATCCATTCTGCAGCATGGTGTCAAGAGTGCTGCAAAGATGGAAACAAAGCAATGGCTGAGTGAGCAATTTTTAACCAACAGCAGAAGCAGGCTTTCCCGGGAAGAAGGAATATCATGCTTTGTGCACCTCATATACTAGACAACTCTGAGATTCCTCTCATGGTTTCTTAGTGCTTTGTGCTAAACTTGACTTTTCATTGAACTTGCATTTCTCCCCCTTGTTTTGTCTATGACATAGTCTACTTTAGACAAGATGGCTCCTTGTAGAGCTCAGACTCACTCTAGTAGACTTCTGTTATATTTCCATGATCAGCCAGTTGATAGGATGTTTCTTCCATTTTTATAAATGGATTCTGGTATGTGTTGTACAAGGAAGAAAATGGTTAAAGTATATTGTAAGAACTATTTCACAATTGAGGTAGAATCCAAACCTTGAACCACTCACTTTTCGGAGATGTAGCACTGCAGTGAACATTACTTGGTTGGAGGATACTGCAGAAACAAAATGAAAAGTGTAGAAAAGGGCAATCGGATGAATGAGGCTGTTTAGAAAGACTTCTGACCTCACACCTACCACATTGCAGTCTTAATCTTAAAAGCTCCAACTTAGTTTGAGGACAGGGAAAAAAAAAACACTGGAAAAATAAACCAAATTGGACCTAAAGTATAGATATCTGACATATTTGAAAATTTTTATGAAATGGGAGATGTTTGTGATATGCGGGTTTCTAAGGAAGTGGTAGATATTTGGTAATCTCAACACCTGTTTTGTAGCAGAATTTGAACTATGAAGATTGAAACTTCAATGCTCACTGGTTTTGTTATTTTGTTTAATGCCTTTAAATCCTTTTTGATCACAGAACTCTAATCCACCACTACTGTCTTCTTGTCTTTTCTCATAAAGATGAATCCCGTCCCTCCTCAGCAATGATCATTAAGCCCTACAGTCACACTTGGGGCTCTTGCCTGGAAGAGTGTGAACCTTTGGGACCTAAAGGATCTATCAAAGTTGACTTTCCTTATGTGGAAAACTTGAACTTTGCTGATTTACTCCTTGAAAGACATGAATGATCCCTGTTAAAAGATGGCCAGGGTCTCTAACTGTGCTGGGTTGCAGGCCGCCTCTGGCACAATCTTCCATCAACTCAGCTTCAAACTCAGTTGAACTCATCCATTCCTGACCTTTCTACATCTGCTCTCCCTCTTACTTTCTAAACAAAACTGAGGAGCTGTGGCAGGGATCACATGAGTTACACTCCCTCCATATACAGAAAACTCAATTCCTTGTGGTCTAGACAGGTAGTGTGGATATGAAGCCATCACAGCTGAGCCAAATCAACTTAATTAAGCTTGAAAACTTGAGTAGTTTACAAGGAAACAAAACAAAACAGCAACAGCAAATACTCTACTTCATTTTACCTAAGTCAGGAACTGTGGTGACCTGCCTGGACGACTGGATAAACCAGCAGCCCATTACACTCATTGCCTGCCTTCCATCTTTTCTTTCTGCTTTCTGTTTCATCAGTCTGGATCTCGCTCCTCTACTTAGCCCTGAAATCCTAAGACCATATGCTTGTCTAAGACAATGTGTTTACAGGCAACCGCCTCCAGGATCATAGTGTGGGTATGTTCTTACTGAACATCTTTAAAAAAAATAGTAAATAAGTCTTATATCAAACTCCACCAGAAATCTCTAGCTTTCTTCATTTCTTTTTTCATTAATCATAATAAAATAAACCTAAATGTCAGAGATATGATATCTAATTGTTAAAAGTTTGATTTATTTTTAGAGAAAAGGAAATCAGAGAAGTTATAAAGACAATAGTACTTCAAGTGTGTGTGTGGCGTATAAAATATTTATACAAATGCTGGCACAAAAGTTTTTAGAAGGCAGTCACACTGTGGACAGATTTTTATTGAATTCTGACCAGGAAGGTACATCTTTGCTTCAGTATGTTTTAAAACACAACTCAGAAGCCGGATGTTGGTGGTGCATGCCTTTAATCCCAGCACTCGGGAGGCAGAGGCAGGCAGATCTCTGTGAGTTCAAGGCCAGCCTGGTCTTCAAGACCTAGTCAGGACAGGCTCTAAAACCATAGAGAATCCCTGTCTTGAAAAAAAAAAGCACAATTTAGAGATAATCGCAAGCACAAGAGTATCTCGTGGAAGAATATTGTGAGAATATATTCAACAACCTAATGGTGCAATTTCAAAACAAGACCATAAATTTTCAAAGAATTCCCATTAATGAAAATGTCTACTCTTATTTTTCCCATCTAAAACAAATATCCAGATATGACATATGTGTAAAGATAATCATCTATTCTCAATCACTTCAGACTTGCTATTTACAGTGTTTGCATTTTCCAAGTACACAAGAAAAAAATGACTTAATGTTGTCATGTGATAATAAAAAAAATGATCAGTTACCAATCCTCTCATACACCAGGTATTTTTTACTAACAGGAATTATCCTAATAATGTATTAATAACAAAGGTAAATAATTAAACTTTCTTAAATTGAGGACCTTTAAAATGAATTTGCATGTATTTTAGTTTAGCTTTTTGTATGTTGAATATATGGATTAATATTTTTTAGTATGTGTATGTGTATGGATGTGGGGACAGGTGTGCCAAGGAATGTGTGTGAAGATCCCAACAGAATTTTCAGGAGTTGGTTCTTTCTTTCCATCATTGGTTGTAGGATTGAACTCAGATTTTCAAGCCTGTGTATGAGGAGCTTTTGCCCTTCCAGACAACCTTCATTCACTTTCATGCATGTATACATTTGTCTTCTTTACAAGTGTAAAGTAGCAACACTACTGAAAAATTAAGAAAAAGACATTTCTAAAAATATATTCTGAAAATAATTTCTGAAAAAATCTGAAAAATTTAAATATTTCTTCTAAAAAATAAGTAGAAGTAAAACAGTCACAACTTTCTCTAAATTCATTTATTGGTTTCAATTTAATGTTTTATAACCAAAGAAGAGGCAATTGTTTTTAGAGAGATAAAAACTCTTTTTTTATGCTTACATTCAACATGAGATCGGAGTCCCATCTCCTTCACCTTCATTTTTTTCCCTCTTCTTCCGACCTTTAGTAACACAATACTATCAGCATGTGTGTCATAGAAAAGAGACATTAAAACGTGGATGGCAGTTTGTTGGTCCTTCCTGGATATTTGACTTTGATAAGTACATACCCTCTTTGGAGATGGCTGTAATTATTTCTAGCTGTGATGTCTTTTAATTGTTTTGTTGTTATTGTTCTTTTCTGTTTTTTTAAATAGTTCCTTAAATTAAAGTATTTATTGAAATAATTTTCCCCAGTGAGCTATTTCTATTTAGAATTCCATGCATATGTATAATACATTGGGCTCATACCCATCCCTCCTACTCTACTAAATCCTCCATTGCAAGCCCCTTCAATGTTCATAATCTTCAATGCAAGACTGAACACAAGTGCTGATGGTGTTATCCTTGTCTTGTTTTCTTCTTATAAATGAAACAGTAAACACAATAGAAAAACAGCATTTTTAATTATTTGTGTGTGTGTGTGTGTGTGTGTGTGTGTGTGTTGTGTGATGGGGCTTGTTGTACAGTTAAGTGTTGTGTCTCTGGAGGCCAAAATTAGGCATCCACATTTTTGGAGCAAGAATCACAGGTGGTTTGGAACTACATTTGGGTTCTCGTCAAGAGCAGCATGTGCTTTTTCTATTATTATATTATGTTTAAATTTAATACATTTTACCAGTTAGTGGTTCTTCCCTTGAAAAGACTAATTTTCCCTCTTGTAGCTTTTGGTTGTCTCTCAAGGGTTGAAAGTTAGAATATATGTAAATGCTTGATTTGCTTCCATTATTGAAATAAACATTATGGAAAAGCTTATTAGAAAACATAAAGGCCACAAATCACAAGTTCTTTCACATTCATTTGGGAAGAAGTTAAAATTCTTATAGAACAGGCTTATAATTGTATAAGAAAACAGAAAACCACTGAAGCTATATTTGATCAGATTTAATTTTATAGGTTCGTCCCATACCTTGAGACCTTGCTTTCACCTCTAAGAACTCCATCTATCAAATATCCTTGCACTTGTGGTCAAACAGTGAATCAACGCTGTCAGTTTTCCATTTATGTGGTGACTTCAGCACTTGTTGAGACTATGTGCAGAGGACCATGCATGGGTCTGATGAAAGTCTCCTACATATCGTCAAGAACTGTTGTAGCAATGGTTGTTGAGTGACTAATGAAGAAATGCTACTTCATGGAATGAAATAACTACCTTTTCTGCAGTGATGAAAGCATATGAACAAAATGATGTATGAAGAAAGAGTTTATTTTCGTCCATAATAACAGATCAGGAATGATAGCAGATGACAAGCAAAGTACTTTGAATATCTCATCTTCAGTGGCAGTGACATTGACCTGGGAGTGAGGAAAGACTACAGATTCTCAGAACCCTGTCTCAATGGCATGTTCCATACGGAAAGGTCACACCACTAAAGGTTCTATAGTTTTTTCTTTTTTGCTTTTTTTTCTGCCAAAATTCACCAGCAATTGGGAACCAAGTGCTCAAATATTTAAACCTAAGGGAGATATTTCCATCTAATACATTCATTTACTAATAAATGTTTGGAGAAATCAGACATTCAAATCACAAACAAAATACAAAATCACCCAAAATTTTGTTTTCCCCAGAAATTTCTATCAGAAAGCACAACTCCAGGTAGTAAATTAGAGTCTATAACCACACTGCTAAATTGCCAGTAATCTGGACCAGAGTCCTAGGTAAGGGACATGACTCAAAATCAACAAGACTAAGAATTAATGGAAAGAATGAAAAGAAGTAGAAAGCTCTGGCCTTGGACCAGGAGGGTCACAGGTTCCTGGGAATGTACTATGAAAGAAGGAATTATGCTTAGATAAGTTTGTACCAAAGATGCAAGCCCAGGGCCAGCTATTTGTATGAGTAAGAGACAGGAAAGATTGGGAGTGCCAGCCTCTTGCTTGTGTGCATGCCCTACTAACTTAAATGTGGCTTTGTTCACAGTGGTGAGGTTGCTGAACTTCTAAAAGCACAGTGTTAAATTCCTTGCACCCTTTGGCACACAGGGGTCAGTGCTTTATTACACTCTAGTCATATGATGGGGAAGATAAGTTTTCACTGGTAAATGAATTCAGCTATGAGTGCACCCCCTGGAAACTCTAAAGAAAAGGCAACAACAAAAAAAGAGAATCTGAGAAAGAATATACACTTTTTTGGTTTGGAATGGAATAATTCAATCAAAAAGAACTCCTGTTCTTTGACAGGTCAATTTGATTTGCCCCTCAGCCTGACAGTAGGGACATGAATGAAGAGCACACATTTCCTGCAGAGCACCCCAAGCTCTAAACACCCCACACTTGGCAGTACTTTATTAACACAGAAAGAATTTGACCAACTGAGAAAAAAAAAGCCCCATTGGCAACTGTATAACACTCATAGGAGAAACAAGTATCCCTATGTATTTGCTCTTGGAATATTTTATGCAAATGTGTTGATGTATATGCACATGTTGGTGGGAAAATAAATGCAAAAGGATGAAGGTTCCAACAAATGAATATGTCGAATTGCTAAAAGCAACATATTGCAGCTTATGTTCTGAGAGCTCTTTGCTCACCCTGAAATCCCCACGCTGAATGGATTCCGAAGAAATGCAATAAGGTATGGAATGGTTCCAGGTTCAGATGTGAACACAGATATAAACAGAGAATGCTGAAATGCGTGTTTGATGCCGTTGCACAGTGTTGAGAAAATAAATTGGATGTTGTTCATGTTGCTAACACTGAAACAGAACGAATGTGGAAGCAAGCACCACGTTCTGCTGACTTGGAATCTCATTTATCCCCTGCTGACTCAAGTCATCTGGTTTGGCGAGTCATACAATACCACCATTCTATTTGCAAATTCCACCTCTGTGTCTCCATCAACTTTATTTAACCCAGCCTTTGAAAGCTGTCGGGAGCTCAAATACCCAAAGCGTGAAGAAATTGATTTCAAGCTGGTTGGGTGAAAATTTTCTGAGTTTGGCACCAAACTGTGGACATAAAAATTTTAATTAACTTATTAAAGAGAAACTAAAAGAACATGCATCTTGCAAAGATAGGTCCACTAAAACATTTGTACAATTCAAAATAGTCTTTTTCGACCTAAAAAATGCTCAAATCATATGGGAAGTGAAAGGAGTATTGCAATTAAAACCAAGATGTTAACTAAAACAAATAGCATTTACACACTACATTTTAAGTCAGTAATTGATTAAGTGCTGAGTATAGTATGATAAGTTGCTGCAGGAGGCTGAGGGTGAATATCATGGACTGGATTTTATAGGGAAGGTTCACAAAGCAGTTTATGATTAGTCCTAGAGGTAGATCAGAGAGGCAAAGTGTGAGTAAGTTAAGTGTATGGAAAAAGCCAGTTCTCCTGGCTCCCCTCAAAAGAGCAAAAAGAAGGCAAGATCAGTATGCACCATTAACTTACAAGAGCCTAAGTTCGTTATTCCAGCATCCTCTTGTGTGTTTGTTCTAACACAAGGCATTCCCATGGAATGCAAGTCTGCTGTGTGAAGATATTTACACTTGCCCTTTTCCTAAAACGTACAACAAAATGATTGAGACCTCCTGTTTCCACGTATTGATGATTTTAACAAATCTACTCCATTATAGTTAAACTACATTTTCTTCTCTGAAATATATTGCATTGTCTTGACATTTCTAGTGATTTTGACCTAGTAAATTTGGTTATTCAGTGAACTAACTATTAATTAAATAGAATATCTAGTCAACAGCAGTTTTTTCTCTTAAGCCAGAGAATAGTAAAGGGAATTCGCTATAACAAACATCTGTTGGAATTGATGGACAGATTGGAGCAAAACTAAGAGGGAACGTTCAAAGAACTGTATTTGATTGCATCCTTATTGTCTATGTTGCACAATCTCTTCACCTATTACATCTACAAAAGTCGGCTCTGTTTTGGGCACCATCCTATGTGCTCAGCTTTAGGAAGGTACCCAGGAACTGAATACATTCCCACTCACAAACTAACATTGAGACTTGTCTAAGCAGGAAACTATGTTTTGATAAGAAAAAATTCTTACTTTATAAACAAATACATTCTGAATTCAGTCATATTCTGAATTAAATGATACAAAGAGATAGCAGAAAGAGATTGGGTTTTTGAGAGAGGAGACTGGGAAAGTTGAAGCTAGCATATTCTAAGAAGTATGTTCTTTCAATTAAAAGGTTTCCAGACAAAGCCTGGGTGGGTGCATGAGACAAATAAGAATTGCTGTCTTTACAGAGGAGTAGATTCACAGAGGGCTTTTATGATCATTATTGCTTTTCTTAAGAAATGCTGATGATTGATACTATTTCATGTGCTAGGCACATGAAAAACATTTTTTAAAAAACTTGGAATTTTAAATAGCAAGGTTTTTTTTAAGAGTGTGAGACTTTTAACATTATTTCTGTTTTATATTGTGATATTAATATTAACATGATATATCTTGTACAAACAAGAAAGGAAAGGTCATGGTTTATGATGTGTTTGTGTGGAAAGTTAACTAGGGGTCAATCGTGCTGGTTATTTTTTTAAATCAATTTGTTACAAACCTAGAGGCATGTATGAAGAGGGTTCCCAATGGTGAAAATGCTTCCCTCAAGTGGCCCTAGACAAGGGCATTGTCTTAATTAATGACTGATGTGGGAGAGGCCAGCCCACTGTGAATGTTTTTTCACCTGGGCAGGTAGTAGTCTCTTGTATATAGGTAGATTTAAAGGCTAAGCAAATCAATAAGCAGCATGCCTCTATTGTTTTTGCTTCTGCTTCACTTACCACCTCCAGGTTCTTGCCTTCAATGATAGATGGTGATGTGAAAGGAGAAGATGAAATAAGTGTTTTCCTCCTCAACTTGCTTTGGGTTATGCCATTTTACCATAGCAATGGAAGCCTCAGGGGTTTTGGTCTTAGTTTGTTTATTGTGTTTATATGTTTCATTCTTGAGGCATATAGCAGACCTAGAGGTCAAATGGCAATGTAGAAGCCCCTGTTCCAGAGTCATTTCCTATTTTTCAGCGAGACCGGGACACACTTTACTTAGGCTGCCTCCCAACTATGTCGGTGAGAAAAACCTTGATAATCCCGTCTCTACCTCTCAGGTATTACATTACAGCTGTGTAACACTACAGTTTGCTTCTAAGACTTCACTTTTATGTTCATGTTTTGCAAAAAAAAAAAAAAAAACCCAAAAACCAGTTTGAACAATAAAACAAAACAGAATCAGGCCATCAATAAAGCATATCTGCAAGAAAGATGGAATAGAAACCTGGTATAGCACCAGTAAAATCAAACACAAAGAGAAAACTGTGTTCTAGTTTCTGAACAAAACCTCACACAGCACAGTTAAAAATTCATTTCCAAACTTATTGCTAAGACTTCTACAGAGACTAATAATTGATGCTTCTGACATATTACAGCTGCAAGCAGGAAGTCGAAAGTCTAATTAAGTAAACTTGTTCAATAGCAAGTGTATCTATTAGCCAATGATACCAGTGTCATCAAGTTGATGAATGTAGAAATATTTCATAAAATATATGAATGTATCTCTGACAGTCATTTGTCCCCAGATGAACATGGTTATCCCTGTTTGGATATGAGATTAAGGCATTTTTTAAAAAATGGCTTTTGTTTTCTCTGTGAGATACACTGAGAGATCATAAACCCAAGGAAGAAGCCTAATAAATTATAACAAAGCAAACACATACTTCAGTCAACGGAGAATGACAAAAGTCTAGGCCTATATCAAGCCTGCTTTGATCATCCCCATGACAAATCCCTCTGTCATTCACCTGCTCTTTCCTCTTTCCTCTAGTTTTGATTGGGTATGAGAGCCTTCCACGACAATTCCTATCATTTAAGAGTATTTTACTATCTGACTCTTACATAGACTCTGCTGACATGGACATCAGCCTCCAGTTTGAGGCTGTTGAAAGCAAACTCCCATAAGTATGTTGTTATGGCTCTGACTCTGCTCGCTACCTATTCACTTTGAGGGGCATCATTTTAAGTGACAAGTTCAGTTTTCCCTTTGAAATTGGTTATGTGTATGTTGTACTTTAGTGGTGAGCAGTAAAGATTTTTACAAAGAATTTGATTTCCCATGAGTGTTTTATAATAGTCAAGGCTTGATGCACCAATGTTCGCTGTGTCTGGACTCAAATCTCAGTCACTGGCATACATACTAGTTCTGTTTCTTTTCTTAATTTTCTAACTATGAAATAAATTTTTTTAAGCTTCATGCTTTCATTTTGACTTTGTATAAATATATATGTATAAATACATACACACAAATATGTGTATATGTATCTGTACATACGTGTGTAGATAGACAGACAGACAGACAGACAGACAGACAGACAGACAGACAGATAGATAGATAGATAGATAGATAGATAGATAGATAGATGGGTTTATTAACTCCCTGGCTTACTTTACTAATGCATTATCATTTTTGGATGGCTAATGGATTTTTAATTATCTGTATTATATCTTATTTTTTTAATCCTCTCTTTCATGGATTCTTCTTTCACTTACGTGGGGTGTAGTGTTACAGACAGTCTTCTGTCATCTCAGGAACCATCAGGCACATGCCCTGGGGCTTCTCAGTCACTGCTGTTTATTATCTTTGACATTTGTAACAGTTTAAAGTGTCTCTTATACTCTTTTTCTAGTCAAAACAATTGCATTATTTTTTAATCAAGCATGTTCTGAAATTATGTTTAGAACAATGGCATTTCTTTAAATGTTAAGTTTGGTGAATTTTATTTACCAGATTATGTACATTAAACTGTTTGTATTCATGGAATAAATATACTTTGTTACATATTTTCTTTAGGAAATATATTTAGAAGCACTCTGAAAACATTTTACTTAACGATTTTTAACTCTGTCTTTCAGACTTTAGAATTTTTTTGAAAATTACCTAAATTACCAAAGAACTATCAAGTATTAAAATAATGCAGACCATAATATTGAGAAATACAGAAATCAAGAGAGAGAAATATAACAGTTGAAATGGGTCTGCCCAAAATATTTACTTCTGGTTTCCTGTCCCTTGGTTATGAGATCCTGGGTCTCAATTAACAAGAATTTCTTTTAATTCTTTACAAGTGTTTGTGTTTGAACATCAAGAGGTTTGACAAACAGTGAAATCACTAATTTTGGTATATTTACTGTTTTCTAAAGGTGCTCACTGTGCAGAACTTCATATGCAAATCTACCTCAGAGGACTGTGGAGAAAGCAGCTGGAACCTACTAGAAAGAAGAGAAGCATTTTATTTTTTATGTGTTGTATGCTCAGAGCCTCTTAAGAAACTCTTCTTGAAATAATAATAATAAATAATAATAATAATAAACTTCTTATTTAAAAGATTATATATTATATGAGATAATCATGGCCTTTGATCCCTCATATTTCCTAGTCTGATGTAAAATGATAAAGATGCCCCATGCCACTTATTGATGTCTCAAGTGAAGAACAGTTAAACAGGCAGGCTGCCTTCCTGTGACTATCAGTTGACTTGAGAAGATGTCTTGAGTTACAAAAATGGTAATCATGGTTGTTTGCTGTTGAAACACATCTCTGGTTCATGAAGATACTGTCTTATTTGTGAATATTTCAATCAGCTCTTTTTTCATCTTTTACTAAATTAAGTATTTGTGAGTCATTTCTACCAGGATAGAGGAGGGACACTTCCTCTGGTTCACCAAACAAAAAGCCTATGACAGTAAACACCTAGATGTTTGCTAACATGATTGACTGCCATGGTCAGCGCAGGTGCAGCCCTGCCTTTGTAGAAAGGTATGCCATGGCATTCTTTCTGAATGGAGAAATAGAATATTTTGCTCCCATCTCTCTCTTTCTAAATACGCACATGTCACTCCCATTTGGGTCTTGATGCTGCAATATTAGATCTTATAATTGGATCCTTTCAGTTATTCTTTTGCTTGTCCGTGTTTGATCTGTATTTTCAGTAGCACTGACTGAGGTGATAACACAAAGAATAGCAGGTGGCAACTTTGCTAGGAGGAGTTAGGGGAAGCAGGAGCAGTGAAAAAGAGCAGTGATTATCAAGGTAAAGAAGTTAAAAAGAGCTACAAAGAAATGGAGAAAGAGGCTGTGGGACCTTGACCACTGGAAGAATTCCAAAGATCTGCCTCACACTTGAAATTCTCAAGCACTCCAGATCTGAAAGCTGCAACGGCACCATTATTGAGGACAAAGCTTTTGGTTTTTTATATCCCAGAATTTTCTTTTGCTTTTATAGGCTGATCACAAGCCACAAAGAGCTGCAACACAAGGTACTGGCTGCTATTGCCTGCTTCTGCTCACTTCTGTCTGCTGCTGCTCACTGATACCTGTCGCACAGTGCAGCTCACTGCTCACTTTTGCCTGCCTCCTGCTATTGTCCGGTACCAACCTGCCACTTGTACCACTCCTTGTGTTCTCTGTTGATGCTGCTCATTGCTACTAGAAGCTGAAGATTGCACAACTGCCAAGTGCTATAGCCATATATGTGTAATGGCAAGAACCATATGCCTCTGCCTTTAGTGTCTAGAGGCATAAATGTCTGGTTTCTGAATCCTGAAACAATGACCCTTAGTTGGTAGGGTTTGCAAACTGGAGTTCTCTGGATCTTCTTGTCCTTAATTCTTGGGTGCTCCAGTATTGACAGGTCTTTTTATTTACTTATTTATGATTCCTATTTAAGTAGAATAAAATGATCAGTTCTACTAACATGCTAACAATATGCTCAGGCAATGGGGACTGGAAGTTCATTAAACTTACAACAAATGCACCCTGAATTAAAGGTAGCTGAAACTTGAAGAAAAAAAAAGAGAGAGAGAGAGAGCAAACACATACAACATCAAAGCAAAAGCTACCATTTAAGCACTGAAAAGACTACACCCAAGTATAGACTTCCCCAAGCTAAGACCGAAGTTCATAGATTTTCAAGAAAGGATTTGGTATGGAGAAAGGAAAATTACAAAGTGATATCCCTGTGGTGTTTGTATCTTTCATTAAGACTGACCATAGCGAAAACATTTAAAGGTGTTCAGGCTTCTGTTTTTATGAAATTTTATACAGTTTCTGCCTCTAAATAGTTTCTATTTTTACCATGCTACTTTTGAGTCAAATCACCAGCATTAGAGATTTGACCCTATAGATTTTATTGTATGACTCCATGTAGCAAGAAGAGGCAGGGCTACAGGGCAATAATAAGTACAGCGTACAACAACTCCCTTCCTTCACAGAAATGATATTTCTACTTTATCCTCTTTAGATAATTCCCGCATAGTCATCTCTACTGCTGGGCTTCAACTGCTCACAGAAACTGCCTTTAACCTGCTGTAGATCTATGGTGTTATGTAGGGTTGAGGAAGGAGCTCAAATATTTGATTTTCCTTTCCAAAAAAAGTGTTCTGACAGCTGTGGCCTTCCACACATTTGTCATCTCTTAGCACCTGATTTTCTCTTAGTGTTAGTGTCTTTGATATAATCTGTTCACATCAATATGGTTTAAGTACATCCTGATTGGCTTTCCAGCATACATGACAGGCCTAGCTCGCCTTCATTCCTCGCCTTGTTGACAATGATATAAGTGCTACAATGAGGACCTCCCAGAGGAATGAATTAAAAGTAAAAAAGGATGTGAAGGAAACCTTTACAGTCATGCATTTTATATACCGTGTCTCGTTAAGGAGCTACTCAATATAAAATCAATTGAAAGTGTACCCTCCATTTGCTCCACTGTGACCAAATTGATACATCAGAAAGTTGGTGCTGTTTAAGAGAGAAGAAAAGATAAGGATAACATGAATATTGTCATCATAAAGTTTTGTTATTTCTCTTTCCTCTGGGTACCACAGACCATGTTCCTTTATAGAAAGAAAGCCCAATGGGTTTTCTAAAAGTGTCCTGGGAAGTCCACATCCCCCAAATAGAATCAGTCCTTTCCATATTCATGTGAAAAATTACTCTTCTTTTCCACTCATAATTTCTTCTCAGTCATCCTCAGGGCCCTCTTACTGTCTCCTCTGCCTTCCTTAGAGACTGGATTCTTTCAGCTCTTTGCTGGGCTCCTGATTGCATATTATCTTTCATCTTGAAAAGTTCCAATAAGAAATAGCAAATTATATTTGTTCTCTATGATGCTTGCTACTAACCGTGACTGATGGGTGTTACAGGTGACACACGCTGGAACAGTAATCAAGGTGACGTTAGGATTGATTTCATAGTGGCGACGTCTCTTTGATGTATTGCTTCATCAACACTTGTAACGACAAAATTTTCACATGAAATTAATCCCAATTAATTATGCCATTTGTAGGTAGTATTGGTTATTTTCTGTTAGAAAATAAATACTAATTTAGTGACTTTTTGTCACTTGGGGGGATCTGTTAAAGGAGGGGGTTTTTATTGATCAGTATCCTGAAATATAAAAATAAGACAAGCAAAGGGCCCTGGTAGCTAATGGAATCACCTGGAAGTGAATCCAGCCCTAATACATTCTAGCCATTTTATTTTAATTTTTACTTCTTAACTCTGAATTCATGTTTATAAGTCGAAGTGTTCATTCTTACATGACCTGTATTTAATATTAACTTTCACATACATTCTATTATATCTCTCTGCTTACCTTTTCGCTTTACTGTTGTACATTACAACCTTTGCAGCTGGCACCGTAGCAAGAAATAAGTAAAAAATCTTCAACAACAATCTGTTGAACACAGTGAGAATGGGCAGTGAGAACTCCTGAGTTCCTTGTGACTTGCTAGTCTGCTCTTTCGTGTCTCCCTTTGACACCAAGTCTCACTGTGTATCCCTGGCTGGATGAGACTCTCCATTTAGTGCAGACTGTCCACAAACCCACAGACTCTGCCTGTCTTTCCCTCCCAAGTGCTGAGATTAAAGTAGTGCCCCCAGACAGTCCTCCACCAGTCTGGTTTTTAAAACAAAATGCAGACAGAGCTGTTGAAGTAGGGTAGTTCCTTTATGTTTAAAGAATACTGACAGCGAGTGCCAAACTCAGACAACTCTAGTTTATTTTCTGTTTTGGATATATAGGTATGCACAGAGATTGAAATAGAAACCCCTTGCACTGCGGAACCCTCAAATGTGGTTGAGGATCTGACCTATGGGTGGCCCTGCTTTCTGCGTAAGCAGCACATGCCCTTCAGAAAAGAGCTATTTCAGTAGGTGGGTATACCTACAACAAATAGCCCGGCCAGTTTTATCACTCTAGCACTTTCTGTGACTCCTCATGGTCCATAGTTCCTCTCCAAAGATTCTGATATATTGGCTAATTTCACATTTAATTGCCTACTTGAGAAAGGATTTTCCACACTTTACTAAAGACTTATAAATTTTTATAGTTCCATTTCTGAACACTCAGAAACCAACCCTAACATCTGAATATGTGGCCAGACTTCTAGATGACTGCGTTTATTGAGGATCTGGCCTTGGGAATTAATATCAACACCTTTCTAGGTTAACGTTAATGGACCTTTCCAGCATGCTAACAGTCATAGCCTCCGAGCTTCTCTGAATTAAAGTTTTCAGTAGATTTGATCTACAGCACTGACTCTGAAATTAGTAGGTGAGAGAATGCATGAGTCTAGCCGAATTCGGTTTCTTTACTTTATCTAGTCCCTTTATTAACAAGGCAAACTTTACATATTATTAAAGAGAACTGACTATTAACACTTTTCATCTTAAAACTCTCACCGATTGGACTTGGGAGGGGACTCCATGGGGAGAGTGCTTGCTGTGCAGACACGATCGGTGTGAGTTTTATCCCTAACAATGGTGTAAAGACTGGGTATGATTGCTTATGCCTCTAATTATGTTGCTGGTGAGGGAACGATAGGTGCATCTTTGCACTATTTAACAGCAGTCTAGAGAGAGACTTTGACTCTAAAGTGTAAGGTGTAGAGTCCTTGAGGAAGACAATAGTAACTTCCAGCATGTTCACTGGTCATAGGGAAGTCAGGTGTGCTTCCTTATAAAAATATAAAATCATTTGCATTACTGTTTATAGCCTTTCACGGGGGGTTGGAGAACATCGCCAGACACTCATCTGGGTATCCAACCACTCTCTTCTATCTGTTACATACATACACACATATACATATATATGTATATATATTATACATATACATATATACATACATACATACACACACACACACACACACACACATATATATATATTTTCTAGACAGGGTTTCTCTGTAGCTTTTGAGCCTGTCCTGGAACTAGCTCTTGTAGACCAGGATCTCCTCCAACTCACAGAGATCCATCTGCCTCTGCCTCCTGAGCGCTGGGGTTACAGAAGTGCACCACTACCACCTTCTACCTGTTTATTTAACTTGGTCTCAATTGCACATGCCTTGGGGGAGGACCTGGAGGATCTAGGCCAGGAAAGGCAGGTGAGAACACTCTTATTTATACAGCTTTGATGAAGCCCTTGTCTTTGATGGGTAAAAGCTTTTCATGTACTCTCTGTTGTGGAATAATCACCTACCACTAGTAAGTAGTCCCTCAACTATGCTCTGTAAGGAAGCCCAATAAACTCATTGGTTTCCCAGAGTGTACTCTGGTGGGGTCAAACCTTAGTTTGTCGTTGGAACCTTGTGATACGATGTAAATATTGTTTACATTTCTCCTTTGGAAATAATTTTAGCCAAATGTACTCATACAAAAATTTTCACATTCACATGAGTACACACACCCTAAATGCTTAACCATCTGTGGTCAGGTATTAAATAGTTGCTATTAAAAGCTATATAACTTGTGAAGTTTAAAGCTCTAAAACTAGACCATCTTTATATTCACTGGATCCATGACCTCACATTAAGTATAAATGGTGACTCTCTTGATCATACTTTTATACTTTCTGTGGTTCTTGGATTCTCACCCAGAGCCTAACCTTTGTATAGCCTAGACTGTGATGAGTATCACATATTGAGGGGCCATGATAGCCAAGCCCCACTCTTGGTAAATCAATGCTGTGTAATCCAGGGTTTCAAGTTCTAGCAAAGGTAATTCCTGCAGGCAGTGAACATGATCTCATACATTCAGCATGGCCATTAACAGCCATGGCAGCCCTATCAACTTGATGGGCTAGAGACAAGTGTGAGCTATGCAGAAGGTGTTCAGAAAATCTCACTAGCATACAAGAGGCATGTCTTGCACAGTACCAGGACGGGAACAATAACGATCAGCTAAAACATAAGCACTGTTGCCTTGTGTTCAAAGTCTGATCTAGCAGAAGTGTTTTCAAGTGGTCACAAAAATCAAAGACAGGCTATTGAACAATGCTTCTAACCCCTGGGCCTCTTCCAAAAAACCTCTTTGTATTTGAATTTATACTCTTGCTTCTTGGCCCATGACTTATCAGTTAAATATGTTACTGGAAGGGGTTCATGTACATCCTTCACTCAGTCAGGTATTAATTCTGATAGTGTCCCAAATCATTCTAATGTTAGAGTTCTTTCCCACCAGACAGAGTTCCTCTTCAGTGTCTTTAGACTCAACATTATATAAGACAAACTACACACAAACTGAGCCAGCCATTTCTGATAGTCTGGGTGAGGGCTTCTCCCCCTACTCTCTCTTTCTACTGTCAAAATACACAACCAAATGTCCCTGAAGAAAGTCTTCGCAACTTATACAGTAATCCTTAGTCAAATTACAAACCCTAAGTGCGGTTACTAGGGATCTAATGAAACACACTGGCGGCTAGTGTGGATTTGGCGAAGGTGCTTTTTGCACCCCAAACAGTGTGAATTGTAAAAAGCTATCCATTGGTTGACACACATTGGTCTATTCAAAGACTCTGAGCCTCTTCATTTGCATATGAATGCAAAATAATTTTATGAATGTGCATGTGGGACTTAATTGTTTTTTAAACAATATACTCTTATCATTTGGAAGCAATTCAGGCCATCAAAGGGTTGTCAGTGTGGAGCTTGCTAATTGCGTTCCAAAGCACAGCCTCATGCCTCTCTCCATTTGTGTTCTGCTCCCTCTAGGTCTGCATTTACTACCAGAAAGTTCATTTAGAAGCCAGTCAGTCTTCCAGTGATAATTCTGTACTTTTATTCAACAAGGACACAATGGGGATAATATTTGTAGTTGCCAAGGAGATGCAAACAAACTTCTTTCTACATGGTGCAAACTTTCATTGGAAACGAAATTCAAAAGCAGAGTAAATGTACAGTTGCACAGCTTTAAGAAGAGGGGCTCTGTCATTCTGGGCTAGAGATAAACAAAAACAAAGGGCTTGCTTCACTGAGTCAAATTTGTACATTTCAATAACACTAATGCTGATAGTTAAGTCTTACTTCTGCATTTGTGTCCTAAGCCCTTGATGATGGCCAGTAGATCGTCAGGTATCATTGAGGAGAATGCTGGTCTAGCAATAATTGCTGACTTCCACTTCTTGTTGATTTTTGGTTTATAGACAGAGCTTTGCATCAATGCATATCAAAACATTTATAGGACACCGGGAAAAGAGCCATCCAGTTTGCTAACATCTGACCATAAATTTTCTGAACATCTGGCCTTCGGACATCCAATCAATAAAGCATCTGGATAATTGTTCAGCACAGAACTTTTTTTGTATCAGTGTAGATGCTTCCAGTATTTTAATTCCTCCTCAGGTTTAGATAACAGTCACAATCTACTGATTGGCATTTTGGTTCTCTCCCATGTTGAGGTGTGAACCGGAGGCACTCCCAAGGCTCAATGGGTTCACGGTTTTACAATTACTGCTCCATACATTAAAATCTTAGGAAAACTTTTCAAGGACTGAGAGCTGTCAGATCAGGTGGAAATGATCAGGGCAACCAAATAGAGATTAATGCCGTGAGGATGGTTCATTGGAAAGATGATTATAGACAAATGGCAGCGAATCTGTTGCACATTCACAGTTCTGATGAGGTGCAGGTTTGTGTGATGTTGAAAATGAAACACTCGACCCATGTGAGAGCTTCTAAGAAGAGAATGCCCAGTGAGAGATAACAAAGCTACATCTCTTTATGAGATGGACATGTTTACTGTTCATGTGAGGAGAATGCTTGCATTATTGAGGCATGAGACACTCGAAGTATGTCTTAGATTGAACCAGCATGTACTGAAAACGGCAATAAAATATGAGACTATGGTCTGTGGTCTGGAGACGAATGAGATAGACTATATGCACTAGGTTATAAATGCAACTGAAGGTATTTCTTCTTACAGACGTCTGTCTCTATACAGAGATTTGAAGGTTAAGACCATGTCAATGGAAAGCTTTGTACTATATGCGCTGTCTAGTGTTTAGAAGCCAGGCAAACAAAACAGATAAAGTAATGTGAGCCTTTGGCTCAAGCAAACTGAAGCAAAATCACTGTTATTAGCACCTACTGCACCATGAGTAGGCACATTTACATGAATTTATCAGACTTCATATTATAATCCAGAGGTTAGACATAAAAAAACAGATTTGCAAGATAAAAATATTATATACATACATACATACATACACACACACACACACATATATATATATATATATATATATATATATATATATATATATATATATATATATATGCCCATAGAGATAGCTTAGTGGTTATGAGCACATGCAGCTCTCGCAGAGAACCCAGTTTGGGTTGCTAGGATGCATATGATGATTTACAACCATCTGTAACTCCTGTCCTAAGGGATCTGACACTACCTTCTAGCCTCTGCAGGCTCCAGCTAAGCATGAGTGCACAGACTCATATACATTCAATACACTCATACATTAAATAAAAATACATAAACATTTTAAGATGGAAAAATAAGCCATACCAAACTGGTCTGAGCAGGTTATAGTTTTATATATACCAGAAGCAATTCAAAAACAAACACCAAAGAGTGTCCTCTATTTTTCAAGCCTTTATTTTATTCTGGTGTGAGTTAATCACATTCATGAGATGATGACCAGTTTGCTTGTGCATACAAACAATGACCAGCTAATCATTTTTTCTCCTGTAGGATGGAATCATTAGTCTAAAAATCCCTTCTTAACCAGAAAGGGGGAGGAGATATTCTCTACGTGAGGGAGTGATAACTGAGATAGAATGTAGCTTTCAAATTAAGTTAGCCTGTAAGTTTCATCAGAGTGGTAGGCCAGCGTACTCAAGACCTTGATGAATCTTTCCTTATATGCAGATCCCTTGCCATTTTGAGTTCAGGGCGAGGTTCTTGCATTAGTTGATGGAAGTACAAACCTTGTCCTCAAGATTACTGTTTCAATAGCTGTATGCAATAAATTTACAGAGCAGCAAACATTTTTATTACAACGTTTGTGATTTATTTTCATTTTATGTATTATTATGTGTGTGAAGTGTGCATGTGAGACCAGGCATGTATCCTCGACTGCATGTAGGGTCTAGAAATCAGTGCTTTACTTTCACAGTAGGTTCTGGAGATTCAACTTAAGTTATTAGGCTTCAGGGGCAAGTGATTTTCCAGCTAAGCATCTCACCTGGAATTAACTAAAATCCAAAAATGAAGGGCCTACCTGTGAAGGATGTTTGCTTAATTTGAAGTAGGAAAATCTGGATCTTTGAGGTAGTAAAACAAACATTTAATCTGGAATTATAGATCTTGGAAAATCCACCTCTAAGTTGGGCCACTCCCTCTGTTGGAAAGCCTATATAAGGACATGGAAGAAGTAAGATTTTGCTCGTAGCCTGTTTGCCCTCAACTTGGTAACAAGTCCATTCCTTCACTGGCATTGGAGTCTATGTCTTAAAGATTCAAGTATGTACTGATGATCAACTGAGACATCAGCCTCATGCAACGAGGAACTATGGGATTCTTGGACTTTCCATTTATAGCCAGCCATTGTGCGGTTACCGAGATCATGACCTGAAAAATCATTCCAATAAATCCCATATATTGAGATCCATTATATAAGTTCTGTTACTCTAGAGACCCCTGACTAATAAACCTCCCTCATAATGTATACCAACTTTGGAACTATTATTCAAATGGAGGCCCACTGAACACATTGCTTAGGGTAAATACAGTAAATACATGAGAAACCACAGGAGTTGAGAAATTGCCAAAGCACTTATTTTGTAGCACATAAAATTGAACATTTACTAACACTCTTAAAAATCATATTCTTCTGGTGATTATACAGTTTTTAAAAATGCAGTATTGGAAAGAATGTAGTAAGTGAAAGAAAGACAGAAAAGAAAGCCTTAGGTCTTAGGCTAAATCATTTGAAACAAACAGCAAAATCTGTTTCCATTGTTTAAGTTGCAGGAAGTCACCTCTGCCTTACCTAACCCAGAAGTCTGTTGAGGGAATAAAAAGGAAAGATTTCATAAGTGCTCAGAAAGCAATTGACAGAGTGCATGCCAATGCTATTATGTTAGTAAAGAAGCAGGAATATTTTAATTGGATTGGTAGAAAATCTGAAAAGAAGATGAAGCAATTTTAATTCAACTGTTTTCATATGATATAAATCACTATCTGCCAAATGCACATCATCCCAGGAGAACTACGATCTCACATGTGCTATTGCAAGGTCACACATTTGTGAAAGAGAGGAGCTAAAAGGAGAGAAGAAATAGATTTTACTATAACAACACACACACACACACACGTGTTTCTTAGGTTTTCTCATTCACTTTTATTAGTTGAGTATAAATAAAGTTGTGGCCATCTCCTGAATTCTAACAGTTTGTGAACCATAAATTTAGGTAGTAGGAGGTGTTGCTTTCAAAGTACATGGTTCTTGGAAAATACCAGGATAATAAAGCTCCTTGACATTGAACAGTCTTTTCAACATGCCTCCTCATTGTACATCCCATGTCATCACTGCGACCCCTTGCTTAAATATTTAAATGCTCATTTGAAATTTGTTCTTAAATTTTATATCACAATTTGAAACAACTCTTTGCTTTACTGAATTAATGCAAGTACTATTAACTCTTTGAAAATTAATTTTATGGTCGTCCTGGAGATTACTAATATATCATCTGTGTACATGAGAGTGGTTAGCTTCAGAGATAGTTCTTTCATGCTCTTCTGTGGATGCTCCCTGACTTGTCACAGATAAGGAACCACAGAGTACTTCAAAACAGAAAATGGAAGGCACTGGGTATATGTTGTTTATCTTCAAATTATTTAACGTACAAAAGACAGAAGCAACATGTCATCCATATTAATAAAATGCCTATAGACTCATTACTCACAAACAAATATGTTAATAGAAATAATCATAAATGTATGATACACTTTAAATTCAAAATATACATAGTTATTTACTAATATCAAGAGGATTTTCACCTTTGGTGTTCTAACCGTGTAGAAAACGTAACTGCACACAGTATCTAAGGATACAGATTGTGTAAAATAGAGCACTGAGCTGAACTTTGATCCCAATTCTAACAATTTATCATTCAACTAAATTCAGGAACAAGGAAAGAGTATACAACTTTTCCATTATAGTTCAATATAGTTCTGGAAGTCTTAACTATAACAAGAGAAGGAAATAAAATGTATGGAAATAGGAAAGGAAAAATAAAAATCTTATACTCTTAGTACAATACTAAGGGTTATAGAGAGGGATAAGACAGTTCAGTTCACTGACTTACAAGAAATTTAAAGAATTGTTTTTGTTTTTGTTTTGCTTTGTTTTCTGAGATAGTATTTCTCTGTGTATTCCTGGAGGTCCTGGAAGTTGCTCTGTAGGCCAGGGTGGCCTTGAACTCAGAGACCCATCTGCTTCTGCCTCTTGAGTTCTGGCATTAAAGGAATGTGCCATCATCACCTGGCAAATTTTTTAGATGATAATAGAATATATAAGGTCAAGATGGATAAATCAAAAAGTTATTAAGAACATTATGACAAAATAGAAGAGAGATAAGTTTGAAGTTGATGTGTTGGTCCAAAGGATAGATGAGAATAATATGGATTTTAATGTTGCAGATCAAAATTTTAGTATCTACCTATGCTTAAGGTGGGCCAGAAGTCTTTACTGATAGTTATAATGATAAAAGATGTGTGTTTGTGTGTGTGTTTGTGTGTTGTAGAAAATGCTGGAATAAAAATCAGTTTTAAATCATTAGAAGAGATGTGCTATAACATACAGTTACTAATGTACCATTTATTAAATATAATATTTAAAAATAATTTTAACTTAAAAAAGAGCACTTCACATGACAAGATTTATGGCAATTCCAGTTCAGTTGCCTACGGTGTCCAACCATCTATCAGGGCAACAAGATGGACCAATGGTAAAAAAACACTTGCAGAGAACTTGGTAACCCAGCATTAATCTCTGAAAACCAGATGATAAAGAGAAAGAACTGACTCTCCTTATCTCCTCCCATACAACAAGAAAGTATAAAAAGCATCTTATCAGCTCTCAGTTCCAGAGCTTTGACTATCAGGTAGTCTCTGATCTGAATAACCAGAATCAAAGAAGCTTACAGATGCATCTGGAAGAGAAGCAGAGATCCGATGAATACTTCTAACCCTCAGCTAAAATACTGCCAGGCTTTGGGGAACTCACTGAGCTTTGGAGGACATAAATATCCTCATCTGTAGAGTGGGGTGTTATAGTCTTATCTACCTCACAGGATCACTGTTGATCCCAGCGGGGCAGGAGATGTGAAAAGACCGTTTAAAACGTTAACATCCCAGTGAATAATTTATAGCACTTTTTAAATTTCAATTTGATTTCTCCCTTGGTACGACTTGGTAAAAGCATCCACTTCTCGTGCTTGTTCACACCAATTCCCCTGGCAAATTGCCTTCCTGAGCAAGTCAAGTGAACATCAAAGGAAACATGCAAAATTCTGACTTTTTGTGTCTAGGATCATTTATTCCTCATTCTTCTCATCCTCCTATCCTTCCTTTCTTCTCTTTTCTCTTGTTTGACTACATGTTGTTCTTTCTGTTGTTTCTGAGTTTTATTCATGATTAGTAAACAGTGTACTAAGTCACCTTATTAATAAACTGATAACCACAATTCTCTGCATAACCAACAATATATTAATTTTAAATATTGTATGGAAACTCTCAGAGATGCTTGATCAAATTAGCAGTAATTTTTAATAGTTCTAATGTCTTCTTTATGGGAGGGAATTTAAGTGACACATTCTGAGAGATGCATGGCTCTATTTCAACTGTAGGAACAATTAAAAAAAAAAAGCTGAACCTTGTAAAAATAAAAGGCAACTTAAATGCCGAGCTCATTCATAATATTTACTTCCTTTCCAGAACACACAGAGACCAGTGCTTGCATTTTATTCACCCCTTGAGTCTGACCTTACAATATTCCCCACCAGAGAATGCATAAGATACTATGGAATGTGGTCTGCTTGATAAGTAAAGTGCCGATCCTTTGATTCTGACATCATTGTTTTACTGAACATTCAAATATAACTTAAGCTTTTGAAACATTATGTTTGTATACATTAAAATTAGTTAATCAAAAATAATAGTACAAAATCCTTTAAGCATAAAACTTTAACAATTTGAAAAGTCCTTGCCGCAGTGGTAGCATCTCAGGCTGAACTGAAACTTATGATTGCTAGGGTTAGGGTTCATTCTCCTTTTCTATCAAGATAATACTAATAAAAGTATCTAAAATGGACTTCTCCATGGTCCTGATATGTCTAATCATTGATCCACACATAGCATTTCATAGTTTTATCAGAGTTGGAGAACAGTGAGAAAGGCATGTGAAATGTGATTCTTTTCCCTTGACATTCTCTAGGATTACATTGAAGAGCTGACAGTCCTGAAAACATATAAACACTGGCTACCTAGTGATAGGCTGGTACTCTTTTGAGGATGGCTTCACCCTGATTTTGGCTAGATGCTTTATGGAAGACGTACTGTGTGTTATGATGGAAAAGCACAGAAAAGTAAGTGGATGGAGGAGGGAGAGAACATTGCAGAGATACCTGTTCATGGTGGTTTGCAGACTGCAAATGATTTAAGCTTAATAATGTTTCTCCTACATATGTGGGTATCCTTAATCTTCAGTGGGATTAAACATTCTCCTTTTGTAATATTTTGACAAATTTGTGGTCAAAACCATGACTTAATGCTCCAAAATGCATTGATCTACTCAGTAGCTTGGGGTCAAAGACAGGAGAAAGATTTGCTGGTGTGACTGACATTACTTGTATCAAAATCATGTTTGCTTCAATAATGCCAATGTAATAATCCAGATTGCATCACAGAATAACACTGATTACTAAGGACAGTATTTCGTTTCAGAATAAGTTGGCAGAGAGGTTAGGAAGCAGACATATCTAGGCAACCTACTCTGAAAACCATGTGGAAACGCATTGCACTATATGTATGAGTGTATGTTTATGTCTATACATGTCAAAGCAAAGCAGTAAAGCTAAATAACTAAAGAGAATCTGCAACAGCACAACAAATATAATCGACACTCAAAATGTACAATAGTCTCTTTTATACTTCTGATTTAATTAAAACCCCTGTTTAACATGACAGTGGACTCCATGTTCAAAATTGTATAATTGCATTTTTTGATGGTTTCTGTACTTACAGAACCCAATGTTATTCTTACATTTTCTCTCAAGTTCTTTGGGTCTAGCTTTTCTTTTTAAAACAGTAGCGACCAGATTTGGTTCTCTCACGGGGAGTCCAAGTGTGTTATCTTCCATTTGCACAGATTTATCTGCTTTTTCTACCGCTGTAATTTTGTGCCTAGCTTTTCTGAATATTTCTTCTAGACACTTGCTTTGTTTTTGTTTTTGAAGAAAGTTTCACCTGTGGCTTGAACAGTGGATGAATGAAGGATTGGAATGGCTGGATTTTTGCATATGTAAATTAATCATGAAAAGAAACAGAAAGTAAGTGCTATGAACTTTCCTCTTAGCACTGCTTTTATTGTGTCCCATAATTTTGAGTATGTTGTGCATTAAATTTCAGTGCATTCTAGAAAGTATTTAATTTATTTCTTTATTTCTGCCTTGACTCAACAGTAATTAAATACAGAGTTGTTCAGGTTAGTTACATGACTCTATAGGCTTTGTTTATCTGTTGTTGTGGAAATTCACTTTTATTCCATGGTGGTCTGATGTGATGCAGGAGGATGTGATCAATTTTGGAAAATGTACTGAGAGGTGCTGAGAATGAAGGTATATTCTCCTGTATTTGAGTGAAGTGTTCTATAGATATTTGTTAGGTCCATTTGCTTCATAATATCTGTTAACTCCAACATTTCTCTGTTTAGGTCAGTTAAGGAGAGTGGAATTTTGAGGTATCCTACTATTATTATATGAAGGTAGATGTATGATTTAAGCTTAATGTTTCTCCTACATATGTGGGTGCCCTTGTGCTTCAGTCACAGGCATTAAAAATTGAGATATAATCTTCGTGTATCTCTCCTTTGATGAATATAAAGTTTCCTTCCCTTTCTCTTTTAATTAATTTTGTTTTAAAGTTTGTTTTTTTAGATATTAGAATGACTGCACCAACATGTTTCTTATGTCCATTTTCATGAAAAGAAAATTCCAACCTTTTACTCTAAACTCTTGTCTATGTTTGATAGTGAGGTGTGTTTCTTGAATGCAGTGCAATGATAGATCCTGTTTGTGTGTCCTTTCTGTTAGTCTGTGTCTTTTTCTTGAGGAATTTATTTCATAGATATTGAGAGATATCCATGACCAATGATTGCTAATTCCTATTATTTTGTTATTCTTAGTGGAGGTTGTGTGTGAGGGAGTGGGTGTGCTCCCCCCCTTTTTTTCTGGAGTGAGATTATTTATTCATGTGCTTTCATGGGTGTAGCCAACCTGATTGAGTTACAGTTTTCCTTATAGTACCTTCTGTAAGGTTGGATTTAAAAATAGATATTGTATAATTTGGGCTTCGTCATAGAATATTTCGTTTATTCCATCTATGGTGATTGAGAGTTTTGCAGGGTATAGTAGTTGGGGCTGACATCTGTGGTCTCTTAGAGTCTGTGGGATATCTATCAAGGCTCTTCTGGCTTTTAGAGTCTCTATAGAGAAGCTGGGTCCAATTCTAATAGGTCTGCTTTTGTATGTTACTTGGCTTTTTTTCTCTTGAAACTTTTAATATTCTTTCTTTGTTCTGTATGTTTACTACTTTGATTATTGTGTGTTGAGGGGACTTTCTTTTTCTGGTCCAATAAATTTGGTATTTTATAGGTGTCTTGTTCCTTTATAGATATATCCTTCTTTAGGTTAGAAAATTTTCTATGATTTTGGCAAAAATATTTTCTGGGCCTTTGAGCTGATATTCTTTTCCTTCTAGTTCTATTATGCTTAGATTTGGTTTTCTTTTTATAATGTCTCAGATATTTTGAATGTCTTGAGTTAGAAGTTTTTTAGATATACCATCTCCTTTGACCAATGTATCTATTTCTTCTATTATATCTTCTATGCCCGAAATTCTGTCTTCTACCTCTTTTGATTTCTAAGTGATTCTCATCTCTTTAATTCCTGTTCACTTACCTAGATTTTCCCTCTTTAAGAAACCCTTAAATTGTGTTTTATTTATTATTTCTATTTCCATTTTCAGGTATTGAACAGAATTATTTTTATTTATACTCTTCATATGTTTATTACTTCTTGATTTTCTTAGAGATTTACTCATTTTCTTCAATTGATTTTTTTTTTTCTGGCTTTCTTTGACGGAATCTATTAATTTCCTCCAATTTTTCTTTTCCTCAATTTCTTTAAGAGATTTATTCATTTCCTTTTTAAGGAACTCTATTATCTTTGTAAAGTTGGTTTTAAGATAATTGTCTTGTGAGTCAGTTGTGTTGGCTTATAATGGAGGAAGGTCATTGGTTAAATAAAAAGAAACTCCTTGGCCCTCATTGGTTAGAAGATAGGTGGGAGGAGTAAACAGAACAGAACTCTGGGAGGAAGAGGAAGTGAGCTCAGACTCCACAGCTCTCCTCTCAGGAGCAGATGCCTCAGAGAGACGTCATGCTCCCACCTCCCAGGCAGACGCACACGATGAAGCTCCGACCCAGGATAGACATAGGCTAAAATCTTCCCGGTAAGCGCACCTAGGGGCGCTACACAGATGATTAGAAATGGGCTAAATTAATATGTGAGAATTAGCCTAGAAGAGGCTAGATAGAAATGGGCCAAACAGTGGTTAAATGAATACAGTTTGTTTGTTGTTATTTAGGGAATAAGCTAGCCAGGCAGCGGGGGTGCTGGGGACATAGCCCCGCCGCCCTTATTACTACAGGCTTATGTGCTGCTTGCTGTAGTAGGATAGGTGGGCTGTGGTGGTGACATATTGCCCTGGTCCCTGTAGATTGTGTTCTCTCTCTTTCTATTTTTTTAAAATTTATTTTCAGTGTTTAAAATTTCTCCCTCCTCCATTAGTGTTTGGGCAATTAAGCTATCTTTTTTTAATTAATTAATTGTGCATCCCAGCCACTGTTTCTTCTCACTCCTGTCCTCTCAGTTCTAACCTCACCCCATTTTTTTTTCTTCATCTAAATGATTGACTGTTTTGCTGGGTAAAGTTGTCTGACCTGACATTTGTCGTCTCTTAGGGTCTGCAAGTCATCAAAACAGGTCTGTCTGGATTTTATGGTCTCCATAGTAAATAGGGTGTTATTCTAATGGGCTGTACTTTATATGTTAACTGGTCCTATTCCCTTGCCATTTTAGCACTTTTTCTATGTACTGTATGTTTAGTGTTTTGATTATTCTTTTGTGAAGGAATTTTATTTTCTGATCCAATTCATTTGATGTTCCTGCAAGCTTCTTGTACCATTATAGGCATGTCTGTCTTTAGGTTTGGAGAATTTTCTTCTGTGATTTTGTTCTGGGTTTTTGAGCTGGGATTCTTCTATTTCTACTGTTCTTAGGTTTGATCTTTCTCATGGTGTCCCAGATTTTCTGGATGTTATATGTTTAGAATTTTTTTTTAGATTTAATATTTTCTTTGACTGATAAGTCTATTTCTTCTATCATATCTTCAGACCTTGATTTTCTCTTCCATCTCTTGTATGGTATTGGTGATGCTCTCATCTGTAGTTCCTGTTATCCAGATTTTCCATCCCCAGGATTCCCTCCATTTGTGTTTTCTTTATTAGTTCTATTTCCATATTCTGGTCTGAATAATTTCCCTTATCTGCTTGCTTGCTTGTTTGTTTGTTTTTTGTATTGATTTTCTTTTAGGAATTTATTGATTTCTTCCCATTTTTGTTTGTATTTTTCTCAATTTCTGTGATTGATTTTTTCATGTTCTCTTTATTGACCTCTATCATCTTCATAAAGTGATTTTTAGGTCATTTTCTTGTTTTCCAGTTGTGTTAAATTGTTCAGGTCTTGCTGTTGGTATGATAGGTGGTCTCTAGTGGTGCCATATTTCTTTTTGGGTTGTTGATTGTGTTCTTACCCTGTTGTTTAGGCAGCTGGGTTTAGAATGATTGTAGGTCTAAGTGTCAATTCCTGTGTTTGTTTTTGTTAGATAAGTGTTTGGTTACTTGGTTTCTCTTTTCTTCCTAGTCTTTTGGCCTAAAAGGCCAAGAGTTCTGGTGACTAGCCTGTCTTCAGTGTCTTCTAGTCTTGGATGATATCCCTTCTTGAGGTTTTGGATGGTACGCATCCCTAGATTCATCCTGAACTCGTTAAAGTTAATGTCTTCTAAAGTTGTATACCGGGATATGGAGCACAGCTGATGGGAAGCAGTCTGTAGTCCATATACCTGCCCTTTCTGGTCCTTAGAACAAGCCTGGACTCCAGTATAGCTGCTAGGGCTGGGGTCCCTAGATCTGGGCTGTGTTCTAGTAAAGCTGAAGTCTGCTTCTAGAGTTGTAGGCCTTGGGTCCCTATATTTAGCCAGGCCTCTGGTAAAGCCAAAGACTTTTTCAAAAGTACTAGGACAGCATATGGAGCCCAGGGGCGGCAATGCTCTCTGGGTTTGTCAGACAGGATTAAAGGGGTTTATCCCACGGTTGAAAGTGTCTTCCTTGGAGTCTCTAGGACCACTCTCACTTTTGCTATAGCTGCAGAGGCTGTGGTTCCTGTCTGGGGTTGTTGTGGGGGCTTTTAGGAATTTTAGCATGCCTTGGGTTTGTGTCTTACCTGGGGTTCTAAGATACTGCCTTACCTCTGCTAAAGCTGAAGACTTCTTCAAAAGTAGTAGGCCAGAATATGGAGTCCAGGAGAAGCACGGTTTGCAGTCTGGTGATGTTGGACAAGCTTAAAAATGTTTAGCAGGTTTCATCCCATGCTTATTCAGTCCCAGTCCCACTGGCCTTGGTGAGCTCCCAACAGGTCAGTTCCACTGTCACAGTGGGTGGGTGCACCCCTCGTGGTCCTGACTTCCTTGCTCATGTTCTCCCTCCTTCTGCTCCTCATTTGGATCTAAGAGCTCAGTCCGGGTCTCCTATTTGGGTCTCTGTTTCTATCTCGATCCATCGCCAGATGAAGGTTCTAAGGTGATATGCAAGATATTCATCAGTAGCTATAGGATAGGGTCATTTCAGCTGATGAGAAGCCAAGGACAATGGCACTAGGTATCGATCCTAACACATGAACTGGCTTTATGGGAGCCTAGCTTGTTTGGATGCTCACCCTCCTGGACCTGGATAGAAGTGGGAGGACCTTGGACTTCCCACAGGGCAGGGAATCTGGACTGCTCTTCGAGAGGGAGGGGGAATGGAGTGGGGGGGGAGGGAGAAAGGAGTGGAGAGAGGGGGAGGGGAGTGGAAGGACGGGAGTGGGGGGAGGGGCAATGTGTGGGAGGAGGGGGAGGGAAATGGGAAACGGGGAGGAGGCAGATTTTTTTTGCAACAACTAAAAAAAATAAACAAAATAAAAAAATAATAAATTCCCCCCCCCAAAAAAATGTTTAGCAGGTGGTGAATGGTGTCTTACCCCGGATCCTTAGGACAACTCTGGCCTCCAGTAAAGCTGACTGGTCTGTGGGACCCAGGATGGAGGCCATGGGAAAGAGTGTTGATTGTGTTTTTGACACTGGCTTCCAGGCATCTGAATTTGGGGTAATTGCAGGTTTGGGTGCTGATTTCTGAGTTTGTCTTTGTTGGATGGCTGTTTTGTTTGTTTGTTTGGTTGGTTTTCCTTTGATTTCTCTTTCCTCTCTGGTCTCCTGGTCTGAGGTTCTGGTGGCCAGCCATTTCCTCTAGTCTAGTAGGGTGATTCAACTAGGGTTCTGGATGTTGGTGTGATCTCTGGTAAAGCAGGTAACCTCTTAAGTTCTTAAATACAAAATGAAGAACAGCATACTAATAAAACTATGGATAGTTGCAAAAATTAAAGTTATTTTTTCTTGTTTAATCATTTCAAATTGAGGTTAGTAAAGTTGAAATTTATGTATATATATATATCATAAGAAAATAAGATACTATAAATGACTTTTAGTCAGAAACAAATAAAAGAAGACATAAACTACATTTTTGAGAGAAATAATATTTTTATCTAATTTTGTATTTTTTAAAGCATTGTTTTAAAAAAAATGTAAGTAAACACTCAAAAAGAGACAGAAAAGGATGAATAAACACCTTGGAGAGATATGAAGGATTTACAAATGTGACTATGTGTTACTAGTAAACCCATCAGGAAACGAATTGAGTTTTTTCATTAAAAATCATTTTACAGTAGGAATGCTGTCCCAAGCTTGTAATTCTAGCATCCAGGAAATGGAGATATGGTTCATAAGTCAAAGCCAGACTGGGCTAGCCTGTAAGATCCAAATGATCCAAGGCTATAAGAAATACCACCAATGTAAATATACAAAATAAAAATCAATTTAAAGGTTTAGAAAAATAAGTTTCCTATTGAATAAAATAATATAGATCTAAATTTAAAAGTGCAGAGCAAAATTGTAGGTTTGAATAAGTCTAGAAAAATTTCATTTGCAATTTCTTTTTCTCTTTTTTCCAGAAATAAATATCTTGGGTGTATTCTATTTCTCTTAATCTAAAAGAGAGAGGTAGATCATTAATGTTAAATGGCATTTGTAGCAAGACAATATCAAGATGAAAAGTGCTGTGTCTCTTTCTTATTTGTTCTGGGATTCTATATTCACAGAGATACTAGAATCTCTCAAAGAAGGTTTATAAAAGATGGTAACCAAGCCAGGTTGTTGTGTGTTGTTAGTTTATTCCTGTACTCTGAAAATAGAATAAAATTGAAGCAGAAGTATCATGGGGTCAAGGCAGCCATCCAGGGATACAAGGCCTAGACCTCAAATAAAAGCAACCAAATAACAGAAAGAGGTAACTAGATATACTAGAAATTGTATTTCATCTCTCAGAGTGCTGCTGACAGTCAGGGAAAATGCTATAGATGGTATACATGAAAAGAAACTGAGCCCTGTTGAATGTTAGAAGCTATAGTTTGCAGTAAAAGATGTGATTGACAAAAAGGAAGAATAAAACTGAGAAAGCTCACTTCCCTACTGTCAGTCGTGATTCATTCCTTTTCACGCAATCTAGAAGAGAAATCATCTCAGATGCGTGTTCCTGAATCCCAACATAGAAACATACAAAACTAGGTTGCAAGGCCAGGACAACAAGGCTTCAGAAGGGATAGTGTTGAAGGAGGCCATTTGTTGATTCCCAACTGCTCAGCCCCCCCAAAATATCTTCACATAGCTGTGGCTGACTTCTATCTCACAGAGATCATCCTGCTTCTGCCTCCTGAGCACTGGGATTAAAGGCATGTGCCACCACTGCTCAGTCAAAGTATTTTTTTTAATGCCCATATTAAATACAATTTGAATTGCCCATTAAACTAGTTTTAATACTTTGGTTTTCAAAAGATTGATAATTATCAAATGTCAACTTTTATAATAAAATAAGTGTACCTGCCCAGCAGGTCCAGTTATTCCAGGGTCTGAAGAGGTGCTACCTGAAAGAACATGGGGGGGGGGAGAGGGGAAGGAGACCCAGAAAGATTCTTTCGTCAAGGTCTCCGTTTATTAGCATAATGATTGTGGCTTCTATAGCCCTTGAAAGAGGAATTTGGGTTGGGGTGGGGGTTTTGCCGGGATAGCAAAGGTTACTAGTCAGCAACCTGGTCAAACAGCTCTCAAGGTGATTGGGATATGAGGGCTCTTTGCAAACATTCTTAGGACAATGGTCCCTGCTATCAAGATAGTTGGGATGTGAGGCAGGTTCCGTTAGCAAACAGCTCTCAAAGTAGTGGGGCTTTCTGCAAACATTCTTAGGAAGATGGTCCCTGCTATCATTTTTGGGACAATGGCTCCTGACAAATAAGTCATATCAGTTTAAATATATTTAGGTAAATACTTATAAATGCATAAATAATTGACATTAAAATTAAACTGTACTTAAAACCATATATCCAGAAACTGATTCCATTCAAATATATGTTATTAATAGAGAGAAAGCTATAGAAATATACTTTTGATATAAATTATTATATAACTTTGTATGATATGTATTATATGAGACTGTCACATTAATTAATGACAGCTGCATACAAAAATGAATACATATGTACATTATATATTAACATTCTATGCACAATATCTTACAAAATCACATGATTATTTTACAGTGAACCAGCATTTCAGAAAGAAGTTGACAACCTCAGTATTCCAGCCTTTTAATGCCAAAAACGAAACCAATGACGAAATCATTATGGATGTGATATAGGAGAGAAAGTAACTTTAAGAATCGATGGTTAATAACCTACTGGTCTAAGTGAATGACAGTTGTTTGATGAATAAGTATATACTTTGAAAAATAAGAGAATAAAATTGTTCGAATAAGCAACCAGCTCTTACTAAAGAGAAGCTAATGGGCTTTTACACAATAGGTGAAACCTATGAGATATTAGCAGATTCAGTGGAATGGTCTGTGCTATGGACCTGGCCACATTTACAGTGAAAATGACTCAAGAAAACTTATTATTCTGTTTGTTTTTAAAGCACTCCTTACCTATTCCATGTTGCACCATTTACAAGCCTAATGATTGTTGTGCTCTCCTGAAGATGCTTTTACACAACATGCTCAGAGAAGATGGGCACATATCTTATCTAGATGGTAAGATCTGTTGAATTAAGTCTGGACTCATTATTCTTCTGCAACACAAATCCTAAGCCTCACTTGAGAAAGTCGCTCCAAATTTGTACAGGTAGACTGGTAACTTGCACATCACAGACCCTATGTGTCATTATATAAAATATAGTCAGAGTCTACCACAGGGATGAGACCATGGGACTTGTGCAGTCAGTGAAAACACACCTGCCCTTTACAGTGTCTTTCCAAACATTTGTTATGACAGACAGTGAACTTCATGCAGTCTTCCCACAGCTAATTTGACAGCTCAAAGAAACCAGCAAAATTTTGTAAAAACTACAGTTTTTGTTTAAAATTGTAAGGTAATACATTACAAGATATAATCAAGCCATCTGGGCATTGTATACACAAAAATAATATGTGAAAACAAACAAGACAAGTCAGTTGTTTCTATTATGTTTTCAAAATATTGAAGTTATTGTGGAAAATGGTATATCAGTACATTTTTATGTTTTGTGGAATCATTTTACTCACAATTTTGGGAAACTGATTGACATTTGCAATTTGGGATGATACTCCAAACACAATTCCTTATGATCATATTTTTGGCTAATGATTTTATAAAGCAATATTCTTTGAAATATCAAGGAAAATGTAGTCTCTTCTACTACTTGCTTTAAAGATCACTTTGAGTAGTTTATCAGAAAGAAATGGTGAAAACTGAATCTATTAAACTGAGAAGAGGTTAGGAATGTGTCCCAATGAGATACACACTGATGCTCAATAGCAAGACTTGTGGAAGTGTCTGGCACCCCACTCTCAGCGAACTCTGAGTGGGTCATAAATACCACAAATATGCTTTTAAGTTGTTTTTTTCACCTGCTGTTTATCAGACATTTTGTTGATACAACACAGATACTACTGCTTTAAGATAGTACTCAGTTAATTTATGCTAACAGTTCATAACCCTGCTCATATATGGTTGTGAAATGACCATTGAAAAATATTTCTGAGGAGTTAGGAGGAGATAGCTCTGTTGGTAAATAGTTTGATGTCCAAGGTGGTTTTGGTAGAAATTATCTCCCATAGGGTCAGGTACTTGAATATTTGGTTGCCAAGTGTAACAATGTTGAGAGAGATGATGTAATCTTGCTGGAGGGAATGTATTACCAGGGTGGGAGTTGGAGTCTAAAGCTTTTTCACTACCAGTTCACTCGGTATGCCTCACACTTGTGACTGAAAATGGGATCAACTATCTTCTTGCTCTAAGTCCCTGTTGCCATGCCTGTATCCCCATCATTATGAATTCTCCTACTAGAATAGTGGTCCTCAACCTGTGCATTGTAATCCTTTCAGCAGTCAAATGACCCTTTCACAAGGGTCACTTAAGACCATCAGAAAAAAGTCAGGCGGTGGTGGTGCACACCTTTAATCCCAGCACTTCGGAGGCAGAGGCAGGTGGATCTCTGTGAGTTCAAGGCCAGCCTGGTCTACAAGAGCTAGTTCCAGGACAGGAACCAATAAGCTATGGAGAAACCCTGTCTCGAAAAATCAAAAAAAAAAAAAGACCATCAGAAAAAAACAATATTTATATTGCTATTCATAACAGTAACAAAATTATAGTTATGAAGTAACAACAAAAGTAATTTCAAGGTTGGGGCATTACAAAATGAGGAATATTAAAGCTTTAAGAAACTAAGAAGGTTGAGAATTACTGATCTAGAAGTATAAGCCTAAATAAACTGGGTCTTGGTCATTATAGTTTGTCAAAGCAAAGGAAAAAAAAAACATATATCATGCAAGTATGAGGACCTGAATTTGATCCAAGAACTCAGGTGTAAAAACAGTCAGTCATGATAATAGCAGTGAGACCCAGGCTTCTCAGATGAGAAGCCCTATTTCGGAATCCAGGTTGGACAGTTCATTAGGAATGAGATGAGCATGGTTATTCGCACAAAGAGGACACTCCATCCTGTTACACACGTATGCACGGAGGTTTCTGGAAGAAAATGAAAATATCTCACATTTTGTATCATCTTATGTCTAGAAACTACTTTTGCCCCATTTGTGAATTAAGTAAGAGCCCATGTGATACAGAGGTAGCTATAACAAAATTGAAATATCTGAAAGTGTGAGGAAGAAGAGTGGTTAAATTTCACTGCTGCTTCATATAGAATCAAACGGCAATTCAATCCACTCTACTTTCATTTATCTTTCCCTAATGGAATATATATGGGAACACATTCCATCCCTCCTTCACACTTTTTTTTGAAAGTGTGGTTATAGAAATTTTGCACAGGGCTCTGATTTTTAGTTGATACTAAAACAACTATTTCAAACCCACCATAGGGATGGATATCCATCTGGTCACTTCTAAACTATATCTAAATGTATATTTATAAGAATAAAACTCATCACCAGAAAGAGAGTTACACTTATTCCTAATTGATTTCTGGGGGAAGTTGAAGATGGTATGCTAGCACATATCATTAGTAGATTTCAACTTATAAAAATGCTTGTCTTTAGAGTTGAGGTAAGTTGGTTGTTATCTCAAATGCATTCGTAGGTCTTCACCCTGCTAAACAGGTATGTTCTTTCTACAATGAGGGTGTCAATATGTTTTTCTTCCAAGTTACGTGTATCGTTGTACATCCAAAGACTATGACATTCCAAAGAATGGATGGTGTGCTGCTTTGAGTACAAGGTTGCTAAATGTCTAGGTCTTTTAACATTCATAATAATAGAGAGCACACACACAATAGATGTATAGTATTATAAATATTAAAGCCAGTGTCATTTAGAGAAAAATCAGAAGGTGACTTTGTTGGTTGAATCCTCTCAGTTACAGAATTAGCTGCTTCCATGCAATCTAACAAGCAGAGTTTGGACAACATGAGATTCCTGGGAAAATCTTTAAGGTGAGGTTATGGAATGGGAAGAAAGAAGGGAGGGGAAACTGTGGTTGGGATATAAGAGAGAATATATGAGAGAAGAGTAAATAAATATAAAATAATATTAAGTAGGATATATAAATAAAATAAAATTTTCAAAAACTTGAAAGTTCATAACTTCTACTAATATTTGGGAATTTATTTCTTTTAGGTATATTTTGTTTCTGAAGTACAATAGTGCTTTTAGCACTTGAAGAAAAAGTCAAATATCTAAAAGGTGAAATCTGGTAAGGGACTTTATTTCAGTTTTAATTTAAGGGAATTGTCAAAGCTCTGCACAGATATTTACATACAAAAGTTTATCAAAGAAGTGTGTATAATAGCAAAATATTGAAGGAAACTAAGAGCTTGATAAGTGGAAATTGGTTGTAAATTAGCATTCGTATAACGCCAGTAAAATATTTTTATAGAATTCAAAAGTAAATAGACAATATTCAGCATTCTTTTAAGTGTAAAAAGTGATCCCTAAGTCTAACAAGAGTGGTCCCAATTTCTCTTTAACACACATATTTTTATGTATATGTTTATATGAAATGCTTAGATTTGCAAAATACTCACTTCAAAGTACTGAGATTAAAAATGAAGATTTTCATTATCTATATTTTATTTATCTTCCAAACTGTTTCAAATAACTCAAATTATTTTGTAAATTTAGAGGTGATTTTTAGGGACCAAGCAAACATGCTCTCAGAGTCCCATCTTAACTGTTACCCCTTTATCCACCTACTGACATGTTTCTTGAGGCTCCAAAATATCTTCTTCCAAGGTAAGATTTAAAATATTTAAAAGGCTTTCCAAACAGACATGGCTTCCCAGTGTCCACTGGTGGTACTGCCTCGATATTCTGGTATGAATGGCCCACAGCAGGGTGACTGAGAACCTAAGCTCAGGGACTCTGGACCAATAGCTAGGGAGTCGGCATGGGACGGACCTAGGCCCTCTGCATGTGGGTGACAGTTGTGTAACTTGGTCTTTTGTGAGGACCCTAGCAGTGTGACAAGAACCTGTCCCTGACACACATGAGTTGGCTCTTTGGAACCTATTCACTATGGTGGGATGTCATGCCAAATATTGATGCAGGGGGAAGGAACTTAGTCCTGCCTCCTAATCTTGATATGCCATGCTTCACTGTCTCCCATGGGAAACCTTACCTCTTCTGAATGAAGACAGAGGGAGAGTAGGGGGGGTAGGGAATAAGAAGAGAGGAAGGAGGGGAAACTATAGTTGGCCTGATAATAAACAAACAAACAAACAAATAAATAAATGGAGGGAAAAATAAATCTTAGCTTTCCAGATCTGAAAACAAAACAAACAAAAAATAAGCAAACAAGAAAAAACAAAAACGAAACAAAACAAACAAAATGCAAAAAACACTGACTATCTGGTAGACACTCTGTCAACAAGGGTGTTTATCTCAGCTCTCCCAGTCTAGAGCTAAAAGGCAGGAGAGTTCTTGAAAAGCTGCTCATCCTCAGATGATAGACAGTGGCATTAATGACAGAGAAGGAATGCAGGAATGTCAGTGAGAAAATTCATGGGTATGCTGGCCAAAGTGAAGACAGGCGGCAAGTAAGGGAAAGAATGCCATTCTGTGTTCCAACACAGACTTCCAAAGTCATTCTTTTCCTTCATTGAGGAAAGGATTTATTAGGGATATTTTTCCTTCACTTCCATTTTTAAAGGAGATAAGTTTTTGCCCCTGTCTTATTCAGGGTTCTATTGCTGTGAAGAGACACCATGACCATAACAATTCTTTTTTTTTTCTACTTTATTTTTTTAATTTATTTATTTATTAAGGATTTCTGCCTCCTCCCCGCCACCGCCTCCCATTTCCCTCCCCCGATCAAGTCCCTGTCCCTCATCAGCTCGAAGAGCAATCAGGGTTCCCTGACCTGTGGGAAGTCCAAGGACCGCCCATCTCCATCCAGGTCTAGTAAGGTAAGAGTCCAAACTACCTAGGCTCACCCAAAGCCAGTACGTGCACTAGGATCAAAAACCCATTGCCATTGTCCTTGAGTTCTCAGTAGTCCTCATTGTCTGCTATCTGCTATGTTCAGCAAGTCCGGTTTTATCCCAGGCTTTTTCAGCCCCAGGCCAGCTGGCCTTGGTGAGTTCCCGATAGAACATCCCCATTGTCTCAGTGTGTGGGTGCACCCCTCGCGGTCCTGAGTTCCTTGCTCGCGCTCCCTCTTCTGCTCCTGATTTGGACCTTGAGATTTCTGTCCGGTGCTCCAATGTGGGTCTCTGTCTCTGTCTCCTTTCATCACCTGATGAAGGTTAACATTCAGGAGGATGCCTATATGTTTTTCTTTGGGTTCTCCTTCTTATTTAGCTTCTCTAGGATCACAAATTATAAGCTCAATGTCCTTTATTTATGGCTAGAAACCAAATATGAGTGAGTACATCCCATGTTCCTCTTTTTGGGTCTGGCTTACCTCACTCAGGATAGTGTTTTCTATTTCCATTCATTTATATGCAAAATTCAAGAAGTCCTTGTTTTTTACTGCTGAGTAATTCTCTAACACGTATATATTCCATACTTTCTTCATCCATTCTTCGATTGAAAGGCATCTAGGTTGTTTCCAGGTTCTGGCTATTACAAACAATGATGCTATGAACATAGTCGAGCATACGCTTTTGTTGTATGATAGGGCCTCTCTTGGGTATATTCCCAAGAGTGGTATTGCTGGCTCCAGGGGTAGGTTGATTCCGAATTTCCTGAGAAACCGCCACACTGCTTTCCAGAGTGGTTGCACAAGTTTGCATTCCCACCAGCAATGGATGAGTGTACCCCTTTCTCCAAAACCTCTCCAGCAAAGGCTATCCTTGGTGTTTTTTATTTTAGCCATTCTGACAGGTGTAAGGTGGTATCTTAAAGATGTCTTGATTTGCATTTCCCTGATCGCTAAGGAAGTTGAGCATGACCTTAAGTGTCTTTTGGCCATTTGAAATTCTTCTGTAGAGAATTCTCTGTTCAGCTCAGTGTCCCATTTTATAATTGGGTTGATTAGCCTTTTACGGTCTAGTTTCTTGAGTTCTTTATATATTTTGGAGATCAGACCTTTGTCAGTTGCGGGGTTGGTGAAGATCTTCTCTCAGTAAGTGGGTTGCCTTTTTGTCTTAGTGACAGTGTCCTTTGCTTTACAGAAGCTTCTCAGTCACAGGAGGTCCCATTTATTCAAGAGGCCCTTAATGTCTGTGCTGCTGGGTTTATACGTAGGAAGTGGTCTCCTGTGCTCATGTGTTGTAGAGTACTTCCCACTTTCTCTTCTATCAGGTTCAGTGTGTTCGGACTGATATTGAGACCTTTAATCCATTTGGACTTGAGTTTTGTGCATGCTGATAGATATGGATCTATTTTCATTCTTCTACAGACTGACATCCAGTTTTGCCAGCACAATTTGTTGAAGATGCTTTCTTTTTTCCATTGTATACTTTTAGCTCCTTTATCGAAAATCAGGTGTTCATAGGTTTGTGGGTTAAAGTCAGGGTCTTCTATTTGATTCCATTGGTCGACTTCTCTGTTTTTATGCCAGTACCAAGCTGTTTTCAATACTGTAGCTCTATAATAGAGTTTGAAGTCAGGGATGGTAATGCCTCCAGAAGTTCCTTTATTGTATAAGATTGTTTTGGCTATCCTGGGTTTTTTGTTTTTCCATATAAAGTTGATTATTTTCTTCTCCAGATCTGTGAAGAATTTTGCTGGGATTTTGATGGGGATTGCATTGAATCTATAGATTGCTTTTGGTAGAATTGACATTTTTATTATGTTGATCCTCCCAATCCAAGAACAAGGGATGTCCTTCCATTTTCTGGTGTCCTCTTCAATTTCTTTCTTCAAAGACTTAAAGTTCTTGTCAAATAGATCTTTCACTTCCTTGGTCAGAGTTACCCCAAGATATTTTATGCTATTTGTGGCTATCGTGAAAGGTGATGCTTCTCTGATTTCCCTCTCTGCTTCCTTATCCTTAGTGTATAGGAAGGCAACTAATTTTTTGGAGTTGATCTTGTATCCTGCCACATTACTAAAGGTGTTTAACAGCAAAGGAAAAACATTTCACTGGAGGTTTCAGAGGTTTAGTTCATTATCACCATGGTAAAATGTGGTAGCATGCAGGCAGATATGGTTCTGTAGTTGAGTAGTAGGGAACAGGAAGTGATATCAGACAGAGGCTATGGCTTGAGCAAACATGAGACCTCAAAGCCTACCTCCACTGTGACACATTTTTTCCAACAAGACCACACTACTCTACCAAGACCAGAGCTCCAAATAGTGCTACTCCTTTTGTGGGACATTTTCTTTGAAACTTAAACATTGCATTCCTTAGCCCCCAAAGGCCTCTATCCATATCATAATACAAAAGTGCCTCAGTCCAACTTCAAAAGTACCCATACTATATAACTAACTCAAATTCATTTAAATGTCTAAAGTTCAAAGTCTCTTCTGAGATTCACACAGTCTCATAAGTGTAATCCCCTATAAGATCAAAATCAAAAAGCAGATCACATACTTCCAACATAATGCCAAAAATATACATTATCATTCCAAAATGTAAGAAAGGAAGCATAGTGAAGAAACACTGCACAAAAGCAAGAGTGAAAACCAGCTGGGCAAACTCCAAACTCTGCATCTCTGTGTCTGATGTCAAAATGTTCTTCAGATCTCCATCTCTGTTTATCTTTGTTGATCTCAACACACTCATATCTCTTGTGCTGGTTCCACTCCCTGTTAGTATCTTTCCTTGGCAGGTATCCTATGACTCTGATATCTCCAATACCTTGGTGTCTCCAGGGCAATCCGCGCTTCAATTTGGCAGCTTCAAAGAATGACCTCTTTAGGCTTCCATTTTGAGATACCTCTGACACATGCCTGGTCTCAGTATCACATAACTTACTATCCTTAGTCGTGGAAGCAAATTGTGTAGCCCCTCCATCCTTACCTCCTGAGCCACATGGCCAGAGCTACCAAGTTCTGCTACTTGCTGGGCCTGTAAAGTGGTTCCCTCATGCAGTTATATCTTCATCAACTTTCTATTATTTTTTTTTAAATTTCCTTGACTGCCTAAGCTTGGCTGTCCTGAAATTGCATCTGTAGACCAGACTGGTCTCAAGTGCAGAGACTTGCTAGCCTCTGCCTTCTGAGTGGTATGCAGCACCACACCTTGCTTTAAGCTTTTCTTTAATTCTTTTTTATAAATCGGAAACTTAGCTAGGTGGGCTCTTGACCTGAGGTCCCCACCCTTTATTCCATTTCTTAATCTGTTTATTTCCTTGAACACTGGATTCAGACCCTTTACACCTCCTGGTGATTCTTTTCTCCTCAAATTATTCTACATTGTGCATTTTTCCTTACTTGGCTTTCTCCTTTTCCTTATAAATCTTCATTAGAGTTAACACTAATAAACCTCATGACAGAGTCTATACTAGGTACTCTTGAGATTTCTTCTGCCAATGGAATTGTGTCAAAAACACTTCAATTTAGCCTCAAGAAAATTTTTCAAACAAGAAAGCAGGGACATTCTTCACCAAAATATCATAAGAATGATCTCTAGGCCACATGATAATATTCTTCTCCTTTGAAAACTCTTGAGCCAGACTCTGACAATTCAAATCACCTTTATCACCACCATCTTACATGCTTCTACTTGTATGGCCAATTAAACAGCACTTAAAGTGTTCAGCTGCTTTTCTAATTCCCAGCCTCAAGGTCCATATTCCTTCAAACAAAACATGGTCATGCCTATCACAGCAATACCCAGGTCCCTGATATCAACATCTGTCTTAGGGTTTCTCTTGCTGTAAAGAGACACCATGACTATGGCAACTCTTACAAATTAAAAACATTTAATTATAGTGGCTTACATTTTACAGAGGTTTAGTCCTTTATCATCATAGTGTGACATCGTGGTGTACAGCAGACTTGGTGCTAGAGTTGAGAGGCAATAGGCAGGCAAGAGGAAATATTCTGAGATGTTGGACATGGCTTGAACATATATGAAACCTCAGATTCTGCCTCTAGAGTGACATGTTTCCTCATAAAAGACAATACCTACTCCAACAAGGTCACATCTCATTATAGTGCCTCTTCCTTTGGGATCCAATTTCTTTCAAATCACCACAGAAGCTCAATTAACACTATTGCTCTTTTCCTCCATTTACTGGACATTTACTCCATTTTTAGACATTACTCCATTTATAGGATATTTACTCCATTTCCTTCTCTCGGTGCTTGCCATTCTCAGTTAAGAAGGACTGGGGCTCCCATAACTATTTCAAACCCACAGTTCTCAATATTTGGTTAAGAGGGACTTGAAACTATGCCCTTGTGACTTTGTTTTATAGTCTTTAGTGAAGAGGACATGAGAGTTTGCTCCATCATCTCACACCTGTGGCCTTGATCACACTCACTGTGATATCTGAGCCTCTATTTTCTTCTTTCAGCAGAAACCACGATTTTACTCATTATGGGCCTTTTCCCTCATTGCAGTCATTTTTCTTCATAAGATTCATATCAACAGGAGCAGAATACTTTAAAGTGAGAATTTGTAGCAAAGAGTAAACATTCTTAGCACCTTGGGGAATCACTTACAATGTATCCAGAGCCTCATGTATCTTTACAGCTTTCACATTCACACATCTGATTGCTTACTACAGATAGGTGATTTGTATGTGGGATGTCAGAAATCAAAATAAATATATTCAATGATTGTATTTCAATAGGGGCCTAGCTAGAAAAAATTTAGTCTATGAAAAGTAAATATATAAGTGAATATGTATATAAGTCTAGACTTATAAGAAATTGAATTATGAATAAGCACACAAAATACTAAAATTATTGCAGGAATTTGTAACATTAAAATAGATATTCTTCATAAAACAACAAACATTAGCATACATATTAACATGTGTGGTACATGATCTTTAGTGAGATTATCTTGGTTTTCTTGGATTAAAACTGTTCAAAATATGATGCCAGTTAATATGTAGGTGATGGTCACAGGGAGAAAAGTAGAGAAAGACTCATAAGAATGATAAAAAATGAAACCATTGATGCTGAGTCAAAGATAAGAATAAGGACACTGGGAAAAAGGAAAATACTTTTTGAGGTTAAAAATTATGTCAGAATAGAAACTAGATATGCATCACTTGCTTGTGAGTATCTTGTTTGTAAAATGACTTTGGTTTCCAGAAGAAAAAAAGACCCATGGAAGAAGAGATGTAAGACGAAGAAAAGAGGCTCGTGTTGATAAAAAATAAAGCAAATATGTGTCTATCAAGGAAGGTTTGCATCCCCCCCCAAAAAAAAAGCACAAATAGCAATGTAGGATCAAGCAAAGAAATCTTAATTTTCTCAGGAAATATTTTTCCACAACAAAATCTAATGGATGCAAATCACTTTACAGGGGAAAGTTTGGAGTAACTATGAGAGAAAGTGCGAAGAGAAAAATAGTTATGAAGAGCCCCTTTTAATAACCAAGAAACTCCTGATAAAGATGCACACTAAGTCACATGGATCAAAGCTGTAGATAAACTGCTTACACTAAAACCCCCTTTAGAATGTAGAGCAATGCAGAAACAACTGTGTCAGGTAGTATTCCTAAAATGTGTCTGTGTTCTTGCCTTTCCCTCCCTGAACCCAGCATGAGAGTTAACACCTGCAGTTCTCTCAGACATCCTTTAATTGTTATGTGCCCCATTCCCCTATTCTTCAGCATCCCAATTTTGAAGCTTCAGGCAAACAATATAATGTGTCTCCACCAATCTTTGTCTAATCTTTGTCTATGATAAACACGTACTATTTACTTAAAAGATTATTTGAAATATATAATTATTATTTTAGATATGTATACTATGTTTTCCTCATCATGCACCTTTGTATAATTTTTCTCATCTATGTACAATGTTATAGTAAAGAAATATTTAATTCTATATTTCTTTTTTTTCTGTCTTACAAACTTTATTAGTGCTGGGGAAAGGAGGACAGTCAGCTCCCGTCTCTCCCTACTTTACTGCTTGCCGTTGCCATTGATGGGACGGTTCAAATGGTCAGGGGAGGACAGGAAGGCCTTGATCTTGGGCCGGGCACTGAGGCGTGCCACATAGCCACTGAGCAGGGGGAAGTTGTCCAGGCAGCCAGGGGCCAGGACCTGGTGGATTAGCAGCAGATCTAGCAAGTTGTAATCGGCGAAGGAGTTCTGGTCACCCACGATGAAGGCTTTGCCTCCTTGGTTCTGGGACAGCAGGGTCTCAAAAGGTTTCAGGTGTCCAGGCAGGGCCTTCACATAGTCATCCTTCCCTTCGTCATATTTGGTGTAGATGAGGGTGATGTATTTCAGGCGAAGGTCTTTCACCCCATCATTCACCATATCCACCAGGGCAGCCTCCTTCTGATCTTTTCCACAAAGCCCAAGAGATCGGCCCAAGTGCCTCAAGATGGCATTAGATTGGTACAGGGTAAGGTCTCCATCCTGAAACTTGGGGAGCTGCCCATACAGATAGGTGGACTTTAGCAAGCCTTTCATCCAAGTATCTATGGACACCACCTCCTCCTTCCAGCTCTGGTCCTGGTCAGCCAGTAGTATGCGCATGGCCTCACAGCGCCCTCGAACTGGGAAGTAGACAATGGTGTACGGCGGCATGGCTGCTGCGTAGACGGAGGCACGAATTCCGAGCTGCGTAGACGGTAACGGAACTTGGGTGTGGAAGCCAGCCAATTCTATATTTCTTTGATCTATTTTATTATTTGTATAATTCCCAGAATCAGGACTGATGAGCATATTCTTTAAATGTTTAGTATGTTTATCTAATCGCTTCTCCAAAACCCTGTTTCCTATTGCACCATCACAAGTCATTCCCCACCTGCAATAAGGGTTATTGTTCTTTAGAAATTTTTCCCAGGCTGATGGCTGTAAAGTAATGACATATGTTTATTTGCATTTCCCTAACTAGCACTGAGTTTGAGTTTTCTTTTGTTTTATCATTTTGATTTTCTCCTTGGTGAATTTTAACTTCATATTTGTTCTCATTATTCCTACCATTAGCTAACAGTAAAAGCAAGGAATCCTTTACACATCCTAGCTTTACTTAATAAAGCTTCAAATTTCTCTACAGTAATTCTTTTTTTTTTTTTTTTGCATTTTAGGGGTCATTACTTTTGCATCTCTATTTTGCATTGTTTTGTAAAACTATGTTGCAGTTTACTGAGAGAGTTTACAAATACATACATGATTTGTTTGTTTTAATGTTTCCAAGTAGACATCTTTTACTTTCATATCTAAGAGGAGAGAAGACAGAGGATATTAAATCACTATCCCAAAGTCATGCTTAATATTTGGCAAACCTAAAATTGCCTCAGGAATTTTTAAGTTTCATTGTTTATTTGTCTATCTCTCTATCTATCATCTATCTATCTATCTACCTACCTATCTATTTATTTATTTGAGGGCAAATGCCACTGCACTCCTGTAGAGGTCAGAGAACAATTATCAGGAGTGTACTCTCTCTGCCAAGTGAGAGTATCAGATATCAAGGTCAGATTCTCAGGCTTTATGAAAAGTGTGAGGTAAAACTCCCAGGCAAAGAAATACACCTGACCCTGAAACCAGAGCCAGTAAAAGAAATACACCCTGGTGCTGAATCCAGAGTGAGTGAAAGGAAAACATTGGCCCTGAAACCAGAGCCAAGGAAACACGCTTTGGACCTGGAGCCAGAGCCGGTGAAAAAAATATACCTTGTCCCTGGAACTAAGGCCAAAAGACTAAAAAGGCAAGTAGAATAATCACAGTTTGGCCTTGAAACAAGAGTTAACTCTTCCCCTGACCAACTGAACATAAAACCAACCAATCTCTAAACAGGAAAACTAGTCAATCTGAGCACGTGCAAACTCGGGGGTATCATAATCTGACCAATGCCCTTCCTGAAAATCTCCCTGGAAACACACCACCCCTAAGGAGCCCTATTAAAGCCTCTTTGCCTGTTCAGTTATCAGCTTTCCCACCCCTTTTAGAGGCAGTTACTTGTCTGGATTTCTCCTTCTCAAATACCTTTCTTAAAAGAGTTTTGGGTGAAGATCTTGCACTGGAGCATGGTGTAGGAGGTCTTTCTGTATTTGTGTCGCTTTCATTGGTTGAATAAAGAAACTGCCTTGGCCTTTTGATAGGGCAGAAAATTAAGTAGGTGGAGTAGACAGAACAGGATGCTGGTAAGAAGGATAATGTGGCAGACATCATGATTCTCCTGCCTGGGACAAATGCTGGTTAGAATCTTTTCTGGTAAGCCACGACCTTGTGATGATATACAGGTGATTAGAAATGGGTTAAATCAAGTTTTGAGAATTAGCCAATAAGAGGCTAGAGTATATGGGCAAAGAAGTAATTTAATTAATACAATTTCCATGTGGTTATTTCAGGGATTAAGCTATCCAGGGGGCTGGGACACAGCCCTCCACTCCTCCTACTACTGGAGCAGAGCCGATTGTCTACTGGGACATTCCCTTAGGGGAGCCGAGCTACAGAAGTAACAGATATAGTCATACTTATTGGCAGGTCCAGATAGCTTTTCCTCCAGAGCGGTAACACTTGCACAAAGCTCTTTTGACCACTGAGTTATCTCAACATCTTACAATTCTGTTTTTAATATATTTTAATATACTAATAGATCATATAAACAATGGTCTTTGTTATAAAATCTTCATGAACAAAGTACTTTCATCGTAACCACTTCTATCAGCTTTTTTTGTCCTTTTATCTCACTCACTTCTTGCAAAGGAACCCCATCAAAAATTATTCTAGACTCTGAATATATGAGGCAACATGAAATATTTGCCTGAATTTGGCTCAGACAATTAATATAATGAGCTCCAGTTCTATTTTCTTCCCAACAACACAATTTTATTCTACAGCTTAAAAATAGGCATATCACACACACACACACACACGTGTGTGCTTTTTATCATTTCATGCTATGATTCACTCATAGACTAACTACATAGTGATTGTGAGCAGGGCTGTTCAATACATGGTTCTGTTTCTTTTGAATTGCTGCAGCTAATTGGTTGTCTGTCTTAGACTGGCATTGGTGCGGTAATTTCTGTAATTTCTATAACAACAATCAGTTTAAAAGGTGTCTCCTGCTTCCCCCATCACCATCTGTTGTTTACTCTCTTTATGATAGCTATTCTTAATGGGTTAATATGAAATTTCAATTAATACCTTCATTGTATTATTGGACAGTTATATTTTTAATTTTGAAATGGGTATGTTTGGGGCATTATGGCAGTTCATCTCTTTGCTTAATTATTTTTTTCATTTGATTGCTTTCTTCCACTTTGATAAGCACTTTAGGTTCTAGTGTCCTCATGTATAAAAAGCTGAGAAAAAAGTCTCCTCTATTTTGTACTTCATCCCTTCTCTCCATTTGTTTCCTTTGTAGTGAAGAAGCTCTCAATTACAGGCTGTCCCATTTCCCAATTGTTGTTATTATTTTTGATCTAATGAAATTCTGTTCAGAAGGGCATGCCAGTCTTAAAGTTGTTCCCCTCAGATTCATATAGTGTGTTCAAAGTTTCTGGAAAACTCTCTGTCACTCCCCATGTTTCGAACTGATATTTGTACAGGTTTAGAACTGAACATCTAACTTAATACTTCTATACATAGATATTCCATTTTTCCAATATCAACTCTTGAAGAGGTTTTTCATTCTCTAAGATGTCTCTTTGGGTATGGATATGTCTGCTCCCTCTATTTTATTTCCCTCATACGCACATCAGTTTATTTCTTCTTTCATATTTATTTTTGGACAATGTATTAACTTGTCTCTATAGCAACATTTAAAATCATGTCTTTGAATAATGTAGGATTCCATTCTGTATACTCTGAATATGTTTTATTACCATCTGTTAGTTAAAAAAAAGCTGCTTTGGGCTGATAGGTACCTCAGAATAGAGCAAGTTGGAAATTCCAAGCAGACATAGAAGAGAAAAGTAGGCAGAGTTAAGGAGACACCATGTAGCCACTGATGGAGGAAGACACCATTTCACTGAAACTTTACCAGTAAACCACAAGCCTTATGTCAAAATATAAAATAATGGAAATGGGTTCAATTAAGATATAAAAGATAGATGATAGATAGATAGATAGATAGATAGATAGATAGATAGATAGATAGATAGATAGATAGATAGCAATACACCTACATGATTGGCCAGGCAGTGCTGTAATTAACATAGTTTCGGTGTGATTATTTTGGGCTTCGGTGACCAGGAATGAACAAGCAGTCTCTGCCTACATGTGAAATCTTCAGCATTACTAATTTCTTTTATTCTTTGAGCTCATAGTACTTTTGCATAAATGTTGAGATAATTTTCTAGTTCTTTGGGGGATAATTTATGAGATTCTGATGAGTTTAGATTTGAATGTATAGATGATGTCAGTAAGGGAGCTGTTTTCAGGATATTAATTTTGTAAATCCATGCACATTTGTGACCCTTTCATTCTGTAGTGTTGTCTTCCAGTTCTTCAATGACTTACAGCTTTCCTTGTGAAAGTATTTCGCCTGCTTTATTAAGCTAGTTCATAAGTGAATTTTTTCTTTTTCTTTTCTTTTTTTTTTGCTACTAATAATGGAATTGTTTTTATGATGTTACTGTCAGAATGTGTGGTAATAATACATAGAAAAATTCCTGGATATTTTATAGTGATTTTCTTTTTGGCTATTTTAATGAAATATTTTTTAGATTTCTGTTTCAGTCTTCAGAGTCTTTAAAGCATAGGTTAACATCATCTAGACACAGGTTAGCCTGAATTATTTCTTTAAAATTGGTAATTCTGTTAGCTTTCTCCTGTTTTATTGCTCTGGCTAAGATTTAAAGCCATTTGTATTCTGTGTAATGGAGAGATTGGACATCCCTATATCATCCTTGACTTGAGAAAATGGCTTATTGTATGCCATTATTAAACTGAGGCATGATCCTCCAAATAATTTCTTCAAGAGTTTTACCCTTAAGGAACACTGAAGTCTGTCCAAGATTTATTTGTACTTTCATGGTAATCATGTGACTTCAGTCCTTAATTTAGTTTGTCTCCAGTGCTGGTTGATTTGCATATGATGAACCAATTTACATTGGTGGTATGAAATCAATTCGAATATAGTAAGTGCTTTCCTAATTTATTATTTGAATTTTATTCACCTTTTCTTAGTTTCTTACTTTGCATTTTGAAGGTAGTTTATATCTCATGTTAATTTACATTATTGGAAATAGATCATCATTTTTTATTTTATGGTTATATCTTTAATTCTTACTAAATTTATCTTGTGTATAAGATAGATAGTCCATTTTTTATATATAGGGTTAGCCATTTCTTCAATAATAGATTATAATATGTTGTCATACTAAGTGCATGTATTATTTACAGAATGAATAGTTATTCTTTTATTATAAATTCCTTTGATTTGAATAATAATCATCACTGTTCCTCTATAAAATTATCAAAACATGAATAGTTCAGAATTTTCATTTAAGATAGTTTATCTGTCAGAATCATTCAGTCCTCCTTCTATATCCTGACAAGAACCACACAGTGTGCGGTTATATATCCATGCATGCAATTTTCTAATGATACTTGGATAAACTCCCATGATAAACACAAACATTTCCATTTCTTGCAGTCTTTTATTGCTTGCTCTATTTCTCTTCTTTTAAATTTCTTTCAACCATTTAACATGTGGAAACTGAAAAGGAAGGAATTAAGAAAGAGCCATTAAAAACCAAGACTGAACTATGGGGATTATTCTTTCCCTCTGTCCCTGGCATTTCATGTGTTTTTGGTGGGCCAGGGATTTCCAGCTGCTGTGACATCAGACGAAGGTTTTCCTTTATTTCTCTTCCACTGTTTACTATGTTTTTCTTGGTAATATTAAGAAATTTGAGCACATTTATTTCTTGCAAAACCAAGTAAAAATTTATGAAGTTATTGTCAGTTAATTATTTTTAATTAACTTACCAAACAACATACCCTAAAGTTCCATTGCTTAGCTTTTGATTTTTATCATGAAAAAGTAAGAAGTCTAGGCCTTTTATTCATATTCTTTGGTTTCAAATTATCCTTTGAAAATATTATAACAACAATGATTCCAACACTTTAATTTTTTGTTCAGTTGTTTTATATATGAGTGTTTGTCTGAATGTATGTATTATACCAGGTGCACAATGGATGACTGCAGAAAGAAGATGATGTCAGATATTCTTTTTTTTTAAATCTTTTTTTATTGAAAAAATTTCTGCCTCTTCCTCACCTCCCATTTCTCTCCCCCCTCCCCCTACTCCTCTCCCCTTGCCCCCACTCCTTTCCTCCTCCCTCCTAAGTCCCAAGAGCAGTCAGGGTTCCCTGCCCTGTGGGAAGTCCAAGGTCCTCCCCCTTCCATCCAGGTCTAGGAAGGTGAGCATCCAAACAGGCTAGGCTCCCACAAAGCCAGTTCATACAGTAGGATCAAAATCCAATGCCATTGTCCTTGGCTTCTCATCATCCCTCATTGTCTGCCACATTCAGAGAGTCCAGTTTTATCCCATGATTTTTCAGTCATAGTCCAGCTGGCCTTGGTGAGCTCCCAATAGATCAGCCCCACTGTCTCAGTGGGTGGGTGCACCCCTCGTGGTCCTGACTTCCTTGCTCATGTTCTCCCTCCTTCTGCTCCTCTTTTGGACCTTGGGAGCTAAGTCTGGTGCTCCAATGTGGGTCTCTGTCTCTATCTCCATCCATCGCCAGAACAAGGTTCTATGGTGATATGCAAGATATTCTTCAGTGTTGCTATAGGATAGGGCCAGTTCAGGTTTCCTCTCCTTTTCTGAGACAAGTGTTACAGAGGATTGTATGCCAACAGATTGGTGCTGAGAATCAAACCCAGGTCCTTAGCAAGAATATGCAGTGCTCTTAACTACTGAGCCATCTTTCCAAACTCAAGTCATGTACCTTTATATTAGAAAAAAAAAAACCCTGTTGATTTTGAAGTACATATCTATCTTTACTGTGTTAGTACAATTCTTTTTTAAAATTACAAATACAAATACATTACCAAATACAGAAATAATTATAGATGAACTTCTAAACATGTATTATCAGTTAGTTTCTTTTCTCATCTTAATTAAATTGCAGCATTCATTAATACAACTTTAAATGATTCTATACACTCAGTTACACTTCTGTTATTTCTGAGTTACTGATTGTTGTTTTATTTTTCAGGACAATAACTTTTGGATCTTTATGCCATTTTTTTTCTAATCACTATTTTTTCACTCTAAGTCTTTAAGAGGTTTCATTAGAAGAATGATCTATTTTACTATATATGTATGTGTGTATAATAAAAAAATAACATGTTCTTATATACTTATTTAAGTACATGCTTCTTCATTCTTCTGGAACTTTTCTGCTATCTTCCAGGTATCTTGCCTTTTAATTGCAATTTTTGTAATTTCTGCATTGACTGAATTTATCAGTTTTCATAACAGCAGTAGAAAAATACTTTGATACTAGTATTAATGTAAATGTAAATTCTATTTTTCAAATTAAAAGCTAACATTTAAGTACAAGAAACTATATATTCTCATCTAGAAAAAGTGACAGGAGTCTCTTTGTACCAAGTCCTAAGTCTTTGGTGTTTAGGGCAACATTTATTTACAGTGTGCCCCAAGTAAATAAGATATTCTAGGAAAAGAATATTGGTTCTGACCCAAGAAAATTGCATAGATAATTTCATATAATTCTTAAGGATACATTTGAAGTGTTTTAATTTTATTAGACACAAAGTCATGATCTTCCTCTGAGACAGAGTGGAAATCAAACCCTGTGTATCTGTTCTGGTTTGAATTTGATATATGCTCCCAGGTTCCAGTGTTAGTGGGGCTTGGTCTCTGCAGCAGATATGCCAGGGTTTGCTGGGTCCTGAAGATGAAGACTCAGTGGAGTAGCTAGTATTTGGGAAATTAGGAGGGTCTGATGGGAACTCAGGAGGCTGACATGAAAACACGTAGGTATGAGAGCATACCTTTTCATTGTTGCTGTTACAACAACTCAACAAGATAAATTCCCGGTTTAGTGATGGACATTGCTTCACACATACATCAAACAGGCCTAATAAATAAAGAAACAGCAACTTCATAAAAAACAAGGAAGAAAACTTTTACCCTTGGCCTTTCTAACCATCTCATACAAATCACCTACTTATAATACAGCTGGGTACATACACAAGAAAAGAAACTGTAATGCTCAGAAAAAGATTGATTTTCTTGTTATTGCTGGTTTTACAAGGATTTTTACCTCCTTTGAGATTATAATGAACATGGTTTCACCACAAGTAAGGTCAGAAGTAGGAGAATGCAGTGAAGGTTAGTTTGGTCACTCATTATCATTAAAAATGGCTGATCCCAGCCGGGCGGTGGTGGCACACGCCTTTAATCCCAGCACTTTGGAGGCAGAGGCAGGGGGTTCTCTGTGAGTTCAAGGCCAGCCTGGTCTACAAGAGCTAGTTCCAGGACAGCCAGGACTACAAAGAGAAACCCTGTCTCAAACAAACGAACAAACAAACAAAAACATGGCTGACCCCTAACAATATGTACAAAAGTATAAAATGTAAATAAAAAAGCAAACAGGTTTTCCTTTTGAAGTACTTTAAAGAACAAAAGCAGGGCTTTGGAAGTTTTGCTTCTTTTTCCCTCCCCTGTTGCAAACTCATGTTTTGGTTTTGGTAGGGTGGTAAAAGGGTATGTCATCAGGGGGTGGAACTTCCTGTTGTGGGGCCGCAAGCCTGCTCCTCTCCTTAAAGGTAACCTTTAAATTCTGAGACAAGAGAGGGAGGGTGGATAGGTCACGGTGTCCTTAAGTTTAGTTTTTCCTGTCTAGTCACCCTCATCAGTCTTCCACTTCTTGTTGTCAGCATCACCATCCTCATCATCTTCAGCTACCTGCTCTACTCAGGAGCCTCAACTTCCTCATCTTCATCTCCATCCTCTTTCACACCAACACTTCCTTCCTCCTCCTCTCCACCTTCTTCCTCTTCTTCATCTACCTCTGGTTTTGGTGAAAGCTTCCTGGAGCATAGTTTCACCATGACAGAAGCAGTCATGAGAGTGTTCAAGGCAGGACAGAAAGCCACAAAAAGGTAAGCTCTTGCCCCACTGGCTGCTCTGAAAAGCCATCTTTGCATTGTTCTCCGTGCCCTGCTGCTCACCATTTTCCTTATTAGCATTCCCATTAGCACATGCATCTCTTCCATTCTCTGATGCCTCCCCAACTACTTTCTTGTCCTTCAAGCCCTTAGTGGTTATCTCAGAGCTGCTGTCTACAGCTGCATCTGTCATGGTGGGGCACGCCAGGTGTCCTATGCGAGTGAGAAAGAAACTGAGTTCAGAGGCAGCAAAGGTGCCTGCAGTGAGCACGGAGTGCAATACAAAAATGACTTTTCAGAATAGCCAATGGGAAGAGGGCATACCTTTTGGGGGCTTTCTAGCTTACCTTGAACACTTTAATGACTGCTTCTGTCGTGGTGAAACTTTCATCTGGAGGCTTTCAACAGAGCGACAGCAATAGGGTGACCCAATCTTGAATTTGGCTTCCAAAACCAAAATCTAAATAAGGTTTCAAGTCCCCGCAAATATTTTTTGAAGCAATGAAAAAGATGTCAGACATTTTAGGTCATAAATTTAATCAGTGAGAAGGGACTACAGCTAGGCTCTAGAAAGACTTAAATTTTCTGTTTGTTTAGTGAGTACTTCTCAGCCTGTGACAACAGTGTGAAGTGAAGAAAACTTTACCAATGGGGCCTGGTGGAAGGAGGAGAGTTTACATATGAGACTTGATACCTCAGAGGGGGCTCTTTCTCTTTGCTTCCCTGCTGTTTCTTCCCCCAGGAAGGACTCTGAGAAAAGTCTAGCATTGGTACAAAGAAGAAGGGAAGCCTCTAAAACCATACGCACAAGTTGTCGTTTCTATTTTCAAGTGACCTCGTCTTGGCATTTGATTGAGAAGGAGAACAACTAAAGCACAGTGTTTGCGTGTTGCCTTGATATCGACACCACAGTATGACTCCTTTTGCTTTTGAGTATGTCTGTACCTTATCTCCATTTATTCTCCCTACCGATAAGTTTTCCTGGGGCAGCTGTGTTCATTCAGTGTCTTCCCTCTGCCTCCTGACCTGTTCTGCTGAGGGAAATCTCTCATCAGAGAAGTAGGGATGTAAACCATAAAGGTTGTCATGATGTTTGGTAGGGACCATGTCCTTGTTTACCTGGTTGGTGGATTTCTCTTTCCCTCAGTTTCTCAATATGTTGTAATGTTTATTGCCTGGTTATTGCCAACAAAGCCAGAATTCCTGCAGCAACTGACAACATCTTTCGATAAATCCAGTTGTAAAAAGACCTTATTCATCTTTGGTAACCTTCTGAAGTCCTCCCTGAGCAGTGGAAGGCTCTTCCTAATTTGAAGTCATTAGGCTTGATACACTAAGGCACAACTCACTCACTGTTTGTTGTTTTTGCACTCCAGTCATTGGTTATCATCTTTAGCATTGTCTCTGTTAAATCTCACACTCTAGCTCCCTCATGGGTAGAAGGTACTATGGCAATGGCAGCTGATGACTAAGAAGGAGACCCGTTCTTACAGCTTATGAACAGCAAAGCTATATTACAAGTCTTTCCTCAGGGTGTCAGCTTGTTCTGTAGCTCATTTTCTCACATTTTGTCTGCCTTACCCTTTCCCTCAAGACTGTGAGTTGTAGGGTCCTTTTCACCCTAAACAAGAGTACCAGTGCATAAACAATTCCCAATATGGATCATGGGCTTAGGGGTAGGAATTAAGCACAGGCCTACAGGTTGTTGATAAACATAATTTAGATTAGCAAAATTCCCTTGGAAATGTCCTCTTGCCCTCATGCTTGGACTACCTGTAGTACATGACAGGCATTTGCATATTGTGACCAAAGTGCCACCAACAGATGGTGCAGTAACGTTCTTGGGCACGAGGGATAGATTCCTAACAACGAGGTTCATGCCACCTCTAGCTCTCTTGACCACAGCATTCTGTATCCCTCTCTTATTCTTCCCTTTCATTGTTTCTTGGTCAACACAGATTGCAGTAGCCATAATTCCATGGCCTTCTGCTCGTTCAGTATTACAGTTCAACTTTGTTTCAGAGTAAGCAGAATGTGTAGGATGGGGCCGGCAGCTGGGACATCACCCAATTTGTGTTTGGCAGAATAATCCTACCATAAAGCTGAAACACAATACCGAATTATCATAAGGACAGCAAGGGGTTGGGGCATGTGAAGGGAACTATGGCAAAGGTCACACTAGATTTAGGCATTCATGCTCAGGGACAGCTTCCAAATAACACGAGGCATCAGGGCCTAGGGTCACTATCCCAATAGGGTAGGGAGGGAGTCCTGGCAGAGCTCAGAGAGCTATTCTGACATGGCAAACTGCAACCCTAAGCAGCAAAACCCCCCAACATCGCAACATGAGGCAGGGGCTTGTGTGTATACTATGCTATCTTCAAACTAAGTCCTCTACCCAAATCTTGGAATCATAGATATGAAAGCTTGCTAGGCATATTAGTCATTAGCATTTTTTGCAAGAACTTGTATTTCTGAAATTTAGTGATATGTCTCCAGAGAAGTACTCAAGGATTTATTAAGGTGCCACATAGAGTTTATGGAGGACAAGATTACATTTAGCTATGTCAGAATGCGGTAGGCAGACTTTGAAAAGGTTATGTGAACCTTCAGGTAATACTGGCAACAAGAACTCTTCAAACTTCACCAATAAAAACTGCACTCAGCACAGTGGGTACTGCGATTCTTACTATTTTTTTAAGAACAATAGAAAAGGTCATTTGTATGGGTGATATAACAAGGGACGATTCTCATCACATAAGCAGCCTATTGCTACTCATAAGGTTTAAATGACATTTGAGATCCAAATGAAAATTCCTGGCTATCTTAGCGATACTACTGACTGCTGGGATGAACCACCATGATCAAAAGGAAGGTGGGAACAAAAGGGTTAATTTCACTTGCTCTTCACCATCATCAAAGGAAGTCAGGACAGGAACTCAAACAGGCTAGGACCTGGAGGCAGGAGCTGAGCAGAGGCCATGGAACAAACTTAGTCTTTTGCTACCCATGGTTGGCTCAACCTTCTTTATTATAGAACTCAGGACCACCAGCCCTGGGGATATCATCACCCTCAATAGGATGGGCTCTCTCCCATCAATCACTAATTAAGAAAATGCCCTATAAGCTTGCCTGAGGCTGATCTTATGGAAGAATTTTCTTAATTGAGATTCCCTCCTCTCCAATGTCAAATTCAGATAAAACTATCCAGCACGCTGCCCAAGGTTGAATCAAGTACAAAGAACTCTGTCTTGTAAGTTATATACTCTTTTCTGAGTTTGCTTTCAGTCTACTCATCTCCCTGAATTAAAACCAAATGTACAGATGAGGGAGAGAAACAGCATATTCTTTTAAAGTGAATTAATATTAAGAATAATATCAAGTCATGACTGTTACTAAGTTGTGAGTTACAGTGTCAATGAACCATCAAGAATAGGTTGGGAAGAATAAACACAGAGCCCTCTTCTATTCATTCTTTTAGAGAGGAGTTTCTGGTACGGATACAGTGTGTGCTCTTAATTTCTATTCAACTTTGGAATGCTTCAGAGACTCTTTTAATTACAGATTTGCCTTTTTGGTGATGTTTTTCTTGGACAAACAATGAAATTAGTTTGCATTAGATGAGTAAACATGAAGTGGCCACAAGGGCAGACCCTGTTTGACATTACAGTTTTTTGTTGTTGCAGATAAAACTCATGTGCACCAATGAGAGCTGATACTACACAAATAAATGAGGATTCCAAATATATCGTGTTCTGGGAGGGCACATTTGCCAGACAGGAATATGAGAAGGGGAAAAGAATAAATATGGGGGTGAAAAAAGTTGACAGCATTCCCCTTGATATTTCTGGAAGGCCTTTGCTAAGCAGAAGAGAAACAGGAGTTGTCATCTAGCTGACCACTCTTTTTCCCATCATATGATAATGAACGAGAGACTTCCAGAGGCAAGGCTTTTGATGGGGCTGGATGCCAGAGGATCTAAAAATGTTTGCATTGCTTATGTTTGCTGCTGTTACAAGTCTATGATCTGAGCTCTAATTTGGCTGCTAGATTTCTTGCTACATTTGTTTCTTGAAGAAATAGAAGACACCATACATCTAATAATTAAAGTAGAAAAGCTGGGAGACTCAAAAAACATGCTGGGTAGCCTCAGACAGACCCCCAGAAAATAAAATTTGGAGCAATGAGGAATTCCATCAGAAGAATTCAAAATGGAACTGTGACAGAATGCTTTACTGTGGGGAAGAGGACGCCTGTATTTGGAGAGTGTAAAGATCAGGAGGATTGTCCCTGAATTTCTCATTTTAAAATGTATGTGTGAATTACGCTTTCCCACTGTGACTGTGTTTCCATGACTATCCACTACAAGATTGCATTACGAACACATGCCATAACAATTACAGATTTTAGAAAGCTAATGAATTCCTCCACATTTTCTCAGTGTCCCAAGCCAGAAAACTAGAAATTATTATTAAACACTTCCAAGCTCTCTCTGAACATTCTTGTCATCTTCACCTAATCCAGTGAGCTAGAATGTGAGAGAACTTACTCAGTAGAAAGTTCATGGGAGTAAAATAGTTACAAAACTAAAGTTCTTGCTACATGTACACAAAGCATTGCTGGTAGCTTCTCTGTCATACATCTACCCTTGTCTATTTTCTCAATAATTATTTGTTTGTTTTTTATTGATGTCTCTAAATTGAAGGTTCCCTATGTAACCAGAGTCTTGTTATTCATTTTGGTATTTTTTTTTTCTACATAGGATACTCCTCAACCCTTACTGGCTAGATACCAGCCGTCTGAAATTTTATTCTATTAAGTTTTTTCTGTGGGAAAAGAGTATCTTTATTAAAGACGACGACTGGTCAGAGCTGACCTGTGCACAGAAAAGCCCGATGTGACCAGAAGACTTGGGGCTTCCTCCTCTGTAAGATCCTGGCAGTAAGTAACAGCCATGTTTACCACAAAGCCAGCTAGATCTATCTGCTCTGTCAACTGAGGAAAGGTTAAGAAGTAACAGGAAGAGGATTTGGAAGGAAGACAAGAGAACTTGGTTTTAAACTAGCTCTACTCGCCAGCTGCGGAATTCTGGGTAAATGACTGAATCTTCTCTGGTCCACTTTTCTCACAACTCACTGACAATCTATCCACTGTCTCCATTTCAGAACATGCATGTACTTTGTGTGCAGAGAAATCCATCATGAAGCTGTGGAATTACTCTTATGAACACAAATAATAAATCTAGACTTTTGGGGGGTTGAAAGAATCTGAGTTAAATGCCACTTTTCTGTATTCAGCAAACTGGGAATCTAATAAATATGGAGAGAAATGACTTTCTCTGAGTGTCCTTGATGTTTGACAAAATGGAAAAAATGAAACCGAATAGATTAGTTTTAAAATACTATATGCTGACACAGAGATGAGATTCTAAATCTATTTTCTACTTTTTAGCTGAAAATGCTTTACCTGCCAGAATTGGTTTTGGCTAAGGCTTCAAAAGCTTCCCAAACAGTAATTATTGTAGGAAAAATAAGTAGGCAACCAGACAAAGAGGCAAGGAGCAAAGTTTCCAGCCATTAACAAATGAAGAGACACAGTCCAAGGGATATTGAGGGCCAATGATAACAGCCTCAAACTTGACATGGATTCTTGTATTTTTAATAAAATAAGTAAAAGTGCTTTGATTGCTTTTATCTATAAGCAACTCTGTCAAGTATCAGGGTAAATATAAGGAGGATAAAATTGAAGTTGGTTATTGAAGTTGTTTATAAGCCAGACAAGTGCACCCTACCTACTTATAATTTAACTAGAAATGGAAGCTGGAAAGTTGAGTAAATCTATGTGTGAAATGAGGTGATTTCATCATAGGAACGGTTATTTTGTATGTTCACCTACAAATCTTTCAAGCTTTTGTGCCAATTGTGGCAACATATACTAGTACCTGCTTCTTTTTCTGTCTTCGTCTCTTTAGTGTAAATCACAAAATTATGCAATTTTAGGAATCTAAATGACAATTAGTGACAAGTGTGATTATATGCTCTTGTGATCCCAGTACATTGGAGGCTAGGAGGTCATGATTTTAGTTTGAATCCATTCTGAGATTTGAGGAAAGACCCTTCCTCAATAAAGAAAGAAACATTAATACATATTTTGTGATGCTCAGACTGATGGGCAGTGCTTAAAGAATCTATGCTTGTGTTAGATACTCAGAAAACAAGTAAAAATAACTTGTATGATATGGAAAAGCAGAATACGACATGTAGTTTTCAGTATGTAGATGACATATTGAGAAATACAGATTTTCAATGACAAAAAAAAAAAATGAGGAAGCACAGAGAGTAAGACCAGAAATTGTAGGAGTAACTTGTGCAACTCAGGAGTATGAGTTTCTGAGATCCACAATGGAAAGCAATGATAATTACCTACCTTTGTGATACTTCCCTGTCAGGTCTGTGCCTCACTCATCTCCACAAGCATAGACATGGAGATTGTTCCCAAATTCTTGTCTTCAATGGAGCTCTTCCCCAAAGTTAAAAATCATGGTCAGGTGCTGTTCATTATTCTCTGAACAGAAATGGAGTATCTTTATTTCAACAAACCCAAAATTCGGTTGGTGTGAAGCAAAGTTTCAGAGCATGATTGTACAACTAAACAAGTTAGCCATGCAGCTTTTCAGTTTGTGTTTGAGTATAGGAAGAGAAGTTGATGGGTAGAAACACAGAAAGAAAGTTATTCATGGAAGGAACAAGAACAAATCAGTTGTTATATGAACTCTGGCTAAACCTTGGTTAAATGACATGCTGTTAGGTGGTAGCCCTGTTATCAGGAGTTGATACGTGTCTCAAGTTCTCAGATGGACTTAGTGTAAACAAATGAAAATCAGTTAAGAAACAAATATCATAGCCGAGGGAGTAGCAGTATATCTTATAAATAAATCTTAAAAATAACTTATTTTTAGATATAGTATCCAAACAATTCAAACCTCCTGAAACTTCCTTTGGGGTCTAGACTTGTGATTCTTATTGACTTCTTCATTCACACCTTTTCTAAAACTTACCAGATCAAATTCTTATCCCACAACCAGGGCTTGGCCTAGTCCAACCAACCTTCTTTGTGCCATAGACAGCTTCTTGGCTTATACTGGGGCCTGCCTTATCTGTAACTACCCTTAAGTCACTTGTGTGCCATTTCTACTCAGAACAGTGCTTGGAATTTCCATGTATTTCTCCAGGTTGTATCGTATTAAGTTTCCTTGACCTCCTCATCCATGTCTTTTGTCTCAGTCCACAAGTTCTATTCTGGGTCCCAGAATCATGGTGCCACCTTCTCCTGTCTATATCTACAAATACTTCTAGAATTCAGCCAGGATCCTCCTTACATGCTTGACAACCACAGAACTCTGCAAAGTTACATATAAACCTTCCATCCAGTCAGATCTAACCAACACTCTAGACTTGGAACATAAAGCATATCCTTTATAGCAGACCTGTCAACTCTGTCCACCTAACTTCAATTCCAAAAGTCACTTCCATCGTCTAGATGAAGACTGGCCACAAATCACCTCTTCTGCCCCAATTTCTATGTCCAGAAGAGAATCAGAAGTAATAAAAGAAGTCTATATTGCCCAAATAACATTACAAAAATATGGACAATAGGAAAAATCAAGCCAGTGCCTTCTTTGCAAACCTAAAAGTCATGTAGAAATGTTTGTCAATAATAACTATAAAGATAAACTCCAGACAATGAATTTAAAAGAACAATCAAAAAATTCATCAAATAATCCAAGGAGTCTAAAGAAGACGCAAGGAAACAGCCAAATAACATCAAGTGGGAAAAACTTAAGAAGAACAAAGACCTGAGTGACGCCCAAGGAAACACAAGCACAAGGATCTTGGAAATGATGAAGACAATCCAAAACTTAAGAACTGAATCTAATTCAAAAAGATAATTCTTTTTTTAAAAATTTATTTATTTATTAAGGATTTCTGCCTCCTCCCTGCCACTGCCTCCCATATCCCTCCCCCTCGCCCGATCAAGTCACCCTCCCTCATCAGCTCGAAGAGCAATCAGGGTTCCCTGACCTGTGGGAAGCCCAAGGACCACCCACCTCTATCCAGGTCTAGTAAGGTGAGCATCCAGACTGCCTAGGCTCCCCAAAGCCAATACGTGCAGTAGGATCAAAAACCCATTGCCATTGTTCTTGAGTTCCCATTCTTCCTCATTGTCCGCTATGTTCAGCTAGTCCAAATTTATCCCATGCTTTTTCAGACCCAGGCCAGCTGGCCTTGGTGAGTTACCGATAGAACATCCCCATTGTCTCAGTGTGTGGGTGCACCCCTCGCGGTCCTGAGTTCCTTGCTCGTGCTTCGTCTCCTTCTGCTCCTGATTTGGACCTTGAGGTTTCTGTCCGGTGCTCCAATGTGGGTCTCTGTTTCTGTCTCCTTTCATCGCCTGATGAAGGTTAATATTCAGGAGGATGCCTATGTGTTGTCAAAGAGATAATTGTAATTCTAATCAAGGAAATAGTTAACAAAGAAGATATCACTATCCTAAATATATATGCACCATACTTTAGGGCACCCAATTTCATAAATAGTTACATACTGGTTATAAAGAAACAGATTAACATGAAACCATTTTTTAAAAAAAGGTAATTTCAGTTGCACACTTTTCCATAGAAAGGTTGTCTGGACAAAACAATAAATAAACATCAAGATTAAATGACACCATGTGTTAAATGGTTTAAATAGATAACTACAGAATATCCAACACAGATATCAAATAATTTATAATCTTCTCAGCAGTACATAAAATCTTTTCCAAAATATACCACATCCTGGGATACAAAACAAGCCTTTACAATTGAGACAAATTAAAATCACTCATTGTATCTGACTACAACACAATATACCTGAAAATTTACAGAAAAAATCCAGTAAAAACAAAAAATTCATGGAGATTAAACAGCTTATTACTTAATGATGAATAGGTCAAAGATGAAATCAAGCAAGAAATAAAAAAAAATTGTGGAACTAAAGGAAGTAAAAACATACATATATTCATACACACACACACACACACATATATATATATATATATACACACACACACATTATTTCTCAAGAGAAATCTATAGCTTTAATGTCAACACTAAAAATTTCAGAAAGTGTACAGGTAAATGTTTCAATGATACAACTCAAAAAATCAGAAAAACAAGAACAAACCAAGTATAATTCTAGTCAACAGCAATAAGTAATAAAAATTAAGAGCAAAAATCAGTGAAATAGAATAGAAAAAAATTACAAAAAACCAAAATAAAACAAAAAACAGATAATCTAAGAACTGGGTCATTGAGAATATAAAGAAGATCGACAGATCTTTGGTCCAACTAGTCAAGCTGGAAAACCTAAAAGAAATGGATGAACTCCTTCCTAGAGTCAGCAAAACAACGAAAAATTCATCAAGAAGTCAAAAAAAAAATCTAAAGAGACTTCTAACAAATTTGGAAATCTAAATAGTAAAAAAGAAAATGAAATAGTAATGAAAAACATTCTAGTCAAAAATGTCCAGAGCCAAATTAATTCACAGCGAAATTCTACAAGGTTTTCAATGAAAATCTACAGATGATACTTCTGAAACTACTCAAGAAACAAAACAAACTAGCAACCTCCCTTATTTAAAAAAAATCAAAAAAAGAAAAACTTAGAATTAGCAGTCACAAACATTTCTCTATTAAGCAAGTATCACTTTATTATACAAATCAAGTAAAGACACAAACATAAAAAAGAATGAAAGAATGAAAGAACCAACCAATGCTCATGACAAACATAGACCCAAAATGCTCAACAAAATACCTAAAAGCATACACACACACACACACACACACACACACACACACACACACATATGATTATATACATATCCAAATTAGCGTTATCCAAGAAATGCAGGAATAGTTGAACATATGGAATTCAGTAAATGAAATAAACCATGCAAATAGGCAGAGAGTTGAAACAATGAGCTAAGTGGAACTTCATTGTAAAGAAAGCAATCTATAAATATTAAAAGCAAAGTTACAACTTACAGCCATGGTCAACTTATTCCCACTCATAATTCTCAGTACACAGAGAAAATTGTCAAATGCCACACAACATTGAAAACTGTCTTTGGGATAATTAATTTACAAATGGAAAGAAGGCAGTGACATAATAAAAATGTTACACCCTAAATGTTGAAGCCATATTCCTTTTCAAGTTCATTCTCTGTATAATCACATTGAAAGTCCACATCTGTAGGGATGTTCTCTGACCAACCATCATTGTCAATATTTTTGTCTCTTTCCTTCATTCTGATGGAGCCTGTCCTGACATCTCTGGAAATCAAAACTTAATATATGTCATCCTATTTTTAATATCTTTCCATCTTTCCTAAAGTTCATATATTTTCTGTCAGTTCCCTTCACTCACTAAACCTGTATTCTAAAAGATCAAACAATCATTTTGCTTATTTATTATTTGTTTAAATAATTCAAACAATGATTTGACTGCAACGTCATGAAAAGTTAATTCTCTGAGTGACCTGAAGTTTTAAAGCCCTAGAGGCAGGGTCGGTTAGCTGGACCAGATTCTCCTTGGAATCTGAGGAAGACATGACCAAAGCAAAAGCACCAGGTTCATCATTATTCAGTGCAGTCTTTGAATGGAAGCCTGTGTTGGAAAGTTAATATTTTGATAAAAAGCAAACTGTTTCTATAACCTTTAGGTTGCTTCTGATTTCAATATTCTGGATGATGTTGTTTTCCTTGTAATGTATGCCAGGTTTCATTTACTTACCCAGGTACAGAAAAAAAAAAAAACTGGAATCATGATTTCAAGCAGTGGGAAATTCAATCAATGAACATTTTGATACAATTTTAAATGAACACTTAGACGTCTTAATCTTTTCTACCTACATTTCTCTCCCACAGAGCAACTCAATGGCATATTATGATAGTTTTGGGGGATCTCCGGATATTAATTGTGCAGGTGTGAGATTTGTTTTAAGTTTCAAGGGCTCCTTTTGTAAATGTAAGATATGTTCATTATATAGCACCTAAATAGAGCAAAAGTCTTCACTTTCAAGTGCTATATGACTGAATCACATACATATTATAATCCAGATTCATTAGCTTTTTTAACTTTACTACACACCTTGTGACCATTTCTTGGGCTATTAAAATGAAAAATGTTTAAAATATGCCTTTAAAAATGTTTTTAATGTGTAAATATTGAAAATAAACTTAAAATTCTCTTGTAAAATATATAGAATGATTCCCAATTGAAATAAAATAATCTCCCAAACAATAATACATTGTTAAGATTGCTTAGGAAAATGGGAAATTTCAGAGGTCAGAAACACTGGTTCTAAGCCCTAAAATAATTGATTTAATGACCTGAGATTTAGTCTGGTGAGATTTAGTCACCAGAATATTGACAGCTGTAAAGGTTTTGCCCGTTTAGAACCATGGTTTAAGATTACTGTGTAGTACACTATTGTGTAAATGTAACACATTTTCCTTATCCATTCTTCAGTCGAAGGGCATTTAGGTTGTTTCCAGTTTCTAGCTACGACAAACAATGCTGCTATGAGCATAGTTGAGCACATGTCTTTGTGGCATTATTGAGCATCCTTTTTTAATGCCAAAAGTGGTATTACCAGGTCTTGAGGAAGACTTTCATAAGCACAGAAATCTGGCTCTGGGGACAATACTACCTAGTGGGACACTTTCAGTATTCCTGCCCCCTAGAAACTGTGTCTGCCCTTTTCCACTAGATTTAACTGGTTGTCTGTACCTTTTTCTGTGTCACTTTCCTTGTCTGAATTTGGAAAAATGAAGAGTACTTTATATGAGTTCTGCTTTTGACTTTGAGAGAAACAGGAACATTAAACTGAATGGTGTTCAGGAAATGGTCATTCTGGAGAAGTTGGCCTTGCCGCATACCCACTATTCCCTTGAGAAACACAACGATGATTTCAGATGGCAAATTAACCCACTTCATACCTAACAAACAAACAAGTTCTGTTATGCAATATTTGAATGTTGTGCTCAGAATTTATGATGGATATTAATTTTATAAGGCTCCTTTCAGCCTATTTGTTATTTCAAGGAAATAATTATCATAACAAATGTAAAAAGACACATGAATTACTTTGGTTCAGGTGTATGGAAGAGTACATAATTTGGAAATGTAACTATGCATTAGTTTAGGTTGGAAAATTGATTACTTGGGAAATCTAAGGGGAGTAAGTTGCTAGTTGTATTGTTCTCTTAAAGGAAGGTTAAACATGCTGAGTACAGAGCAGGATATTACTCTTAAGTAATCTCAAGGTGTATTATTATCTCTTCTGTGAGGTTCAATAAAACTTCCAGAGGTATTTATATCATAATTCATTGTAACTGGGTATCCATTTTTTTTTCTTGTTGGAAGTTGAAGTCTACAGAGCAAAAACTTCTTTTGTGTTAGAGATAGGGAGAAAAGAGAGAAAAAGAAAGAAGAGAGAGGAGAGGAGTGAGAGAAGAGGGGAGGAGAGGGAAGGAGGAGGGGGAGGAGAGAAAGAGTGAGTAAGGGAGGAGTGTCAAACCTTTGATCTCTTACCCCATGAGCACAGATCCTATCTCATGAATTAAATATTCTTATGAGCTAATAATTTTTAATTATTTATTGTGCTTTTTATCTGTATGAATATTTTGCTTGCATGTATGATATGTGCCATATGTATTACTGATATTTATAGATGCCATAAGAGGTCTGTAGATCCCCTAGATATGAATAGCAGTGGACTTAGACTAGAACCCAGGCCCTCAGAGAGAGCAATAAGTGTTCTTAACTACTGAACCATCTATCCAGTCCTTGAATTAGTACCAGAAGACTCTTTCTCTGAATATCTAGAGAATGAGCAACAAAGATGAGCAAGTCATGTAACGAGTTTGAAGGTACAAACTGTTGCACAGTCCATAATGAACTGATGCCCCCAGGAAATCCATGGAATACAACAGCCGTGAAGGCCAAAAGGTGGACCAGAGTGCCCTTGCAGATGATGAGATGGTGGTCTCGATTTCAGTATACCTAGTTTCTCTTCGACAGCACTTGTGCTATTATGATTTAATTTAATTAGTTTTCTCTGTCTTTGTTTGTAATTTGCTGGACTCTAAAAACTCTTAAGAGTACTCTCTGGTAACTTAGAATACCAAACATGGTGAACATAGGTCTCCCACCTTTTAGGTGAAGTATCAGTCACTTCTATTCTGATGGACATTAGCAATATAGTTTTATTCCTCTAAATTAAAACAAATCCTTTTTATTATTAAACCTACGTGGCAAAAAAATATTGTACCAATAGAATATTTTGTTCCAGCAAATGATTTTGTGCTCCAAAGACCAAGTGTGGGTGGTCATTTTAATGATGAAAAAATATAAAGAAATATAAGGGTTTCATGGATTCAAAGACAGCATTACAATTTCATATTGTCTTTTCTGATTTTAATCTGGGAGAAAATCCTGTGAGAATGCCCCAGCTTCATTTTGCCTTTTTCTTTACTTTTTCTTCTTTTGTTAATGAAACTCTTTGGAAAGAACACAATGGGAAAGAAAAAGATAAACGGCACAGTGCCTCATCAATCTCCTCATTGTGTCTCATTACCTCAGAGGCCGATATTAGGACCTCAGTGGTTTGGACATATTGACTTTGAGCTATTTTCTATTTGTGTAAATAAAAGACCTTCTTCCATTGCTCTTTATTTCTTCTGAATAAAGTGTCTTCTAGACTCACATACAGTAATTTGCTGATAGTATTTAAAGTATATTTTGTAGATAGCCAGAATTATGTTCGAGATTGCTAAGTTTAAACTTCCTTGCTATCTGCCAGTTTTAGCTTGTACTTTTTACATTCTATTTTTAGCAGCATACACGATTCACATTGTTAATTCTTAATTGTAAATAATTCTTTTATAATAGGATGATATCTCTCCATGTCAATAATAATGACTCTCATGGAAAGTTGTTTTTTTTTTAAATCTTGTTATTATAGATTTCTGCAGCTTTACTTCTTTTCCACATGGTGTCTTTCTAATGAATCATGTTTGAGGTACCTATCATTGAAAGCAATCGTCAGATGTACAGATCTGTATTAATTTTATGATCTGACATGTGTTACATTTAGTGGACACCTATTCTTATTTATTATATGTTCTCCAAAATATTCATCACTTGTCTTCTTCCTTCATCTTTTACTTTCCTCCTTTTCTTTGTTTCTGATTGACATTAAGCTTAGCATACTTTTGCTCCTTTATTAACATTATGCTGATAAATAATTTTACACTCTCTTTCTCTTAGTTTAAGGCACATCTGCAAGTGTTAGGGATATGTACTTTACTTAAATTAGTGCAACGCTACATGTAATTAATTAAATATTTTCAAAATAAATACCATGTGCTTTCTGGGACCGGAATCAATTCTTTTTAGCCTTCTCAATGCCTGTCTTTATTGTTATTGAGCAAAAACAAACTAAAATATATTATTCTCATCTATTGTATTACATTAAAAATACCATTATACACTTAAGAACTGACTTTAATGATGGTGAGGTATGAGAGAGAAAGAGGATTATCAATATTGTTTTAATAATAAAGTGGTAATCAGACAAATAAGAGAAGAATCCATTTTAAATAAAAATAAAGAATAAAAAATCATGTACTATATCACTGTCAGAAAATTTTTTTTCAGAGAAATTTGGAGGAGAAACTTATGAGCTCACTTTTCTGAGTTCCCAAAAGTTCAGCTGAAGAGTAGGAGGAGTAAGAATATGAGCAAAGAGATCAAGATTATGATGGGGACACCCACTGAAATAGTCTACCTGAGCTAAAGGGAGTTCACCAACTCCAGCAAGACATGGAAGAAGCCAGCATAGGCCCAAACTACACCCTCGAAATGTGGGTGACAGTTGTATGGCTGGGACAGACTGCAGAGCTACTGGCAATGGCACCAGGATTTATCCCTACTGCTGGTACCAACATTTTTGGAGCCTATTCTCTTTGATTGGATATGTTGCTCAGCCTCGATATAGTAGGGAGGGCCTTGGACCTTCCTCAAAGCAATGTGCCTTACCTTCTCTGAGGAGTGGATGGGGGTGGGGTTGCTGTCTAGGAGGAGGTAATGGGAGGAGGGGAAGGAGTGGCACATAAAATAAAAAAGACAATTTGTTTTCTTTTTAAAAATACAATAAAAATCAAAATAAAATTAAAAAAGAATTATGAATAAATTTATGCTGTAACAGTTAATAATAAGCCTGAGATAATAGACTGAAGAGTTTATAATTTAAAAAATGCAACCTTAAAAATATCTTTCAAGGCATTCTCTCAACTCTCTGTGTTAAATGGTAAGTCAGCAGCCAGTTATGAACATTTGCCTGAGTTAAAGTCTTATTTCCATGAGAGCAGCAACATCTCCAGCTTCACTTGTGGGTAACTTACTTGTATTGTGTTGCAATTAAACCTGACAATAGCAAATTAAGTAAAGAAGGATTTATTTGAGTTAGTCTACATGATCCCTCACAGAAATGTCCAGAGATTTGTTTCTATGATGTTTAAAAATTCCTACAACTCTGCAGTCAACATTAACTAACACAGAGATTGGAGAGATTGCTCAGTGATTAAGAACACTTGTCTCTATCTCCATCCATCACCAGATGAAAGTTCTAAGATGATATGCAAGATATTCGTCAGTATTGCGCTAGGATGGGGTCATTTCAGGTTCCTTATCCTCAGCTGCCCAAGGAACTAACTGGGGACCTCAGCTTGGGCACCTGGGAGCCCCTCTAGGGTCAATTCTCCTGCCCACCCTAAAGTGGGTCCCTTAACTAAGAATTGTGGTTCCGTGCTCCCCTATCCAACCTTCCTTTATCCCGATCCTATTTCCCCAAGTCCCCCCTCCTTCCCTTCTACCTTTTCTCTCCCCATCTCCCCTTACCCCCTTCCCACCCCACCCCCAAGATCCCACTTTTCTCCCCGGCAATTTTGTCTACTTCCCTTATCCAAGAGGATAACGATATGTTTTTCCTTGTGTTCACCTTCTTACTTAGCTTCTTTAGGTTCGCCAATTGTAGATTCTGTGACCCCTATTTATGGCTAGAAACCAATTATGAGTGAGTACATCCCATGTTCTTCTTTTTGGGTCTGGGATACCTCACTCAGGATAGTGTTTTCTATTTCCATCCATTTGCATGCAAAATTCGAGAAGGTGATGGATGGAGATAGAGACAGAGACCGAGACCCACACTGGAGCACTGGACTGAGCTCCCAAGGTCCCAATGAGGAGCAGAAGGAGGGAGAACATGAGCAAAGAAGTCGGGACCGCGAGGGGTGCACCCACCCACTGAGACAGTGGAGCTGATCTACTGGGAGCTCACTGGACTATTACCAAAAAAAGCATGGGATAAAACTGAACTCTCTGATCATGACGAACAATGAGGGCTGATGAGACGCCAAGGACAATGGCACTCAGTTTTGATCCTACGCAAGCTGCTGGCTTGGTGGGAGCCTAGCCAGTTTGGATGTTCACCTTCCTAGATATGGACGGAGGGGGGAGGACCTAGGACTTACCACAGGGCAGGGAACCCTGACTGCTCTTTGGACTGGAGAGGGAGGGGGAGAGGAGTGGGGAGAAGGGGAGAGGGGTGGGAGGAGGGGGAGAAGAGTGGGAGGAGGGGGAGGGAAAGGGGAGGCTGGGAGGAGGTGGAAATTTGTTTTTGTTTTCCTTTATTCTTTTATCAATAAAAAAAATAATCAAAAAAAAAAAAAAGAACACTTGTTCCTCCATCACTAGGATGAAAGTTTAAATGCTGCACTCAGGTTAGGCAGTTCACAACAGTCTAAAGCTCCAGCTTCAGGGAATTTTATGGCCTCTTCTGGCTTTCATAGTTACCCCTCACACACACACACACACACACACACACACACACACACACACACACAATCAGAGAATCCTGCTTGTTCACATGCTCATTCAGTCCTGGTTCAGCTGGATTTGGTGAGCTCCCATTAGAACAGGCACACTACCTCAGTTGGTGGACCAACCCCTCACGGTCCTGACTTCCTTGCTCGTCTTCTACCTTCTTCTGCCCTTCAACTGGACCTTGGGAGCTCAGTCCGTTGCTCTGATGAGAGTTTCTGTTTCTATCTTCATCCGTCACCAGACGAAGATTCTATGGGGATATTCGAGATAATCATCAGTGTGATAGTGGGGCAAGGACAGTTCAGGCACCCTCTCCTCTGCTGGCCAAGGACCTAGCATGGGACATCCCTGTGGACACCTGGGGTCCCCTCTAGAGCCAAGTCTCTTGCCAACCCACAAACCTATGAACACCTGATTTTCGACAAAGGAGCTGAAAGTATACAATGGAAGAAAGAAAGCATATTTAACAAATGGTGCTGGCATAACTGGATGTCAACCCGTGGAAGAATGAAAATGAATTCATATCTATCACCATGCACAAAACTCAAGTCCAAATGGATTAAACACCTCAATATAAATTCAACCACACTGAACCTGATAAAAGAAAAAGTGGGAAGTAGACTGCAACACATGGGCACAGGAGACCACTTCCTACATATAACCCCAGTAGCACAGACAACAAGAGCAACATTGAATAAATGGGACCTCCTCAAACTGAGAAACTTCTGTAAAGCAAAGGACACTCTAATTAAGACAAAAAGGCATCCTACTGAATGGGAGAAGATTTTCATCAGCCCCACATCGAACAAAGGTCTGATCTCTAAAATATATAAAGAACTCAAGAAACTAGACTTTAAAATTCTAAGTAAACCAATTAAAAAATGGGGTACTGAACTGAACAGAGAATTTTCAACAGAAGAAGTTCAAATTGCCAAAAGACACTTAAGGTCATGTTCATCTTCCTTAGTGATAAGGGAAATGCAAATAAAACAACTTTGAGATATCATATATATGTTTCAAGAAAGAGGAGGGGTCATAAAATTGTAAGACCCAACTGATCAGCCAGTTGTCTGTGATATTGTTTCTTCTAGGAATGTCAGAAGGTACACACATAACATTGCCAACATGATTTCCCAAACATGAGCTGAACAAGGACAATAATAGACATTCCAAACTAGACATAGGAGAGCCTACGAGACCCCGATCTCACACAAAGGACTACAATCAACTAAGGAACTTCGAGAGTAGGAGAAACTGTCTTCCCTAGATGACAGCACATCAATTGGTTATTCAGTAAAATATCTGATTACAAAATTAGCCTTGGCCTGGGAAGACGGTTCAGTGGTTGAGAGCATTTGCTGCACTTGTAGAGGATGTTAGCAACTACTTTTCTATCTAACAAGCTTCACCTACTTGAGCTGTTCACACTGGGGGAAGGAGCCCACCAGCCTAGTGTGCAGTTCTACTTGGCTCATCTCATCTCTACTTTCTCTGACCTTTGGCAAAAATTCTTTCCTTAGAATTCAAATACTGAGCCCCATATATTTTGTCTGGTTACATTTACTCTTTGGAAGATTGGCGCAGATTTTTTATTTGTTGGTTTATTTGTTTGTTTGTGAGACAGGCCATGGTATGGTGTCTTGTCTGGCCTCAAATTTGTGATCTTCCTGTCTCTACCTCTTGTGGGCAGGGCTTCATGTGTTTCCTAACACATTAGGTTTATCTATTTTTTTTAAAAAATATTATTTCTTTGCAACTAATTTGTTATTTTCCAGAGGTTCAGCATCATAATATCCTATATCATATGGCTTGAAGGTGTAGAAAGTGTTTATAGTCAAGGTGTTTTCAGGGTCCATTCTGTGCCAAAGGCATATTGATTGCCATGTTTTCTTTGGCTTGTGCACCCATCACCCCACATCTGTGTTGTGGACCATGTAGCACTCTGTCTATAACCAGCCATTCCTCTTCCTATTAACACAGATAAACTGTAGAAATAAGAGACCATCCTTCTCCATAATTAATTAAACATATCTGAAATGACCCTTTTCTAAATACAATCATATTCTGAGTTTATAGAAACAATGTGAACGATAAGGTATGACATTCAACCTTGAAAATAGTTCAGATTCTGTTTCCAGTACAGCCCTCCCTACGAAATCAAAACCAGTATCTGCATTTTTCCATCACAGCTCTTGAGCTTTACTGATCATGTCAAACTTAACATGAGGCAGACATTTTGGCATTCTAGTCTGCCTTCCTGACTCCCCATCTTCTCTCCCATTATTGTCTCTACTACTTGCTGTAAACCTCCCTCATGTCTTTACTTGCATCATTTCTTCTCAGTGAGCGTTTCCATGAGTATCCTGCATCTCGGTGTACTGTTATAAACTCTATTCCCTTTCTGTACATTTGCCTGCACTGTACACAGGAGCATATAACAGCCACCACACTTCTTTTTGTTCTTTCTAAATTGTCTTCTTCAAAATACAGGTATGGAGCAGATGCGAAGATGTATACCTACTTGGTGCCATCTCCCCTGCTTTGAACAGTTTGCTACACTGACTTTTACTACCATGGGCACATAAGGTAGGTCTGGAAGCATGGGATGGTCAGCGGATCCTAGTTGAAAGCATGGGCTCCAATCCAACTCTATGGTGTATGTGGTGTGACTAGCATTTACTAATATTTAGTGAGACTGTTAATCTCACAAAATTCCATTGTGAAGATTCTCCTCCTTTATTTGTGATTACCTAGGAATCATTGGAACAAATAATGAAAAGAAGACCTTCTATATTTTGCCAGAACAGAATCCCTATGCTGTTGTCATGCCACAAACAAGCCAACCTCTGTTTCCTGTGTTTCAGTGGATCTCCTTACTATCACAAAAGATTTGAAATTTTCACATGCTACTTCTGGGGCATAGACATTGGCTATCTCCACAGACTCTTTAAGTCATACAACAATTTTTCAATGTGTAAGAATTTACAGGTAGGCTTAGATTAAACTCAGATCAGAAAACTGAAAGAAGAACAAGGTGGTTGAAGAAAAACCATCTACCAGTCTCCTTTCTCTATCCTGAAGACAATAAAACTGCTGCGCATCCCTTGTGGGGCTCCCTTACCCCATTTCCTCTAACCCCCATGCAGAGATAACATTTAAAAACTATTGTCTTTCTTCTGCCTTCAATTGCTTCAAATATTAGGATTTATCTCTCTGATATGGAAAACATTTTTCTATAGAAACTGCAGTGTTTGGGAAAAGGGAAAATTTTTCATTATATTAATGGATGTTTATGGCCCTCATCTCTGGCAATCAAAGAGCTCCAGAGATATCTACTTAGTGAGTTCGGTTCAACAAGACAGACATTTTGTTTTATAATAAACCAGGTGATTTCATGCACGATACAGATCTTGCTTTCAAATGTTAACTAATTTCTCCATTCTGAGTGCTGATCACCATCCATTCATTTTTATGTCCTGTTCAAAGGAAAATAGCAGTGGATAAAACACCCCTACAGAGTCACACAAAAAGATTTTGAGCCTCTCATATTTTCTTATATTATAAGATTCTTATTAATTATGGTAGATTATATAATTCCAATATAAGACTGGGGATAGAACTGTCTTTCTAACAAGGTGTCCAATCTTTCCCAGTCAAGACACAAGTGTGGTAAAAGTGCTTTTAGGGAAGGACAAACAATATTTCCATAGGAGATATATACAAAAGTCTTCTAACATCTTTATATAGAAACAGATTTTTCTGATGAAATCTGGTTTGAAATATTAATCACAGCGAGAGAGATTTTTTTGAAGATCTAGTTTCAACAATATGTAAAGTGACTTTTGATACCACACTAAAGAAAGAACAAAAATTATTTCTCTGTGATCTAATATTTTTCTGTCTCCAGGAGTTGAGTTAGGATTCTCTCTGAACTCTATGGAGACCGGACAACTTCTGCCCTGTTAGGTGAATCTCAACCAATACAGACTCTGATTACTCAATACTATAGATACTAAACTTGAAGCAAATTTGTTTTATATTGAACAAAAAATAACTGGCTTTTATACGAATTAGTCACTTTTACTGTTGCTTTCTTCTTTGTTTTTTAGAGCACCAAGGCTCTTAGGCTACATAGTAGGTAATAAAACCCCCAAAGCAACAGATAATAAAGCGCTCCAAGACTGACAGAGGAAGGTTTCATATGTCACAGAGAAAGCAAAGGGGAATGAGTACTAAGGTAGACATTCCTTTAAGAAAATGTGGCATTGAATTGTTAGATTGGATACACCTGTTGAGATGGGGATAAGTGTTCTAGAAGGTAACCTCAGCTTCTGGGTTGTAATCTTAGAATAATGGATGACGGAACCTATATGGGGACTACATGTAGGCAGGTCTTTGACCTTTGCACTTGAACAGTGACAATAGCTTTTGACTGGAAAGCACACCACTCAGGCCAGCAGCTGAGTCGGCACAAAATGAAGAAACATCACTAATGTGTTAGAGATCAAAACCTCAGATGGCAGGAGACTACTTAGAACTTTGAACGGAATGCAAAGACCTTGGTGGGAGGGCTGAGAATCCACAAGCTTTGAATGCTGAGTTCACCAAAGGAAAACTGACCTGAGAGTTTGTATTTTTATCATTATCTGAACATTACTGAGGTCAGTCCGCCTGTCTTTATCCTCTTATTTCTGAACATAGATTACATCTGCTATCTTCTACATTCATACCATTAGGTTATGATGAGTTTAACACAAACATAATTTCCTTTTTTTAAAATTTATTTATTTATTAAAGATTTCTGTCTCTTCCCCCCCCCCACCGCCTCCCATTTACCTCCCCCTCCCCCAATTAGGTCCCCCCCTCATCAGCCCGAAGAGCAATCAGGGTTCCCTGCCCTGTGGGAAGTCCAAGGAACCCCCACCTCCATCCAGGTCTAGTAAGTTGAGCATCCAAACTGCCTAGGCTCCCTCAAAGCCAGTACGTGCAGTAGGATCAAAAACCCATTGCCATTGTTCTTGAGTTCTCTGTAGTCCTCATTGTCTGCTATATTCAGAGAGTCCGGTTTTATCCCAGGCTTTTTCAGCCCCAGGCCAGCTGGCCTTGGTGAGTTCCCAATAGAACATCCCCATTGTCTCAGTGTGTGGGTTCACCCCTCGCAGTCCTGAGTTCGTTGCTCATGCTCTCTCTCTTTCTGCTCCTGATTTGGACCCATAATTTCCTTTTTAAAAGAAAATTTTACACACATGGTAACTATATTGGGTTTTGTGTTTTGGCTTTTTGCCAAGGCTAGTAATTCACCCCTTTAATTCTAGCACTTGGAAGGCAGAAGCAGGTAGATCTCTTTCAGCTTAAGGACAGTCTGATTTACAAAGCAAATTCCAGTAAAACCAGGGTTATGTAAAGAGATAGTGTCTTAAAAAATAAAAATTTAAAATTCTTGTATTTTGGCTTCTTTTCTGGCGGGCTGCAGTCATACAGAAGAGTCCTATTAAAGGGTCATCATAAAATGAGAAATTCATATTAGGAATTCTGGACTATTGATAAAAATGTGCAAGGACAACAACATTAGAAAACAGTAAATATGCTTAAATTAATAAAACACAGTTTTAGCCAGGTGCAGTGGCTCACAACTTTCATTCCTACACTCGGCAGGCAGAAACTAGCAGGTCTTTTGTCTGGTCTACAAAAGCGAGTTTCAGTACAACCATGGATGTTACACACAGAAACCCTGTCTCGGAAATCCAAATAACTAATTTGAATTAAATTTAAACTGTTTTGGTGGCCTTGAGTTCTCCAGCTTCAGGAGACTAATCTCTCAGTCAGGTCATCTGCCTTCTGGATTCTGAATTAGATGGACGACAGCCCATTGAGGCAGCAACTGAGAACTCATGAATGTTTCTTCACCAGTCTCGCCCTGGAGGGTTAATATTTGGTACTCTGTCTTTGGAAAGGTTTAGTTTTTTGAAAAATATTTTTCATATAACTTCTCACTTGGTCCTAGTGGCAGCTCCACAATTTTATGACAGGACATGCAGGTTAATATTGACTCTTGGAATGACTCACAGTTAAGCACCATAGCAGAAATTGTGAAAATTAATATGGAATTATATTTACAATATGAACAGTTTAAATATGTACTTTTGCTTTGCCCATTTTCATGTGTGTATATGCATGCTTGCCTGTGTTGGCACATATGTAGGCGTAAGGGTGCATGTGGGTATGCACATATCTCTGAATGCATGAGACTGATGCCAGAAGTTACATTAGAACAGTTTTCCTCTGTGGTGATTGAGGTAGGTATCTTATTCAAATCCAGAACTGTTTGATCTGGTTAATCACATTAAGATGCTAGCTCCATAGATTCTACGTTCCCCTTTTACCTTCAAAAGCAGACAGATCATCACAGCCATGAAGCATTTGGGGGCTGGGAATCTGAACCCCAGTCCATTCTCTTGTGTAGCAAGCATTTTGACTGCTGAATTGTCTCCTCAGCCTGTACATTTGACCTATATCACAGGGAGATCTTTGAACACAAAATACTAATCTGGTTGTGACTCTACACTTGAGAAAACCTCAGAGAATAAGGTGCTACTCATCTGAAAGATCCCAGAATTGTTGGTCATGTGCCCCAAATTTCAGAGATTTAGCATATATTCTATTGGACCTATCTGAGAGACTCTTCTTAAATTCAAAATAGCTGACCTCACACAGGCATTTACCTGATCTTCTGCTTCTTTCTCCAAAACACAGATGCTTCTTTCCCAACTACCTCTAAAGTACAACACCTTCTTTATTTAAGTGGCATTTCTATCAGCATGACAGTACCTAATGTGTAATTTTTAGAACCATTTGTCTCATGGGAAATAGGCATGACTTTAAATTAAAATATGAAGTACAAGTTGAATTAACCTAAATTAAACCTTAACTGGAAATGATGAAAAGAGTATATGATATTGGAAATATACAGAAACAATTAAATTTGTTAAAGTTTTCTTTGAGGAAATATGAATCCTTTCTTTAGATTTCTCCTTTAAATTTATTGTTTATTCAGTTAAACTCATTTGAAGAAGTTAATGTTTAAAATTTAGAATCAACTTGAAAATAGCTGTGCATTTCTGTGTCCAGTTGACATTACTCTTAATGCTATACAGTCTTAGATCAGTATGTACTGTAGAAATTCTCAAATAAAAATCTTCCTACATTCCAGGATCATGGTGGGGTACTAGTTGAGAATCAATAAAGCTACTGAAAAAGTTAAATGATCAAGTGATATTCAGATGTGTAAGGCTTAATGGAGGTATAAATTTGCGGACCTTTAGGAGAGTGAAGAAAGAATATCATGGGACTTCATCCCTAAATGTGGAGGATGCCAATATATGTGAGTAATATTGTACTGAAAATTGTGTTCTCAGACCTCCTTGTAGAGGAAAATTTAATGTAAAATTTTGCTTTCTTTTTGACATGCATTTATGCTACAATATTTTTAACTACAATGGTTACAGAGAAATTCAGAGCCTGTGTTCCCACTACTAAGTACTGACCAGTGTTTCCAAGTAATTGTCTTCACCTGACATTGTTTTAGAAACATAATTATTTAACTCTTGTTGCCACCATGTGTGACTTAACACACTACTTGCTTGTGTAGAAGAAGGTCATGTTGGAATTAATGTAAGATCTTTAAGAAAAATAGCTAATCAATTGCACTCAGGAAACTTTAGGTAAAACTACAGTCAAGAATTATACATAAACTGCCCACTGAACAAAATGGAAGCAGTGATGTGAGCTCAGAGTCTTTCTCTGTGCTAGGTGAGTGAGCCCTAGGGCAAGTCTGACTTTTGGTCACATTCTTAAGTAGATTTTTTTTGTCTATTTTAAAAAACAGAAAATCTACCCTTTACACATATTGTATAATATATTACATACATATATTGTATAATATATTTACATATATTGTATAATTGACATATGTTAACATACATGTTTATATATTTGCCCATTGTCTAACTGTCACGATAACTTTCCACAGTAAAATGTCATAACATTTGCACCCAGTTCCTCAGCAACATTTAGAACCGTGTGACAACTAGAATGCTTTTCATTTCTGTGCATCACACAAAGAAATATGGTCTTGTTGAAATGAATGCAAATATTTTAATATGTTGTAACCAAAGACAATATTTGTGCACAAGCAATGCCTTGTACCCACAGGCAGCAGCACTCCAAACAGAACACAAAGAAGTTATAGAAAACTGATATCCCAGGCTTCCACGGGCATATGGAGAAAAGCTAGATTTCCAGTCTAAATCATGTCATCCATCACGTCACTTTACCAGCTGAAGCAGAATGGACAAATAAGCCAGCCACTCTGTCCCAATCTTTGCTTCACCCTGAGAGTTCCAAATGCTGTAGATGATGTTGTGCCCCAGGAAAAGAAGAATCCATTTTAACCCAACCTTTTGGGCAGAAGAACACCTGTTTGTGGAGCTAATTAAAGCTGAGCTAACAGAGATCTGGAAGATATACTGACCCTTGTCTTGGAAGAGAGACTGCTGGGACTGCCCGTCAAAGTCCTAAAAGCCATTAAATATATATGAAAGAGAAAAGAGCAGGGCATGAAGGTCTCAAGGAAGCTTAACTATGAGAGAGAACAGTCAGTACCTCTGCATCCTGTGGTTGAGCAAAGTCACCTTCCTGGACACTGAGACAGCAAAGTAATGTTGCCACCCATTATCAGGTCTGACAGTAGAGAGCAAACTCCTGCAGATGTCTGTTATCTGTGTCTTTTACATCTCTGCATACATTATGTATTAAGTGAGAGCATAAGATGGAACTCTTTGTACTCACATGTAACTCTATGACATGTTCAACTATAATTGCTTTCCTGGTTTGAAAGGACTTAGAATACCATGTAATCTTTATTTCTAACTTAGTTACCTGGAACCAATTCAAGGTATGTATAGCTTTTTCATATTTTCACCTTCATCATGCAAGTAAACTGAATATAATTAGTCCATAGCAATGTTTAATTGACAATAACACACCTAGGTTTAGATTTAGTCAAGATAGCTAAATCTGGCACAATTGGGATGTTTCCCCATGTTCCCAGTTTCCTGTTACCACCTAATAATAAGACTTAGACTTCCAAACACAATATAGTCAAGACTCCTTTCAAATACAGGCCCAAGCTGGTTTCTGTTTCCAATGTTTTATATATTTAAAAAAATATTATTTAAAATCATTAATATTTTCTTGATTTTTCCTGGAAGAATATTTTTGTTATATCTTATAGCATATTGTTACTTTTTTTGAGACAGGGTTTCTCTGTGTAGCCCTGGCTGTCCTGGAATTAGCTCTTGTAGACCAGGTTGTCCTCGAACTCACAGAGATTTGCCTGCCTCTGCCTCCCAAGTGCTGGAATTAAAGGCGTGTGCCACTACCGCCAGTCCTAGCATTTTGTTTCTATTCTATATTTCTATCCGAAATTTTGTGTCTGTCTTACTGGAATGCAAATAAACTTACCACTATTACAGGCATCATCAAAAGGAAAAGGACAGTACATGTAATATTGGTATCATCAGTGGATTCAGCCATTCATGTTGGGTCTTAGATGTCACCCAAATTAGACTTTAGTGGTAGCCATACTTTGGTCAGTCTTTGGCTCTATATATGAGGTGAATAGATGTGAGTTTTCCATTTCCCCAGGAAAATTCTTTATACTCAGCCAAGTCTCACACAACAGAGACAATGCCTGCCTATTCCTGAAGTACAGTGGAGGATTCCAACATTCTCTACAGAAGTTACAGTGTACAGCGAATGAGTAACAAGCAGATTTCCAAGTTTGGTTTTTACTTCAAATTCTAATCTCTGTTAGACTGGCTGTAAATACCTTGAATAAGATACCTATGTTAGTGTTTGTACCAAGTTCCAGTCTGTGTCCCAGCCTGCACATTCTCAGTATCAGCAAATACTCCGTCCAGTTATTTCAAACTTCATAATTCTTGTGCAATCTCTTGATATAAATATTTAAGATTTTATAGCACTTTTGAGAATATTATTAGTGCTCTATGCCACTTCTTGGCATTTTCTTCCTGCCATGTTTCCCCATCTACCTACCACATGGCTTCCTGCAGTGGCTTCTTATGAGCCCCTTCACCTCTAGTCAATTCTCTATTCCCCCATTATTAGCAGGCTAATTCTCTGATATGCTGTATTTGCTCACTATTTCACGTTATTGATTGATTTTGATAGCTCATTTTCAAGCATCAGTCATGTGTCAGATTTTGATAGATTATGTTTTACTGGGGCAATGATCTTTATGCCATTTCTTGAGTATTCAAACTATTATAGCTAACCTTCGACAATCATTTTCAACCATTCTCAAAACTCATGTTGTAGACATGTCCCCTCAGGACTGGTCCATATGATCTCTAGTAATATAAGCCTTTTTTACATTTTTTTAAAAATAATGGACACTACAGTTTTGCCACTTTTCCGTCTCTTTCATTAAACTGTCTTGTATTGCCTTCCTCTTTAGGCAATCAAGAACTATCAATTTCTATTTACTACAAATTCCTTCTAGTTTCTTTTAGGTACTCTGTTCTCTAAAAGTTTGAGAAACATTCATATTTTGTGAGATGTAATTTACTTCAATTATAAATTCTTGGGGGTTCAAAGAGTGTATACTTGATGCTGCTCTTTTCTTTCCACCATTTAAACAGATCTGATGCTTTGCATAACATTTAATAACAGAGATGTCTGTATCAGTGATTTCTTTCTAATTTTCAGTCATCAGTCCTTATCATTTTTCATCACAGCAGTCCACTCTACTCCTCCATCTTGAGTTGTTCTTGGTAGATTTTTAAGACTGTTTGCACAGGAAATATAAGGCAAAAATGGTTGCCCACAGCTGAAGAAAGCTGTCCTGTAATCTGTGGGTAGTCACACAATTCCCCAACTTCTGGCTAAAGTATTCTTGCTTTTTTTCAGTCTCTCTCCCTCTCCCTCTCCCTCTCCCCTCCCTCCTTCCTTCCCTCCCTTCCTCCCTCCCTCCCTCCCTCCCTCCCTCCCTCCCTCCCTCCCTCCCTCCTTCTCTCTCTCTCTCTCTCTCTCTCTCTCTCTCTCTCTCTCTCTCTCTCTCTGAAGGAAATACCATTTTTTTTTCAGTATCATTTACTTGCCAAAATTACGCTAAAATTTGCAGCAATGAATACAGGTTAGGGCTAAATAATTAACTATGGGAAGAAGCAGCTTAGGAAGTGACAACACCAGTGACTTTAAATTCCATTCTCTTTCTACCCATGCCAACCTTGACTGAGCCCCTACAGTTTTCAGTTCAAGGACCTACCTGGCTTTTTTGTGCCATCTGTCTTACCTGTCCCTCTGGCTTCTCGCACCTTGGCTCACATCAGCTATTTGTCTTAAGTGTTTTCTTTGTTTGCTTCCTCTTTCTTTAACATTCTGGTTGTTAGAGAAAAACAAAACTACCCTGTACATCCACATTGGAGACATAAGAGAAAAAAAATGACTTGAGGAATGAGGACAAGTGGGAAGAATTAAAACTTGAGAGGAGCAGAGCTAATTTCATTCCTCTATTCTGGATCCCTGAAAGGAACTGTTTTACCTAGAGAATTGTGTTCTGATATCAGGCACTTACCTCCAGCCATTCACATCTCTATTACAATGCTCCCTGACTGGCTAATTGTTACTTGTCATTGAGCCAAAGCAAAGAGAAGGCAAAATAACCTGGGAAAGTGCAGAATAACATTGCCAACAGAGATTTTAAACAAAACAAAGAGAAAAATCCAAATGCGTAGGCGAAGACTGAAAAAGTATCTGTTGGGAAATGCTAGCAATGTGCCCAATTCTATATTTATCAGTTAATATTCCTATTTATGTATTTCACTCCTTCCCCTGTTAGCTACATTCACAATTCATTCCAAAATGATGTTTTGAATCTAAATTCTCCCATCCTCAGAACTAAAATGATAATTGAACTAACATAACAAATGTAGCATCTTTTCCATTTCTCCATCTTAAATTTTTCTTTGCATTCCCGACATTAGAGAATAAAATTACATTTTTGCATATCATATCAAAACAAGTGCCGCCACAATAACCATTTATTTCTCAGCGTTTTCGCTTCTTTTTAATGAACTTTCCCTGAGGACATTCTTACAATTGAGCATTTATTTATGATAAGCAACAAAAGAAGTCTTGATTGCTCCAGCTGTGACAGAAAGGCTCAGTTTGATAAGCACACAGTAGATGAAACAAGTAATAATAATAATAATGATAAGCATTTGGATACTCAGGAATTTGAGGAAACAAAGAGAAATGCAGAGACTGTGGTGAAGATTTTTCTATTTTCCATCAGCCAGTGGAATATTGTACATTTATTATCAAGGTAATATGAACTTTCGATGCCAAACTATCACAACTCACCATGAATTACTTTTAAAATGTTTTGCTGATTGAAACTATTGTAGCAATGGTCCTGAACAACAAATTATTGGTTGAGTACTTGGTAAACAATGATGCTTGTAGCAGGTAGATCTTTTTCAATTAACAATTTATTTCATACATTATTGGTTACACTCTTATGTAGTTATATAATGCTAATCTTTTTCCCTAATTAAATATTTTATTCTTGCGGGGATAAAATCTCTAAAATTAAGAGCAAGGGGATGAAATCTCACTTACATGGCAAAAAGATTTGCTGATGCCAATGAGAAGCCATTCATTCAATCATTTATACTAGTTTCTTAGATGACCAGCAATGTGTGTGACAAATATTATGGAATAAGAGTCAGAATAAAAGACTTCCAGTTTCTGTTTCAGCATTACTTCTTGGAAGTATGGATCATCAAAATGTGAGTGCATGCATGTGCGGGGTGGGTGTGCATTTGTGTGCATATATGTTTATATGCACATGTGTTTGTATATACATACAGAAGGATACTCAGATGTCCATATGAAGGTCATTCCTCCCTAGGAAGCCATGTTTTGGGCTTTTCATTGTGCTCAGTAACTTACCTCACTTTTAATTCTTCTCCACCATACAGAAACATAAATTTTCTTCCCTAATGTATATAACTAAAGAAAATAATGCATAAATACTCTCTGCATAGAGTACAAAATAATTAGCCAAGTGCCTAAGTTAATCAATATAATAATCCTACAAACAGTGGCAATTCATATCATCTTCTAAGGGAATTACTGATAGAGGTTTGTGTTAGAATAAAAAAACAGCTGTGTACCTGGTGCAAAACAGCCTTTGAAACATGCTTTCTAAGTGTGGACTTAGATAACTAAATTAAGTCACTAATGAGTTCTTGTGTGTGGTGTGGTTTAGATGGGAATGTGATCAGTTTACTAGAAAGGAATCATCATTTAATAAAAGCGTATAGACAGGTAGAATGGGGGAACTAAGTATGAACAGCAAAATCATAACATTTTAATACATGTTGTAGAGACTGTATTAGCATAAAGAGCAAAATATTTTCTACAATGACCCAAATAGGGATCATTAAAGAAAAGATATATTAATAAGCAAAAGTTTCATTTAATGGGAACATAAACACCATAAAAGGGTATACAAACAAGTTTCTAGCTTGGGGGAAGATGTGTGCAGCACACAAAACTGTCCACACATGTAATTATATACATATATGAATATATATATATATATATGTATATATATATATATTAGAAAACAACCCAGTAGAAATCATAAACAGATTTGAACATCTTCTTCCCATAAGGAGAGGGAATAAGCTCTATCTATGTATAATACCGTGAAAGTACAGATCAGAATCCACTAGAATACCTGCAAGAAAAACAGCTAAACATACGAAGTATGAGCTAGGATGTGAAGTGGTAGGCATATTCAATACATCCATCCTATCAGTTGTGGTGTTGCATGAAGTTCACCAAGTAAAAGATGAGCTAAGTTTATGGAGCAGCAAAGAATGGAAGTAACTCATGCACATCTCTTTTTAGAATAAAAAGTAGTTTACACTTGTCACTCATAGTACATCTAAAAACATAGTATTTTTTTTTTTCAAAGGAACTAAAATTATACAGTGGAAGAAAGAAAGCATATTTAACAAATAGTGCTGGCATAACTGGATGTCAACCTATAGAAGAATGAAAATAGATCCATATCTCTCAACATGTACAAAACTCAAGTCCAAATGGATTAAAGACCTCAATATAAATCTGACCACACTGAACCTGATAGAAGAGAAAGTGGGAAGTAGACTGCAACACATGGGCAAAGGAGACTACTTCCTATGTATAACCCCAGTAGCACAGACAATGAGAGCAACAATGAATAAATGGGACCTCCTGAAACTGAGAAGCTTCTGTAAAGTAAAGGACACTCTAATTAAGACAAAAAGGCAACCTTCACCAGCCCCACATCAGACAAAGGTCTGATCTCCAAAATATATAACGAACTCAACAAACTAGTCATTAAAATTCTAAATAACTCAATTAAAAAATGGGGTACGAAACTGAACAGAGAATTCTCAACAGAAGAATTTCAAATGGCCAAAAGATACTTAAGGTCATGTTCAACTTCCTTAGCGATCAGGGAAATGCAAATCAAAACATCTTTGACATATCATCTTACACCTGTCAGAATGGCTAAAATCAAAAACATCAATGATAACCTATGCTGGAGAGGATGTGAAGTAATGGGAACATTCATCCATTGCCGGTGGGAATGCAAACTTGTACAATTACTTTGGAAATCATTGTGGTGGTTTCTCAGGAAAATGGGAGTCTACCTACCTCAAGATCCAACAATGCCACTCTTGGGAATATATCCAAGAGATGCCCAATCATACTACAAAAGCATTTGTTCAACTATGTTCATAGCTGCATTATTTGTAATAGTCAGAACCTGGAAACAACCTAGATGCCACTCAATGAAAAAATGGATTCCTTGTACTGGCTTTGTGGGAACCTAGTCTGTTTGAATCCTTACCTTCCTAGACCTAGATGGAGGGGGGAGGACCTTGGACTTCCCATAGGGCAGGGAACCCTAACTGTTCTTTGGACTGGAGAGGGATGGGGAGTGGGGGAAGGGGGAGAGAAATGGGAGGAGGTGAAAATTTGTAATACTAATAATAAAAGAAAAGAAAAGAAAAAAGAAAGTGTGGGCACATATACACATTAGAGTACTACTCAGTGGTAAAAAAAAACAAAACAATGACATCTTGAATTTTGCATGCAAATGGATGGAAGCAGAAAACACCATCCTGAGTGAGATATCCCAGACCCAAAAAGATGAATATGGTATGTACTCACTCATTAGTGGACTCTAGCCATAAACAAAGGACATTGAGCCTATAGTTCTCAATGCTAGAGAAGCTAAATAATAAGGTGAACCCAAAGAAAAACATATATAGATCTTCCTGAAAATTGGAAGCAGACAAGATTACTGGACAAAAGTTGGGAGCATAGGGGTGGGGGATGGGGAAAGGGAAGGGGGAGTGAGAAGGGAGAAGGGAATATTGGGGAGAGCTTGGGGGATTGGGGTGTTTGAGATGGAGGAAGGGTGGATATGGGAGCACGGAAGAAGATATCTTAATTAAGAGAACCATTTTAGGGTTGGCAAGAGACTTGGCTCTGGAGGCATTCCCAGGTGTCTAGAGGGATATCCCCAGCTAAGTCATTGGGCAGTAGAGGAGAGGATGCCTGAACTGGACTTGTCGCATATTCACACTGATGAATGTCTTGAATATCACCATAGAACCTTTGTCCAGTGATGGGCGGAGATAGAGAAAGAGACCCATATCAGAGCACTGGACTGAGCTCCCAATGTCCAGTTGAAAAGCAGAATGAGGGAGAAGATGAGCAAGTAAGTCAGGACCACGAGGGGTTGGTCCACCCACTGAGACAGTGTGCCTGATCTAATGGGAGCCCCACCAAAGCCAGCTGGCCTGGGACTGAACGAGCATGTGATCAAACCGGACTCTCTGAATGTGGCTGACAATGAGGGTGGACTGAGAAGCCAATGATAATGGCACTGGGATTTGATTCTACTGCATGTACTGGCTTGTTGGGATCCTAGTCTGTTTGGATGAACACCTTCCTAAGCCTGGATGGAGGCAGGAGGGCCTTGGACTTCCCACAGTGCTGGGTACCCTGCCCTCTCTTAGGACTGGAGGAGAAGGGAGAAGGATAAGTGGGGAAGCAGGAGGGAAATAGGAGGAGGGAAGGAAGTGGAAATTTTGAATGGTATTATTTATAAAGCAATAAAACATTTTAAAGAACATAATATTTTATTTATCTTTGTTTTATTGAGAAAGGGGATATTTCTAGATTTCTTGTTTCAGTGATAGAACACTGACCAAAAGAAATTATGGAAAGAAGATTTTATATCCATTTACAGTTCTGTAGCACAGTCCAATCCTGAAGGAATTCAGGTTAGCATTTGAAGTTGAGAACCTGGGAGCAGAAACTGAATCAGAGACTATGAAAGAATGCTATTTTCTGGCTTGTCCTCATGACTTGTTCATCCTTCTTTCTTATAGCACCCATAACTGCCTGCTCAAGTGTGCCACTATCTATAGTTAGATAGGTTCTCTCACATCAATAGTTAAGCAAGAAAATATCACAAAGAAATGCATACAATTCAATCTTGTAGAAGCATTTTGTCTACTGAGATTCTCTCTTCCCAGCGATTCCAGTTTGTATCTACTTGACCAAAACCGATCAACCCAAAGAACACACATGAAATAGTAGATGATGCCATGACTAAAAAGATGTCATGAGAAAGAAAATATCATTTGCCACTAACCTGAAGAAAAGAAAACACATCTAACAGCAGACTATTACCTGGGAAAGGTTCAGCTTGTGAGTGGAGGCAGAGTCTAAGCCCTGGCAATATTTTCCTTTATAAAGTGAATTGCCCATATATTAGCTCGTTCATTATTTAAAATGATGAATGCATGTTACATACTCCTCACACATGACAGATGAAAACAAACTCAAAGCAAAATACAAATGAATAATAGCATTCGGCAAAGTAAGTCAACACCTGTGGAATTTCTGGACAGATAAAAACCTTTGAAGTAACTGGTATTGGTGTTCACTGGTTTATGAATGTTCCTAATAAGTCTGTTTTTATTCATTTACAACAGAGAAATCAATGACAGATGAAAGAAACTTCTCCACACTAATATACCTTGCTGAAATGACTTAACCGGAATGATGAATATCTCCGTCAGATCAACAGGTGTTGTAAGAATGCCGCTAGTTAGTTCCTGGCTACTCAGCCCCTAAATAATCACCCAGAAATGATATTATTTGCAATACTGTTTGGACAATAGCTTAAGCATATTTCTGGATAAATCTTATATTTTATTTTAACCTGTTTCTAGTAATGTGTGTATCACGACATGACTATTTCCTACCAGGTAAAGTTCCGTCTGGTTCTAGCGGGGTTATAAGGCTTCTCTCTGATTCCACCTCCCTCTCCCAGCATTCAGTTTAGTTTTTCTGGCCTAGCTCTACTGTACTCTATCACAGGCCTTTGACAGTTTCTTTATTAATCAATGGTATTCACTACATACAGAGGGGAATCTCACATGAGATAGGCATCTCAAATCACATAGGAAACAAGACAGAGCATGTGTGTGAGCTGAGCTATTAAACTACTCTGAAGTGAGTTTATGGATATATCTGTGAGGGATTAGAGACTTAGTTAACTGAGGTCAAAAATTCTACCCAGAATGTGAGTGACATCATTCAATTGGCTGGGGTTAAACAGTGTATAAAGTGAAGAAAACCACCTAAGCACCAGCATTCATCTTCATCTGCTTCCATACTGTGATTGCAATATGACCTGCTTCCTCCTCACAATCCTGCTGTCATGCCTTCCCTGCATAATGGACTGTATCCTGGAACTGTGACCCAAATTAAACCCTTGCTCCCTTGTTTCAGCTTATCAGAATTTTGTCCCAGAAACAGACACTAGGGATTATTTCCAAGAGCATAAATAATGTATGGGCTGCTGCACCATCAGAACACTCTTATCCCCTTGCATAATTGTTGATCATTTATATATCTTAAAGGAGTGAAAAGCTCATGTGAGCCTCATGAGCTTTGAACTCCATGACACCCCCCCCCCTTTTCCTTCAAAGGATGTTAGTATTTCTTGTCTTACAAGGATTCTGTATAACAAATCAAAATTTTTCAAAATTGTGTCACACACCAGAAAATAGATTTCCACAAGATAAATCAGATATTTTTCAACTATAATAGGAATATTTTATTATTTGGCGAGCCTTCAAATAAGAAACCAGAGATTTTGTGACTTAACTAAGGTAAAGACAATGATCCAGATATAGTGGGTTTTCCTCCTCCCAAGACATCTAAGCTCCATTTGCCAGTGGCTATCCTTTGTCTTCCTCTTTGCATTTTTCACCCATCCTTGTTGGCTGCTTTCCACTGTCCACAGTTCTCCTGTTGATAATGTACAAAGTCATCTTCAACTGGAACCTTCCTGAAAATCCCTTCTTACATAAAGGTCCTGTTGCACATAAGCACACTCCAGATCTGTGACTAGAACACCCAAATACAAATGTGAGTCGACACAATTCAGCCCATAACAACTATAGATTCTAACTACAGGTGATCTAATCATTTAGAGTTAAAAAGGTATTTTGAGATGTTTTGATTTATTGTTTTTAATTCTACTCAGAGGTTCAAATCCAAGGGCTCCAATGGCTGCCTCAAGTCTAAGAGCTACCAAGCAACAGCACAGCTGTTAAGTTCTTACATATGGTGAGAGGCTAAGGTGGTGAGAACACATCACTCAAAAACAAAGTTAGGCTATATACTTCTAATGAATGTAAGACTTTCTGTCCTGGAGCAATCTCCACGGCAAATGATGGAAATGCTAAAGATAGTGGAGGGCTACTTCTTACTAGGGACAAACTTAAATTGTACTCTTAACCCTACGTAGCACTTATAAGAATTCCTTGTTTCTTTTTAATAAAAAAGAAAGACCCTGAACTCTATATTTTCATATGGCTACTACTGTTTTTGTCCTCTGTTTGTGGATGTGACAAACTTTCGTGGGTGACCATAGAAGGGTAACACTTTATTGCCTTTGAGACTCCTTGGCCATCTATAATTTCTAGAAATTCTAGACAAAATGTTGGAGAAAGAAGCTGGCAACACTGAATGTGTACTCTGAACATAATCCCACTTAACAACATGGTTGTTTATTTTTGCTGCTGTTAAAAAATTAAGAAGACTTTTTTTTTTAAATATATTGTAATTCTTTTTGCTTTGTTTTGTTTAGTTTGTTTTTCAAGATAGGATTTTTCTGTGTAACACCCTTGGCTGTCTTGGAACTAGCTCTTGTAGACCAGACTGGCCTCAACCTCACAAATATCCACCTGTCTCTGCCTCCCCGAGTGCCTGGATTAAATGCCTGCAGTGTGCCACCACTGCCCAGGTCTTATTGTTATTCTTAACTAGAGTTTCTTTCCTCTGAAATTTCAAATTGACCAATAATGACCCCCTTTCTGTGAGACTATAGGCCTCTTTCTACCTTCTTCTGTTCATCTATAAATTGACACACAGAGAGGGAGTTAGACAGCCTCTTCCTTACAGATATTAAAACTTACCATATATAATATGGAGAATTGATGTTTATCCATGCCTTATGCAGTCAGGACCAATAAATGGTATTTTCATAACTTTAATTCCAGAAAAGAATATTTAGTAGTTCTATAGTTTATATAACCAAAGTGCTGTTTCTTTGTTCCTTTGGCAAAAAGAAACTACTTATTACTCATCATTTACAAAACCTACCACAAGTGAATGGTCAATTAATGAAATGTACAATATGTGTATTCTGGGAGGGGTGGCTAAATGAGCTTTGAAGTATCATTCTAATCTGTGATTCCTTAGTACTTCCCAACATGCTCCAGTCATCAGGCACTGAAATCAGAAATGAGAAGGACAGATTACTATTAGCCACAGGCTTCTGATTAATATTTGAAGCTAAGGGAGTTTGTGTTCCAGCTAACATAGAAAAGCTGTCTCTTGAGGTGGGCCCATTAGCATTCCAGGAATGAGACAAGTCTGTCATTAAGGAGGCATTAGGTCTTGATGACCACAGTGGAGTAAGAATGGCTGGCTAGCAGGCAAAATCTAACACAAGGTCACTCTCAGCAATGCCAAGCCATATGTTCAAATTGAGGAAAGTCACATACTTCCTCTGTTGTCACCCTTTAGTGGATTCTAAGCAGTGATGAGAGAAAAGATAGTTGTATGCATGTTGTACAAATTTTGCGATTCATGGTACATTCAGACTTCATTGTGTTAGCGTATACAGATGTGGTTTGCATTGGTGAGAATATGTGAACATGCACACATATTTATACTCATGTATTGTTGACAATACCTGTAAGAACCAGAATTAAACTTTGAATTTTAAAAATGTATGATCAGCTCAATGTATTGTTTGTAGCAAAATGCCATCATTACTCAAATGTGCTTCTTCTTGTATCAGAACTTAAAATGCAAACTTGTGCCTGATTTAGCACCAAAGATATCTAACAAAGGTCTACATACTATCGTAGAATATATTATTATTTAAGGGTAAACAGTGTCCTATCCAAAGACATTTGACCAATGAGTTTAAAAGATCAATGGATCAATTAAATGTTATTTATTCTTCTCTGTTTTCTTCCTTTTGTTCAATATAGAATGCTTCAGCTATTGAAAATAATGGAGACAAATTTTGAACAGTCCAGAGTGTTTCTGAGTTTTCGAATGTACAACTGGGAGTCTTTAATTCAGATCCCAAGTGTCCATGCACATAAAATAACATTCTCCTTACCTAATCACTGTGAAACAGAAGGAAGCAGTTTGTGGGAAGGTGTTCTAAAGATGGGATGGTTATGCTGGTCTTATTGTGGCTGAAATCAGCTCTCATTGTCACTAACAAGAGAGTGTATACCATATTCACTGTCATTTGACCCACACCTGAGGAAAATAATGTGTACTCAGTAAGTACATACTAAGTGTTGAACCAGTTAATAAATCAATGTGCATAAACATAGATAATGGTGTAAACTTTCATCTCTCTGTATTGAGATTATCAGTATAATTTTAATTACATAGTAGTATTTTCCAAGTTGGAACTCCGGATATTTTTATTTGTGTTTATCTTATTCTTACTATCAATAAGTAATTGCAGTTCTGTTATCCATTCATCTATTCATCTGTCCCCGCACAAACAGAAAACATATGTAACAATAACATGCAGGATTTCACTAATCAATTCCTAACCCATTCTCTCTAAAAACCTATTTATATCATCCTTGACAATAATATAAGATGGATTTCCTTATGGTGAAAGAGTAGAAAATACCTTTTACTTATTTTAAAGGTTTTAAAATTTAAACCGTGTAGTGCCTGAATGGTCCCCATACTCCTAATCTTTCAAGGGAACCTCCTTCCTTTACTTACAGGGCCACACCCCGGTGTGCTACATTCTACCCAATTCCCTCTCAGGTTTTGTCCCTAAACAGTTTAAATGCCCTTTGCTCCTTTTCTTTGTCATCTGCCCCACAGTGAAAATAGCTTCTTTAGACTTCTATTAAGCCTTGGGATCAGTAGGAGCAGCTAGAAGGACAATTAGTACAAGGTGGCAAAGACACAGAAAAGGATAATGGGTTGGCTGCCTGTGAGATTGGCCTTCTGTTCCTTTTCTCATGGACAAATTGCAGAACTAAAGAGAGCAGCTCTCAGCCCTTCAAGGTCTAGATTAAGTCAGCCTTCAGTGTTTGCTGTCTGCTTGAAATATCAACACATCTGCAATGACTTCATCAGAAAAAAAAAGGGAAAAATGCAAAGGAAAGAAATTAAAAACTTCTCTGACACCACAAGGTTGTTTTATTCAGAAAACAAACTTTAAGCAGGGTGGAAGAGTGTATTTATCATCTTGCTTTTTTTATTTCTAATATTTCCTCTTTACTCAACCCTCAGTATAGTAAATATATATTAAAAATTTACAAGTGTGTGTACTAAAATTTATTAGTATCATACATTAATAAATATTAAGAATCAAGATAAATTACAAGCACTTTATGTATTCTGATTCATGTACCCTGAAATATAAACATATATATGCATATATATAAACGTTATCGCTTGCATGAATCAAAACGACCCAGTACTTGCCAATTTATCTTATTATTTAATATTCATTAACACATACTTCACTCCTATAAATGCCGGGTGCTAACTGATTGTTATATGTTTGGAGGACACTGGAGTCAGTTCCATAAGCGGGAAGCAAAGAGTGTGACATTTATTCATTGGACTCTGAAATGGATCTGTAGCGTCCGGGAATGAAATAAGGCTGTGGTACTCAGAGGTGTAAACAACAAAACCCACATCAGATAAAGCAGCGTAGGATGATGGTGCTGTCTGTGTTTGTTTCATTTGCTCTGCCATCAAGGTTACATTAACCTTCCTTTAAAGCATTTTACCCCCAAACCAATGTTTTCCCAATCCTAGGCACCCAATACTCTCCCTTTCATCTGATGTTTCTTGTAAAAGAAAAATGACACAATAAATATGTTCGTATTTATTTAATGTGATATTTGTTTCAGTACAATTTGCATTCTAATGAAGACACTGGGTAGAGGACAGCATTTAGCGCATATAAATAAAGCATTAATGGTGGGAATGCAGGCATGGGATAGAAGGTCTTTGGGGAATTGGAGGCCATGATAGTAACACTCGACTCATATTAATTAGTAAAGTATGATAGTGCCCAGGCAGTTAAATAGAGTCAAAACTGCACTATGCTGCTCTGTCGGTATAGGTACGTGGGAGACATCATGCTGTGCAATTATGCTAGGAAATCTTGTCTCTGAAGATGAACTTAGATGTAGATTGTAGATGCCCAGTATGCGAATCATTCAACATTTCTCATTGTTAAAGCCAGGGTCTTTCTGCTGTGATGGGAAATTGGGTCACATTCAGGGATAGGTTTATTGACTGGATAAGGTACTGTTCATCCACACAGCAGACTCTTTTGACTCCCTGGCAAGCTATATAAACATTAGTATCTATGGTTTTATTGTCTTAAGCTTTGTTTTTGCATTTCTCACCTGAATCAATAGTATGGATTTTCTATTTTCTTTTTTATTCCTAAGCATCTTCAGCTCATGTAGAGAAAGCTTTGAATGTTTGTCCAATGTTTGAGTCCTCATACACAGAAATATGAGATGGTAATAATACACAGTGATGACAACTGTATGCTGGCACTAGGGTTTTATTTGTGACAGGAACAATGAGCATCAAGAGTAACCCCAGGTAACACTGTGAAGCTTTGACTGGGACTTTGGGGCTTCTTTATATTTGATACATTTTTATTTGTTTTATGATCTACTTAAAATCATGATCTTAACAACTCCTATATCTTTATTTACAGATCAATGTTTATGAATGTGTTTCCATTTTCATTCCTCTTTATAGCTCTATCCGTGGTCTGTGTCCATGTTCATGTGTCTGCACAAATTGTAATAGATAGGAAGGGGATGGTCTTGCTCCTGGCTTTTCGGGTTTTAGAACAACTGAGATGTTAACTCCTTCACTCAAGAAGAGAGAGAGTTTTAGTTGGTTTCTGTGAATGAATCCCATGACCACAGCAATTTTTATAAAGAAAAACATTTAATATGATTTCAGAGGTTTAGTCTATTTTCTTCATGGTGGGAAACATGGTGGCACACAGACAGACATAGAGCTGAGAGTTCTACTTCTTGACCCACAGGAAACAGGAAGTGAACTGCTTTCCACACTGGGCATAGATTGAGCATAGAAGACTCTATAGCCCACACTGACGTACTTCCTCCAACAAAAGTGCCATTCCCTTTGGCGGCATTTTCTTTAGATTTACACAGTAAAATATTGAGTAACTTGTTTTAAAATATCAAAACCCTACACATACACTATATATTTTTAAAAAAATTTTCACAGAATAACAATGTTATATGCACAATATAATATAAATACATTTTTGAGATAGAAGCATCAAGAACATACAGTATTGACCAGAAACACTGAGACCTCTCTCTACTATGAATACCCCAATATCAAGAACATTCCTTGCAATGAAAAGCAAATGATTCCTGTGGCTATCAGTCTTTAGTCACAGCTTTCATGGTTTCCTATTTATTGTTCAAATCTATCAGAGCATGTTCCATCAAATGTGTCGCCATTCAAGTCTCTGTCTTGTCTAATAAAACATCACTTTTAATGTTTTAAACAAAATACTTTATGAAGGAGTATGCCCTTTTAATTACTGTTAAAAATGATGTAAGCACACAGCTGTGTATAGAAATGACACATTTTTAGTATTTTGGACTCAAAGCATTTAAGCAGTAAAAAGCAGAAAAATAGGGGGCTACGAAGATGGCCCAGGTAAACTATTTTTCACATAAGCCTAATGAGACATGTCTAATCTCTAGAACATATGAAAAAGCCAGATATTATGGGGTCATCCATATGCCAAGCACTTCTAACTGGATAGTGATAGTGGTGGGTAGAGACAGAAGAACCACCTGGAATCTCATGGGCCAGTTATCCTGGAGTGCATCATTCAGTGATGAGGACCAAGAAGACCTTGCTTCTGAGCAATGTGGATGGTGAAGATTGGTGCCTGAAAGCTGTCCTCCAGCATACACAGGTGAATATATATATATATACACATATGCACACAATCACATACAAAAAATACAAATAAAAAACAAAAGAAAATTGGGCAAACTGTTTTTGTCTGTGGAGCTATACAAGGAGAGTATAGGTGACTTAACTTCAGACTCCAGCTGAGCTTGGCATTGAAGCCATGTTGTCATTATCTAACGTAGTTGAAAACATGTATAAATGGATAAGTTAAGGACGGTTACAGTCAGAGCACAAAAGAGTTATTGCTACAAACAGGAGCAGAAAGCATTGCCACTTCCAACATTCATTGAGCAAGGAAAGTAAAATTCTTTGAATTGGTTGATGGACTTGATTAAAAAGGACAGATACTGAAAGCAGGGCTCACTTTGCAGTTTGAAGTATCTCTCATTAACAATTCTTAACTTTATTGACATTTGCAGCAATAATCCTGGCTTTCTCTACAAGGGGACTTCTTTGTAAGTATCTAATAACAGCCTGAAGTTACAGATGGTTGAGTCTTAGGTATGACTAAAGAATTCAGAGGATGGAATAGTTAAGCCTTAATTTTTAAAGGTATGTAAAATGTAAAAGATATCAGAATACACACACACACACACACACACACACACACACACACACACACACACGAGAGATGTGGTATTTAAAATGTATTATTTTTGTCCTAGGATCTCAGTGTTTTTCTGCAGCTGTTGCTTTTCTCTTCCCCTTCTCAGCTTAGTTTCTAGGGACTCGGCAGAGCCTTTACTTGCCCAGCTCAGCCTTCACTGATACAATTCACTAAGCTAGGGAAACTTGGCACAGGCCATTTTATTTGGTGCTCTTGAAGGTCACGAGCATTCTGTGCTTGTCGTAACAGATTAGACAGATCATATGCGCAATTAATCCCCCTAATCCCTCCCCTCAGTTAGACCATAGGAAGAAATACACATGCAGAAAGGATAATGCTTTCAAACATGTGAGACTCCTTTCATCTGAGGATCTCCAAGTCCTTGTTACATTTGTCAAAAGCTTCCTATCCCTCTTTCAAAATGAATATTACAAGATTAATTTGTAGGGGCAAAAGCAAGCCTGAAGACACTCACAGACTTTACTAAGAGCCTCCACTCAGCATAAAGAAGCTGTGACTGGCAAGTTTGGGGTTCCTGTGACTGGGGGTCTGAAGGATATTTGAATACACAGGATGCTTATCATTTACAAAATGGGGGTCTTAATAGTAGAAAATGGATTTCTTTTTATCAGTCATAAAGTTGAACCAGACTTCGGCCTTGATGTCTTGCTTTTTCATCTGATAGAGTCTCTTAAGGTTTTTGGCATGAGGGAGGGAAGGAAGGAAAGCACAGCTACTACCACTGTTTAGAAAAGTAGCTCTTGGGAGGGATGCTGGTGGGAGTATATGCCCATGGATTCACAGTGTTATTCAGAGAATTAAAGGGCTTGTGGAGACTTATGAAATATGTGGGAAGCAGCAAAGATTTCTTAACATTCACTTAGTTTCCCATATTGTTTTGTTCCCTTGTTTCATTCAGTTTCATTTTATAAGACTATTCTGGAACTCATTACATTGCTCAGGTAAAACAAGAATTTTGGATCTTCCAAATTTGGTAGTTAGCCTCCAGGATGCTGGTATGATGGGTGTGTACAAGCATACCCAGCTTGGTTGTTTACTGAATTAGGCACAATTTAACCCCAAAAGTAACATAAATGAAGGTCATAATCTGTTAATATCAATGCAGAGGTTTCTGTCTCAAGACTGCTTTTGGAGTTACATATTTGGAACTGAAACCAAATATATACATGGATGTAGGGTTACCAGTGGTGATAGTATCATAAACCACCCCCATAAACTTTCTGCTTCAGTAATGAATGGTACTGTTACCCTGCTCATTGCTGAAAACGCATGTTAAATATTGTGCTGACAGTAGCTTGTAGAACATTCTTTCCTGTAAGAGGAACATCTAGAATATTGTCTGTCTCCAAAGGCCCACGGTCAAGAAATCTTTGAAAAATTGGGGGGGGGGGGCTAAATTATTCACCCCTATCTTAAGAAACAGGAAGATTACAATGACTTTGGAGCCTTTGATCACATCCTCAGGAAAGCATAGCAGACCCGGTGTCATGTGAGTCCACTTGTCTCTGTATAGTAAAAGCCTTCTCTATGTTACTCTCTGGTGGGAATTCACAGCGTGGTATTGGTCTGCAGATGGCAGGCAGACCCCCATATAGAGATCCAAGACCTTCCTGTGCAGTGCAGGATTTATCACTCATTTCCCTTTTCTCACTCAACACTCTATTCTCATATGCAAAGCAGAGAGGCACTACAAACAGATGTCATTTGCTTCCCAACCAATGTTTCTCTACACACGGCTTTTCAGTGGACTTCTGTTTAATATTCTTCCTGATTTGGGGAACTGTACTCTGAATTAACAGTTCAGTAGTTTAAGTTCTACGGTAAGCCTATCAAGTCCTTACCTGATTTCACTGTCTGTGTTGGATTCTGGGTGTTCTTTACCAGAGCACATATAGCTTAAAGTTGACTTAGTCACATCTTTGCAATATTTGGCTCTTTGTTGATTAAAAAAAATTCCAACATTTATTTGAGATAATATCTCCCCTCATTGGCCTATTACAGAGCATTTTTCTTCTCAGATATAAACTGAAACTTGTTGTAATGACCTCTGCCCACAGATGGGTACCATTACAGGCTGCAAGCCTGCAGAGAACCACAGAATTAGATGCTCATGGCACCTGCTAACTACAGGGTCTTGTAAAGTTTTTCAGAGTTTAGCCTATGACCTCTTCAGGTAGTTAAAAGTGGGAGAACCAGCTAAAGTTCATCCCGACAGAATAATGGAAGAAACAAACTAAACCCACAGAAACAAAATGTGTATCAGGTAAATATGCAAACTTTGCATATGCAGGGAGAAAAAGTCAGGATATAATGAGACTGAAGTCCTGAATATCTGACTTGACTTGACTTAAAGAAGTAGTGCAAATGAGTCGATGAATCAACCAGGACTTATTTGCCTACTTTGGCCAACTTTGGTTGTTCAATGTTAAATCCTAAAATGCTCCACCCTCAGCTCCCTCCTCTGCTGTGGCCTTGCCAGGATGTACTTGTTCAGAAGGAAAATTTTCTAAACTAAACCAGAAGTCTTGCAGCATAAGACTCAGACCACTTCTTATACCAACTCTTCTATTGGAGTTTCATTAATCAGTCTCCTTGACTGTTTTTTTAAAAGAAGTTTTACTTTGTTTTCAGATTGTCATAACCTTATGCAAAATATGTCACAATCATTGCCTGAGTTCCAGCAGTATGTGCATCACCTATAATCTCATCCATCTTCTATCTAACAGTCTTATCACCATAAATTATATTTGAAAATTTAAAGTAGATGTTATCCATCCTATTATTATTGAACAACGGGGATGCACATGTTATTTAAATCAAAATACTCACTCTGCATTCACTAATGCTTTTCAATATCTTATAGGATATTCAATTGGCAAATTAGTAATGAAGTTTTTCCAAGAGAAATGATGCCCTTAAAAAAATAATTTCGACAAAACCATTTCACAGAGAGTAAGCGTCTTGATAATGGTCTTGCTGATCCCTGCACAGCTGGGGGGAGAAGTGCTGCTTTTCAATCTATTCATTTTGACTCCTGTGTGTGTTCAAAATAAGGCATTATCATCCTACCCATTGAATTTATCAAAATGACCTTTACAGATCTTTAAGGTCACATGCTAGTCTTCCCCAAGGTCACTCCATTCCCATTTATTCTAGTTTCATTTCTGTAGCTGTAATAATAAACTCTGGACTAAAGCAAAGGCTTTATTTCAGGTTATAGATTGCAGCCCATCCTTGAAAGAAGTTGGAACACTAACTTGAGCAGGAACTTGAAAGAGAAGCCTTGGAGGAATTCTGCTTGCTAGCTTGCTCATAGGATCCAGCTTAGCCAGCTTTCTTATACAGCCAGGTCCACCTACCCATAGAATGATACCCCTGCCAGTAGACTGGGCCCTTCTAAATAAGTAACAATCTAGAGAATCGCCAAAGGCCAATCTGATCTGAGCAATTTCTCAAATCAGAATGTCCTTTTCACTTGATATTAAGCTGTGTGGAGTTAACAATTAATAGTAGCTAGGACACCATCCTTATATACTCTTTCACACTAGTGACATACTGACACAGAACCCCTGTGTGTTGGTTGTTGCTGTTTTGGTCATCTTGATACAAGCTAGTGTCATTTGAGAAGAAGGCCTCTTTATTGAGAAAATGGCTTCATAAGATTGGCCTGTTGGCATGTCTGTCAGGCATTTTCTTGATTAGTGACTGATGTGAATGGATCCAGCTCACTGTGAGATTTGCCATCCCAGTTTAGTTGGTCCTGAGTTATGAAAGAAAACAGGCTGAGCAATCCACGAGACTCATGTCAGTAAGCAGAATTCCTCAATGAGTTCCTTAATTTCTGTTTCTAGGTTCCTGCCCTGACTCTCTTAAGTGATGGTGAGTAATGTCAGAGTTTTTAAGCTGAAATAAATTATTCCCCAGTTGCTTTTGCCCATGGTGTTTTATCACTACAATCAAAACTATGACTAAGATGCTCTGCTGGCATTATCACCATCACTAATCAAACAATTCTATAAGAGATGCTTGCTCAAAATACAGCAATAAACAATGTTCCTGGGGACTTTTGAGAGACATGGAAAGTTGGGAGTATAATCTTTTGGTTGACTAGATGTTTGGTATTAACCTTGTATAATTTAGTAGATATTTTATGTTATCTTCAGGTGTTTGCCCTCTCTGTTCAGCCTGGATGCTTTTTCTTAAAGCTATGAGACTTTCTTGGAAATTGTCATGAATGTGAACATTCAAGCTCTTCAATTGACTTTAGTAATTCTTTAATTTACATATTCAGGTGCTGAATGCATTCCATTTTAACTTTGTCTACCTTCTGGTCTTCACCTGTAAATAATGCCTAATTGACTGAAAACAAAATTGACTGTAGCATAATGCTCCATAGTCTCCAAGCTAGCATGTGTGGCAATATGCTGTCTACACAGGTCAAGGGCTAAGTAAGCCTGCCTCACACCATTAGGTTGATAGAAATACCAGTCAAATAAAAAGGACATATAATCTCTTGATAGTCATTCACTCGGTTGTTTAATAAATTTTATGGTATTTAATATTTCTTTGAAATGAAATCTTTTGTTTGTTTTAGATGGAGGCTGCTAAGATGCTTCAGCATGTAAACCTAATGACCAGAGTTCGGATCCTGGAATCTGCACTGGAAATAGAGAATCATCTCCTTTTATTTAACTTCTTACATCTTACCTTCTGTGACACACCCTAATAATAAATTAAAAGTTGAAAAAGAAAAAAAATTCTTTTTTACTTCCGCTGGTTTATATCCATTCAATAATAAAGAACTTGAAATATTTCAACAGTTACTGAAGACAACCCTAAAGGGGAGGATTCATGATTTGGGCACTAATCTTTATCACAAGTGGTCTTTGTTTCTATTTTAAATTGATTTTTAAGGTTAATTTTATAGTTACTGTCATTGATTTAATCAACATAGAGATAAATTACAAGTTATAGTAACCATGAGGGAAAGGGACTGTAGCTTAGCATAAATGAGAAAAATATTTCATGTAAAAATTACAGAAGATCTCACAGTCATTTTTTAGTTTTAGAGTCCATAAGGTTTTTTGTAGAAAAATATAATAAACTTAGAAAAGCAAATAGTTCCCGAGATTAATCTCAGCTCAGTGACCCCCAATTCCCAAGCATGCTGAGTGCTGAGATTAAAGCACAGGGCTCACCACACTGATTTGTAACTAGTCCTGGTACCCTTGTATTGATGGTATGCTTTAACTCTACACAGGAGCTTATGTGGGTTTGGGTGGAGCTCCAACTTAGTGTTCCCATCCCCAGTCTCAGAAAGTCCTCAAAATTGCAGGTCCTCCCTCCAGATGCTTGGGACTATGGCTACGGGCTATTTAAGACTTCGTCAGTCACCTACTTGCCACATGATTTTTCCAAATGGTTTGTCTTCTTCCCCTGGGATCTCCCAGGATGCTTTCCTCAAATTATACACACCTGGACTTAGTGACTCGGCTTTGTTTGATTGGCTGGATCAACAGAGAGACTTAATATTGAATGTGTCTTATCTTTATGTAAACCTATGGATCAGTTTGAGATATTAACTAATGTTCTTTATGAGAATTGCTACAGGCCTTTTGTTTGTTAATGTATTTGGAGTCACAGATGTGGGAAGTAGTAAAAGGGACTGAAGATGGAGACCGTTGGTGAGTTTACACAGTGTTTTTAATCACTTGGTGATATTTAGATACCCATAGTTTCTAACACCATAATTCTCTTCTTGATTGAAGTGTATCATACATACATTCTTCAGTATTGTTCTGAAGACAGTATTAGTTCAAAATTACAATTTGAATACTAAGTTTCATTTAGAAGGAACCTGTGGTTTGTATTACTTACTTCACCCTCTCTGTGATTTGCATTTTCCCAAACTCTTTCGTAATTAAGAAGGTAAGATGGTCTTCACACATAGATCTTTCTTGGCTGGATATAGAGTTTGAAAGATTTAAAAACTTTTCCTCTGTGGTATGGAATCTCATGATACATGAGAGAATTCTGAGCCTATGTCAGCACAGAGAGAATTAACTTGTTCTAAGCCTTTAAGGCTTATCTCTTAACAAACTGAGAATACTGTTGAGGAAACACATTTGATCGACACCATCCTACACCATCCTAGTCAGTGTTAATTTTGGAGGCTTACAAAATTCACTTTGTGGGATCAGAATAAAAAAAAGAAAAGCTTAAACACATCATTCTACATATGTAAACTTAACATTGTTGGCCATTGGCCGTTGTAAATGAAATACTTGAAGAAGATTCTGTAGTGTCAGGAAGTGAGGTGACATTGCCAAAATTTCCTTTGCTTTACAACTAATCTAACTCTATTGAAATAAAGACTTGTAGCTTGTAGAGAGCCACACCTGATGGCAATGTAGAGAGCTGCGTGGAGCCACCTGATGGTACTGGCTCCCGCCCTCCGCGATCCCGAAAGCGAGTGCTCTTTATGATAACTCCTATGGCTAAGGCCTGACCTATGCTAGATCACGCAATGATTATCAGCTGCCTGCATATGTGTGAGCCTATGGACAGTGCCCACCTGGCAGTTCGGGGTTGGCAGCCCATGCCTACTTAAGGGCTGGGAGAAGTTTGCCCGGAGGGAGAGGGGAAGAGAGAGAGAAGTGTAAAAAGTCCTGGAATAAAACTGCAGTGAGAAGAGCTCCGGTGGTCGCGTCATCCTTGCGGGACGAGGGTGGCTGTGATAGTAGCTGAGTGGAAATTTCTATTAAATGTTGTAATTCACTGGATCCCAGTAGAACATACTTAGCTTGGTAAAAGCTTTATATTGAACCTTGGGCAACTTTCTTTCTCTTTTTGTTTATTTGGTGTTTTCATTGGTTCACTTTTTTATATTAAAAAACAAAAAAACAAGTTGAAAGTTGATAATTTCCTGTGGTTTAATGTAGTCTGAATCATCTTAAAGTGCTTCTGGTTTTCATTCATAAAGACATTGCAACCAAAGGCAGGAATCAAGATATTGAACAAAATTACATCATTATTCAAAGCTGAGAATAAATACTTAGTTGTCAACTAAGTTTCAAAAAAATGTATTTCAGTGTCTTTAGGCAATTAATTAGTAATTGATTATTAGTTGTAGATATGTAGCTCTTATTATGAATATTTTTTTTTAAAAATTTACTTTAAAAACTACCGAAATTTTAAAATTCAGGCAGCAAAGATTTTCATGTAATATAGCATTTTTTTCCATTGATGATCCCTGTACAATGTTTCATTCCCTTCTTGGAATTTTCCATTCTACTTGAGAATGTTTGGTATTGAGACATTGAGCTATTCTCATCTCTTCACAACCCTAGCCTTCTTAAAAATCAGCTCATAGTGTTTACCGAAACAGACCATTTCTAGAAACATCCATCACATATGCCACATTTTTTCACTTTTCCATTGTTCTCTTGTGTGATTTGGTTGTGCTAAATCTTAGGTCCCGCGTAACTTATTTACTTTTGTGCAGTTTCAATTCTGACTGTGTCAGTGTCATAGTTAACTTCAGTTGTCAGCGTGGCCCACTGACAACTTAGTAGGAGGAAACCTCTACAGAAGAGTTGCGTCCATCAGATCGCCCTCTGGATATGTCTGTAGTATACTTTCTTTATTGGCAATTGTCATTAGATGACACAACCCACTAATGGGCAACTGGGCTTGGACTGCATAACAAAGATAACCAAATGAGACAGATAACACTTTTTTATGGTCTCGGCTTAAGTTCCTATCTCCATGTTCCTTCCTTGAGTTCCTGCCTGGCATTATAAACTACAAGTCAAATAAATTTAATCCTCCCCAAGACATTCTGTTTTGTGTTTCATCACAGTCTCAGAGTGTATCAGTACATATGTCTATGGAGCCTTCTTGGAAGTTTGGATGCGGATGCATTGTGTGTTTTGACTGTGTCTCTCATATTTCCCTTGTATTTTGTCAGGAAATAAAAATGTTTATCAAAGATTTTTAGTCTGTTTTCTGATTTTAACTTTTAAAAAACAAGGCAGTTGCTTGTATACATATATTTACTTTCCTCATGCAACTATTCTTCTTTTCAATTTGACTGTCCTATCTAAGGATGTTAGGAACTTCTAGTCTAGTTCCAGAATGTATAATAAGGAGCCTTTAAGTTTCCATGTGCAACCCCCTCACTAAGATGCCTCCCTAGTCTGGAAAATAATATCTCCTTTGTGTAGACACAGATTTTCCTTTAGTTTCTCTTCACTACCTTTCTGAAAATATTAATTAGTATGGACATGGAAAAAAGATGGGAGAAGGAAGGCTAGAAATCTACAAATGTGACGTCTAATGTCTTCTAATATTCATTCAAGTGCTCAGTGCTCACTCCCTCCCCCCATATAAATTGTCCTTCTGAGACCCATTCATTTGATCATATCCCATGGTATTGGTCACACGGTAATGCAAAGATTCAGAGTAAATGTTGAGATGAGTCATTTACCCATTTACCCATTTTGCCTTGCCTGTGAAGCTAAGAATAGAGCTGTGGGAGAAAAGTCTTGACATTGCTTACTCACAGTGAAGTACATCAAGTAGTTAAAACTTGAAATTGTCTTCTAAAAATAATGAAAATATGTTATATCTCTAACTTCTCATAGTAGATTGAGAAACTTTCTTAAGAGTATTGCATCCAATATAATAAAAGAGACACTCATTGTCTTAAGAGAATGCAAGCCCTTCCAGGAAAAATTCTGTACTCACATTTGATTTAAACTGTAAAGGCTCAGAGATGTTAACTAGGAATGAACTCTCCTAGACTGTAGCCTGTGCTCTCTGAATACAGACAGGGTACCGGGAGGGTGATGACTGCTGGAACAGGAGCCCAGGTGCTCCTTTGGGATGAATTCTTTCCCCTTCCATCCCCGTTTCCATGCCTGTCCAAGTAGGTGGCATTTCAAGAGCATATTTTAGAAAATGATCATGCAATTCATACTTTCTCAGAAACACCTATGAGATTATGTTGTTAATGTAATTCTCAGTTTTATAATCTATTACAATATGGCTGTTGGAGTGTTGCTTATGTTTTGGCTGAACATGCAACATTTAGCAATACTGAACAAATAGATTTAAAAATTATTTTCCAAATTAGGCTTCCTTGGCCTCCCTAAAAGTTGGCACAAATGAAGATTGAGAATTCTGGGAATTGAAAAGACTTGGCATTTCCTAAGCATTTGAGAAACCAAAACACTCTGAACTGAGATTCAGTAGTCACAAAAACAACAACAGATGCCGGTGATACAGCTAATGACTTACTTGTACTTAGCTTGCTATGACTCATAGCCAGATTTGATTGCTCAGGTACTATGTACCTACCCTCAGTGGGGGTAAAGATCACAAGGATGCCGTAGGGACAAAGAGGCAGATACTTTCTGCCTTCCAAAGTTTAAATACATTTTCAGAAATATAATTATTTGAATTAACTAAAGAATACAGTTCCATTGTTAGTAGTAATAAATATTTTAACATAAAATTTTGTAATTAATTATACATCATCACGTACACTGAAAAAGACTTTCAAAATATATCACATGGAAAATCATCATTATTATCATCATATACTTCAAAGAAGAGAATGGTGTAAATTGATGTATTCAGAAAGACATCATAAGGAAATAAAGATTTGAACTAGGACCCTGATAACCAGGTAATTTGATATCAGAGGCAGACTGAAGTTAGAACAAATGGAATATGGGATCAAAAGACTGAACACAAGCCCTTTCACTTGTCAGTATTTCTGCCATGAAGCTTCTTTATCTGGAAAGACCTAAGATGGGAGCTGCTTACACAACTGATACCTATTTTCTTAATCTTTATCATCAATACAACTTGTGAAGATAGGTATGTGTTTTTGGTGCACAGTCATGTGTGGGCACACATGTGTGTGTATGTGTGTGTGTGTGTGTCTGTGTGTGCCGGGGGACACTAAATCCAAGTAGAGTTCACAAGTATGGCATTATCACAATGTTATAAAGCAGAGCAACCTTACAACCCTGCATTCACCTGGAATCAGCAGCAAGTGTGTTTCTGAGGAAATCCAGTCATCCAAAGAGTACAATCCATCAGCAGCAGGCCCACCAGGGATGGAAGGCCTGCAGAAGGCAAGGAGGAATGAATTCGAGGATACAGGTGACATAATCTCTTGGCACCTTTCTCTCCCCCCTATTAGTATATCTCTCTCTCCTACACTAACACATCCCCCAGTGCCCCGTGCTTCCTCTTAGTTCTGACCAAGCCTCTGCAAAATCTCCATATTTTTGCCTCATGGTCATCTTCTGTTCTGGGTGGGAAAGTTTTTCATGGTAGCATACGCTCAGAAACTGCAGATTGTTGTAGGCATGTTCTGCAGGAAGCTGATCTGCATAGATGTGTGTTACAGAGAGCACGGAAGTGGGGGTGTTTGGGGAATCTCAGTTCTCTGACGCCACCATAGAACTGTCTTCTCGCCATGCATACATGTGTGCTACGGAGAGCACAGAAGTGGGGGTGTTTGGGGAAATCTCAGTTCTCTGACGCCACCGTAGAACTGTCTTCTCGTCTCTCTTGTTTTCAATGAGTAGGATCTGGGGTGTGCAGAAACAAAGAGGGAAGAGAATATTCTGATTTCATTAACATAAAGATCATAGGGAAAAAATGAATCAAAGGGATGGTGTTTGGGCTGAGAGGAGAAACAATGGGCTTGAAAAGTACCTGAAGCAGGCAGTACTCCCAGCTGCCTGTAAATTTATAAGGTCAAATAGGCAGCGCTGGGATTATTATCTCAAATTTTCCTTGTCTGAATTTTCTCTATGCCTTTGCATAAGTGACTCAATCCATCTCATTCTTCTTTTCACTCAGAAAATATTATTCTATTTCAGTTAGGTCTCAGAGAAACTCCAGAGCAAATGACTAACTGAGGCGGCTATTGAAGAGGACACAGGACAACCCTTGTAGCATTGCTCGGTACCTGTTTCTCCTCCCAGAACAACTCACCTCGCCCCCTACTCTAAACTCCCCGGTCCAGAGACTGGGCTAGGCCTCTTCCCCCAGCTTCTCTTCCCTATATAAACCAGCTATTTTGACGACTTGGTCTCTTAGTCTCCTGGATCACTCATGGCCTCTTGGCTGCTGATACACACATACTCTTTCATGGCCTGGTTCAGACTGGACCCTTCCAGACTGGCTATGTTCTCCTTCACATCCACAAAAGCCCTTCTCTTCCACCATACCTAGAAATCGTGTCCTCATTACTTTCATATTTTTTTCCTTTCAGTTTCTTTATGGAATTGTCTGTTTGTCCAAGGCTTTTAAATTCTATTTGTTTTTACTTGTTTATTTTGGTCATGGGATTGAGTCTATGGCCTTATACATATCTCAGGCACCCAGACCGAGTTCTTTGAGAGCTTCTTTCTCCACCTTGGGTGGTGAAAACTGGATGTTGTTCTGTAGCACTTGCCAGCATTGATTCCTAAGTCCTTGCTTCCAGGATCATCAGCAACTGGAAAATATCCTTCAGAGCAGTTTTGGCTTTTAGATTTTCTTGTGTCTCTGGAAATTCAGGCTTTTATTTGATATTGCTTACTCATTAACTGTGTTACAGAAGCAGGCAAGACTGAAGTAAAAGTATTCAGGACAGGATCCAGTGCGGAGAGAAGACCCTTCCTCTCCTGGAGACTAAGTATGATCCAAAGGTGTGAGATGTAGGAAGATTCTTATGCTCAAACTTTCCATACCGTGGCTGTGACACCAACGTGTACATGGTGAATGACCTAGAAAGTACAGAGAGATTCTAAGAATATTTGCATGCTGATGGATGAAATTGTCACAAATGGGTATTTTGAATAGGAATCTTTGGTGATGACAGCCTTATCCTACAAATACTTTCTATGAATAAAATGTGTTCCTGGAGGTAATTGTGTTTGGGGGACTGCAAACTGTCTGAGGTCACAAAGTCATACATTGATGAAGCAGGCTCATAAATCCAGCATACTGGTTCTTTGTTCCTTCCAGGACTCTAAGCTGGCAGTCAGCTAGAAAACACTTCCAAAAAGAAAAGTGAAGACTCTTTGTCTTGTATGTTTTTTCATTTGGCATCTTTGCCATATTACTCTTGGAGGCAGGTAGAACATAAATCAAGTATTTCTCCCATATCGCTAAAGAGGATCATATTACCATGAAACTGCCATATTTAGTATAACAGTACCGTCTCTTCTTCATCCAAGGAACCACTGGGACTGCAGATTTTTACAGGATGGACCTACCATAGGATTGGCTTCATAAGGTCTGGATTTCCTCACAATTTGTGAAGCTACAGAGATTGTATGTTTACTTTCTTAAAGATCCCTTGTGGAATTTAATCTGAGAGGTCAGGCAGAATTTGAGAGCTTGATTCTTTCTAAAGGGATCTGAAAAGACTGAATCATTCAGTTCACAATGCTGACTCACCTACGATTTCCTTCTAGACTGGTGAGCAAACGTTCCTCAGAATAGAAATTGGAAGTCACTGGACTGAGTGGTCATCTTCCAAATCAAGATTTGTGAAGAAGGAAAAGGGGGTTGTGGAGCCTTTTCGGTAGAGATAAAAATTTTAAAAAAATATTTATCTGTAATATATTTTATTAGAAAACTTTCAAATTTGACCACATGCTTTCTACTAATGAGGGTTTGGAGTCACAAAAACTCTGTCTTTTTTTGTGCTTTCCTTTTGTCTTTTGTTCTTCCTTCTCCCCATCTTGTGCCTTAGAGTTATACATCTCTGAACCTGAAAATTCTGGTTAGCTTTGGTTTAGGGTACACGTCTTGGCTTATCATCAATATCCACACTCTCGATTCTGAGGTGCTGGAACACTTCCTAAGAGCTGAGAGTGCATGGACTAACAATTATATTTCAAGCTGCATTTAATGTTGAAGTATGAGGCAACAAATTGATCTTAGATGTCTCCAGTCAAGCGTGTCTTCACCTCTGACTCTGGAAAGAGCTGCCACAGAGCAGTTGAGGACTTGCAAAATAAATAAAGGGGGAAAGGACCCCCATCCGTTCCAAAACAAAAGAGAAAAAGTGCCAACGCTTGTTCTGCTTTTGGAGCATTTGCTCCTGAGAAGGCACCAGAAGCCCTACAGACACATGCCTAACAACCTGTGCGAATCCACCCAGCCTTGTGTCAGCTCCCTCCTAAAGATGGCTATTCAGTTCTGCTTGGTAACCTGACTCTTTTCATTAGAGAGTAGAAAACATAATATATTCAAATGTGTGCACACGAAATTACCTAGCAAGATGCTTATTCAATGTCTGGAAATTATCTGTATTGGGCTATTTATTGAATCTCTACTTTATAATAACTCTTGAACAAAAGAGGAGAATACCTCTCGTTGAGAACATCAAATACTCCACAGTATTTCACAGCTTCTCTGATGATTTCTTTGAGGGAAAGAAGTAGGATACTTGCTTCATTTGAGAGGAAGAGATAGCTTCCAAAGACTACTTACAAGTCCAGGGTGGAGATTTTTCCCTTTTAAATTGCTGAAATCAAGAACGGAATTCAATTAAAATTTTGAAAAGTGTAGACTAGAATACTTGGAAGTAAAAGAAAACAAGAGAAAATAACGGGGAGAAAATCATGATACCAAGCATAACATTTCCTCCCAAACTATCAATTACGCTCAAACATAATTTACAAAATACTTGAAGAATACATAACAGGCGAAACCAGAGTTACTATTTCAAATACCTTCCCCTTTTGTAAAACAAACAGGATTCCATTGCAAGATCCTTCTTGTGAGATATTTCCTGCACCCTGCAACACTGTCTATCTCAAATCCGTAGTTAACAATTAAAGTTCCCAATCTATTCCTTCATGTTTTATATTAGATTAAAATAATAGAATATTGAGTTAGAGTGTGCAATATCATTTTCTAAACACCAAAACAAAGATTTCAATTTTCTTTCCTCCCAGCGAAAGAGAGATCAGACCTTTCTCAAAAGTTCCAGCAATATGAACTGGAAGCTGAGCCCTTGCAAGCCAGGCTCCCCAAATTGCCTGCTATCCCAGGATTTGCTGCTGTGTGGCGATAGTCCCCTTCAAATGAGCAAGCTCTTTTGCTGGCTCCCCTGCTTCTTCTGCCTCATTGTTCGCAATACCGTTCAGGCTGTCACTGTAACAAACAGTTCTAATTGCTAGTTGACTATCAGGGTAGAAACTGCAGCAGGCGGCAGTTGAAGGCTTGCACTCTGGACACTGCAGGCAAACAGTTCTTTTCCTGAAGGAAGAAGGAAGATGATCTTGAAGAAGCAAAGTCATAAATAATAAATTATTTTCCAAGAAGCAGAATTCCAAAAACACTTTCTGAAAGGTGGTGATCTAACCCGATTATAATGTGTGCTTCTTCATGAAGAAACAGACATGCTGGCAGGTTTTAGAGGGTTCTTGGTGGTGATGGAAGTGGATTGCCCTTTGCTTTTGTTTGTGAAACAGCACAAGGTAGGCAATAACTTGAAATTGCAAATTCTCGTATTTATGTTCAGGGCTATCTGTGTGATGTGTCCCTGGAGTTGGGTACACAATTACGGGTGAATTGGCTTCCCTCTCTTTTTCCTTACATTAAGAAGATTGAAATCTCCTTTTGAGGAATACTACAAAATTCCCTAAATCCAATAAAGTGCCTGAGTAACCTGTGGGGTCTAAGGTGGTCTGTGTGCTGCTGAAAGAAACCTCTACCATAGGAGAGGGGGAACGAGGTGCCCCTACTGTCAGATTTTACCGCCATGACAGAACTCAGGTTACAAAAGGCAATGTCTAATTTGGAGATTTAATCAGATACCAAGCTTCAAGGACAGAAGCTTCTGTTCTGTTAGCTCGGATAAAATTATAGGGCCTATCAGCTCTTATGCTTCAGGGCACAATGTGATAACCAGCTGAGGTCAGGAGGAAATGTCCCCACTGGCAATCTTACACAGTTATATCCACTATAAGAGATTTAACAACTACCCCTAAAACATCTGATGTGACTCATTACCAAATACCACAAGTATACAGCATGCCCTATACTGACAGGCCTTTGCACTCAGGGAGCTGGAGTGCATGAGATGACCCTTGACCTCACCGTCTTGGGTGAGTTCTTAATGGGCCAATGGATCATAGCGGACGACTCTCAGCTAGTGAACTAGGTCTTCAGATTCCCTTTGTTTTAAACATCTGTGGAATTTGTGAGAGGACAGTCTCTACCTTTGCCAGATAATCACCCTTGATTCTGTGAACAGACTGCTCTAGAAGGGGTGACATCATTGTTTTTACTTACTGTGTAATGCACACTATAAATGCAACAGTTTTAAATCGCCCACATCCAGTGTGCTGGCCTTATCTTGAACCATCTTTGTATAGGTTAGCTGAAGTCATTGCTTGGGGTTTTCTAAGGTGTTAATCCAGTTGTCCACTGGGAATATGATTCTCATTTGAGATTCTCTCTTCCAGCCTCCCTGGTTACTGGTACTTTCTAAGGCCCTACTGTAATGAGACTGAGGGGTCCACTCTTTTCCTAGCTGCCCACTACCCACAGATCATATTCAGTTCCTGCAAGTCACCCACAATTCATGCCCCACGCATGTGAAGCACATGAGTTTTCCCCCAGCATTCTGTGACATGTTCTTCTACAGTAGAGAGAACAGAGCCTCAGTTTCTTCACACTTCCAAAGGGAGAAAGGTGTGTGTACCTTAGGGGTACGGATGTGGGGATCATCTTACAATTGTGCCTAAAGCAGGACTTTGCTGACAGTATCACTACTGAAATGCTATCTGATTTGGGTATAAAATGGGAAGAGCAATTTATCCATTTTCTTATATCTATTAATAACTATCTGCAAGGGAGGACAGATGACTGGGAAAAGCCCCAGAGAACAGACATGAGAGGCATCTGGTTCAGTCATTTTTGCAGCAGATAAAGAAACTGAGAATCAAAAACTTAGCTCCTTTGACTAATTGGTTGGGCCACTAAGATGCAGCACAAAAGCATAATTCTCTGTATGCTTCAACATTGGCCACATTGTCCTGTTTCTTGCTGTCAAGTCTGTGGCGACTCTGCAGAGGTTGCTCTCCTCCTGGATCCACTCCCAGGTGTTCCTAGACTCTGTGAGATCTGTGTGCATTTCCACGCAATGGCACAAACTGCTTCTGATGGATGATAGATTTCTCCCACGGAGACTAGAAGCTGATGATGCTCTCAGGATCACTTTGTAAGTTTATAAGAATGGTGGTGGTAACATCATAAACATAAACACTGGACTGAGAAATGAGTAGCTTCCCATGCTCCAGACAGCAACAAGAAAGAAGAGTGATATAATGTGCATTATGTGACTGTCAGTTTAGTGTGTGTGTGTGTGTATGTGTGTGTGTGTGCGTGTATGTGTGTGTGTGTATGTGCGTATGTGTGTATATGTGTGCAGATGTATGAGTGTGTATTGTGTGTATGTGTGTGTGATGAATTTTCCCATGCTTTCAGGTCCATGGGCTATGCGGTGTATGTAGAGTAGAATGCATATATTTCTGGGAATATGTGTTGTGCATGCATGTGTTGGGTATGTGTGGTATGCAGTGTTGTATAGAATGTGTAGTGTGATGTGTAGTCTGAGCGTTATAGTGTGAGGTCTCGTATTTTGTATGTATGCCACACGAACTTTTTTGTAATATGGTATATGCATGTCTAGATATGTGTTTTGTGCTTGTGTATGTATGTGTGTATAATGGGGCATATGTGTATGTATGTCTGCTCTGTGTATATAGTATTCTGTATGGGTTTATGTGAGGTGATTGTGTATAGTATAGCGTGGTCTAAACATGTGCTCTGTGTGTGGGTGATGTCTCTGTCTAGGTGTGTGCTGTGTTTGTGTGTAGTGTGGCATATGTGTCTAGGTGTGTGTAGTGTGGTGTGTTTATGTACATGAATGCTGTGTTCATCAAAGTGTGTGCTCTATGTGTGCATACTGTGTATATAGATGTGTATGCTGTGGTATTTAGGTTTGTGCTATGTGTAGAGTATGTGTCTAGGTGTGTGCTGTGTGTTTAGTGTGTGGTCTTGATGTATGCTATGTGTGTTTCTAGGTGTTTGCTATGTTTATGCATGTATCAAGCTGTGTTCTGAGTGCATAGCGTGTATAAGTTTATGCTGTGTATATCTAGGTGTGCGCTGTGTATGTAATGCTCTTCTAAGTTTAAGCTGTGTGTTTATATGTGTGTGTGTCTGGAAATGTACTGGGTGTGGCGTGTGTGTCTAGATGTACGTTGTGTGCCTATGTCCTTTTGTCCTGGTGTTTATAGCAGGGGCAGGGATAGCTGACAAGCAGACTTCTAGAAGAGAATGTCAGAACCTGTAGTCATCTTCTCCTTGCCCTTTCAATTCTACAGCACTCATTTTACATTTTCCCAGATGTTACGTCATCAGCACTCTCTTGAGCCACTTCTCATTGGTGAACAGACACTTTCTTTTGGCTGGCTGCGTATAATTAAAGCTCTCTGCTGCTTTGAGTACTGGCCAGTGAGAGCTCACAAAGCCTTGGTCAGTTAGGGAATGTTGGGCTTTGCTGCAATCACTCCTCATTCTGCTGGAGGTGACAAGAAAAGGAAGGCTCTGACAGTTTCAGAATCAAGGCAGACATTTACACAATGCTGTGTCTCAGTGTCTCACATGAGTAAAAATTCTGATTAAGGCAACACCTGCCAGCACCAGAGAATAGAAACCCATGGACTGGACCGGGAGGCCAGCTCTGTGAAAGGCAATGGTGGAAGGAAGCCTCTTTCAGACACAGTGTCTCCGGAGAAATGCTCAGTGTGTCTTCTCTTTTGTCTTTGAGCCAGGACTCTTCATTTAGCAATTGGGGCTGAAAGGGTGAGGACAGGAGAAAACAGCCTGTGTGAAATACGTCATAAAGAACCAGGATTCTGTGGATTGTGTACTGCTCTTACCATGTCAGGTTCCATTACTTCCTACATTTTCCCTCGCCTTAAATGTGCCATTACAACAAACCCTGTCACAGGGTCCATGCAAATCTGTTATCTTCACATTAGACCAGGAGTGGCTGCCACCTGCATCTGAACTACATGAAAAGATTTGCATTCTTCTAAGGAATTTCCGTTTTTTTTTAAAAAAAATGCCATTTTCACCCAGGGCTTACCAGTTTCTCCATCAACTATGCATTTTGTCCTCCACTGAACAATCACATTAGTTATTCCGATGAGTCAAAGAAAAAAGCAACACATGGAGAAGCATCTTCCTTCGGGTATGACAGCACAGTCAGCCAGTTCTCTTCTGGACCTGCATCAGGAACACTCATGGTGGCCAAACTCACAGCGAGTCACCTTTCTAGCACTAGAATTGTTTGTTTTATAACTACTGTTTGATTTGTATTTAATTTTCCAGCATGCTCTTTCCAGACATGTCCACTTTTATTAAGATGGGATCTTCAGTCCATAGATTTATGGTCCTCCTACAAACTCTAGCACAGCACTGATGCTGAAAAGAACCTGCCCCCTTGAAACTAAAGTGGTAACAGACTAGTTACAGGCTTCCCTGAGCAGCCACCAAACTCTGCAGAACTGAAATTTTCATTCTCTCGTTCCTCACTCCTTTTACTGTTCCTTATGGGATCCTTAGCCTTTTTGTGCAAACTTGGGCTATTATATGTGACTGGAATTGCTTAACCTGAACTAAATTTGATAATACTAATCAACCGACATGCAATCCTGACATAGCCAGTTGTCTACCATTTAAAATAAACAAACAAAAATGTGACAAGATCTAAGTAGTATTTAGGACTAAAAGGAAATTAGTAACCCATTTCTATGTTCAAATAACTCACAGCTAAATGTTCGTTCCAAGAAGAATCCTGTGATTTATTAAGGAATCCAATTTGAGGGCTGGCCCAAGAATTCACTCTATTTTAAAAAGATTCTACCATCTAGTCTTCCACTGTCTAGTTCTTTTTTTCTGAAATGAATAACTATTGCATAATATTTTGCTATTCAGAAATTTTACATCCTAACCCTCAGCTAGACATACCTGTAACAAGCAGCTGCCTGGTGTACTTTCATTTGTTCTGTCTTCCAGCATGCCAGCAACCAATACCTGGGCCAAATCTCCAGTCACATATACCTTAAGTTTTCATGGTTACCATGGCAATGAGGGAAGGCATTACAAAATGCACAAGCTGTTAACATGTTGCAGAAGCCAAAAGAAAGAGCTAAGAATAAACTTCTACAAATTCCCGATCATACCACATTTGAGGAAAATCGCTGTTAAACCTACATGGTGTCCCAGCTAAGCAGCTCATTAATCTCAGCTCAGAGCTTGCCCCCTCCCTCCTTCACCCCCTTCATCAATGCTTACTGCATCAAGGCGGGGCCACCTCCCTCTTGAGGACTAGTGAGCATGTCAGAATGAGGAGGGGTGTTTTGTTTGGAGGAGGTGGGGATGGAAGCTGAGGGAATAAAGAGCTACACTTCAGATCTCAGCTCTTCCATCAACTAGAATGCTAGCCTGCATGTTTTCTACCAGGGATGACAGAGGAGAGGATTTAACTGCATCTAATTTAGATAAATCTGAATTTTAGTGGCTTAAAACATCACTGTAGCTCTAGATAGATGAGATGAATGTCCCCTTTACTTTCAATTTTTCAGAGAAAAGCCTAAAATTTGGTCTGTGAGGAAACAAAACACATCCGCCTCTTCCCAGGGATGAGGTATTGTTTGCCGAGTAAAAGGTCTTCCAGAGCAAAGAAAGGAGGCAGGAGTTGCCCTTGGTTTGAGACCAGGAAAGCAACCAGAGAAGCAGGGACTAACAGGGTAGTAGCATTGACAGGGGTGTGCTGGTTCTAGGTTCAAGACACCTGTACCAGAGGTGAAGGACTTTGCTCATTGGTTAGCAGAGGTGGACACAAGCAGAGATTGGGGGAGTGAAGGAGAGTGACGAAGCATTTGGCTAGATAGTAAAATGCAATTCTGATCTGTGTTGCTTCAATGAGGACATAGTCTGATTTTGCAGTTGGTTCCCCTACTCAGGGTGGTGGAAGCCAGCCATTCCAAATATAAGACACCTTTAGCCCATTTCTCTTGAATCCGACAGAGTCCTTCTCTGACTCTGCAGCAGTATCTCTGTGCTAGGCAGTCCCCAGATACCTATAGGTCTCATCTCTGGTTCTATCCCCCATTTTCTTGAACCGATTCTCACTTTGGAGGAGCTGCCTTTGTACTGTGATCTGATTCTGCCTTCCTCTGTCCTTTAAAGGCATGGTACACTGGAGACGGTCCCGGTTTAACTGGCACCTGTTATTTCCAATTCTCCCCATGTCATCACTCCTGCTAGACTTTAATGACCCAGCTAAATTCATGACCTCACTGTCAGGCCTTCCTCAATGTCCCGACCTCTCATGTGTTTCAGGGTGTTTTATAGCCATCAAGTAAGCTCAATGTCCTAGAACTTCTCCCTCCTTTCCCATCTGACTTGTAATTTTACTTCCCCAGTTAGAGTTTAGAGTCTTTTATGACTGGGCTTCATCTTATTTTTGCAGTGTTCACTACACTTAAAATACCATAGAGGACATGCTAAGTACCAATAAAGGCCAATGAGTTGACTTCTGTTTGAATCCCTAAAGGCCATGTTCTCCAGTGACACAGTATGTCTTGAAATTGTGTTTTAAGACCTATTGTAAACTCGCAGACTCAAGTTATAGAGACATAGTAAATCAGGAAGATGTCCAGTGAACGGTAAAGATGATAGTCTTTGTACCAGTGATTCACAGGAGGACAGTTTGGGGCCACACAGGAATCAGTGGTTCTCTCCTACTATTTTTCAAAACCAAAGGTCTTCACGGTAGTGAGGTACTGAGAGCCACATGTGTAAACTGATCAAGAAGAGAAAACAAGTGGCATTAATCTCTCCATTGGGACCTGTTTGGATATTATCCAGCAAATCATCATAATGTTTTATTATTTTAGACTTTTCTGTAAGAAACTTTGTATGTTATCACTTACACGTAATAAATGGTCTGTTTATTTTCCACAGTATACCCTTTTGCATTTAAAAAATGTACTTGTTTAGAAATAGACAATATCTTCTGTCTCTAATATCACTTCAACTATAAGATACCTTAGACTAACTCATTCTTAGATGATATCCATTTGCTCATTATTCTTCAATTGCCTTAAATGTAGAAATTACAAAATGAAGCAATACTTTATCGGATGCCAAGAAGCTCTCTGACCCATCAGATGACTGGTACAGGGGTATATATGAATCAATACTTTAACAAGGACTATAGGAAGTGTGTGGAAACACAAGGGAGGTCTCCTGGGACACAGGTAAGAATTCTTCAGATTTCCACGGTGGGCCAGATAACAGGAAGAAGACTGGTATCCGAAGACTGTGAAATAAAATTATTTTCAAGGTGAAGCCATTTTTCAGAAAAGGCAAATAGGACATATTACTAAGGAAGAAATTTCATGAAAGAAAGTAGTACCTTTTAAGAGAATATAGGCAATGAGACTACTATATCTTATGGGACTGAGCAGGCATGAAATCCGAGCGCATCAAAGTCATACTGCAGAGATGATTCCAGTGCACAGTCACGAGAGAAGACCTGCTGTCCACACAGCACTGCATAACCAAAAAGTACTGCTGAAGAACTACAGGTAGCCATTCAATCCCTCCCGAGCCAACACTTTCCAGTTTGCACATAAATGTATGGTATGTAAATCATCTGAACAATTTGTGCGAAGTTTGGATCTGACACTCAATTTCAGAATATAACTTCAACTTCTAAGCTCTAACTCTTTCTGGAATTAATGACACATTTAATGCAACTACATTGTAACATAGAGCAAAGGAGAAACACAGGAGCTAACTGAATGTTTTCTAACTTGCACTAATCCAATTTTACTTTTCTGTCCACCAATTTATTTGACATCAGCATAAAGATATATCAAGAAAATGATTATAATGTTCACTATATTGGAGGGATGATCAGATATATACTCAAAATGACGTGGAGAAGTGAGGACTTGTCACTCCACTGTTAATGGTACAGGACCTCACAGAAGAAGCATCCCAAACACAAACAAATGAGCTCTGATTTTTTTTTTCTACCAACAACTAGTTAAGTAGTCCAACAAGCTGCTATAATTCTCGGATATTCTTTCTTTCCTTTCTGTAAGTCATAAGACAATCACTTTATTCAAAAGATTGTTGAGTGAAGACCCTGCAAGGTCATTCCTAGATACTCATCACTGTCCACTAAGAAGGACAATACATAATTTATCAGATGGTTTTCATATAGCCATGCATATTTTATTTTCCCATTCAAACACATTTGAGAAAAACCTAGTGTAGGCATATTATTGATAAACAAATCAACTGAGTTTCAGGAAGATGAAATGAGTGTCTCACATACCCCAAGGCAGCAGTTTAGAAAGAATTACTACATTATGTTTCTGCTATATGAGTAAAACAATTACTCCCTCAGCATTTGCAAAACAATAACATCACTCCAAACCCAAAACCTTTGACAGACACCCTCAGGGTTACTGGCAAGTCAGAATGCACCCCGTGGAGCAGCCAGTTCCTGAAAGCTTCCCTGTTAAGATGCAGAAGTCTTTGTCCTCCCCTTTCTACCTGAGAAACTCGGAAGGCTATGTGACATAGAATAACCTAATTTTAACATAGAGAGCTGGGGGCTTAAATGTGCAAACAGGGAGTCGAATGATGTCAACTTCTGACCCATCCAACTACAGGCAAGCCTTTGCTGGAGAGATCCTTCAATGAGCCCTGAATCAGCAAGACTGTGACAGATCACAAGCCTCAAAGCTTGAAAAGTTTCTATGTTGCTCATTGAGCCTAATTCATCAGTCTTTTAACAAGCTGGACTTTCATGGCAGGCCCCATCTTTGTGTCTATACCAACCTCCAGCATTCCAGGTACAGCACCTCCAGTGCTGCTTTCAGCTACACAAGGAGCAGGGTTCGTCTCAGAAACCAGAGCCAGCCGTCTCTCCCTCAGATGGAGTCAGGGCACATTTTTACATTGTTTTTAGCCTCCCTAGATTCGGAATGTATTATATAAAAGCATATGCTTTTGTGGCAACTTTGTTTAATCCACATTTAAAGGGGAGACTGAAACTCTAACGAGGTTCAAAAAAGATTACTGGATTGTTTCTCTATTTGTTTTGACTCAGATTGCATTCCCCCATCCCCTGCTCTCCTTCATTTTCCTATACATGTGGATATTTGTCTTATAAATGCTTCTGTGGAGGTAAACCATTTAACTAAGAATCTGAGCTACCTAAATGGAGAACTGAGGGGAATATCAAATGGCAGAGGATACAGGAGCCATCTGCAAGGCAGAAATGTCTGTTTCTAAGATGAGGCAAGAAGTCACATTTCCTATTGTGCAATGATAAAATAGATTTCCACTGGGGCAGACGCTGTTTGAAAGGTTGCTCATGGTTTTAGAAAATGCAGCCCAGTAGACAAATGCTTCCCAGGAATGTGTCCGTAAACTTTGATAGAGCTGGGTATTACTCAGAACTTCTGCACGTTTCACAAACTTCCTTATAGCAGAACTCAAGGAGCAAGGCTTTATTCTGTTTCAGATTGTTCAAGGTTCATTAGTGGGGTCTACGTTTATGTTTCAATAGTGGAGCGGAGAATCATCATAGCAAATAACATGAACAGTGGGGAAGAGGCTCATGGGGAAGGGGAAGAAAGGATCAACGGGGAAGAGACCATGGAGCAGAGTTATAGATGAAGGGCAAAATGAGACAGAGCATCTTTGGGAAGGACACCTAGGGGCAGAGCAGTGTTCACTCTGGTGGATAGAAACCAAACTCAATAGCGGAATGAGGTTACACGAAGACCCAGCCCCTGGGACTTTCTTTCAGTGTGGTCACATTTTCCACAGTCCACTCAAAGCAGTCATCATCAAAGGATCAAACCCCTATTTGCCTCCTTCTATTTGATTTTACCATTAAAATTAACAACCACAGGCACATTTTAAAGACATTCAAATGTGGACTCTAATTCTTCTGAAAATTGATATGCGTTTTCCTTGTAGGATGCCTGTTTGGAAGGCCCTAGAAACAGTCAGAGTTTGTTGGATGTGTAATCCTTTCTCTCACCTTCCTGAGGCACAGTGGGACTGGATCTACTGAGATCCCAGTACCTCTAAGAAAAAAAGAGGTTTCTTTTGCCGGTGAGAAAAATAGAAGCAATAATGTCATATGTTGTCATCTCTCTCTTAGCGGCTGGATTGAAATCCAAAGCCCAGAGTGAATCTACACTGCATATGGAGAAGGCTTCACTGATTCTCAAAAGATGTGGTAACTCAGCTGAGGACTGAAACTGGTGTTATCATCACCACACTACTTTCCCTCTCATACAGGAACTTAGACATGAAGATCTGACAAATTCCCATCAAAACTTGCTTCTGGGGATGAACTTGGTGGATTAAGATCCAAGACCTAACCCTGTCCCATATCTTCCTACAATGGACCTTTAGGCAGCCATCAAGCTGTGTTTTAAAGTGGGGATGATATTAGCGTGCTTATTTTTAGTACTTTGCTAAATAACAGATTATAAAAAAATGGCACAAATTAAAATGATAAGTATTCCTACTAGAATGTTAGTATAATTTATGTATTTCAAACACACACACACATACACACACAATATTTCTTATTTTAAAACATTTCTAATTCAACAACATGGCATATTCCCACAATATTGCAAAACCATTCCCATTACCTAATTCTGCCTGTCTCTACCCCAAATTAAACACTTAACAATCACTTCCTATACTTTCTCCCTGCTCACAGGTATTAGATTTATTATGGTAGATTTCTTTCTTTGATCTTAAGTGGAAGCACGTGATATATTTTCTTTTTTGTTCACCTCAATTCCATTGGAATTGAGGCAGAGATGTTGCTCTGTATGAAAAGCCTACCTTTTTCACAAGGCTGAGGGACACTTTGCCTGCACATGCACAATGCTAACCTGTACAATTCCTTTATTGAGGGATGCTTTGATAATAGTCTATAAGTTTATTTTTTCTTTTGTGGAAAATGCTGCAATAATCTGGTACTAATATCAGTTTACATGTCCCTTTAAATCATTATGTAATCTTAAACTCAGTGTCGGTATATTATGAGGTGATGATAATTTAGCTTTTGAGGAGCCACCCTACTCTACCCCACAGAATATATCTTTATAGCATTCTGTCTCTACACTTCCTCCCCAACACATATTGATCATTCTCATGCCCTCTGTCTGTCTGTGTGTGTGTGTGTGTGTGTGTGTGTGTGTGTGTGAGAGAGAGAGAGAGAGAGAGAGAGAGAGAGAGAGAGAGAGAGTGTTACTGATCCTGATGAATCTTAAATGGTATCCTGTGTAGATACTAAAATGTTTCGGATGGTGATCTGCACATGTGTTTATTCTCTTTGGAGGGCATATACTCACAATGTTGACTCCCTTAGTTGAGATTTTCCAGACACATTTTTAAAATATTGTTGGTGTGACATTCACTTGGTTGCCCTCTTCTCTTGGTGTCCTAGTCAGGAAACAGTCAATAATCCTGTGTCATAAGATGGACCCTCATCTTTTGAGTTTTTCATTCATCATATAACTCTGACTTTTTAAAAATAAATTCTGTATGGTAAAGGGCCCATTTTTTTTAAGCTAATGACTATCTAGTTTCCCTAGAATCATGTGCTGAGCAACACTCCTTTCCTGGATCAATCATCTTTGTCTCCTTGTGAAAAGTCTTTAGACCATGTGTAAATCATTTATTGACTTGCTGACTGTTGTCCTCTTGGCATCCACAGCCATGGTTTCATGGCGTTATCACACTATTTTGATTATTGTAGCTCCATAGCATGTCTTAAATTCTGTTCTTCTTTTCTCAAGACTATCTTTATATACAGTCTTACTTGATACTGTGTTTGAAGTTTAGGATTGACACCTTCTTTTGGAAACAAGGTTTTGACAGATCTGGTATTGAAGCTGTAGTGTTTGCTCTTTCTTTCTCTCCTGTGACTAGTATCCTGACAAACTTAAGTTTTTAAGTCTTTGAACACATGCTTTGTATTTCACTCAGAAATGTTTTTAATTTTAAATTTTACATCTTTCTCCCTTTTTTCTATAACTTAATTCTTATAAATGATAAAATAAATTAAAATCTCACCCTCATTTCTTTTTAAAACTATACCTACAACAAGGACTAAGGTAGGGAGGGCAGCCATTATTTTTCCTCACATCATAATAATCGGGAATTATGGCTAATTTGTAAAATAATGATCCTGCTTTTAGGAGACGGCTCTAACCCAACATGATGGCATCTTTGTCCAGGATATCAGTCCACACTTATTTCATGGCACACCTGCAATCAGGGTGTTGACTACTTTTCCTCCAATGCACAAAACTGTTATGAGAAGAAACTGAGCAGTTCCTTTGAAAATATTTTGGTAGGTCCCAGGCTGGGGTCTGTAAAGAGTCACTCTTCCTGGAACTTGTCTTCAAAAGGGGCCTTGGTTGATGATACTTAATGATGATGAAGGTAAGGCCAGCAGCAGCTGCCCCTGACAATCTCACTTATGGAACTAATTGTGGCTGAGGGAAGGAAACTAAACAGTTCTTCACTGACAGTCACAATTCTGAGACATAAAGCACTCACTATTTTAGACTTAGGGAACTTTTGCCTGTCATTGATTAATAATTACCAGTGCAAATGCTTGGTGCTAATTCTCCATAAAACAACAGAGCCACTTTCTGTGAGTGAATTAATAATTAAATATTCTGTAGAAATGAATGCATAGACTACAGGGATCTTTTCCTGTTCTTCATTGTTTATGTCATATATTACTTTATTACATTTATTTGTTTGTTTGTTTCTAAGGGGAATTAGCCTGTTCCAAATCTTTGTCTTTGAAAAGAACAGGGGGGAAAAAGGGATAATTTCTCAGTGTTAATTCTCTTCTTCCAGTGTGAGGGCTGGGGAATAGAACTGAGTTCTTCAGGCTTGGCAGCAAATATCTTGACTTCTTGAGCCTGTCTTAGAAAAAGTTTTTAAACTTTAAACATTATTTTGATAAATGAGAAGAAAACTCTTACTTCAAGTGATCTTTGGTTATATTAGCAATTGCTTCTAATCATGTATTTGAAAAAAATGTTCTTGTATCGAAGAGAGCTATTAACCACTTAAAGATACTTAATTTTCATATATACACAAACAACAAAAAACAGTCTCAGCAGGCTGTATTTATATACTTGTGTGTATACATAACTGCATATAGTGATATAATAAAAAGAGGCTGTCATCATGAAACTTTGGAGACGCAGGAGAAATTGGATGGATGCAGCATGGAAGGGATGGAGAGAGGAAAAGGATGAGTGAAAGTGATGCAATTATATTTCAATTATAAACATTCTTAAAGTATGAAATATTTAAGTAAATACTTGATTACACAAATAGAAATTTTTTTCATTTGATATTTAAAATACATTTGAAACTCTCCATTCTTTAGTTACATGATGAAGTCCTAATAAATTGTAACAAACTTAGAGTCTTAAAAAGATGACAGATTTTTTTTCTTTTATAGATTTAGAGGCCACGTGTCTAAATGGCTGTTAATGGCAAGCTAATATTTTATAACATTCTGAAATGATTTTTCACCTCTTCTGGTTTTTAAAGGTTCAGAAAATATCATATGATCTTCTTCCCCCTTTTCTTGCATAGATGTCAAGTCAGTTAGTTTTCAAAACCTTGACCTCATCACTTCTGTCTGACTCAACTAGAGGGATTTGAACTCTTGGGATTAAGTTTGGTCACTTCTGTTCATCTAGAATAATCTTGCATTACAGGTTCCTATGGTGGACTATGTTACTATCATCTATACCTTGAAATATAATCTAGGCTGCTGTATTCAAGACAGACATAGCTGGCATGTAGGAATGTAAGTCATATCTTTATTTATTAAGCCTTGGATGAATATGGCTCAAATTCCTTTGTTTCTTAGGAAACAAAATGAAACAATAAAAGTGACTCGAGTGACTTTCCCTTTGACATTTCTACACCCATGGTGTTTGCTTCCTCCTTCACCTTGTTCACACGGAAACGGTTTCAGCCTGCATAACCTCAGCAGAAACTCATTATTTCTGCATCAGGACATCGTTCACATTTTTTGGCTTGTACATCATGATGCTGGCTACTGAATGACCTTCCCACTGATAAGCTTTCTATCATGCTTATCCTTCTCTCCACAACTCTTCTCAGACTCACCCCCCATCCCTACCCACCAAACTTTGTGTCCTTTTCCCTCCATTAAGTCCAAATTTTGTTACCCAAATATTATTGGATATGTGGTCTCAAACTGGAGCATGATTGACTTATCTGGATGCTGCACTCTTAAAGAATACCACATTTCCATCTGTTGCAGGAGAGCTGCTTGTTCATTCTGGCCCTTTACCCCAGAAATAATCATACAGATACTGTATTAATTAAATCACTGTTTGGCCCATTAGCTCTAGCTTCTTATTGGCTAACTCTTACATATTAATTTAATCCATCTCCATTAATCCATGTGGCAGTGTCTTACTGGCAAGGTTTCAGCATGTCTGACTCTGGCAGCGGCTCCATGGCATCTCTTTGACTCCACCCTTCTTTCTCTCAGCATCCTTCTCCCAGTAACTGAATGCCAAGAACTCCATAACTGGGGTGGGGATTGTGTGCCCAATCCCCCTCTCTATGATAGGCTTTGGTGATTTTGCACAGGTTTGTTTAACTGATATATAGCTTTTTAATTAACTAACTTTATTCATCTATTTTACATCCTGCCTGCAGTTTCCCCTCCCTCTTCTCCCTCCATTTCCTCCTCCTATGTTCTCTGTATCCCTCCCACAATCCACTCCTCTGTTTCTGCTCAGAAAGGGGCAGGCCTCCCAAGGGTATCTAAAAAGTATAGCATTTCAAGTTTAGATAGGAATAACCTTCTCCTCTCACTTTAAGACCGAGCAAGGCAACCCAGTATGAGGAATAGGTTCCCCAATACCAGCCAAAGTATTAGGGACAGGAACTCCTGAACTTGTCTGTAATCAGATTGGTAACAGCCTTCACTGTCATCAGAGAGCCTTTATCAAGTAACTGATAGAAACAGATGCACTGATTCACAGCAAAGCACTTGGCTGAGATGAGGGAATTCTGAAAAGAGAGAGGAAGGATTCTACAAGACAGGTGTGACAAGATCATCACAAGGGAACCCATAGAAACTAGTAACTGGGAGTCATAGGAGTTCACAGACTCTACACTGACATCCAGGGGGTCTGCTTGGGACCAACTTCAGCTCTCTAAATATGTGTGACAGTTGTGTATTGTGGTCTACTTGTGGAACAACTGGTTATGTTTTAAAGAGTAGGGTGGTGATTGCAGAAAGAAAATAAAATCTGGAATATTGCATAAATAGGTTTTCTAAAGTAACCAACTTTCAGATGTGGTTGTTCATTTATAATTTCTACACAGTAATGGGTAATTTTCCATCCACTCATACATTCTTGTCTTATTGGTTCTCAACCATATGAGACTTTTCTCAAAGGCTAAATAGGCACAATGACAAAGGAATCTCCAAGTTTATATATTATTTTCCTATTTGTACACAATGAAAGGAGTTTATGAATTGCAGGTGTGCGTAATGCATTCTAAGCTTGCCCAACCATAAAAACAAAAACAGGGAGATGTGTCTTCCTTTCCTCAAGAAACCCTATTTTTATTTGTTTTCTTTTGATTTCAGGTTTCAGAATGATGCCTCTTGCCTCTGACAAGTGACAGTAATTACAGAAGCTGAAACTCGCATGTGGGAAGAGACGCTCTGTTGATGTCACTCCTCTCACATTGCAAATGCGCCGATGGACCCAAAATATAATAAACAAAAGTTCAAAGCTGCAAAAATTAAATGATAATTGCACAATTTTCTTGTCAAAGCACATACAAGCCAATGGCCTTAAGTGTGATCTTCACGCCAATGTATTATTTTAGAATATAAAGAAACTGTTTGGGATTCCAGACATCTAGAGAATATGACTCATGTTGAACCTTAAAGCCTCTGAATGTTGGTAGATCTCTTGTATCTGAATTGTAGAATTAGCAAAGACACAGCAACACATTTGATGTCAATCAGGCAGTCATCCAATGTGGTATTGGTGAGCTGCAGTTCACCAGCACTAAGTACAGCAGAAATGAGCGGATTTAAAGGCCAGAAGAGATCGACACTTGATTCAGTGAAATTCTCATTTTATGTAAGAACTAAAGAAATGGAGACTTCCTACATTTTATGTACTTGTGTAGTAATTTAATTTTATAATGTTGGGATTAAATTTGCCTTCTTCTACACTTTGACCTCTACAGTGCTATCATGAGCTAGAAAGCTTGGATTCAAGCACATTTATTGATCTTCCTTTAGCTCTGGTCTGATGCTAAATTCTGGGCTAACGGCAAGTACATGTGCTTGCACTTAATGAATTTAACTTAAGCAGCAAAATTGTCTTTCAATAGAGTTATTAATAATATTAGGTACTTGGAATTTAAAAACAAGGAGAAATTTTCTGCGCCTAAAACCTTTACTTATTCATCAAGAATACATTGTTATCTTTTTAACTATCCTGATACCATCTTCCCCCATGTCTCTAAAGTTATCATTTTGAAAAGTATACTTAGGGAAGTTTTATCCAGCTAGTTAACACCTCAGTATGGAATCTCTCCACCTACAAGGCCATGGCTATCCAGAATGCTGTGCTAATCTTTCCACATGCCTTAACAGCAGGTTTCTATTTGGCTATCCCAACACCCACCTCCTCACTCCTTCTAAAGATCATAGCACTCTGTTCCTTGCTGGTACACACACGTTTAGTTTTCTGCCTTTTAACTTAGGACAGGGTTTGTAACTACTTGTTTCATAAACTGTCTGTTAAACATAGACCTTCCAGGACCACTCATAAACTTGTAAATATTCTACTTAGTGCACAGGTTTATCTTTCATGTAAAAGAAGGGCCTTCATAAGACATAAAAAATTATACGAGACTAGATCAGGGGTGTGAGATCTCTGTACTGTCTTCTCAGAGATCAGAGTAGCATCTACCAACAACATGTCCAGTATTACAACCTGCTGTAATCAGTGCTGATGAGTCGCCTAGAATAATTCAAAATTATAAGTAGCAAAAACTCAGGAAGCATGAACCAGCAACTTCTTGCTAGGCAACATAATCCTAATTATCCCCCTTATTTAGCAAGGCTTCATACCGACCCATATGTTTCTCACTCATTTTACAAGAATTTATCTTATCAGCTCTCTTCTCAGGAAGTACAGTCATGTCCTCCACAGACACGGTCATCCTGGAGGCTCAGAAAGAACTCCTCTAAAATGCTTGCTCTGGTGATGGAGCCTTAGTGAATATCTCATTTATAAATAAAGAATGCAGCTCTCAGCTTTGCAAATCTAGACTTAGCTTCACCTGGGTTCATGATTAAAACACTTCCCATTATTCTACTAGGTCTGGCTTATCCTGTAATCAGTTTATTCCACCTCTCATATAAATATCTACTTAGATATACCTAACTATATTTTATTAGCTATGGGTTTAAAGTTCTGAAGGTATTTTCCAGTCATCATTTCTACATGTGTATTTTTATGATATTTATTTTTATAATCTGTACTCGAGTGATGAAAACATTGATGTTTCCAAGTCCACATTTTAAATCCCATCACCCAGTTAACCATCATGCTTCCCAAGATGTGGAGACTTTACAGTGTTTCTTTCCTCAGCTCCAACCTGCCTAAAACTGGTTTTCACTCTTACTCTGTGATGAACTTTGTGGGAGGCTCCCTGGCACCTTGTTCTAGAAGAAAAGCCAAAGGCATGTGTGTTATCACCCACTGAAACCTTGGAGTGTGCACAGCATCCTCCAGGAACCTCAATGTTGCTCTGTAAGCAATTTCTTTCCTCTTCCTAGAAAAGTCCACAAGTATCCATACCCCAGATTTCAAGAATAAGTTAATGCCACATAAATGTCTAGAGAGTGCAGAGGCCTCTAATTCACCAGACAGGAACCAGACTCTTCTTCTTCCCTTTGGCTGTGGCTGCTTTAGACCTTTCCTTAGATCTCACAGCCTAATTTGGTGCTGTCTCTGCTATAAAATATTAGGAATTGAAAGAAAACATGCATATTCTTGTTGTCAGTGTAAACAGTCATAGTACAACTGGCTTGGCTCTGTTGCCTTTGGATAGAATACCATGGTAGGATACACGTGACAAGGAAAGTGCTCACTGCCAGAACTCGAAGAAAGAATGAGAGAGGCAGAGGTCTGAGTTCCACTGTATCCTTAAAAGGAAGCTGCTGATGATCTAGAACTGGGCTTTAGGGGGCGTTTGAGAGTTTTTGAGTAATGCCAATGGATTATATTTCTGAAATTACTGTCCGTAAATTAAATGTCTTTTTTTCTCTAATTTTTGTTTAGACACTGGGCAAATTGTGGTGATAAAAAGTAAAAGGAAAAAGAGGAGGAAAGAAATATAAGTAATAATCTGGGGTCACATAGAATGAGCCCATTTTGAGAGGTCCAATTGAGCCCCTAAGCTCCCATTTCCTTTTACATTAAATGAAGGTGGCAAAAATAATGTTATCTTTGTAATTTTGGCTAGACTTAAATTAGTGCCTTTATCACACTTGGGTATAGTGTGATATATTTGAAAAAGATCAAAGTTCATGTGTTATGGCTCTCAACAAATACTAACATCTTATCTGCCATGTCTGCTCTGCAACATATCAGATTCAGAGTAAGGATGGGATATCCAAACTAAGATGTCAGCAAAGTGCTTTCCTGCTACCACAGTAATGTCTTCTCTTGTGTGCTGCTGTGTGATACTCAACTCCTTGTTATTTCAGCCTTGATGCACATTCACATGTCAGGGCTTATGTCTAAAATGCTTACACGGTTCCAGCTTTGTCTTTCAAGATAAGGCAAGCATCACTTTCTAAAGCAAGCTCTCAGCTTTCCCTAGGTAAGAATTCAAGTCCCTAGAATTTAACTGGGCATACCTTGTTCTGGCGGGAATTGTCCTCTAAACATACATATGCTAGTTAAGTACATAGCATAGCTCCAGAAATCAGATTGCAAAGATGCTATCCTGCCCATGATGGCTTCCGTATTCTCAATGTCCTGATAGAGGAGACGTCATCACTTGTTCATTGCATTATATATATTTTCATTTTCTGCTCTCATTTCCTCTGACACTAATGCCAAAGTACATCACAATATGCTACCGAAAACTTCACACACAATTTAGTAGGAATAATACAGCCATGCTGATGAAGGTTTACAGGGCACAATGTTTGCTGGGAGGCAATAGATATACCTCAAAGAGTCAACAGCACATTTGAAGACCATACCAACTGTTGTCTGTTTCATTTCCAATTTTCATTTTTGAATTTAATCATATAACAAGATAATTGCTATATTTTGAAGACATTTTCAGACATCAAAACAACTTGAGAGAAAGCAATGTCAGGTGCTATTCATATTTATGATACAGAGCACCTAATTTTCTGAGAGTGCCAACACTTAAAAGTACTTTGTAAGGTTGTCTTTCTGTAAGGACCAGACTTGTTTATTTGTGCAAAACTGCATTACACTGCTTTTTCTTCTCTTGCCCTGAAACAGTAAATTCTCAATCTAGAAACTGATAGATAACAGAATACAACAAGTTTTTTGCTTCATGATACACATACTAGCCTGGTTGGCTTCTCCTGCACATGATATACACAGCAAGTAAACATCAGCACAGCAGGACAGAATGCTCCCTTCCTTCTTCCCTTGTGTGTTGATTCCCCTGGAAACAAGAAAAAGCACTAGGGTCAAGAGATGTATATGTTTTTAAAGCAACATCACTATATACACAAAAACAGAAAAATAAGTAAGCAAACCTACTTTAAGTATGAATAGAATTTTTTTGTTGAATGACAATGGCCAACTGTCCATTAAGTAATGTAGCTTTACTTTCTTCCAAATTATAGTTATCCTACATAAGTTCTCTCATTTACAAAAATTCTGATTACAGAGACATCATTGATAGTCCTCTCTCCTGAATATATTGGTAGTGTTACCTTGTGGTCAGAAGACTAAATCTGGATATGATTTTTGGTCACAAAAATCTGATACAGAACTGTCACTTAAAATTTGACATAATAAAACAAAGCACTAGTCAGCTTTTTCATCATAATCTTTAAGTGTGGCATTCTAAAACGAAATTGATCATTTTCTCAACTTTTTGAGAAACAAATTCTTTGGGAATTCTATATTACACTAATACCTTTTGTATTCACTGTGTCCTTTGGCTAACCGAGTTTATGCTAACAGAACTATGCAGAGTGATCTCTAGATAGTCTCACAATGGGGTGGGTTATGCCTAAATAGTGGTCTTTCTGGGATTAGAATGTTGATGGTTGAAGTTCAACTATTCAACTGTCAGGGAGTGAAGGGAGAAGTTGAAGGCTGAGTTCAAGCATATGACCAGCCATTATAAAAATTTGTCATAAACCTATCATTTTCCTGGGTCCTGCTAATCATTTTATTGAACCATCCTACTTGAGGGGATAGTGAGAATTACAAAATTTGTCACCAGTTAGAAGTATTGATCATCTGAGAGCAATTAAACTTGTGTTTACCCATGGCAGAGCAAAGTTAAGGGAGATATATGCTTGTTAGCATGGTAATATTCCTGGACCTTGAACACTTGAAATCCAAGGTGCACAAGCACTTGTAAGTATAGCCTATGCAAAGGTAAGATTGTTTTCCAAATACAAGTAAAAAGTTGCTAAGGTATATAGTAAAATTAGAAGGTCCAAAAATGAATGCTATGGTTTTACCGAAAATGAGTGCTCGTTTGTACCACCTCCAAAGCCACACTTAACAGGAGCTCACAGTTGGGCCTTTATGGCCTTTCTCTTTATTCGCAGTTATTCCAGAAAATGGTGTAGATTTGGGAAAATATAGTGAATAATATAAATATAAACTGAGTTCATGAATTGCTTAGTTTAGACCTTCTGCATGTAAAATGTTCATTGTGGGCGAGAATCCTTCTAGTAGGAGAAAATGCATACAAACTGGAGGGAAGAAAATATGAAATGGGTGTAGTCCATGGGTAATTTTAGCACCAGTTATTTCTCGATGTGGAACCAAACAGATTTTCTGGTGACTTTTAAAAATACTTTGTCTTTCTGTACAGCTTGTTATGCTAATGTGTTCACTGGTGTACTAGGCTGCGCTTGGTCTCCTTCCCGAGTGTAGTGCCACCTTCTTTGAAATGCCATCCTTCTAAAGCATGCGTGTTCATCTGTGCAGTCCATTCCGGGCGTAATCCTTGCTAGTTCTAGGACACTGAAATGAGAACTCCTACCAGGTCTGCAAAGAAAACTGAATCATATTGAGAAGGAATTGGCATTGGGACCAGCAGCCACTTGTATTTGATTAGGCTTGATCACGTAGAACTCATAGGGGTCATCATGCTGTAAATAAGGACCTTGTCCTGAAGGTATCAGATTCCTCGTCTCATCTGTTCCTATGATGAACTGATAAGAATGTCATTTGAATTCAGACTGATCTTGACCTTGAAGATGGAAAGATCACCCCTGAGAAATGAGCTCCCCCCCCAAAAAAAAAAGAAAAAGAAAAAAAAACCTGTCTCAAGCAATTTCTATTTTTTCCTGCCTGTTCCATAGACTTCCTGAGATGCATATTTTCTTTCATTAATCTCAAATATGTATAAATTAGCACCATAATAAGATGCAAGCTGAACAATAGGACAAATTTCTTTATTCAGTCAAGTGTTTTTTCTTTTGTGTCCTAGTTGCTAAGGACTTACACATGAAATTCTGGCATTTCATTTTAATGGCAGTAACAAAAATCCATCATTTGTGATTTTTTTCAAGACAGGGAATCTGAAAAGTTTATTCTGATCATTAATCAGCCCCTTCTAATTAAGCACAGTTATATCCCATCATCATTGCTGTAATTATTGATTGATTAATCTTTCAGCTATTAATTAAAAGTCTTAATTAAACTTTTGCTGGTCTTATTTAAGCTAAGAATATAATTATTATGTGATTTCCCTGTTACAGGCAACACGTACTACTTGTCCCATGGTATAGTTATGTTTCAAGAGTGATGACTAACATCTGAACACACCGAAAATGAATATAGCAATATTTCCTTAAGCACTTGTTACACTCTTGTATGTGTGAACACACAGACTTATTGTTCAAATATAATAGAGTTGAAAGGGCATTACAGAATGACAGCTATGATTAAAAAGTTCTGAGTCTGGTGTGGGATGTCCTTCTGTCTATGCGTTGCTTTTATTGCTTAATGAATAAAGCTGCTTTCAGCCAATGGCCTAACAGAGTAAAGCCAGGCTTGAAATTTAAACAGAGATGTAGAGAGAGAGTTGGCCGAGTCAGGGAGACGCCACATAGCCACTGGAGTAGACAGATGCTGGAACATTGCTAGTAGACCATGACCTCGAAGTGATGCACAGATAATAGATATGGGTTAATTTATGATTTAAGAGCAAGTTAACAGGCCAAGGGGTGTTGTAATTAATATTGTTTCTGTGAGATTATCTCAGGGCTCAGGGTGATCAGGAAACAAACAAGCAGCCTCTAACTACGTAAGTCCATAAGCAGAGGATGACTGTCCTCCAGCATTCAATATCCAATATCAGATCCCAGACTGACCAGGAAAAAGTCAAATTCACAAATCAGTAGATCCCAGTAGTGGGAAGGCACTGGCCAGGAACCTGTTTTCTCTTTGTAAATAATTGTCCACATGGAAAGCTAAGGCTGGTGACAAAGAATATTGGTTTTCATAGTTCTAAGCCATCACTGCCTCTCAGGTTGATGCATCTTGTTGTGTTGGGGTCAGCCCCAGGCCCCTGTACAAGCAAAATAATCATTATATGAAGCATGATTAATAAGAGCTCAGAGACAAATCAGGGTTCATTCTGAAGGTCAGAAAAGTAAAACAGTCAACCACTGGCTCTTACCTCGATCTCAGGTCCTGCCTCCAGGAAACTTAGAGTGAGACTGAGAGCTGTCTCCTCCCATTCTATAATCTTCTCTAGGCCTGGGATTAAAGGTGTGTGTTACCACTGTCTGGTCTGTAAGGCTGACCAGTAGGGTTGTTTTAGTCCCTAAAATTTTTATTAAAATTTAAATTAAATTGCACTATAATTATATTGCTTAGTTTCATATGTAATCCAAGAATCATCTATTTATTAATAAAGTAAGATTTGTGTTGAACAAAATGACATGGGTTAAGCATTTGACAATGATTTGGGTGTTCTGTGGCTTTGTAAAAGGAGAATTGTTCATATTGTATAAGTTACAAAAACCTTTTATTTTCTGACATCATCATCATTATCACACCAAAAGCTGCATTAACTTCTATGGAATGAAGTCTACTAAGGGATATGGCCACAAGTGGAAAGCTACACAATCCTGTGCTGTAGGCTTCTAGTTTCAAGCAACTGTTCTTCATTCTCTAGGAACATAACTAGAATTCAGTTGGTACCAGTAGCTTTCTCTAGCAAAAGAGGGGAAGGCAGGAAGAAAGTAAAAGTTTTGAAATACTATCATGTTTCACACTATGTATTACACATTCATTGAGTTTGTACAGTCAAAGTTTTAGTTTTTATAAGAAAATTTACAATAACACATCATGTAAGACTAATTTTGAAATACACCTTGTTTAACTTTGGGGAGAGAGAAAGGGGAAAGATGAGAGAGAGAGAGAGAGAGAGAGAGAGAGAGAGAGAGAGAGAGAGAGAGAGAGAGAAGAAGAAGAAGAAGAAGAAGAAGAAGAAGAAGAAGAAGAAGAAGAAGAAGAAGAAGAAGAAGAAAAGAAGGAGAAGAAGAGAAGAAGAAAGGAAAAATGAAAGGGAAAAATAGAAACAGAACTTTATTAATTTTAATAAACAGACCAAACCCTGAGAAACTAGGAGGCACACATGAGGTAACCTCAAATTCTCAAATTCTTTTGGACCAACATTGAGGTCGTTTTACAGAGAAACTTGGCTTTTTCCTAGATAAAAAAAAAAAAAAACCTCCTCAGAGAATGTTCAGCCTGATCAAGGCATCTCAGTTGAAAAATGAAATGAAAATTATAGCTATACAAATGCCACTTGCTGTGAGCTAAGTCACCCAGATTGCTAAATATACACACCCAGTTCCAGGCTTCCTGGCATAAGAAAATCCTAAAGTTTCAGGATTTTTTTCTGTTAAAGCAAACATAGCCTGCTTTTCATTTCCACACTTTTGCATCCACAGATTTACAGAAACTAAAATCTAAAATATTCTGAAAACCGTTGTGTTTATGATGAGGAGGTACAGAGCTTGCTCTTATTATTGTTTTTTAAATAACATTTGGTCGGCTACTTAGATTACATATGCATTACTCTAGTAGTATAAGCAACCTAGAGAACACTTGCAGTGTCTGAAGGCTGTTAGGTCATAAGCAAACACTTTGCCACTTTACAACAGGGACTTGAACACTTAACGAGTCTGGTACATATGCAACATATTCTGAACCCTATTTCCCCAACATTTTGGATATCACAGCAATACATGCAGTGCAGTTCCTCCATGCCATGAATAAGGACATCTTCCATTTACCTGTATAATCCTCAATTGCTTTCATCATTGCTTTCTAATTACGTTATAGAAATACTATAGAAATTGAATATTGGTTCGGTGTACTCTTAAGTAGCCTATTTTCTGATAATATAAATGGGTTTCTTTTTCAGATGGTAAACTAATAAATAAATAAATATGAATAATGAATAAATTCACCATACATTTAAATGAATTTTTCAGCTTTAACCATCTGGGTGAGCAAGACAACATGCTTCAGTCATAAAAAACTGAAAATGTGAAGCTGGTTTTTCTTGACTGGAAGGAAACCTTGAAGGAAGAATAGAAGAAGGCTAAAATACTTTGCGCACTTTGATTTTTTAAAATTAAATTCGTCATCACTTTTGGTCTTTGCAACAACTTCAAGTGAAAAATGTCAATTTTATAGATGAAGAAATGTGACCTAAGAAAGAGTAAAAACTTTAGCCCAAACACACTAAACATTTAATATGCCATAACATTACTGACACTATATAGAAACGGGCAAGAATCCACTTCTGGGTGTTGATGGAATAACCTATGACATTTAAATGTCAGGAGCTCCTGTAGTACCTGGTTACTCAAGCTAAATTACCCAAACTCATAAAATCTCAGCCTCCCCATCTGTAACTTGAGAACAAAGCATAGCAGAACAGTTTTTTCAGAGCTGCTAACCCAAAGTACACTATGTACTCTGTGGGAAGTATGCAAGCCATTAAGCCAATGCTGTATCATTTGCAATCCCATGCTTCTCTTCATTGACTGGGTGTTGATCACAGTCCGGGTTTTGATCCGTTTTCCACTGACCCTTCATAAGTTATTGCCCACCTGATCCACTCTCATCTTAGTGTTTTAGATCTGACTGGATTTTACTACTTGAAACAAACTTTGAAATTCTACAGCACACCCATCATGCGATGATGAGCAAAAACTAGTCCAGAGAGGGTTAAGGTCTTGCCTGTGGTAGCTCTGCTAATTACTGACATAATCAGGTCTCCAGACTCTGGTTCAGAGCGCTCTCCACCCCTCCACATTGTCCCTCAAGCTAACATTTGCCCTACATTTTGTTCATGGTTGTCATGAGGATCAAATACTATTAAATATGGGGAAGTGTTTTAGAAGTGCAAAATTATGCACAAGAGCAAAACCTTACATTAATGGGCTTCCTACATGACGTCTTTGGTTAGAAATGGAGATGTTATTTAAAGTGGCTTCAATTTTTAATGTTTTTTTTATATATGGAGATGCTATGAGTTACTTTACTTTCTGTTTCACACTGAGGATGGCAAGTGATAAAGAGGAGTCTGCAGTTTGCCTTCACTTACATCATATGAAGTTCTACCATGGAAAGGGCTTAACTGATGCTTGGATGGCACAGAAACAAGAACCAAACAAAGAGAATAAAGAATGCAAGAAAGGGAACTGGCTAGGACCTGATGATTAAGCTATGGCAGGGGACTCTGCAGTTTAATTTCTCTGGAAAACTTTGTGAATCAGGAAGCATTTGAACCTGTAGCATTACACACACCGTGTGTACCAGGTAGCATTACACACAGGTGCCAACCAGGGTCCTATACAGCCTTTTTTCACTCAAATACTCACCAGAATTATTCTTAAACAATTGTCCTCAAGTATGTGCTGTATATATTGTAGATGTCTTTGTGTGTGTGTGTGTGTGTGTTGGTATATGGTGTATTCATGTGTTATATGGGGTTGTGATGTATGATGTATTATATATGCTATATATATGTGGGGTATGTTGGATGTTTGGCATCGGGTGTGTATGTGTTTGTGTGTGTATGATATATTTGTGTTGTATATAGTATATACATTTATTTGATTTTGTTAATGTGGTATATTCATGTGCTATGTATGTGGTGTATGTACATATATGTATATATGTGTTCATTTGGGGAGGCCAGAGATGGGTGTCCTCTCTTAACTTTCTGTCTTATTCTTCTGAGACATGGTCATTTGCTGAGCCTGAAGCTGACTAATTCAAGTGGGCTCGCTGCCTCGAAAGCAACAGTGGTCCTCAACCTCACACGGGGATTCAGTTACATCCTCTGTGTACTCTCAACCAGATTTTGTACATGGTGCAAGGAATCTGAACTCAGTTTCTCACGCTTAATTAAGGATCTGCCACTCAGCCCTCACCAGTGTTTAGGGGGAAAAAAGCCTCTAACAGGAATCATGAGTTTCTCTGTACCTCAAAACCACTGTGCTCATGATATTGATCAGGACAGAGAAGACCCTCAGAGAAAACTCTCTTCGGTGCTTGCTGATGTGGGAGCACAGGCCTGCAGTCGCAGATGCTGCTCCCTGGAGTGATGATGACAGAGCAGGCAGTGATGCCTGGCCTCCACTGCTGCTATGTGGTTCCTAAGTGAATGCTGCGTCTCACTAGCAAAGCTGGTTGAAGGAAGCTATAGTAGGAGCTGCGGGGCTGTATTCCTCACCCAGCTCCTGCCACCGGCTAGCTTTACCCGAAATAACAACACACAAACTGTATTCTTTTAAACACTGCTTGGCCCATTAGCTCTAGCCCTTACTGGCTAATTCTGATATCCTGATCAACCCATCTCTAATAAACTGTGTAGCACCAGTCTTACAGGGAAAGATCTTAACCTGCATCTGTCTAGAGTGGAAGAATCATGGTGACTCACTGACTCAGCTTCTTTCTCCCAGCATTCTGTTCTGTTTACTCCACCCACCTAAGGGTTGGCCTATCAAATGGGCCCAGGCAGTTTCTTTATTAATTAACCAATGAAAGCAACAGATTAGAAAGAAATCACTCCCACATCAGGAAGCCAACCAAAAGGAGTGACTTTTCAATCAGCACCCGCAAACCGTAAGTTCTTTTCCTACTATGTTTTCCCTTTCCTTCTCCCAGGCTGCCAAAAACGCCTTGCGACAAGACCAATCAGGAAGGGAGACCTCTGTTGTGCACTCCAGTGACATTTACGTTACTTCCTATACTTACTTTCTGACCTGTAGAAAGTCCTCTTAGAAGACCAGTCCAGAAGGTGAGCCAAGGGTATCCCCAAAATTTTTAAGCCAATTACATAGAATGCTGTTCATCTCAGGAGTTGGTGTGTGTTCATGAGGGATTCTAGAGGTCAGACATGTAGACCCATGTTTTTATCCCAAATAGTAGAAGAATATGACTTGGAAATATTTTCCAAGATATTCAGATCTGAAACCTGCAGGTAGTAATCAAATCACACAGTCTCTTCACCTAAAGTCCTGTTCCTCTGGTGGGGATCCATTACTTGAATACTCCACTGAGCATTTTCCTCAAGGTCGGCATGAGACCCTTAGCCCTCATTCACACTCATCAGTACCTGTAGCACTCGGTACACACTGTTCCTGTTGTGTTGTTATTCTCTAAGTGATTACCATATCCCACTAACTCACTGCAACTTGCTGATGACAGAATAAAGATATCATCCAGCCTAAAATAGAGTTAATTAGAAAACTTTCCAAGTCAAATCCAGAAGAAAATGGACATCCAAATACATTGTTTTCTGCGTGCTGTTCCCCAGCAGATTTACAAGGTGGAGCTAGGAAGTGGATATGACTGAATATAGAAATTTCAGGAAAGGAAATAAATAGTTTCATCCATCCTATAGTCTTTAAAGGATGCTTAGCAGGCTTGATGGATGAAAACTAATGGAACTTTATGCTGTCCTTCATAGAGAGTCACAGCCCTGTTTTCTTCACTACTTAGTGTCATGTGACTTCCTGTAGCTCATTAACATCTGACTTGTGTACTGACGCCAAGAGGTGCAAACTTAAGGCACTGGCCTGCTGCTTACTAGCCCCATGCGTGTCTAACCCTCCATTTCATTGCTTGTAAAGTGAGCGGATGCTTGCTCTACCTCTCTCGTAAAGTTTTATAGGCTCAAATAAAATAATGAACGTGGAAACACTTACCATAGCTAAGCACTTACCATAGTTATTAGGACCATGAACTTTGGAGTCAGATATGGCTTAAATACTTGTATGTCACCATCATTTTGAGAAAATGAACTTTTCCCTTCTGGTCTGTTTACATATTTAGAGAAAAATAATACTTCTATTAATATTTGTTTTCATGGTTGAACATACAATTTTAAATAATGTATGACATAATAAGTATCTATAACAGTTAAGTATTTGGTTAGTGGCCTGGTTTTGTATTATTCTTTATTTACAGGCAAAGACACACTATATTTTTGAAGTATCATCAGCATAAATGAAACAAACTGGGCTATAGAGACCCAGAACCAGTGTCTTATTTGGGAGCTATGAATTAACTAGAGAAAAAAAAACTACTGTGTACCTTACAGCTTTACCATGTGAGTTGGTGCCCATGTGTATTCAGTACAAAATTTGCCTTGAATATATTACAGTGACTTGCTGATTTTTTTATTGTGAATATTCAAATTAATTTCCAGTATATTTTTAAGCAATTAAATATATATAATGCAATATGTCTCAGACACCACAACACAATATTTGTTAGTATATACATACATAACAAAACCCCATTTTTGGAAAGCAACAAGGAGGTAACTTTATGAAAATAAATATGGGAATAGTAAACATCATGTTCAATCATTTATCATTTAATTGAAGACTAATTTGACATTAATTAATAGAGGACCCCTGAAGGAAGGGAAGTGCTTAAAAACTCATGACAGATTTGGAGAAATAAATGAAGTACCAATTAATGAATTAAAAAATCCATACTATTTAAAAATGTCATTTGTGTCCATTCTCAAGTTGTTCTCACAGGTCACACCACCTGGTTTTCTAAAGCCAAATGGTCAGCCCTGAAAACATAAATACTATACAGGTAGCATAATATGGGCAACATAACTGATTGACTGATTTTATATATATATATATATATATATCTCAATATGTATAAAACATATGATTATACATATATGCATAAAATAACAATTAACGAACAAAGGGACTGAAAATGTAAAGAAGGGTAGGGAAGAGGTATAAGGGAGGAGGGATCTGAAGGAAGGATAGGGAAGGGAGAAATGTTGAAATTATATCTCAAAAATAAAATAACAGTTTTATTTGCAGAAAATACAAACAATAAAATGCATATGATCACTTCTCAAAGAAAATAAAAAGAGTAGAAAAATCAATAATGGGAATAAAATGAATCAAATAAAAAAATAAAGCTTCTATTACCCAATATTCTCCTGAATGGTGAAATCTGCAGAGGGGGGCTTCTGCCTTTTCCCCTACCTTCTAGAAATCAATAGAAGATCACAGAATTAAGAATCACTAGGTTCATTTTTACAGCGCTGCTTTGGTCCAGGAATGATATGGGAAGGAATAGTGATGGTGATGTCAATTCTGTCTTTTTATAATGATGCTGAGACCCTCTGGATGTTCCCAATGACTGTCTACTTCTTCCTCCAAGAACATCGTGCTGCTCATGCATGTAGAGTCACCGGCAGGAAAAAACATGAGACTGAGCAGTTTTCTTAGATAACTGAACCTCTTCAGTAGTCTCCCTTAACTATCTCAAATCATCTAACCCGAGAAACTGTCTTTATCAATAGCCATATAAGCCCATGTTAAAACAAATAAAATAGAGTAAAAATGAATGTGGTTCGTTACTGCCCTGCCCAGTGCCCTTAATCCCCATCACTCCCACGTCTCAATGTACATTCTTCAACAATCTCCCTTTTATATTTTTACATGTACTCTTGGAGCTGCATACGCTTTATTTATTTTGCTAATTATTAAGTTCAATAAAAAGTGATCAAAATATATATGTGCATGTATATAAATGACATAATCTTTAACTAAAGATAAAATTGTCACAGCCTTAGTGAATTCAATGCTAATTACTCTGTGAATATAGCACTTGTCAATAGGTGTTTCCTGGAAGGTTGTTGTGAAATTCTTTTACTAACTGTCTGAGTGAATTCTGGACAGAATGCCTTTAACTTTGAATTTCTCACTAAATCCATTGCAAGGGATAGAGCTTGCCCTTCTAGGAGCAGATGACCTACAATGCATGTTGAACCCAGTATCTGGAGCCTCCTCATTGAATTAGCACACTAGGTGTTCAGTTTTTGCCATGTCAACATAGCAAATTAGAGTGCTAATAGTACTAACTTCGGGTGTGGACACACATTGAACTTCAAGTTCAAGGGGACATTGCTATTTCACACTGATGTCCCTGGGTCCACATCTGAGTCCTCATCTCTATTTCCTACACTTGGGCCTCGCTCTTGGTAGCTCTACATCTATTTAAATACCTGCTTGATACACTCCCAACTATCCAGAGTATTTGCTCCATTTTAATGATGGAAAAGCTTATCATTATCTGTTTTAAAACTTCTGAAGTTTAGACTATATCATTTAAATTTCTTCTATACTTTCCTGAGCTTCTCTTCTGGTGGATCTATAAAGTCATCACTTCCCACCTCTGGTGCTATTTTCCATTGTTTTGTGCTTATTTTAATCAATTTAGCAATAATGCCATTAAAAATAAAATATTAGTAGATCAATGTTTCTCTGAATCGATGAATTAAAATGTCAGTACTGATTTCTGCCTTGTGAATCTCATCACAGAAGTAACTACAATAGTAGAAGTCTTTAGTATCACTCGCTGTTCTGTTTTTCTCTAGTTTAAACCATGCTTTTCTATTCCATTAATGGCAAGAACATATAATTTCACTCCCAGGCATCTTTGGCCATGTTCATAAAAGGATGCATCTGTGAGTGCAGCTTTTACTTCTTCAAAAAAAATTCTCAGATAAAGGAAAAGTTTATGGAAGATTCAGGGACAGTATTAAAGACTCCAGGCAAATGCTACACCTCAAGCAGACATCCAACAATGTGATACAAGAAAATGCTTTATTATAATCTCAATATTTTATTATTTTGAATTTTCCTCTTTAATCTTTAATTTAAAAATCACAAGTATTCTTTGTACCTTTATGTTTAACACACAGAAAATGTGTGCAGTCAGATAGCTCATCTCTAGGGTTTTCTACCTCAGGGGTGAAGGAAAGTTCATTTGCCCTGAACTAAATGAACATTTGAAGCCCTCTTGGCAGGTTCTCCAAGTATTTTGTTGCCATTGTGGACAAAAACTTCTATAGCTTGGAAAAAGATTTATCTCCTTGACAATTATATAGATGAACCTACAGTTTTCTCCTGTAGACTGAGACAGCCTTTTGTAATGGCTGATCAAATTAGTCTGTGTCACAACACTGAGGATTCTAGTATTCACTTGAACTCTAACCTGGTAAGGACCAGGAAATCATCTATGAACAACAAGAATCTGGAATTTCATGGACACTGAAATGATGCTAGAACAATTGCTATCTTTCTGTTCATATAACACACATTGAACTACTTAAGTGAGTAAACTTTTCTCTCATCTATAAATGCAGAGACGAATAAGATGATCCTTATATCCTAGTGATGAATGAGTGAGCTTTACAATTCACATGATTTCTGGATGAAAATATTAAAGGATTACTTTTCCAACTATCTCAGATACATCTGTATTTTAAAAGCACACTTATGTGAAATAAAATGCTTATTTTGGAAGCAAATTTAATAATGAAATTTCTGGAAAATCGATACACAACAGCAAAAGTCAGACCTATGCTTCCACATGAGTCAGAGCTTCACCAAACCAACAGTGCTAACACCATCTCAGCATACCTTCCTCTGCTTCCATGTAATTCTCAGCTTCACCACACAAACAGTGGCAATACCATCTCACCATACTTTGTACGTGATCAAAAAAAATTTATTGCTTTGATAATGTGATCCAAAATTTTAGTTATCTGAATATCAAAATTAACCAGCATGTTTATACCGAGTATCATAAATCGTAGGGAGGAGTATCTATGCCCTACTTATGAAACAAATGGACAGAATCTCTAAAGTACACACTCAGCCAAAATTCCTTGAGCATTTGTATCTAAGTTCGACACTGAGTTCCTCAAATATAATAACTAACTTTAAAAAATAACATTATAATAATAATATATACTAGAACATTAAAAGAATCAGACTAGCAATGATATTACCATGTTGATATCTTTAATGGGAAAGAATGAAAGCCTTGAAGATTTGAGCCCATATATTCCTGACTCCTTAAACCATTTCCTGTCACACAATATTTACCTCGATGTAATTAAAACTTGGTGAAGAGACAGGTCATATAAAAAGGAAAGATGGCCCTGTGATGGAAAAGCAGAATGTGACAAGAACAGCATGGTTGATTTAGACAGATAATTACAAGTTGTGAACTTCATCAATCACAATGAAAGTGTCTTGTCCTCTCTTATGGTTCCACAGCATTGCCTATAACATCAGATTTCAAATAAATGTTTGTTGACTCAATGAGTACATTAATATTCTAAATTGTGTGTGAAGATTTGGAAGAGGAGTGTTGTTTTCTTTGAATATGATAGCTGGTAAGAAATGAGTTGTGGTGACCATAATTTCTGCTACCACTTCCATCACCGTACAACATTCTGGGAGTCAGCAATGGCATCTTGGAGTCAATTATGAAAAGTAGAACCATATTACCTGTCCAATATGATTTTAAGGTTTTTTGACTCTTCTTCAAGATTAAGCTCACCTTTGTCAAAGCGGTCATAACACAGTTCTGAAGGCACATACTTATAAGACAATAGAACCTAAACTTGTCATTTATTTTACTGAGTTTTGGGGAAAGAAATCAAAAGATTACTTCATGGTCACTATAGAAAGTTTTATGATGCTAGTGTATAAAACATAGATAAAAAGAGGTATCACAGCACAGATCTGAGACCTACAATTGTGGGTGGATCACATGATTAAGTATAGCTTTCCACTAATATCAAGGTGTGCCTCCCAACTCATTTCCTCTTTGTCCTATCAAATCTTACGCAAGGTTTAGAGTTCTCCACAGTCATGGATTAGGCTTGCCAGTTTTGAAAAATAACCTAACATATTCTGAAAACAAGACAGACTATTTCTAAAAATTTTTATAATTCAGAAGTTTCTTGCTTGAAACTATTGAAAAAGATAAGGTGATTTCCAGTTGGTGGCTTGTGCTATTAAATTGTGATGAATAAAATGCTCTCAATGACTCTTTGGAACTTATCAGGCCATGGTATGACACAGAGAGATGCTGGGGTCTCTGTTTCAGGCCCACAAAGGCCTGAGGAATGACTCATAAATACTGCAGTTTTGAGTTATTATGGTGGATAAACAGGGTTTTATGCAGACAGTTCTTCCCACCATCCTTCATATCAAAAACGTCTGGGGTTTGTTTCTCTGTCTATCTATGAAACAGATTGAGCCTTTTCATGTTCTGAAAAACTGGCTTGCCTTCCCCATCTCCTGTGCATCAGCTCACAGAGAGGCTGCATTTCCTGAAGTTCAGAGAGGGTTTTTTTCCCAGCATCTCTATCTGCCACACAGACCTCTCACAGCTCAGGAAGAGAGAGTCCTGAATACACTGCCAAGCTTTGAACACTGTCTGAATAGCTCCTGTCAGTCAGGAGCCTGCATTTTATGTTTCAGAATTTTCCCAGGGGGCTTTGATGTTAATCCATTTCATACTTCTAACACATCTGTTCTTCTTCAGGCTTTCTTATCTTTTCTGAACATTCAAATATATATATATGCAGGAAAAGAAACTTGGGCTGTCATTGTGCACTTTCTGAAGGGAGACTTCAATGATGAAACACTTGCCTCACCTCGCTCATATTCCGTTTTAATCACAGGAGATTCTGGGAGTAATCCATGATCATTTAACATTTAGTGATCCCCCATTAAGATCAGGTTAACTTGTGACTTGTAACAACTAAGGAAACCACCTAATTGTGTTGTAGAGATGAGCAAATATATCTTGCATTTTATCACATGCATAATTCAGGAAAGATTCCAAAGAAATGCAAAATGCATGTTCACAGGAAAAAAATCACTGTCATTTTTTTTTTAACATTTGATCCTATGGGTTCAGTAGAAAAGGTAGCTAAAATATTAAGTAGTCATATTAAAGCATAAAATGTAGCTCGGTGTCCCAGTGTATATAATTGTACAATGAAACATGCACTGGTCTTAATAATGATGTTCTCATTGATTGTCAATCAGAAAAAGAGAGAAACAATAGAGAGAAGCCATGAGTTTGAAATATAGGGAGTTTCAGCGAAGAGGGAAACAGAGGCCAGAAGGTCAAAACTTGTTTTGGCTGGAAGTTAAAGAGGCTATGGAAGACAATTTGGAGTCATTAATTTTACCTGAATCAGTATAGTATTTTCTCTTTAAAGATATATTATAGCTGCTAAGATAAGTAACTAGGTTTGATCTTCATCCAAAGCAGGAAACGAAAAATAGAAATTTTGAACTAGTAATATGTATGATGGACTTATTCAGTACTAGGATGAAATAATAAATTAATACTGAAGTTCTTTTTATTATATTTTTATTATATTCCTTCAATTCGGTTCTTTTGTTAAAAAGTAACTGCTCTTATCTGGATAAAAGAGAAAGAACAGCTCTACAAAATGCAATAAAATGCCATATGAGATCCATTACATGGATTTTAATGAAGGCCATTGTCAATGTTATCAGGCTGTCTTCTTTCATTGAGTGAAGGACGACAGAAGTTAATCTATAAACTGCTGTGCAGAACAGTTCTCAGTCACCACAGAATCTCATCATTAACATACAGGCTACAATTAGACACGTGCTTTTTTTTTTTCTTTTTTTAGAAACTCCTGTCTAGAATTAAAAGTGAATGAAAGAAAGCAATGCATTGAGTGGTGATCTTCACAGAAATTCAGAATCAGAGGGTGAATGGTATTTATCTTTCCCGTTTGCACAATTGCCAGACTTTTACCAATGAGGAGAGATTCAAACAGGATACAATTTTCTGTAACTTGAGAAAATTCTATGTAAAGCTCCCCAACAGTGGGCTTCCATAATAGGATCCATGGGAACTTCTCCGTGATAGATGAGCTCAATTATCCCCCTGGAATGCTGGAGTAAGAACTCTAACTGGGCAAAATAAGTACACACCTAAGTTGGAGTGACACTGAAGTGTTCTAGAGGCAGAAGACATAAGGTACATGGTGGGTTGTCTTCTGTAACCATGTGTCCATTCACGGTTCTCACACAAGAATATTACATACAGAGTAATTATACAGCTACGATCTACTTCAAAGCATACACAGTAAGTAGATAATTTTTACTATGACTTGATGGAGACAATGCTGCAAACTGAACTCTGCTTTTTTAAAATAGAAATCTGCTAATATAAGTGTGATATAAATTTAGAAACTTGATCCTAAAAGTTCATTCACTGACCTAATTTATCCCAGGAAGAATCTTGATATTTAAGTTTTGGGGTATTATTGTCATCAAAATACAAAACAACCAAGACTATCGTTGGAAACAAGACAGTGATGGAAACTGTCACATCAAATATGTAGCTGGGGGGAAGGTTGACAACGTAACATATTGGCTTCTACAATACTACATTCCCCAAAGTATGCTGTACCTTTTTAACTCTAGACCCCCAAAATGAGAAGTGCTCACTTGCTCTTTCCATGTGATACCAAAGTAGTATTACTTTTCATGGCCTTTGGGAATTGCACTCTGAGAGGATCCTTGAATCAGTGAAGCTACTGCTTGAGTCATCTATATCTAACCTAACCTTTGACAGCTAATTAATAAACAAAACAGTGGGAAGACTGAAATATTAGATGAGAACTTGATTTATCTTAACCCCATTAGCACACTGTATTGTTGAGTAGCGCTTTCAGTGAATGAGAATTCTAGATAGAACAAAACATAAAAGTCCGGAATATAAAGATACTAATCATACAGATTATCCAGCCCAGGCACTTAAATTACCACTCCTGGTGGATAGTTACTCTCATACCTCTGTAATCCATGTCCCTTTACAAGGCTATTCAAGCCATAACACATGACAGGCTGTGCATTGTTCTGCTATTTATAAGGTGCCTTGGGTCATGTTCCATGGCATAAGACTAAAGGCAGAATGACTTAAACCATAGAAGAAGTGCAATAATCCCTAACAAATGCACAGCCTGGAGAATCTTGTTGCTGTTATGAAATGAAATTCATACATTAAACTAAGAAGAATTGTCAGACCCAGAGCACTTATTGGGAATAATAAACATGCCTGCCTATCCATTGATGTGTTTTCCCAGCATACAGGATTTTGAATGGCTGTGCCAGCACTGCAGATTATCTACTGTGATGGAGACACAGACTGCATCAATCCTGCTGGCTTCAGACTTCTCTGAGTATGGCTACAAAATGCCCATTATACTCAACCCACTAGAATAGTGGCCTTTTATTTTCCTGTCTTGTTTCTTCTGTCTACTAGATTTGATTTAAGAAAATCTACTGGAGCTAGATAAATGCTCCAAATCCAACATCTGGAAAAAAATGTATCTGCAGCATACACTCCTTAGGAAAGAATTCAGCTGTTTACCTGATAGAATCATGATACCAAAGATCATTGAAGGATGGAAATATGATCAAACTGGCAGACATTAATGTTTAGAAGAGCAGCTTCCTCTTAGGCCTATGTTAGTGACAAGAAAGAAGGAAGACACATCACTAAAGACGCAGCACTAAATTGTAAGGTTTACAAAGACATAGAAGTCAGAATATATGTGTGTGTGTGTTCATCTATATATGTATATATATATGCATATGTGTATGTATGTGTGTGTATATAAATATACATATACATGCCCAAATCTTGAGGTTAGAAATGTCAGGAAAGAATGCAAGTTTACTAGTTAAACTACAGAGGGAATCATCAAAGTAAAATAATATACAACCTACATGTAAATTAATGGGGATGAATCTGAAAATAATTTGTACAACTATTCCTCACAATGAATTTTAAAAGTAATACAATTTTCTAGTCTTCTGGCCATTACTAACAAAGATAATTTTGATAGGTTAAGCTTCAATGTTAAATCTGCATATATATGAAAGAGCAATGCAATATTCATTCTTGAACAATTGTATCTGTATTTAAAGACAGAGTAAAAGAAACACACAGAAAAAACACAAAACCTCAGGTAGCCAAAGCCAAAATAATAATAACAATAATAATAATAATAATTCTGTGTCAAATAAATGCAAACATCCTTCTGGACTCAGGCTGCCAAAAAATATCACTTTCTACTCTATGTTTTCATGTTTATGTTTGGGTACTCCATGGGTGTTCAGTGCTTAATATGGATAGAGAGTAATTCATTTCAGACAGAAGTTAAAAAGTAATTTCCAAGCTACACAAGCATAATATATATGCAGAGTGCCTAGATCAGGGAGTGCAGGCTTTCCGGTTGTCCATCAGTCCCTATGAGCTGAGGTTAGTTGATTCTCTGGGTTTTCTTGTGGTGTCTCCTATCTCTTTCCTCCCCATCTTCCACAGGATTTCCCAAGCTCCACCTAACTTTTGCTGTGGGTTTGTTTCTGCATCTGTGTCCATAAGTTACTGGATGAAGCCTCTCTGATAACGATTTTGCTAGGCTCCCATCCCAGCACATCCTGCAGATAGGACAAATTGTACGTCCAAGATTTTGTGGCTGGCTTGGTGTCCCAATCTCTCCACTGAAAGTATTGCCTAGTCATTGCTAGGAGTCTTAGGTAGGGTCACCCTCGTAGATGACTGGGAGTTTCTGTTACAGTTGCCAGACTCCAAAGAGTGGGAGCACTTTCCCAGACTCTTTTGCTTACTTTTGGGGGTCTTTTCCATTTGCTGGGTTGCCTCATCCAGACTTAATATGAGAGGAGGTGCCTAGACTTATGGCAACTTGATATGCAACGCTTGTTTCTTATTCCTGGGAGACCTGCTCATAAGAGTTGGAGGCAAGGACAGCGGTGGCTGTGAGGAGAGGAGGGAGTGGAAACTGTAGTCAGGATGTAATAAACCAGAGAAGAAAAAGGAATTGCAAGTTTCTTCAAGGCATGCCTCCATTTGTATGATACATGTTCCTATGGTCCTGAAAAAAATATCCAATGTTTATCTCACTCCCTCTTTCCCTCTTCCTTATTCCTTCCCTTTCTTCCCCTTCCCCATGTGATACTTTACCCCTAGGCTCTTTTGGAGGGACCAACCAACCAGCTACCAAATAAATCACACACAGAGGCTCATTCTTAGTTATGAATTCCCAGCTTTAGCTTGACTTGTTTCTTGTCAGCTTTTCTTAACTTAAATTGACCCAACCACCTTTTGTTTTGGGGCTTTTATCTTTCTCTACTTCTGTATACCTTTACTTCTTCCTCCATGACTTGCTGTGTAGCTGGGTGGATGACCCCAGAGGTCCCCTTCTCCTTGTTCTCCTCCTCTTTTTTTTCCTTTAAACTCCCTGCCTGACAGCCCAGCCTATCCTTGCTCTTGCCTCGCTATTGGCTGTTCAGTTCGTCTCTTTAATTAGGACCATCAGGTGTTTTAGACAAGTACAGTAGCACAGCTTCACAGAGTTAAACAAATCCAGCATAAACAAAAGCCACACACTTAAAAATAATATTTAATATTCCCCACCATCCCCCCCTCTCGTGTGTGTGTGTGTGTGTGTGTGTGTGTGTGTGTGTGTGTGTATAACACAAATCAGTTAGGTTGCTTTGGCATAAATGAGATTTAGAATGTTACAATCATAGAAATGTACTGGTCTCTGTCTTCTGAAGATAAGGAAGCTTAAGATGTTACTGACCTAAAATCCATGACCTGAAATAATTTGTGTTTTTGGAGGAGAAACCTACAATTAGGATTTGTTAACTCTGAAACCCCTTCACATGGCTCCTTATATTTATTTACAGAAATGTAGATCGTGAACAATGGGGAAAGACTGGTAATCTTAAAAAATCATCTTCTCCCCAGCTTTACATGTAAGGAGGAGCTTGAACACCTTAAATTCTTAAAATTGCCCATGTTAATTCAAGTCAAATGAACACAGAACATGTCAGAAGCAGAAAGTGTAGGGAGGCATCCCAGTTGGTGACTTCTGAGATGTGCCTCATTTAGACCAAACATGCTATAATATATTTTTTATACACACTCAGATATAGACCTTAGGTTCTCAGTCTCTTTGAATTCTTTCTACATGGTCGTCTAGAATGTTTGAACAGACTATGATTTGTAGATGATAAACAAGGCCAGGTTTCTGTGTTTGAGTCCTAATTCTGCCATGTGATTTGGGGAAACAACTACGTGGACACGCTTCATTGGCCTTATCTGAGAAATGCTGGTTGTTTATAATTTATCTCTGCTTGTTGGGATTTCTTAAAAAGGAATAAGAACACACAATTGGCTGCAGGTAACCCATAGATGCCTAGTGCTTACTTAAAGGTTTGAGCATTGCCTATTGTGTGAGGTGTGTTTGCTTCTTTTTCTTAAGGATCATGATCATCTCCAGGTTAACCTCTGTTTTGGCTATCCTTGTCCAAAAGAGCATTAATTGTTTTGCTAAACTTGGAATTTTAAAATCCTCATTGCTTTTCTTTTACCCAGATACATTACTGGATAGAAGGAAGGAGAGAGGGTGGAGGGGAAGTCAGTGTTAAGAACTTCAAGATCACAAAGAACTTCAAGATCAGTTGCATATTTTTCACTGTCATGCTTTGTTATCTGAGCAACAAAATTAAGTATTTTAATTTCATTTCCTTTTCAAATTAACAAAAGAATATAACAAGGGCTTGAATACTGATCATTTTAAGCATTTAATCTTAACAATGTTTGGATTAAATCATATTAAAATATTTTCTTTTAAAAAGTGAGCTTTTTCTTAATAAAACTTTTGATAATATGCCATAAACTAATATTTTCTACATATTTCATGATTCTTATTATAAGCACGTCAACAAAGTAAAAAACTAACATTTCATTCTATTCTTCCAGTACAGAAGATCTATAGGGCACAGAAGTGCTGAGGGCATAGGAACCTAAAGGGCCAGGTGACTTTCTCTGGGCAGCACAGAAAGTTTGGACAACATTCAGGTCCACAATCCACTCTCTCTTTAGAGTTGATCCCCTTCTTTGCAAATGAGAAGCAGTGAGCACATGGAACAAACCTCAGTAAAACCAAATCAGCCAGACATTCCCTTAATCAATTGTCTTTAAGCAAAGTAAACAAACAAGTCAAATCAGCATCCAAATTATTAATTGATTGAGTTCAGATTCATTAAGCAGGCTTCATGGTGTCATTTGGAGTAAGGAGCAGAGTGCATGTCAGTGGATATTTGCCTAGTAACACTTCATAAAATTATATGTATTTAAAATATGCCTCAGGCTCAAAAACAAATTGGTGAACGTTCACAGAAATATTGGAAAATGAACGGATTTGTCACCAAACAAGAACACACAATCAGAGCGGCTGAATGCACCCTAATTAGATCTCGGCCTTGTATTGACATTGACACTTGGACAGTGCTTGGACAGAGAACCAGAGTCTCATTATGTGGGTGGTCAGGGCTTTTGATATTCTGTTATTATAATTTCACCACAGCTTTTGAAGTGTGCTTCATGTTCCTTCACTTTAACTTCAGTCTGAATAAATGAAATGGAACTGCAATTCATAGAAATTTTTATGTCAAAACTTAGGAAAGCATTGGGCAGCTGCAGTGAATAGGCAAAAAAAAAAAAGTCCACTAACAATACAAATGAAACCATGATGATAGAATTAAAATTAAAAGGCTCACACTTACCCCACTTAGCTCAGGATCTAACTAAGCAGGTGATAGTCTGTTTTGTCTAAAGGGTTATGAATTTCTCTAGAGTCCTCCGAAATACAGCCATCTATATAGGCGTCAGTGGGAATAAATTTTGAAATAGGCCCACGTCAACATTCTTAGATCAAGATCCAAATCAATAGCAGAAGAAGAAAGTGGGATCCAGTAGCAAGTGTGTAAGGTGGGAGGTAGGGAGTAGCTAAGTCTAGATTTCCCATAAGACAGTATTTGTAATAATTTGTCTTCTTCTACTATGACTCTCTCATTTCCTCTCTGCCTTCATTTTATAGACTTTCTTCCTTCACAGTAGCCCTTTGAATTCATACTATGAATTTATATATATAGTATTTGTGTATGCATATGTATGTGTATATGAGGTTACACACACACATGTATGAGAGCTGTGTGTTATTTTAAAAAGGCATACAACATGTCTTTCTGTTTTTTTCACTTAATAGGCATATTCAAAGAAACTGATGTTGTTTTTTTAATTATCTATTAATTTTTTAAATTGAGTCAATGGATACAGGTTATTGGAAGTGTATATATTGACAACAAACTAAATGTCATAAAAGAAGTAGATCAACATATGGTAATATATTAAAAATAAATCTGACAAAATTAGTATAGAAAAGACACCAGTTGAATTGAAAGCAAAATGCCATTCCTAATCACAGTAACTGATATTGTAAATGTACATTTTATTGCACTCAACAGACAAGGACCTCTTTCTAAATATACATTTTTTTACCTTGTCTCACATGCATTAAAATGTATTTTTTCTTTGCATATCAGAAAAAAAGGTGTTAGAATCCAAAATAGATAGTAGCTTAAATTGACTTCTCGTTTTAGTTACCTTCAAAATTGGATTTTCTCATTTCTATGTCACTTCAGAAAATGGCTCATGGTATTAATTAAGACATTTCTAAGTATCAATTATTAATCACTAGTCTCACAGGGTGAACATCAAACACAGACTAAGATCTACATTCAGTGTTTTAAAACCTGCAGGAACAATTGTTTTCAGAGAAGGCATCTAAGAGAGGGAGGCACCTTCTGCATAAAAAGCAAATGTTAGAAACCAGTATAAACAAGCAAAGGATAAATGGCAACCTCCTTCTTTAGGATTTTAAGAATACCACTTTGAATCTCACTACTTAATGTATTTAATAATAGTGGATACGGTGGGGTCATATGTGCAACACATTCAGCGAGATCATACAGGGAATATTCCCAAGAGTTCAGCTTGGGGGAGGCTCACAGAATCTGCTGACAGCTTGCTGATCTCACAGATACTGTTTGATTTCTTTTTACAAGGCAGCATTCATACTTGGCTAACTGGCTCTTTGCAAGAGTCATGCCAAGTAGAAATGATGCTGAGTAGTAGTGACCAGGGAGGACTCCAAAATGAACCCCACTCCCCATGGTCCTCGTTTTCTCCAGGTGCCTTTCATAGCACAACTACTCAAGAATTGTCTAATATTCCAAGCATCCTAAAATTTTAGCACTCACAGTCATATACCAGAAAAAACTCTTAACTAGTACTGCTTTTTTGATAGTAGATATGCTTTAATCTTTTCTTTGATGTTTAAATGAAGACTAAGTCATTAATATCTGAATTGTGTCTGTCACTCACCATACATAACTGATCCCACTTCCTGGCTTGACTGACGGACTTGCCTGTGCAAATGTCAGCCCTGTGACTATGGGATGGTGATCCGAACTCCTTTCAGGGCTCTGTGTTCTCACTAATAAAGTGTCAATTCTCTTTGGTGACTTTCAAACTCTGCCCCTCACAGTTCTGTGGGCTCTCTAGGGACCAGAGGAGCACACCACAGAGCAGGTCAGAAGGTTTCAGGCTGGCAGAGGCAGTTTGCTGAGCTCTGGTCTGCGCTCACTGCAAGATTTTACATTTGAACCAAAGGATTGCCATTTTAAAGCACTGGGGAACCACTCAATTGATGTTTAGACTTCTTCCTACCTGATGACAGAGTGCTGCATGGACAAGAAAACATGGCCTGTGTGCTGAGGCAACTCTCCCATTAGGTAGATTAAAAATGAATTGCAATAAGCTGACCTCATTACAAGGAAACCAGTATAGAAGTGCCACATACGCGCAACTACCCAGTTTTTGTATATTTCATGTACGTTTTCATTCATTGTTCTCAAATTCTACTCTATTTGGCTACTTTCTAACGAGAGAGAGAAAGAAGAGACATAGATTTGAGTGTGGGGGGAATGGAAAGGATCTGGGAGCAGCTGGGGAAAAACATTATCAGAATGTATTATATGAAAAAAAAATCAATGAAAAATAAATAACTTTGAATTTTTAAGGGAAGGAGGAAGGAAAGAAGGAAAAATAAAAGAAGAAGAAAAAAAAAGCAGGACAGCTCTTGAAGCAATTGATGGGAACTTTAGAGACCAGAAACTGGATCAGGATAATTCAACAAGATGAGAAGGAAAGGAGAAATGGGAGGCTTGCAAGGTTAGCTATATTGCAAAACAGGAAGGGAAGTCTAGTGAAGGATAGAGAGGGATGAGTATAGTATGAACTGAGCTACTTGCAGCACCCAGAAAAACAAGGGGAAGCTCATCAGAACTTCCAGAACATGTTCAAGGAGCTTAGTTTAACTGAAAGGAGTGGGCTGCAGATGAGAGACTATACCCAGTGGTGCTTAGTACTGGGGAGCGAGGACAGAGAATGGAGTATCCTGCAGATGTATATAACTGAGTCCCACTATGATATTACAAAAGCAGCTTTGCTTTTTTCTTTCTCCTTAAGAATATGTTTTTCCTAAATTCTACCTCAAGGCAAGCAGACTCAGTATTGAGGACAATATCATTACTGTGTTAATCAAGGACCAGCGGTGACATATCTAATGAGAGCAATTGTCCCCACACTACCTAAACTACTTCGTTATTTTTTCTTTTTGCCTCACACAGGTCACAATTTAGTTACTAGCGTGTAAATACCAAAATTATAAGTTTGACCCACATGACTGGGTCAACCTGAGGGAAAAATCTTATGAAGTAGAATATTAAACAACCATTTACCCTATATAACAAAGATGATTTTAATAGAATTGCTCAGAGAAGCACTGAGAAAATAATCATCATGCTCATTTTGGTTTATTTGTTTGCTTCACCTTGGCTCGAAGAAGAGTTTATCAAACCTGCAAAGCAGAAGTACCAAGGATGTATATGCTTACAATGATGGAAAAGTCAACACACATAAGGAAGGTTACATATAATACTTTACATGAATCAAAAGTGTTCATCATGGATGGTAGTTCACAGAGATAAAGAAGCAGTTTCACATAATGGGGTTTCATGCTACAGAAATTGAGACCTTTTTTTAAAAAAAAAGTTTGTAGCTAAGAAAAGTTTAAACAAAGTCCTATACATCCTCAGAAACTGAAGCTAATAGAAGAAACCATGTGGTAAAATTAAAACTAGCAGTGGGAAGGGCAGTAGTTGAACAGTTGCTGACTCCTCAGTAGAGTTATCTGCACATCGACTCAGGTTATCATTTCTTTCTTTGTAAATCGAAGAATCAGATTCTCATAATTTTTGATATTATAATTACAGCATTTCTCCCTTCTTTTTTCCCCCTCTAATCCTTTCCATATATTCCTCCTTACACTTTTTCAAATTAATGGCCTCTTTTTTTCACTAATCGCTATTGCAGACTTATATGTATGTTTTAACAGTGTCCTCAATGAGTTACACAGTGGACTAGATCTGGTCCAGGACTGTTAAACTCTAGAGTGTCACATAAACCACCACAAGACTCACAATATGCTCTTTAAAATACAGGTATTGATAAGGAGTGGATAGAGATAGTCAAATTCATGTCTGGGGAAATGGAACCTGTGTGTGTGTGTGTGTGTGTGTGTGTGTGTGTGTGTGTGTGTGTGTGTATGTGTAATAGAGTAATAAGTTACAGTGACCTGGAATGGAACTTAGAACTGGGAAAGAAAAAATATCTAATCTAGTAAATTTTAGTGCTTGGGAATGGGGTTTCATAAGAAAGAATGGTCTTCTTCACAAAATTACTCTGACTAGAGAAAAATACCACAATAGAAGAAGACAGAAGATAGAATCCAAGGACCCTTTGACTGAAAAACACAATTCAGAAAAAAATACAGAAACTCGAAATCACAGACCAGATTGTTTTAGAAAAGGATTAAAATCATCAATAGGATTGAGATGCTGTGCATTAGGCTTGCAGCTGCTCTCTGGCTCACCAGGAGAGAGGTCTTTGATGTAAATTCCTCAGTAGCAGCTTGGAATGTGTCTGCCTCATCAGCAACCTGAGAAGGGCCCATGTGCTGGTTCAGATCTTATGGATGTATTTATGTATGTATGTATACGTTTATGTATTTATTTATTTTTGCCATGATGCTACACTATGATCCCATTCTTGCCAATCGACAGTATTGTATATGTGGGTGCTAAGTTTATCTGAGATATCCTATATAGGAGGAAACACGTGGAAAGGACAGGTAACAACTTCTTAGGAGATTTATGTTTATCTACTGGAGACAGCATTTACTTTATACCATGTGAATCTGAATGTGCTTGTCCCAGGAATTCCCAGAGATGGCCTCTACCTGAAGGCTTTCTGATGCATCTAACTTGAGTCCATACTGAGAAGGACAGTAGCCAAGGCCAAGTCTGTATTTCCTCTTGCCCTCTAGCCTCTGCTCCCGGAACTAATGGAATTTAGTAGGCTAAAGTTGACTATGGCTAAAATTCAATTTTCTTCTTTTTTGGGTCCTCAGAAATAAATCTGACCATGTGCCCTCCTATCTCCATTTTCCTCATTGGCTTAAACTTACTCCTGGAGTCAAGGGGGTCAAAATCGTGATGGGGAAACCTACAGAGACAGCTGAACAGTGAAGTGGGAGTCATGGACTCTCAACTGACAGCTGGGCAGACTGTATGAGTTTGAATTAGGCCCTCTGAATATGGGTGGCAATTGTGAGGCTTGGTCTGTTTATGGTGCCCCAGGCAGTGGGACCAGGATTTATTGCTGGAGCATGACCTGGCTTTTGGGAGCCCATTCCTTATGGTGAGATACCTTTCTCAACCTTGATGCAGAGGGGAGTGGCTTGGTCATGCCTCAACTTGATATGCCAGATTTTGTTGACTTCCCAGGGGAGGCCATTCTGAGGAATGAATGGGGGATGGCAGGAGGTAGGGATGAACAGAAGGAGGGAAGGAAAGGGGAACTGTGATTGGTATGTAATAAAAAAAATAAAAAACAAAAAAGACACCTGGGTTGTGATTCAGTCTTAATCTTTTGGTCTTAATCTCTATGGTGTTGGGTGTTAACAAGACAGGGAGGTGTGGTGTAAGTCCTAGTTCAAGTACAAAAGACTGACAATTAAGAACCCCTATGTACCAAAGCACCAAGAAGTTAGAATAGAGAGAAACTAGGGTTACTGGTAGAGTAGTAGTAAGAGAAGAAATCAAGGGAGGGATGAAGGGGGAGGGTGGGGAAAGGAAGTAACAATGGAGGGAGAGAAGAAGAGAGAGAGAAGGAGGGAAATTTGTATTTTCTGTATTTTGATGAACTGTGTGGCTCTCATCCAAATTGATTAAGAAAGAATCTAATAACTTAAAACATATATCCTTCCTACATCTTGTACATATTTCCAGAATGACCCCACCAGCTTTCTTCCTATCTCTTAATTCAATCTATATGACACACAACATTAACCAAAAAGTAGTTCAACAGACTGGAAATGTTTGAAGTGTTTGGAAAAGCTGCATTGATGGGAATGAAGGCACTATTGTTGAAAGTCATAGTCTTTTGTGGAAGATAATGTTCAGGAATAAAGTATTTTACAGACTGGGAAAGAGAACCATAAAGGTTAAGCACTTCCCATGTTACTGAGCTGTCAGATGTTAGACCTGAGAATCATTCCTATGCCTCTTCCCACCATGCTCTTCTGGAAGAAAACAAAGAAGACTAATGAAGAATTCATTCAATGTTGGAGCTAAAAAGGAGAATATAATTGGAATTGTTTAAAAGTATGAACCAAAGGAATATGATTGGAACCCATATGGTATTGTCAAAGTTAATCAATCATTTGTGCCAGTCAATTCTAACTCAGATGGAAGAAACCAGTGTGTGATTTATTGAGCAATCTGTCATTTCTATGAATTCCATTAGGACTCTAATGGTAAGAACTACCTGGCTACAACAGCAAAAACCTAGAAATTGTGGGAACCATTTCTGGGATAATATGGCCCTGGGTGATAAGAAAAGGAAGCCAGATCCCTTCAGGGCAGAACCAATTAGTCCTACCCTAGTGACTCCCTCATCCATAAAGGACTTTTTTTCGTTTTCTCCAGCTGTTTTCTGTTTTTCAACTTGCAGCTTTGCTAATGAGGTGGTGGGTACTTCATCTTTCAGAATAATGAATGAGTCAGCCTCTGAAGAGGTGGCTCCTGCCGTGGGGGCCCTGTGGCAGTTCGCTGGTGTCAGTCTGCAGTCTGTCAGGATTCAATAGCACCAGGGTCCTAAACAAGATTGACATTGAGATGCCATTGACTCAGTGAGAGAGAGAGATCTTGGGAACAGAAAGGCTAAAAGGCACTTTATCCCCCCAGGAGCGAAAACTTAGAATCATGTAGTGTTTCAAGAGAAGTGAAGTTCATGGCCCATACAATTCCACAGTGATACATCAACAAGCAAACCGTATTTCAGACTTGTTGAATATCTGTGTATGTATAAGCTACTCTGAAGCTGCATACAGAGGCATCAGCTCCACTGGGCATTTGCATATGAATAAATGAAAGGTAAATAAAATTATTAATGTATTTCAAGTCTGTCATAGTCATCTGTGACTAGGGACTCCTAACATTAGATGCCACAGATAATAGAACGCAAACTACACTGCAGAACAAATAATGAAATTACCATAGCAATTATATCAGGTACACAGATGCATAATTAATAATCACTTGATATGTGCTTTGCCTAAATGAGGGACACCAGTCTAGCATCATCATCAAATAAGCCATTTAAAAACCATATCATTACTCTCATGATTCTGTAGAATAAAGATGAATGTAATTACCCAAACTAAATAAAGCTACTATATACTGTAGACCAAAGCGAACTGATGATTCTCTGCTGTGTTCACAAAGCAAAAACCAGAAAATCTTATCAGGTGCTATAGTTTGTGCTGTCTGATTAATTGTGTAGCACTAAGAATTAAAATTAAAATAATATCCGAATTAACTAGTTGTCCAAAATATTCTTTCTCACCTTGCCCTTTGCAAACATTAGCTATAGAGTCAGGGGAAAGACCTTTGGTCTATCTTGCTTCTCAGTAGCATTGGGTTTCTCAGTTTGAATCTTGGCTGAGCTAAGTACAAATGTGCTAACCTTGGACAAGTTGCTTTCCCAGTGGCCATCTCCTTTCCTGTCATTGGTGAGGCTTGGCACTGCTCTATGCCCTTGTATATATTCTCCAAACAGAATAAATGGCTATGATTGCTCAGACTAATTGCATTTCATCACAGGGCAGGAAGAAAAGCCAAGGGGTGTGTTGACATCCAATACTAAACAAGGTTAGAGGTCTTTATCAAGGAGAAAAATTGATAATTGGTGAAGTTGCTATTTGTAAGCAACCAGCAGGGGATTCTCTTGTTTGGTTCTCAAACACTAGTTATTGATAATCCTACATGACACATGACACAGGAGGATAGCAAATTTCAAAAGTGCTTAAAATATTCATTCATGTCAGCATAGCTTGTTGCTTAGATATGGACAGAGATGATGACTCTTCCAGGTGGGTATCTTCTACTCTTACACAGATAACAGCCATAGGCTGGCTTGTTTTCTTCTGTTCTAACTTGCTCCATCTTCTTGTTATATTTCACATTGTGACATTGCTTCTACACACAAACATACCCTGCCTCCACCTTCTCCAGCATTTCCTTATAGGATTCAAAAATACACATTGATATTTTGTTTTTTCCTCTTTGTTTTGGTAGCAAACTTTCTGAAATTTTAAATTTAGTACATTATTTTAGTTTCTGGTCATATCAACATGTAATGTGCAATGCATACACTTAGATAATACACATATTTGTATTATCAGTACACACACTGATAGGGTAGAAAGTGGGTCTAACACTTCTTTTCTCATTATTTATTCAGACTTAGGGGGACCTTACAAATAGGGTGAAATCTGCCATCTCCTCATCCTGGAGGAGCAAACTACACAGCAGACTTTCGAAATCAGCAGCAGGGAGATCCAACATGAAAGCACATCTTCACAAAAAGAAAGGAAGCCAATACCCCAGGAGTTAGAAATCCCTAGTCCATTAGAGTGCTTGCAACCGTCTGGCTACATTGCAAAAGCTCGATATTTATAAGCTCGTTCATAGCTTTCCAGCTGTCCTAAGCAATGGTCTGAAAGGAAGATGAGAGCTTCAGGTGGGGAACAAGGAGCAGATGGGGACGTTCACTTAAGGCATGGGGTCCTGTTAACATCACCACGGATGCATTCTTTAATTATTAAGGGATGAGGGGAGAGAGATTAAGGGACTGTAATAAGCATTTTCAAATAGCCTGCACTTTTGCAAAATGCCTGTGAGGAAGCACCTGTTCGGGCTACATTCTTTACTATAAAGATTAAGTTCATTTGTTTTAGCTTGTAGCAAACTCTTTCTGGAAGACAATTTTATCTTTCATCTTTTAGCTCTGATTGTAAGAGTCATATTGTTCTTAAAAAGAACAAATGGTCCTTTGAAATGTTCAATTCTTACCCTATTCTCCTGCACTACTTTTGCCTCCCACTCTCAATTTCATGTGGTCTTTTTTTTTAAATAGAACAAACCTCACTGAATCCACTTGGTATTGCATGAATATACATGGGTGTGGAAAATGGGGGCTGGGTCTACCTTAATGCATTATAAACATGTATGAAAATTTTAAAGACATTATAAAATTACCTCTTATTCTCATCTCAGGGATTCCTACCTTGTATATATAGATATGAGCAATAATGTGAAGGCCCTATATAGACTCCACCCTCTCAGTTCCACAAAGTGATGCTATGTCTTCCTTGTGTTTCTTCTAGAACCTGCAAAGATAGAGGTGACCTCCATAGAGTCTATGGGAACATGAGACATTGCGTAAAGATTTAAAAACTTTATGCCAGATCAGGGGTAATATAAAGGAATACACAGGGTTTATTAACAATGCATTGTATAAAAAGTTGTAATTCTTTTTGTCTTTGAAGTTTGAAACGTATCTGACAGGAGAAAGAGGAGCAGTCCTGGGATGGCCACTCAAAGACAGGTCTGGATCAGCAGCCACATGCACACAGGTGAGACATGTACGCTTTCTTTGTAGGTGTAGACATTTGTCCACGATTACTTGTCAGAAGTGTATTATGGGCCCAACTAAAATATTATTGAATGTTGAAAATATTTCTTTACTGATATTAGATATCTCAGGAATTTCTTAGCCTTAGTTAACATTTTCTCACTGAAAATATTTAAGTTTATTGTTACTATGATGAGACATTTTTTTTTTCACCAAAGTTCAGGATTTCTAGGGAATACATTGAGCCCACTAAACTTATTTAATCAATTTATTGTAACAAATTTGAAAATGGTAAAAAAGAGAAAAAAACACAGTGTAATCGCATTTGTATGCTCTTACCCTGCTTTTCAACACCCTGAGTACCTTCTAAAACACAGACGCATGCAACATACAGTGGCAGTGAGGACAAACTACAAACAGCTTTTTGTTAATTAAGTTTTATTGTAATAAATCTATAGCTATTTTTGTTAGGTTTCTATAGCTTCAACTCTGCTTAACTGAGTAGAATAAAAAATTGAGACAGAATAGACAGTTTTCAAAATCAAAATATTTACGGATGGATTCCAAGCCCTGTTACAGATGAAACAACATACCATGATGTGGAAGTTTAGGATCTCAAAGCTTACAGTCTTACTCAGATGTTGCTGTTACTCTGCATTTGCCTCTTTTCAGTTTTCTGTCACTAAAATCCCTGAGAGAAACAACTTAATGGGGTAAGGGTTTACTTTGCCTCATGGTCGCCAAGGCACATTCCATGGAGGAGAAACAAGAGGAGAGGGAGCCAGCCGTGCACATCCTGATTTCACAGAGAAGGAAAACAAGAAGAGAGAGCCTAGTGCACATCCCGATTGGTTAGGAAGCAGAGACAGGAAGTGGTGGCACTTTTCTAGCTTTCCCATTTTTCTCTGATATTTTATTTCTGTTTCTCAGCCAGAAGAATGGTACTGCCCAGAGGGTCTGGGTCTCCTCTCATTTAATCTATACTGGAGTCACCTTCAGAGACACACAAGACCACTTCAGACGTCTAGGCGGTACTAGATTCCGTCAGGATGACAAAAACTCACAGACATGTCCTCTTGACTCTTCAGCCTCCAGATCCACAAAGCAGAAATATTTCAGTTGTTCATAATTCACTCTATCTACTGATCCATGGTGAACTTTTACAAGAGTAGCGAGTAGACTGAAACTCAGGATGGTAAGAAAGGTAACTTGGAAGACTCTTATGAAATAATATGCTTTTAAATCTTAATAAACCACCATAGAGACTGAGCAGGTCATATTCATGCAATTGGAAATATGTGGTGTGTTTGTGTGTGTGTGTGTGTGTGTGTGTATGTGTGTGTGTGTGTGTGTGTGTGTATAAAACAACAATTAAAGAAAAAATACTGTAAACTTGAAAATAAGCAAAGAGGAGCATTTGGGAAGATTTGGAGGAAAGGGAAGGGAAACATGATGCAATTATAATCCCCAAAATAAAAATAGACATTTAAGATAGGTAAATGAATTAAAATACTCTGTAAAATATTATCTCTTCCTTCCTTTTTATTCTTTTATTCTCCCTTTCTTTCTGTTTTCTCCCTTTTATCCTTCTTTCCTGTCTCCTTTCTATTATTCCTGCCTTTCTTCTTATTTCTGCTACCACTATTTCATCAGCTTTTTTCCTAGACACTTCTATAATAAAAGTAAGAAAATAGCGCAAAATAAATAGAAAAAATTATTCTTTTTTTCAGTAGTTTCTTTTTTTCAGATCTATATTTATTTATTTATTTTTTAATTTATTTATTTATTAAGGATTTCTGCCTCCTCCCTGCAACCGCCTCCCATTTCCCTCCCCCTCCCCCGATCAAGTCCCCCTCCCTCATCTGCTGGAAGAGCAATCAGGGTTCCCTGACCTGTGGGAAGCCCAAGGACCGCCCACCTCTATCCAGGTCTCGTAAGGTGAGCATCCAAACTGCCTAGGCTCCCACAAAGCCAGTACGTGCAGTAGGATCAAAAACCCACTGCGATTGTTCTTGAGATCTCAGTATTCCTCATTGTCCGCTATGTTAAAAAATTATTCTTAAAGATGCCTTGCTCACATAGAAAAGTGTTTGGGCACATTACATATGTGAAATGTGTAGACTTACCAAACTGAGCTTGCCAAATGATAAATATGAATTTCTAAATCTTACCAGGTTGTTTCAGATTGCACATGGATTCTATAACTACCCCTTTCTATGAATTTTTACTTACAGCACTGAGATGGTGATCCTAGGTGCTATATGCAGTAGATCTGCTGCAGGGACTCAAGGTAAGATGACTGATGAAAGTAAGTTTCTATCCAGGGAAACTCGTTTGGCTCCAGGGAAAGCTTCAGTGTCTGGAAGTAAATTCATACGTAATTGTACCATTAGCTGAGTGCTGCTTCTGTTTCTCCTCTGATAACCTGGGCATAGTCACAGAAAAGTTAAAGACAAGGTGGAGTTTGACTTGAGACACTCCAGATGCTTGCTTGGCTGGTTTCCTGTGGGAATAAAGCCTCAAGAGACACTGAACTAGTCCAAGATCTACTGCCATTCCTTCCAGCCACTTCTAAATCTGTTTCTACCTCCTCCTCCTCCTCCTCCTCCTCCTCCTCCTCCTCCTCCTCCTCCTCCTCCTCCTCCTCCTCCTCCTCCTCCTCCTCCTCCTCCTCCAAGGCTTACTTTCTGGCAATAGGTAGGTATCTAGTTACTTTGATTTGAAAGACAGAGAGATTTATCCAACCAAAAAGTAAATGTATCTTGTAACACCTAAGTTCTTACAGAATCACACTACAGTAATCTGACCTAAAGAGGCAGCTTGGAGCTGGGAACATGTATGCAATGAGGCTGTATACCTCACGTCTGCACTATCTTCCTCAAAATTTTTGGTTTTTTTCCCTCTCCTAGACCATAATTTTCCCATATGTAAAACTGAAAAATGTGGAATAATTAACTTGAAAAACATTTTAAGGATAAAATTAGGTAATACAAGGGAATGGTTTCTTATAAATTATGAAGTTATAATTGAGGCATTGTTTCTTTAACTGTCCCATTTCAAATCCCAGCTCTCTCATGGAAGCTCACAATACACACACTGGTGGCATATTTTCATTAGTTTATTTTTCCTGTGATAGTTAAGAACAAACCGGTGAGCAATGAACCTCCAAAAAATGGGGAAAAGAATGCAGAAAAAAAGTTTGGGAATGACTCATATGAGAAAAGTCATAGTTTGTTAGCAATGCGGTCAGAAATACAAAGGCATAGTTAAAGAAAGAAAACAAAGGCATCATATAGCGCTCACAAATACTGCACACAATTTCCATCCAGTCCAAACTTTTGCTAAGGAGAATGCCTGATTCCAGCCCCTACCTTGTAGCAGCTAAGGCAAGGGCACTGAGTTTAAATTGCTAAGTTTTTAACTCAATGGGAAGATTTCAGTTTTAAAAAGTTAATTTCCTCAGAAATGAATGAGCTGCAGGAACACAGCTCTGTCCTTCCATAAATCAAAATGGGGGTAAGTGAATAGAAGGGCAAACTTGTCAAATGAGTATAAATCAGATATGCCCCCAAATAGCTGCAACCCTAACAGAGGCATGCAAATTGCCCAGGAAAGAGGCATGCAAATCATTCAGAAAGTAAATCACGGTAAGTGGCTGCTAATAAATCTCAGCTTGACTGAAATGGCAAAATTTCGGAGGAATTAGTGGAAGGCGGGACTATTTAGGAAGCAGATGGAACGCCGTTAATCATTTGATCTAGTTCAGTCGGACCCTGTACATTATTGTAACACCATTTCGTGGTTTCTGCTACTGTACCAAGGATCATCCACACAGAAAGTCTTTTTTCTTAGTCTAAATTAATGTGTCTGTGTTAATGAAAACTCTCTGCATTTCAGAAAACACTCCACCCTGTCTACAAAGGTCCTGGTCAGTACCGTGTCCATTGTCCTGCAGTTTGTGGAGCTGCAGTCATCTTCATGTGTGTTGCCTTCTCTGACTTAATCCCTGTAACGATTTTCAGCACAGAAGGCGTTCTATTCCTGTTCTGATTAACTCTGCTTTAAAAAAAAAACTTTTCCTTTTAACTTTTGAGATTATAATATAATGATATAATTTCTCCCTTCCCTTTACTCCATCCACACCTCCCATATATACTCTTCCTTGATATTTTCTCAGAGTCACAGTCTCTTCTTTCATTAACTACTGTTTTATATGTACTCTTAATTCCTGCTCCTCTTAAAATCTACATGTTTTTTGATGCAACATTATTTGATGCAACATTGGTTCATCTTTATGGATGTTTTGGGACATTTTCATGGGCTTCATATTAGTTTCAACATTTTTAGTACTATTTTCATACCTGTACCTTTCTTTTTGGCTTATTATTTTTATTTTATATCTATACAGACATTAATCCCTTGGAACTAAAGTTACAGGTGCTTATGAGCCACAATGTGGGTACTGGTATTTGAACCTGAGACTTCTGCATGAATAGACATTTCTTTTAACCACTGAACCATCTGCCTAGTCCCTCATTGCCTTTCTTAAAAGATGTTGACATCTTCAATCTCTTAAGATTTTGGGAAGTTATGCAGCAGTAACTTTATATTCAGCAATCAGATATATGTGGAAAAGAAACAGTCTTCTTAAAGGTTTTTTCTTTCTGTTTCTGTCTCTCTCCCCCTCTGTCTCTTTCTGTCTCTGTCTGTCTGTCTGTCTCTCTCTCTGTCTTTCTCTCTCTTTCTCTGTGTGTGTATTTTCCTTTTATGTTTCTATGTGTATCATGTATGTGCCTGAACACCCAGAGGTCAGAAGAGGTGATCTCATCCCCAGGAACTAAGTTATGAGTTATGGTGGTTGTGAGACACTGTGAGGTTGCTATGTACTAAAACTGGTTCCTTTGCAGGAACAACAAGTACTTTTAAACACTGGACCAATTCATTAGTTCCTTCAGGAGGTTTCTAGTCAATTGATCTCTATCAGCCTTTGTTGTCCTATAGTTTTTCTTTTAAGTAATCTTGCTATTCATACTTAGGCTATTTCATTGATTATACCGTAAAAGTTCCTTTGCAGCCATGATTGATATCAGATGCGTCCACTGTTCTCCATACATGACTATTATTGTCTAGGCTCAGGAGGACTAAAGCGCATGATCTGGCATTTAACCTATATAAGAAAGCATGATTTGGACGACAGATAATTTCTTTTGTGCTGATGTACATAAATCATTCCCTGCTTATAGGACTATCCAGTCATCACAAACTTAATTGAGGATTATAGTCAGGCACAGTGGCAAACACTCCCAATCCCAGTACTTGGCAGGTTTAGCTCCTACAGAGGAAGCTCCATCGCTTAACCACAGTTAGGTTTCTTAACCAGTCATTCACAAGAGGCAAGGTCAAAAGTTAAACAATATCCTGCTGAATCTAGAAAGTTCTAGGTCAACTTGGTCTACTCAAGACTCTCATGGGGAAATAGAGGGTAGTAGCTTTACAAAAACCTGCCCTATTGCATTTTATACTCACCCTAGGATATATTCTGTATGTTGTCACTAGACAGAGACAATATTTGAGACCTATTCTATTTCTCCACCATCTGTGCAAAGTCTTGGTTTGTGAACCACAGGTTAAGAAACTTGTGTGTGATTAAGAGATGGATCTTCCTTTGTAGAAGTTGACTCCTGCCAGCCTGGAATCATAAGCATAGATGAGCTTTTATGGATGATTAAATGAGAGATAGAAGGACCACCTTCTGTTCATGTATTGAAACACATGGTTCCTAGTGGGTGGTCCTGATTGAGGAAGTTATGAAAATTTTAAGGGGTACAGCCTTGCTGGAAAAAGATTTTGGGGGTGGGGTTGGAGAGTTTAAAACCTCAGGCCCAGCTGCTCCCCTCACTGTTCTTTGTGATATGTAAAGCGATGCGTAACCATAAGTGCCTGCCCCTGCCATGACTTTCCCACCAGCACTGACTCTAACTTTCTGGAAACATAAAGCAACATAAACCCTTTCTTCCTTAAGTTCCTTTGGGTCATGGCATTTTATCACAGCAGCAGAAAATGAACTGGTACAAACGCCATGCTTTAATATGACATAAATAACCCATTTCTGTCCTTAACCCTAAAGTATTTTTTGGGGTTTTTTTGAGACAGAATATCTCTGTATAGCCTTGGCTGTTATGAAATTTGCTCTGTAGACCAAAGTGACCTTGAACTCAAAGAGATTCACCTGACTTTGCCTCCCAAGTACTTGGATTAAAGGCAAGAGCCACAACCACCCAGCGTATTTATACTACCAAAGTATGGAATTTCTAACACATTGTACTTGAGATATTAGGGATAATTAAAAGACAAATCTATATCAGGACCTGGGGCATGGCTCAGCAAGTAAAGGCACTTCCCACCAATGCTGATGACATGATTTGATTTCTATGACCCACATGGTGGAAGCTAAGCTAACCTCTGCGCATGCCACAAGTGCTCTTCCCTCACCATAAGCAAATATAGAATTTTTAAAATCACACTTGCTCAATATCCTGTGCCTGCGATGATGAGTGGCTCTATGTACTAGGTAGTCTCTCACATACATGAATGCATGCAATTGATTAAGCCACATAGGGAAAGGGCTCACGCCTCAACATGTAAGAGTGCAGAAAACATGGTATGTGGATCTTGAGAGTTGAGTTTTGGGAGGCAAAGGGAAATGCAAAAGGCTTTGCTTGAAGGATAGCGTATTTGAGCAAACTACAATAGGAAAATAATAGACGAGATTAAGATTGAAGGTAAACTAAGCAATGGCCTTGACAGTACACAGTTAGGAAGAAGGCTCACATTTCAAGATTCAAATGCTGTTACTTGAGAAGCAAAGGGAAGCAAATGTTTCCATTTGGAGTTTGGGAGCATAGAAGAAAGAGCACTTTCTCTGACAATGTGTCAGGAGAAAGAAATACAGAATATCCAAACAGTGAAAACAAAACCAAGTCTGCCCTCCTTACACTTGAGCAGACATCTGGTCCTGCTGAGGATGGGTTCTGCAGTGACTCATCACTGTGCTGCAGTCACTTGAAGGTTTTCCCCAGTGACACTGAAAACTTATCTTTTATCCTTTGGAGATCCTAAATGACGGTCACATCTGATGGTATGCCTAGCATGTAACTTCACGCTGTCACTTATTATTTCATGTATTAATCGATTTTCTGGCTAACACCTTGAAGATAAAAAGGTGAAGAGAATGAGTGGGCCCCTCATTACAGAGGGCAGTTCTAGTAGATGGGTCAGCTACAGACCCTTGAATGAGTCATAAAGAGCTCATCATAGTTTAAACATTTCTATAAACCTTCTCCAAGTTTGAGGGAGCGTCACAGAAGAGGAAGAGAAAAGCATGTAAGAACTGAATAATAGGGATGAGTGCCGTGAAGTGCTGGTTTTGTGTGTGACATTGATGTCAGACAAAGGGACTCACTTACCCCTCTACAGTCACTGAAATGCAAAGGAACCAGGCACATGAGTGGCTGATAACTCAATTTACTGATTTCCTTGAAGCATGAAGGAGAATATGAACCTATTTTTTGGTATGACGGCCCAAAGCTATGGTATTTAATCTTTGTACTGCCTGATATAACTCTGTTCTTGTTGGTTGACCTTCTAGTCCTAGGGAAAGGTGTATTCTTTCAGCTTGAGCAGCTCAGGTGGCCATGAGTGGCGAAGCTGTGCCATCAACAGTGCACTGGACAGAAACAGCGCTGAATCACTTCACCTCGCCTGAGCTGGAACCAGCACCGAGAAATCTGCTGCCCCATGGGAGAGCTAGTCATCCATGGCCAATCTCCTTGAAAAGACTAATAATGCTCCTTTGAAAGGAGTTAGAATTCTAAAGGAAGACAGTCCCTGTGTTGGCAAATGAAACTTGCTTCCGGGGCAAAGGGAACTTCTAAACAGTTTCTTTATTAGGTCAACCTATATCAGCAAGTATTTGTTATGTACTTGTTACATAGAAAGTTGTGCACTGCAAGGGAAATGTTATTAAATAGTCCTTACTTGGACACTACCCAAGAGGTACAAGCCCATGATAACTCATTTTCTACTGAAAATGGTAACTCATTTTCCAATCTAGATGAGTCAATGGGATTATAGGATACACATGCTGTTATCATAAGATTCTATCACCCCAGATGATTATTAAAAGGCAAATCTATAAGCTACAGAATATCTGTGCCAAGTTTCCAGGTACCTACTTTTAATGCAGATATGGGATTGATATAATGTTTCCTACCAGGAAAGTAGCCACAGAAGTCTTCAGGGAAGGGGGAAGAAAATAGATTCCAGTGTATAAGTCTGGTCCCTTCCATATTATTTTTCACTTCTGGTCTTAGGTCACTAATGATTCAGAATCAACCTTTGGAGGTATGCCTGGCAATTCTCTTTTAATGTTTTTATTTAATAGAGAAACTGTGTTCGGCATATAAGTTATAGGCTCTAATTACTCTCTTTCCAAACTAATTGCATTATTCTACAAACATGTGTTTTACCAGAGAGAATTCAGATTAATAATAAGCATTTTAGTAGCAGTAGACACACTGGTCTTATCTCTAAGCACAGATGCAGTAAAGTTGAAGGAAAGAAAATAAGGCTCCCAAGAGCCCACTACGACATATTTGCTGGGATTTTCCAAACTTTTGATTTCATATTTTTGAGGAATTTATGAGATTACCGGCTAACAGCATAAACAGAAACACACAGGCAAGCACAGCCCCACACAGTAGCTGTTGTAGCGCAGCCTTCATTGAAAATGTTCAGAAAATGGTTTTTCTTGGGTGTGCATGCATGAGCAGGCACCCATGCACATCTTTTGGTTTCCTTTTAATGGCCACAAACTTTAGTCTAATTTCTTAGGTGAGTGAGATGCTAATAAAGCAGCTGAAGACAGAGAGCCTAGTGAAAATAATCAAATGTGAATTTGTCCAGAGGGACTCTCAACTTTGAAGAGGGAGAGAGGAAATTGTCACGTTGATTCGGCTGGAGACAGCCTTCCTGCTACAAAGCGGCCCCTGGGGATTCTCTACCTGATTTGTTCTTCGTCAGGCTGGCATCTCAGTGACAAGGCAATTGTAATTAGAATGAACACAATGAGCAATGTGCCAACTCTCTGCTTATAATTCAGATGGCGACATTAAAGAAACATTGTGGGTTTTATTTTTTTTCAATTTTAAGGAGTTACAAAGAACTAGTAGGATATTGTCTTCCGTAGAACTCTGAGTTGTGTCACTAAGGAAAGGAAATGTGTGCTCGAGAAGGTCCCATCTTGCTTGCTGGAATTTTAGTCTGCAAATTGTCTCACTTCTTAATGCTTGCACTCACGTGGGTATGGGCAGTACGAATATGGGATAGTGAGGAATCAGATGGGCACTTCCTCTCTCCTCCTGTCTCTGAGCTCACAGCTGCTGGGAAGCAGTTTAATGAAATAATCCTTGTGGTAAGGAAAAACTCCAGAGCTTCTTGAAGACTAGGAGAGTGAAGGTGCGCGGTAGAACCTGAATGATTGTGAACTAAGCTTCTGACATAAAAATCACAAATCCAAACTCTCCCAATGAACCACATGTTTATTACTCGTGTCCCAATATTACAGACAAGGAATCACCTGGAATTCCGGGAGGTTTCAAGAATGTTATTTATAAATTAGGATTTTGGGAACACTTGTAACTTTCGAATGATAGAAATTACAGTTCTTGTATGTACGGATCGTCTGTTCTCATGTTCAATCTGGTGTCATCCCATCTCTCTATTATATTGAGAGATAAATCACACTAATTTCTCCATTGTGCAGAGTAAAATTACTACTGATTATAGCTACGAGGTGACTTTCCTCTCTCCTGACGCATGTACATTCTGCTCCTGTATGGTCTTATCTGATGTGTGCTCCTTTTTTCTGTGGTCTTTGATAAATTAAAATAGTGTTTGATGATAAGTTCAAAGTGTATCCATATTATCTCTTAATACGTAGAAAACACTCTCAAAAAGAAAAAAAAAGTTGGAGAGGTTGCTGGAGGCATCAGCCAAAAGTTCTGATGAATACTGATCATATGCGCTGGACAAAAAAAAAGTCCCATCCTTATTGTGTCAAAAACAATGAGAGTGGGCAACAGTCCCCAACTTATATTCAATCCCTGGCAACATGGTATCACCTGTTAGCCTCTTAATTCTTGTAGAAAAGAGAAATTCTCAGTATTTTCAATCCCACGACAATTTTTAGAAGGTTGCACAGACTGTAACACAACATTTCCTTAGTTTAAATATTGAGAGAATTTCATTTCTTTCTTGTGCTACTTGTTATTAGGATAGGACATGCAGACAGCGGCATGCAAACAAGGATGTTAGTGTAAGGCAGAAACATTCTTTTTGTTTGTTTGTTTTTCAAGACAGGTTTTCTTTTTGTTGTTGTTGTTGCTTGGAGCCTGTCTTGGAAGTAGCCCTTTTAGATCAGGCTGGCTTTGAACTCACAGAGATCCACCTGCCTCTGCCTTCCGAGTACTGGAATTAAAGGTGTACACCACCATCACCAGCTGGCAGAAACATTCTTTAGCACTTGCTGATTCTAAAGAGCACTCTGTAGTCATGCATCTTGCTCTGGGTCCTCTATGTGGCCTGCAACTTACAAACACATACCTTCACTTCACAAAATCTCACCCTTACTATACAGCATCTGATGTCCAATCAACAAGTCAGCACCTGCCATCCAGAGTCAAAAGAAATTTCTTACCCATTGAAAATGCAGTTTTCATTGATTTCTATTATTACTTCATAATATTTTTTGGCTATTTGGGAATTTCATATCATGTACCTCAGACACACTCAACTCACAGACCGTCCAGGTCTACCCCTCCTCACTTGTGACTTTTCCACATTAAAAAAAAAACCAAAAAACAAACATAAAACCACAAGTCCAATTTGTGTTGCCTATTTACTCGATGGCACGTGGTCAAGTTTCCAGTAGCCAGCCCCTTAAAGAAACCTGAGACTTTTCTTATCTGCACCCCTGCAAGAAACCCTCAATTTTGTACAGCTATACTTCAGCATGTTTAACATACTCTTTAAGAGTTTGTTTGGATGGTTCCTGTCTATGCTGTTACTTTTGGGTGGGTGGGATGGGCATGAAAGCTGACTTAACACTCAACATAACAAGTGAAAAGTAGAAAAACACTGGTAAATAATTGTAGCTTTAAATGGGAATATATGACCAAATTCCACTTTTTTTGTGCTGTTTCTGTCATTACTATAGATATAATCAAGGTTTTAGTTAGTTTCCTCCATATATCTTTTTTTAAATTTTAAATTAATTTTCATTGAGCTCCACATTTGTCACTGATCCCCTCCCCTTCAACCCTCCCCAGGATTCCAATTACTCAGGAGATCTTGTCTTTTTCTTCTTCCCATGTACATTAGATATGTGTATATCTCTTTTAGGGTCCTCATTGTTGTCTAGGTTCTCTGGGATTGTGGTTAGTAGACTGGTTTCCTTTGCTTTATGTAAAAACCCCTACTTATGAGTGAGTATATGTGATAATTGTCATTCTGAATCTGGGTTACCTCACTCAAATGATGTTTTTTTTTTTCTCTGTGGTTTTGGAGCCTGTCCTGGAACTAGCTCTGTAGACCAGGCTGGTCTCGAACTCACAGAGATCCGCCTGCCTCTGCCTCCCGAGTGCTGGGATTAAAGGCGTGCGCCACCAACGCCCGGCACAAATGATGTTTTCCAGCGCCATCCATTTGCCTGCAAAATTAAAGATGTCATATTTTTCATGCTGTGTAGTACTCCATTATATAAATATACCACATCTTCCTTATCCATTCTTCAGTCGAGGGGCATTTAGGTTGTTTTCAGGTCCTGGCTATGACAAACAATACTGCTATGAACATAGATGAGCACATGTCCTTGTGGCATGATTGAGCATCTTTTGGATATAAACCCAAAGGTGGTATTACTGAGTCTTGAGGAAGGTTGTTTCCTAATTTTCTGAGAAATCACCACACTGACATCCAAAGGGGATGTACCAGCTTGCATTCCCACCAGCAATGCAAGAGCACTCCCTTTACCCATATCCTCTCCAGCATAAGTTGTCATCAGTGTTTTTGATCTTGGCCATTTTTACAGGTGCAAGATGTAATCTTAGAGTTGTTTTGATTTGCATTTTCTGATGACTAAGAATGTTGAGCATTTCCTATAGTGCTTTTCAGCCATTTTAGATTTCTCTGTTGAGAGTTCTCTATTTAGGTCTATGCTCCATGTTTTATTGGATTATTTGTTCTTTTAATAACCAACTTCTTGAGTTCTTTGTATATTTTTTAGATCAGACCTGTGTCTGATGTTGGTGAAGATCTTTTCCCATTCTGTAGGCTGTTGTTTTGTCTTATTGACTGTGTCTTATGCTTTACAGAAGCTTTTCAGTTTCAGGAGGTCCCATTTATTTATTGTTGCTCTCAGTGTCTGTGCTACTGGGGTACGTAGTGGGTCCTTGTGCCAATGTGTTCAAGTGTACTGCTCACTTTCTCTTCTATGAGGTTAAGTGTGGCTGGCTTTATGTTGAGGTCTTTGATCCATTTGAACTTGAGTTTTGTGCATGGTGATAGATATGGATCTATATTCATTCTTCTACATGCTGATATCCAGTTATACCAGCACCATTTGTTACATATGCTTGCTTTTTTCCATTTGATATTTTTCACTTCTTTGTCAAAAATTAGGTGTTTGAAGGTATGTGGATTAATATCTGGGTCTTTGAATGAGTTCCATTGCTTCTGTTTTTATGCCCATACCAGGCTGTTTTCAGTACTGGAGCTCTGTAGTAGAGTTTAAAGACAGGGATTCTGATACCACCAGAAGTTCTTTTATTGTACAGGATTATTTTGGCTATCATGAGTTTTTTACTTTTCCATATGAAGTTGAGTACCATTCTTTCGAGGTCTGTGATGAATTTTGCTGAGACTTTGATGGGCTTTGTATTGAATCTGTAGATTACTTTTAGTAAGATTTCCATTTTTATTATGTTACTTCTATCTACCCAAGAGCATGGGAACTCTTTCCACTTTCGGTGTCTTCTTCAATTTCTTTATTCAAAGTTTTTGTCATACAGGTCTTCTACTTATTTGGTTAGAGTTACTCTAAGATATCTTATGCTATTTGTGGTTATTGTGAAGGGTGATGTTTCTCTGATTTCATTCTCAGCCCATTTATCATCGGTGTATAGTATGGCTACTGATTTTTTTGAGTTAATCTTGTATCCTGCTACATTACTGAAAGTGTTTATGAGTTGTAGAAGTTCCTTGGTAGAATTTTTGGGGTGTAAGTTATGTAAACTATCATATCATCAGCAAATAGTGAGAATTTGACTTCTTTTCCAATTTGTATTTCCTTGACCTCCTTTTGTTGTCTTATTGCTCTAGCAATGACCTCAAGAACTATATTGAATGATATAGGGAGAGTGGTCAATCTTATTCCTGATTTCAGCAGGATCATTGGGATTTTCTCTCCATTTAGTTTGATGTTGGCTATTGGCTTGCTGTATATTGCTTTTATTATGTTTATGTATGCTACTTGTATCCCTGCTCTCTCAAAGACCTTTATCATGAAGGATGTTGTATGTTATCAAAAGTTTTTTTTGGCATCTAATAAGATGATCATGTGGTTTTTATTTTTCAGCTTGTTTATATGGTGGATTACATTGACAGATTTTTTAACTGTTTTTTATTTATATTTTTTAATTGAAAAAAAAATTTCCACCTCCTCCCAGCCTCCCATTTCCCTCCCCTCCTCCCACTCTTCTCCCTCGCCCTCTCCAGTCCAAAGAGCAGTCAGGGTTCCCTGCCCTGTGGAAAGTCCAAGGTCCTCCCTCTCCATCCAGGTCTAGGAAGGTGAGCATCCAAACTGCCTAGGCTCCCACAAAGCCAGAACATGAAGTAGGATCAAAACCCAGTGCCATTGTCCTTGGCTTCTCATCAGCCCTCATTGTCCCCCATGTTCAGAGATTCCGGTTTTATCCCATGCTTTTTCAGTCCCAGTCCAGCTGGCCTTGGTGATCTCCCAATAGATCAGCCCCAAATTGACAGAATTTTGTATGATGAACCATCCCTGCATCTTTGGGATGAAGCCAACTTGATCATGTAGGATGATGGTTCTGATGTGTTCTTGGATTCAGTTTGCCAGTATTTTACTTGGTATTTTTGCATCGATGTTCATGAATGAGATTGGTCTGTAATTCTCTTTCTTAGTAATGTCTTTTTTGTGGTTGGGGTATCAGTATAATTGTAGCCTCATAAAATGAGTTTGGCAATGTTCCTTCTGTTTCTATTATGTGGAATAATTTGAAGAGTATTGGTATTAGTTCTTCTTTGAAAGTCTTATAGAATTTTGAGTTGAAACCATCTGGTCCTGAGCTTTTGTTGGTTAGGAGACTTTTGATGAATGTTTCTATTTCTTCAGCAGTTATATGTCTGTTTATTTTGCTTATCTAATCTTGATTTAATTTTGGTAAGTGATATTTGGTAAGTTGTTCATTTCCTTTAATTTTTCCAATTGTTTGGAGTACAGGTTTTTGAAATATGACCTGATGATTCTCTGTATTTCCTCTGCATCTGTTGTTATGTCCCTTTTTTTATTTCTGATTTTGTTAATTTGGATATTCTCTCTCTGCCTTTTATTTTGGATAAAAATTTGTCTATTTTGTTGATTTTCTCAAAGAACCAACTTTTTGTCTCATTGATTCTTTGTATTGTTTTCTTTGTTTCTATTTTGTGGATTTCAGCTCTCAATTTTATCATTTCAAGCTATCTAGTTCTCTTGGGGGTGTTTGCTTCTTTTTGTTCTAAAGTTTTCAAATATTCTGTTAATTCACTAGTGTAGGATTTTTCTAGCTTCTTTTTTTCACAATATAATCAGACTTCATTTCTTTTTTGTGTGTGTGTTCCAATTTTTCTTATTTTATTTTATTTATTTTTATTTTTCCATTCAAAAATTTCTATTTGGATTCCTGGAAACCAAAATTCTGTATACTCATAAAACCATATTAATAGAGAGTAAATGTCAAATATATGGCCACAATATTCAAATTAATATAAACTATATTCATAATAAATGTGTGCAATTAATAGAGACACTATGCATTCAACATAAAAATAATGTTAGATCTGAAAGACAGAGGTAAAAGGACATCGCGATGGGCCAGTACAGGTTATAGGTACTCTGTTTTGAAATCACAGCACATTGTTCACAACTAAATTGGAAGGGTGCATCCCTCCTGATGGATTGTTACTGATCTTTTGATATTCCGTTCATGGATACTCTTACTCCATGGTTGATGTTGGTGTCAGCCCCATTCACAGATTAGGAAAATAAGAAGACCAATCACTTATCATAGCTGGTGTCATCAAGTCCTGGACCTCAGCTGTCTGTGGAAGATACCGAATCATTACAGTAGATGATACCTGACAATAACAAGGAGAAAATGGACAAGCAGAATAACTGCAATTATCTGGATTCATTTAGAGCTCCCATATTCATGAGGTTTCTCATCAGCATTTCTGAGTAATTGTCATTAATTGTGTCATAAACTGTCCACACATAAGCTTACAGATGATACTGTCTTCTCCAGAGTTTTCTTCATTCCTCTTAACTTCTGTTGCCTTTCAGGGAGGCTAGCAAGGGCTATACTCACGAGTAATGAGTTTCCTCTCTTTCCTGCTTTTCTGTGAGATTCATTTCTTCTCCCATCCTTTCCACAGTTACCAAACTTTTGTGTGTGAGTTTTGAATATAAATTTCTGTATCTAAACGTCAACAAGAAGATAGCTTGCTAGATGCACAATGAAAGTTGCATCCTTGAAAGTTGGAATATCCAACCTTTGACATCAAAAAACGAAAGAGTTACTATGAAAAGCATGCTTGAGAGATGCGCAATTAAATTGCAGTTATTGAAAAAGAAGGGGAGGTTGAGGATGGAGAGGAAAAAGTGGAGGAGGGGAAATCTCACAATGTTTTAAGAAAACTAATTATGATTCTGTGTTTCACTTACTCATAACTAACCTCTGCCACACAGGGCATGTGATCTATGATCTGGACATTCACGTTATAGAGGAATGTAGCACTTGTGTATAAAAGTACCTCTTCAGGTCATTCACATGTTTCCCTCTCAGTTCCAGTACATACAAATACTGAATGGTAGAAACACTGGCCACTTTATACTATGTATGCAGATCTGCTTTGCCTTGTACTTGAGTATGAAAATCTAAACAAATTAGTCCTATACTCAAGTACTTTACCCCTGGAGAAGAAAAAGCAATGTAAATTAGGAGAAGTACAAAGTTATGCTCTAGTTGCCAAATGTGACATGTTTTAAAATTAGTAATTAGTTTTGGTGAAGAGGATTTATTCATAGCTATGATGGGTTGGAGAAATTCAAAGATAAATTATGTTAGAGATTGACATTGTATCGAAAATATTTTTTCATTACTTCCTCTAAGATTCGAAACTGTCATCAAGTTTCTTTATGATCTTCTGGGATTCCTGCCACACTAGTAGATACCTTTGATGCCTTTCTTGTTGTCATTTTTATAAGTAACTTCAATTTAAATAAAACAATTTTTAAACATAATTGTTCAACAAAATAAAGCGTCATGTCATAATATATATTCTATGCTTCAAAAACAAAGAATTACGGTATTTGTATTTTGTATGTTTTAGAATTTTGTAACTATCCTCCACCTTTTTACGGAGAGATGTGAATTCACAGGGGCACTGAATAAAAGTCATGAGTTTCTATATTAAAGTAATAATATCTAATGTCTAAGAAAGAAACTGTATAGAAATGAGAACATTTCAATTCTAAAATCAGTAAAGTCTCCTGCAATACCTCTGTTCTCACTAAAATTTTAGTTTCTGTTTCTCCAATAGTTTAGAAGTGATGAGTTTTACCCACAAATATACTTCCCTAAATTTGTAAGAAAATATACAAAACAAAAGCAAAGGTATAGGATTTTTCATGTGCATGAAGTCGGCAGCCCTTCTGTGTGACTCAGGTCAACGGCAACAGACTGTACGCCATCTTTCTCTGTCCAAACCATCTACCTCTAATTTGCTTTAAGTGACCTCATGCTGGTAGGTTTATTCCAGTTTTGTTTTAGAAATGTGAAATTCATAGTTCTGGAGTTACTTTATTTGTAGAACTCACACTATTAAGCAAGCCCATTTTAGTTCCCTGCCAGTCTCTAGCAGGGCTGAGATGGCTTGAAATCAAAAAAGCCAATCAAACTTGCATCCTCATGTGCCCAGGAGGCCAGAGAGGTCTAAGGGCTTATTAGTGACTCCGTCATTTCCATCCATCATTCTCTGTGCACCACGGTGTGCACACCTACCAAGAGAACTTTAAAATAAGAAATAAAGCTCAATGAACTCACATTCAATTAATATTAGTCATATTATTAATCCTTGCTGGTACAGGGCTTATCAGGAGATAATTGACCTTGTCAGTGTTCTGAACCTGCTGCCTTGCAGTAGGAGCGCTCCCTCCCACCATGCTTAATTAGAAGGCGATAAAATCCCCCAAAAGGGTTTTTTCTCTTTCCTGATTAACCATGGACTGTCCAAGTCCTTCCTGAATTACCTCTCCAAAAAGTAAGTGAGGGAAAGTGGAAATATGGCAGCATCACCTTTTCAACTAAGAAAATGAGGCTCCTGCGTTTGTTGCTCAGGGAAGAGAGAAACATATTTGCAGAGCAAGAGAGTGCAGGTCCCTGGCAAGCCCAAATGCTTTCCCCCTTTTGGGTGCTTAAGAAAACATGGTTTACAATGGCCCCTGGAAAAGGCAATGTTGTTTTAAGAGCAGGATTCCTGTACATTTTCTTTCATGTAGAAGACGATAGTATGCGGTGCCTGCTCAAATTGCTATCAGGCTGCATAGCATTCTGATTTTGAATTTTCCAAAAGTCACTGATGTTGGACATGGGCCTCTTTGTTTTTGCTACTGTTTCAAACTCAATAGACCTTGAATTCCTATATTAATTTTTTTCAGAGTTTGTTAAATGATGGTCTGTTGAGTGTAAGGTAAATAAACTTAATGTTTCAAGACCAGGAACTGACAGAAAGAACTTCACTGAGCACTTCATGTTAAATGTTGAAGATCACAGCAGCAAATCTTTGAGAATAGATGAAGAACACATTTATTGTTTAGCTCTAAGTCTTCTAATACAGATAACCAATCAGAGGTACACTTATGTTTGCTCCTGCATCTACCTCAAAAGTTTCTTCAAGTCTTTTCAACCCAAACAACTATACATATGGAAAGACCTCAGTGAAACCATACTCACAGTTACACATGTGCCCATGGACACACACTTACATGTGCACTTATAAACATACAAATACCTGCACACGATAAACAAATACATTTGCACATAAACATGCACATATACACATGCATGCACCCATGGACACACATGCATATACATATGAACATAAACATACATGAACATATGCATACACTTATGAGTATACACATGGACACACACAAGCACAAATGTACATGTTATTGACATGGACATACACAAGCACAAATGTGCATGTTCATGCACACCTCAGCTCAAATCAGAATTTATATATTGTCAATCACATATTCATGCCTGAATACATAATCATACATAAACAGACATTTTATAATATAATAAAGGAACAAATGTTTGTCAGAATTTGTGAATTTGCCCTTTAATGGCTGGAACTTCAGTAATGTCTAACTAACTGTGAATTTTGTCTGGCCATGTACGTCATTTGTTGAATTCCCTGGTTACACTAAGAATTTCAGTAAAACCCACAAAGAGGTTTCAGGGGGGAAGTTTGAACAATTTTAATTTATCTACATATGCCTATCTCATATTTAGTATCTTCTGCTATATAATTGAAAGTACATAATCTTAGTCCTGTGTGTGAGTGGAAACAAAGGAATTACTAAAAATAGCAAATGTCATTAAAGTGTTTAACTTTGTGTGCTATACCCACAAGTTTCCTCCCAGGATGGCAGGTGTGCAAATAGATTATTTCATTTAACACAACAGGTATTTAAGGGAAAATCCCCATTTGGTCAATTCTATGATGCTATTTTCCTGCCCTGGTCCATTGTGCTAGATGAGGTTAAACAAGTTTAAAATCAATATCTTGGATCACAAAGTATAATGAAGGATGGGAAAGAAACATGGCCATCTGTCACAATTTTGTGTCAAGATATAATTGGGTCAAGGTCAAAGGCTGGGAAAGAAAATGAGTTTATTGCAATTTTTGGTAAGTCCAAGGAAAATCGGACCATTGTTCTGAATGTTCTTCTATCAGCAGGTTTGAGGGCCAAGAAGGTCACTCATAAGCTTCAAAGCGTGATTCAGGGAAAGCAACACTTTCCAAAATCTATTTTTTCACTCCACTTAATTTACTGAATCTTCGCTACACTCCAGATACTCCTTCGATTACAAAAATTGTGTTCAGAATAGAAATAAATCTGTGCCTACATACTGCTTTCATTCTAGTGAGAAAAGAAGTCAAATAACAGAATAAATAAACAATAGCTTATCAAGAGTTCCACATTAAGAGTTTCACTAATCTGTCCTAAAAGTAGACAGTGCTAGGATTCAAGGAGTTCTACTTTGTAAAGTCATTTTATGGAACGGTTTCAAAATAAAGTCAAGACATCATGCTAAAGTTTAAAGGGTGGATAGGAATTGCTAGAAGGAAAAGTGCAAGAGTCAACTCAATATACAAAACAGAGTTTTATATATCTGCATGCTCTAATAAAACCATGGCAAATGTAGGAACTATAAGAATGAAGTTGGAATTATACTGGAAGGATGTTAAGTATTAGACTTCTAGGGAAAGACAGGAATAACAATGACTAAAATTTACAAGGGGTACTAGTGAAATTTTCTGATCTCTTAAACCCTGTTATAATAAATATTATCTATTACATATATATGTATATATCTATATCATCTACCATCTATAACTATATAAAGAGTTTATTAGAGACAGTCTGATCCTTCCACCACTCATGATACACCCCCCACCCTAGAATGGAAAACAGCAAAGCAGGCTTACATGTATGCATGCTGGAGCTTCGTTCCATGTCACAAACTTTTCTGTAAGGTATGTTGTGCTGAACATTATAGCTTTCCTGTTTTTTTTTTTTAACTTGCTTTGTCTTCCAGAAGCACATAAAGATCCCTCAGTAGCTCTTCATCGAGTTATGTTTTACAACCTCATTATTATTATTGAATCTTATGACTTAAAATTTATTGAATACAATATGTTATGCTCTATTCCCTTTGCTGTGAACTGACCGTATGCCCAGGCTCTTTAAGAAAGTTTCAGGGCATACTGCACACTCATTGTAGAAGAAAACACCTGTCAATCAAAGGGATAACATTTCCAAAGATTTACAATAGATTCCTTCTTGTGAGACCCATCAAGAGTAAATTGTAGACTCTTACACATATTCTCAAACAACCAGAGAATATGAGAGAAAATGGGGCAATATTTTCCAAAATTTGATATATGTTTATTTCTTTTTTTTATTTTTTTTAAAAGATTTATTTATTATGTACACAGTGTTCAGCCTCCATGTATGGCTGCAAGCCAGAATCTCAGTACAGATGGTTGTGAGCCACCATGTGGTTGCTGGGAATTGAACTCAGGACTCCGGAATAGCAGTCCATGCTCTTAACCTCTGAGCCATTTATTTCTTAAAAAATATTTTCTTTCAAATTATTTTATTTTTCTAATTATGACTATAGTGCTTATGGCAGATACTTAGGCATACCAGTCACATGTAATTAAATGGATAAATTGGCACCTAAGTATTTTATTTTTGAGTTGTAGTCATATGTTTAAATCCTATATATATATATATATATATATATATATATATATATATATATATGTTACACTGTCCTATCTTGATAACTTTATATGTTTATGTGTATTTATTTTGTGCCTATTGTTATGGATACTATTAATTGTTTATTTTAAGCATTATATAAATAAGAACACAATATTTATGAATCTCCTTGTTTTATGTGTAGAAAATATATCTAAATTTCCTATATTTAACAGATAGTTCTGAATAGGCTTGCTTATTTACCAAGTGCTGCCTTATTTTCTCTTCTTTTCCTTACCCGTAGGTATTCATAACACTGAAACATAAAATATTTGAGAATTATGAATACATATGAATGCAGCTGAAATTCCTTCCAGATAAGCCTAAAAGTTTTATAGGATGATTTTAAAGTATATTTTGAAATTCAAATGTAATTATATAATTTTTATTTTTTCCTTTCCTCACTCCAACCATTCCCATGCACTCCTTTGCTCTCTCTCAAATTCATGGCCTCTATTTCTTTAAATATATGTTCATATATGTGTGTGTTTATTCTCTCTAGTATCACTTGTACATATATGTCTCTGGGCTGACACTTGGTGCAACATTGATCTTCTCTAGTTAAAGGCTTTCTTAATTTTTCTTAGTATGCCTTAGTAGCCTGTCGTTCTTTGTCTGAGCTTAGAGTACCATAAGATTTATCATATATCATACTTTCTTATTTCTATGGCTCTTAGAATTGTTCTGCCCCTACTTTCACTGTGATCCCTGAGACCTGAGTGCAGGCATTGGGTGGGGGATGTACCAAATGAAGCTGTGTACCAAACTGACAATAGCTCTCTGCATTTTGATCAGTTGTGATTTTCTGTAATGGTTTATGTCTTTTGTAAGACTTATTTGATGAGAGATGAGATTGTGCTTCTCTTGCATGTAAACATAAATATAAAAAGATAGCCTCATCAGCAAATGTTATTGGGGAAACAGGATGTCCACATGTAGAATTATATTAGACCTGTATCTATTACCTTGCACAAAGTCAACTCTAAATAGATTTAAAACCTAAGCCTGAAACATAAAACACAGAAAGTTCTAGAATAAAATATTATTCTAGAAAACAGGACCCTAAAAAGAAGAAAGGTGTGGTGAAGAACTTTCTAAATAAAGACCATTTGTCTAGTAATGGAGGCCGATGCATGGAACTTTATAAAATTGAAAGATTTCTGTAGAGCTAAAGAAACAACCAGTAAAATAGAGAAAAAACTCGAGTCACAGATTTCAATGATAATGGAATAGAATCTTTGCTTGTTATACATCTGACATGATTAATATCCAAACTATGTAAATATCTCAACAGCAATCAAACTAATAAAATAATAAACAAAAGGACTCGTTCAAAGATAGACTTGGGATCTGAATAGAGTTATCAAAAGAAGAAATTAAAAATAGTTAATACCTCAAATACGTTCATCATCACTGGAAATTAGAAAATATAAACCAAAACTACTATGTTATCTCATCTTACTTCTGTCAAGATAGCAAAGTTAAAAACAAAACAAAGAAAGAAAAGAAAAAAAAAACAACCAACAAC